>NW_026535833.1:2400000-3000000 GCF_028551555.1 Melozone crissalis | reverse complement strand
GGTGAGCACTGCAAGATCCAGCTGCAGTCCCCATCCATGTCCCTTTCAGTGCTGGCTTTAGGGTGTTTGCAGCCTGGATCCAGAGCGCCCTGGGGGGCTCCTGAGGCTGCCTTTGCACTCAGGGTGAGGATGCCCAGGAGCCCCTGAGGCCGGCAGTGGGGACCAGGGCTGGGGCTTGTGGCCTGGCAGGTGTGGCTCTGGGGGCTGTGACATGCCGGGGCATGGGTCACTGTCACTGCCCTCCGCAGCCCTGGCTAGCTCTGTGATGCTCCAGGGACAATGGCAAGAGTGGGGACCTGGCTAGGTTAGGGTTTGTCTGAGCCAGAACCTCTAGGCCAAATGCCCAGCAATAGAGAACCCTGGAGGGCCGAGTGAAGGAAGCAGAGGAGCCTCTTCTGTGGTGTAAAGTGCAGCAGATTCATCAGGAGAGGCAGGGGGGAAGGTTCACACGTTAAAATTCTCAAAGGGAACAGATGTTGAAAGAACCCCAAGCACCCCTGTGCCCGGGTTTTTCACATCTTTCAAAACAGGGGGTGGACACCATACAGTAACCAATAAGCGGCTCTTGGGGTGTGGTTTTGAGGGCTACAACAAATCAGAACAAGGGGAGGAGAGAGCGTTGGGATAGGGATTGGATCTTAGGGTGAGGGACAGGGAACTTTCTGGAACAAAGGGTAGGGTTTGGGCTGATGGATGGGGCAAAGGGGCTGGGTTGTCTTGACAGGGAAAAATCTGGTGAGGAGGGAGGGGATTCCTCGAGGGACACTTGAGTAGGAGGGCATAACATAGGGGAGAAGCTAACTGTAATAACTCGGGGAACACTTGAACATACCACTATATAACAGAACATTTGGCTCAATAAACTAACACACTGCAACACAGAAATTCAGGCTTTCAGCAGCTGAGAGGTGGCACTATTAGAACCCACAGCAGTTGATGAAAGCCATCTCTCTCCTTCAGGTTCCTGCTGTGTGGGAAGGTGCTGCGAGTTGTGGTGGCTGCACTCCCCCTTTGCTGGGAGGATGATCTGTACCAGGGCAGAGCAGAAAGCTGCCATGGTGAGCAGAACATGCTCGGAGCATTACAGTTCAGAGAATGGCACTGCCCCTGAAGGGCAAAAAGCTTGAAAGCATAGAATTCTGTGCGGAACTGTTGCACAAATTTTCCCTTCTAGAACATGCCCATTTTTGTATGCTGTAGATGAATACTCTGGGTTTTATAGAATACATGGGGTTTTTCTTAAGGTTTTTGGGAGAACTCTCAAGTTTATTTCTGTTTGTATTTTACATCCAGCATGCATACAGGTTTTTTTTATTATTATTATTTTTCTTCAGTAAATACTAAGGGAAAAAATACCTAAGCATTTTTTAATCCTTTGGGATATTGTGATTAATATTCTTAGAAAGAAAACCTTGTTGAACAAATGTGAAAACACAGAGAGAGGGAAAGTAGCATAAAAGTCTTTTAGAACAGGTCATGTCATAAGGACTGCAGAACTGAGTAATTCCTCCAAGGGCAGAATTAGCAAGATATATCACTAAGAATACCTGCCAAGATACTTCCTTAAATCAGGGGAAATGTGACCTGCAGCCATACGAAGTACAGCCAAAGCAAATGAAAACCTTTAGAAAAGAGGGAATTTTGCCAGTGACATCACTCTGTCCGGGTAACTGAGGGATGCCCATCAATATTGCGCTACATTCCTCAATATTTACAATGTCTTTTCTCCCAATTTCTATGAAATGGATAAGCTGCAGTTGTTTACCATTACCTTAAGCTCTTAGGGGAATTACCAAGCACCATGTATGTTTTTCTGTAGCTGAGCAGGACTTGAGTTTCCCAAATCGTCTACAAAGCAGAAGGGAATCACACAGTTACTTGTGCTAATGTTAATGAAGGGTTTCATGAAAGCAGGTAAATGAGAGCATTGCATTGTAAAACTTCCACATGCAAGAAAACTGGAGTCCACTAAGAATAAAACATAGAAGGCTAGCATAACATCAGAACAGGAGAAAATGAAATTGCTAGACAGGAACTGATGCATCAGAAATTAGGTGTATCATTTCTGATACATCTGCATGCATTTGCAAGCTAAAACAGAAAAGGAAAGGCAGAGATAATAAGGAACGAAGATTTGAAAATTGCACTGTGCAGAAGAGACACATGAACCACCAGTGTGAACACAGCTGGGAGATTCAGCTTGGAGATGGATTAGAGTGGAATCCATTCACTGAAGGTCTCTGGTGCACATGAGTGCAAAGACTGAGGAAAAAAGGAGAAAAGTTTAATTTCTGAAAGCTATTTAGATTCCTGGAAGCATTGTCTAGAGATCTAAAAATCTAAAGCCTCAGAGAATCTGAACTTAAAACATCCCCAAATGGATTGATCAGGTATGATGTGCACATCTCTGCTGTTTTCAGAGTCAATGAAATTGACAATGAGTGTCTGGAAATTAGGAATGCCCACCCAGATTTTATCTCCATTACTTTAAGAACACCTTAATAAGGCACTTCAGGAACTGAACACTGACATTCTCACCCTGCTCTATTTACTTTACATTTGAATACAGGCTGGTACAAGGAGAAATGGGGCTTTAATTTCTCCCCAAATTACCTGTTGCACTTTCGGGTTAGGAGTACATGTAAAATTCAGCTAATCACTCTCTCTATGCATGAATATTCCACTAGTGAACTGACATAAAGAACATCCTTTTTCTCTTTTGTACCTTCCTAAATGGTGCCCAATGAACAGGACTCTTGCATAAATCTCACAGAAAACCACCAAAATTGCTGAAATTAACACTCAATTCCCTGATAAAAGCTTCTGAGAAAAGGCTTGAGAGAATCACTGAACAAACTGAAACTTGGAAGAGAAACATGCATTTCAGCACTGATCAAGGGGAAAGGAAAAAGAAATGCTGTAACAATTCCAAGTGGAAGGTAAGGAGAAACACAGGAAGCACAGAAAGAACAAGGCCCTGTCAGATGACCTGTGCAAGGTAACTTTGTGCCCCAGCACTGTTAGAGGACATTCCCTGTCATTGGTGCAAGCAGCTGGAGACATAAATGCTGATTGACTTGGGGGCCACAGTCTTGATAAGTGCAGAGGTGGTTCAATAACCTGACATGAGGGAGTTCCCTCAGAGCAACTGGGATGCCAGAAAGAAGTGAACAGCTCACCACAGCCCGGCTCGCTCGGCTGCTTTTCCTTCTGACCCTCCTGGGGAGGCTCTGACATTTCCTCTGCCCTGATGGAAGTGCAGCTGCTGCCAAGGGAAACGTCCCCACACTCACTCAGTGTTCACTTTGCTTGCCAGATGTTCCATCTGCTGTCCCTGTCCAGGAGAGCTGCTCTGCTCGGGAGGAGGAGACTGAGCGAGATGTTTTGAAGATGGGGCAGCTGGAATGCCTCTGCTTGGAGTGCTGTTTACAGGCACACGGACTTGAACGTAGACAGGGGTATTACATGTGTATTTCTGTATGTGGGTTGCTATTTGTATGGGTTTATTTCCACGTGTGTATTCTTGTATTTATGTATATTTATTTTGTTACGAATGTATGCTATGTGTGTATATATATATATATATATATATATGTTTGAAATTATTATGTGTATAAATTTATCTGTGTGTACATGGATATTTTTATATCTGTGTTAATTTCTATTTCCTGTGGGTAAAGTTGTGTAGGTATCTCTTTTGATATAATTTTTATTATATGGCTTTTAAAATATGAATATTGGTATTTGTATAGTTATATAAGTATTTTTATATTCATATAGATCTGTTTCTGGATGTAATTCTATTTACATATCTATGGAGATAGTTTTGTATTCCTAGATGGGCTTAATCCTTGTAGTAATATGTAATAAATTAAGTTGTTAAACACCTAATTGATCTTTTTGTATAGTGTGTTGTGGAGGTTGGCAGTAAATTAACTGAAGTTGGTATTTGTATAATATTACATAGAAATGTTGTAATAATATAATAAATTCCCGTTTTTAACCTAAATTGAGATTTGTATAGTTCTGTATTGTCGGCATGGGTGTAGCACTTTGTAATAAATGACATTTTTCAACTGAAATTGATTCTTGTGTATTTGTGGATCAGCAGTGTGGCTGTAGCAATCTGCAGGAAATGCAAGGCACTGATTTCACTTCGACTCTGGAAATAACTTGCAGGAGCAAGTAAATAAAATTCTCTGCTAGAACAGTGAAGTCCTGCCACTCTAAATCAGTGTGGTGCCTGAAGGGTTTTGTAGCAGGTTTGCACCTAAGTTGATGCTCAAGAAGTTTATAAGGTCCAACATAGACCTAAGGTTTGCACAGCAGAGTTTAGGCTGACAGCTAAGGGAGCATAAATTAAATGGTCTTTCCAACCCAGAAGGCTGATGAGAATTGTTGGTATTTGTGCTCTCCTTCCTTGTTTAAAGGATAGCAACATATTTGATGAGATTTTGGCATCGCAGGTAAAAATCATGGCCAGATTAAGTCACCAAAGTGGTTGTTGTGCATTTCTAATTGTGGAGGTCAATATCAACGTAGCTGCTTCAGGTATTACAAAAAGCTCTTTCAAGACACTTCTTAAGAGAAATGTCTTTTTCCTTTTCACTCTTAACTGCAAAGCCCCTCCAGATCTAGATTGTCCTTTCACAAGAACAGAAAACTTCCCCTTTAATTAGCCTGAATTGCATGATTCTCATCTGTATGAAGGAATTTCATTTAGTCTCTGCTGTAAAGAAGTGATTTCTATGCAACAGGGTTGATAAAGGGAAGACCCAAATTAACAAGAGTGGTATTTGTTAGAGCTGCCATTACTCATCACACACTTTAAACAACCCATACCACCGAGCCCAAAGCTAATATGGCTCCATGTTAAACATTTCTGATGGATTACACATCCTTGTGTGAAGATGGAATCAGGATTTAAAGCCAGTATTTCTGCATATACGAGCATTGTGCAAGAACATTGCATCTTCAAAATGGAAACCAAATATCACCTGTACAGGGTAAACGCTGCAATAACATGACTATACTTCTCCCATCAGGTTCACAGGCAGCTTAACCAATTCTGTGCTTGCAGATAATCTGTTCTGGCATCTTTTGGGGCCCTGAACCAGGAAGGTCACACTGAAATACTTTGGGACCATGAAAATTTCTCCAGATCCAAACCAGTCTCCAGGTGACACAAGTGACTGCAGCAACCTCCAACAATGCAGCAGAGGCCAGGTTTGCTGTGTTCTCTTTGTCATTGTGGGTTTGTAATTCAGACTCGCAGAAGGGCTTGAGTTGGAAGGGGCCTTAAAGACCCTCTAGATCCAACCCCTCTGCCATGGGCAGGGACACCTTCCACTAGACCAGGTGGCTCAGAGCCCCTGCAAGCTTTGGCAAATACCCAAGGACACCTTTTCCTCTGTTTTGCAAGGTCAGATTTCCATGCTCACATTCACAGATGGCTCCAGTCTCACACAGGGCATTGCTGATTGGTCACTCTTATCTCCACAGCCCAGGAGAGATCCTGTTTTGGATGGCTCTCACTGCTCCCAAGGCCCCAGGGACTGGCCACTGCCTCTCCTCTTTCTGCTTTCCCTTCCAGGATCAGAGATTTCCTGCTGCTTCCTCCACGTCTGAGACAACTGGAGGAGATGAGGGGCTGAGGATGTGGCTTCTGACAGAGAGTTGATAACGCTCAGCTGAGTATTTTATCCTCCTGCCACTAAGCCATCAGGCTGCTGCTGAAATTCCTCCTGCTTGGAAAGGGCTGGTGTGCGCAGCAGGAATTGTTGCTGGCTGGAACTTTTCCAAGAGCTGAACAAAAGAAGCATTTTGTGGAAGGCCACCAGTTGCCCTTGGTCACAAGGTGTGAGGTCCCCTTTGAAGGCCATCCCTGCTCAAGGACAGCCTGGCCTTCTCCAGTGCCCAGAGCACCTTCCAGGTTTTGGGCAGGCCTCGTCCCTCACCCTGGAGAAGCAGGTTGTTGTTGGAAATCTCATATCCACAGTTTCTGGCTGGATTGCCATGTCTTACCACAGACAGCCCTGGAGACACCAGTACAGGCTCCATCTGCAATAAAAGGGGACTTTGTTCCAGCTTTTCCCTTGGACCAGTGTGCAGCAAGCCCACCTGGGCCTCATTCAGGTCTGTGTGGGCTGGTAGTCAGCTTCTGCTGGGAATTTAAAGCTTTTACTCTACTTTCCACAGCAAACAGTGGAGTGAACCCAGCTGCACCACCCCCCGAATTTCACTCTAAAAACCACAATTTTTATTTTCCTCTATTCAAGCCTTGAAGAAAACAAACTCTTCTTGAGTGAGCTGGAGGCACAGTGTCCTCCAGGATCATTCTTGAGTAGGACAATATTGCAGGGGAAGACTGGCAAACCCAGAGTTTACTGGTGCTTAGGAAACTTTGCTAAACCTTCCCATATGCGGTGCTCTTGCTCCTGAGCTCCTGGAGCCCTCACTCAGCTCAGGCACAGTTTGGACAGAAGGGGATGGTTCCGTCTGTCACATGTGGGGACAGGAGGAGGGAAGACTTCGCAAACACTGCCACGAGGGCAGGGCTGTTTTCATTGATGGTGCCAAGTGGTAGTACATCATCTTTGATTAAATGTGAGGTGCTAAAGGGCAAAAATTCTCAGTGATAAGGAAGAGTATCTCCACTCACACAGCAAGGTGAGTGAAGGGGAAAGTGCAATCTGTATGTCATGGGAGGTGTTCAGTTTTTCACAAGACCTTTTTGCAGAAGACGTGCCTAGGCACGGGTGATTCAGAGCATTTGATCAGCCTCACAGAGTATCCCCACATCTGCTTTGCCACATTTTCTCTTTTTTCATTGTGAATGATTTCTCCTGCCAAGGTTACTCCTGCTTGGAGTTCTACTCTCAGTGGAGCCCCGGAGTTTTCTCAGCAGCCTCTGCAGCGAGTTCTGAGCCAACATGGGGCTCTGCTGCCAGCCCAAATCTGCGCTTCCCCTGCCCAGCCTGAGTGCAGGTGGGGCATGTGCTGGCCATGGCCGGAGATTGGCATGGCCAAAATCCTCCAGCATTTACATCTGCCCATGGCTTTGGGTAGCACAGATCACGGAACACCCATCGCAGCGGACAAATGGCATTTCCTGCAGATTGCTACAGCAACACTGCTGATCCACAAATACACGAGAATCAATTTCAGTTGAAAAATGTCATTTATTACAAAGTGCTACACCCATGCCAAAAATACAGAACAATACAAATCTCAATTTAGGTTAAAAACGGGAATTTATTATATTATTACCACATTTCTATGTAATATTATACAAATACCAACTTCAGTTAATTTACTGCCAACCTCCACAACAACGCACTATACACAAAGATCAATTAGGTGTTTAACAACTTAATTTATTACATATTACTACAAGGATTAAGCCCATCTAGGAATACAAAAATATCTCCATAGATATGTAAATAGAATTACATCCAGAAACAGATATATATGAATATAAAAATACGTATATACCTATAAAAATACCAATATTCATATTTTAGAAGCCATATAATAAAAATTATATCAAAAGAGATACCTACACAACTTTACCCACAGGAAATAGAAATTAACACAGATATAAAAATATCCATGTACACACAGATAAATTTATACACATAATAATTTCAAACATATATATATATATATATATACACACATAGCATACATTTGTAACAAAATAAATATACATAAATACAAGAATACACACGTGGAAATAAACCCATACAAATAGCAACCCACATACAGAAATACACATGTAATACCCCTGTCTACGTTCAAGTCCGTGTGCCTGTAAACAGCACTCCAAGCAGAGGCATTCCAGCTGCCCCATCTTCAAAACATCTCGCTCAGTCTCCTCCTCCCGAGCAGAGCAGCTCTCCTGGACAGGGACAGCAGATGGAACATCTGGCAAGCAAAGTGAACACTGAGTGAGTGTGGGGATGTTTCCCTTGGCAGCAGCTGCACTTCCATCAGGGCAGAGGAAATGTCAGAGCCTCCCCAGGGGGGTCAGAAAGAGAAAGCAGCTGAGCGGGCCCGGCTGTGCTGAGTGCAGATGAGGCAGAGCCGGCACAGCTCCCGGGCCCTGCCGGCACAGCTGCCTTGCCCAAGGACAGCCCCTGTGCCAGCCGGGGCAGCTGCGCTGAGCAGCCCCAGCACAGGCAGGGCCCGCTCCTGCCCCGCCGGGCAGTGCCCACAGCCACAGCCCACGGCAGCCTCAGCCCCACCTGCCTCCCCGGGCCTGTGGCCTCAGCCGGGCTCTCTCCAGGCTGGCAGCAGCAGGGCCCCGTTCACTGCTCTTGCTGGTGGCCTTCAGCTCCTCCCTGCTGGCTCCTGTCAGTCTCCGGCTGTCCTCAAGGTCTTCATGGGAGCTCTGGCAAAAGTGGAGGCTCTGGAATTGCTTCCAAGGCCTGGCAGAGCTGCAGCCCTGGAGCCCTCTGTGCTCCCTGCTGGCCCCCTGCATCCCCTCAGCCCCGCCATGCTCTCGGTGAAGCCCCAGCCCCCTTCAGTTTCTTCAGCCCCTCACAGTCCTCTCACCCCCCTCAGTCCCTTCTGAGCCATCCCGTCCCCTGAGACCCGCCACCATGCCAGCCTGTGCCACTTCCCTGTCACCTCAGTGCCACCATGGCCCTCGGCTGCCCCACAGCCCTCAGCCCCAGCAGCAGCTCAGGGTCACCGTCCCTTTGGCGCCACGGCCCCCTCAGCCCCCTCAGCCCCCTCTGTCTCACCTTCCTTCAGCAGCTCCTCAGGGACAGTGCCTGGGGCCAGCGGCAGCTCCCACCGCTCCAGGGACAGCCGGGGCTGGAAGTGCTGCTCCACCCGGCCCGGCCGCCAGCTCGGACCCAGCACAGGGACAGGGGACACAGGGGGCACCGGGGGAAAAGCAAGAGGTGAAAATGGCAGCCGAGGGGGGAAAGAGGCCTAGGCCTACACCAACAGCAATCTATCCATCAATGTCTCCATCTAAACCTTCCTATTCCTCTTACTATATAACTATACACATTCATAAATGTAACTTCATATATATATATTTATATAAATATTTTACTCTACACATATAAAAATCTAACTCTGAAAATCTATAAATGTAAATATATAATAAAATATAATTATGTACCATCTATACCTATATACATATTGACATTTAACTATACAGATATATCAATATATTTCCTTATAAATAGAACATTATCCTCTATAAATGGAACTATATTCACTAATAAATAGAACCATAGAAATCTTTAAACATATCTACAAGCAGAGGAGTTCTACCTGCCTGATGGTCCCAGGCTCTCCCCTGTCTCTTCCTGCCATGCAGGGCAGCCCTCCTGGAGATGTTGGTCAGATGGCATCTGGGAAGCAAAGGGAACGCTCAGTCAATATTGGCCCTGTCCTTCTACCAGGGGCTGTCAAAGATGGCCTGAAAGGCAGACTCTCACTTGGCGATTTGAAGCCATCTGCCCTTAAAAGAACAGGGACCATTCCAAGTGTTCAAAAGTGTGCTTCAAAACATTGAAGTATCTCGATAAAGTCCCAGCCCCCGCAGTGCAAAGGGCACCCAGGAGAGCTTGAAACACAGACAGTCCCAGCTGCCACAAGGAAGCCCAGCCTTGCTCTTTCTCTGAGCTGACAGAGAGACCTCAGTCCTCACTGAAATGGCTGAAGCTGAAGGTGCTGGGAGCTGAGTCATGAACCAGCTCCATTACCTGGCATCTTCAAACTGCCCTCTGCAGTGAGCAGCAGCTGCTCCAACTCGACCATCAGCTCTGGCAGGAAGGGCTGGGAGGGACAGAGCTCCCTACGAGGCCTGCAGGCTGCACCAGCTTGGCTAAGGAATGGATGCACAGTGCTCCTAGGCCTCCCTAATCAGGGGTCATTCAAGCTTTTCCTTCTGATACTAGAGTTACCGTGATTTTTCAATTGGTTGGCCTCTGATGTTGTGCTCCTTGTTTTTCATGTGGGTCAGGACCAATACCAGCAGACTGGTACTACATTCAGTCAGTGATTTGGACTTCCACCCTGACTTTTTGCTCTTTTTTTCCCCTGTTCCTTCAAGAGTCGCTCAGCCTGGCCTCCCCTGGCACCCCGCAGTAAATTTATCCACCAACTTCAGCACAAAATTGGGACACCCGGCTTGGTGACACAACTGCCACAAGGTCAGGTTTATTCCCTGCTCTCTGCCCCAGCAGAGGACTCCGTGTCAGAGCCTCTGGAGAAGCGTGGAGGGCAGGGCTCAGGGAGGTTGTGCCCGTGCAGGATTTAACTCAAGGCACCAGGAAGCACCAACCCTGCTCAGAGCAGCCATCTCACAGCTCTCTAAACCATGGGGGTTCTGTCCTTACCAGGCTCCTTGGGCTCCTGGGAACTGTTCCTGCAGCTCTCGGTGCCAGATGAAGCATCCTCTGCTGCAGCTCTCTTCACAGGCTCCCCTTCTGGAGAATCAAGGGCAACACCAACATTGTCCTGAGCAGAAAAACAGAAAGAAAGGAACCCAAAGATCACTCACTATTTTGCTGAAATCATATCAGGGATACAATAACTATCCTTCTCCACTCCCAAAGGACATGGAGCACAGAGGAGGGAACAGTTCACATGACAAGCCTTTTAAACTCAGGATTCAGGGGGCCAAGGTGAAACTGAAGCTCTCACAAAATGACCTTTGAGGAAAACATGAACACAGAAAACAAGAAGACACCAAGTGAGGGGACGTGCCCCCCATGCTCTGACCCTGCCTTATCCCAGAGCTGTGAGAAATCAGCCAGCACAAAGCCAGGGGTTCTCCTTGCTGCCAGCACGGCTGCCAGCCCTGCCCAGGGCTGTGTGCTGCAAACCCACAGGCCAAGCCCACATTTCTGCCTGGCAGTCTCAGCACCCCCAGCCAAGCGCTCACACAACCCATCACAAGGTGCTGCTTCTCGGAGCCCTCTGCTGCTGTCCCACGTGTGTCATCCAGGCAAACATTGATGCACCCAGGCTATTGCCAGGATCACATTTGGGATCAGTGGCAAAGAGCTGTAAATCGTTAGGGTAAGGAAAAAATCAACCCAAAAGACAGAAAAAGCCAGACAACCAAGTAATGTTTCTATTCCACTGAGGAAGTAAATGTCCACAATGAAGCAAATTACCTTTGGACACAAAGATTGTTGGAGAGTTTTTCAAGAATGACTTAAAGAAAAGGCCATGAGACATACAATTGAGAGAAAAGTATAGGGGAAAAGTAAAAGCAGTTTCTAACAGCTCTCAGCCTTCTGATTTGTATAAACAATTAGACTCTCTCAGGCATCATTCTATAAACAATGGAGTTCTCAGATTGTCTTCCCATAATAAGCAGAACACCGTCTCTGGGAAGGCCTGCCATCCTGAGAACAGATGTAGAAGTTTTGGGAACACTGGTTTCTGTTTTAGTTTCTGGTTTCTGTTTTGGTTTCTGTTTTTAATAAACAATTGTAGGTATTCTAAAACAAGAGGAGTGGTTAGAAGTTTCTCTGTTAGCCTATCATGACATTGGATTACAGAATATTCATGGCGTTCGTTAGCACTGTTATTTAAGGTGATTGATTGATCAATAAAGTTGGAGTTCGATGCATTACCAGGATGGTCGTTCTCCCCTTCACTTCAATATATGGTGACCTCCGACCGTGATAGCGAACACCACGGGGAAGCGAATGCCACGCGAAGTGAAGCCAGGTTCGGGTTCCGTAAGATCGAAACTGCAGCCGGAACGGTGGAGAAGCGCGGTAGACAAAGCGGAGGGTAACCCGCCGGCCCGCGCCGCGCTGCGAGCGACTATACAGATAGGCTCGTCCGAGACATGTGGCCGCGACCTTGATTTGAAGAGCTGCAACGTGCGCACATAGGTATGGAAAGGCAAGCCGCATATGAACTTTTTATTACCCTTTTGCAAAAACGGCAAATTAAGGGAATAGATTTACAGAAAGAGTTACCAGGCCTTTTAGCGTATGGCCTAGAAAGGGGGATCTTTATAAATCCTCACACAGTTCACGAATTGTCTGAGTGGCGTAAATTTGGTGATTTATTGTGGCAGGCTACGTTAGATGATGATAAAACTGCTAAGAAGTGGGGTAAATTATGGCGGGTCGTTAACACTGAGCTTTTGCAAATTCAAGCTGAAAAAAGGGCTGCTTATCAAGCCACTGCTGCCCACGATCGATCATAACAAACACTGCGATCAAGATAGGGAATTTGATAAGAACGCGGGAATTCCTCTTGGCCCCGCGACGCGGACAGTTTTATTACCTGCTTCACCGCCTCCCTCGGAAAGCCAGGCTATGAGTCACACTATGAGCCAGGCGCAGACCGCCTCGCTGCCCGCCGAGCAGCCCCCCTTAACGGGCCAGGCTACAAGCCCGGCTACGAGCCAGCCTACAAACCAGGCTACGCAGACTGCTTTAGTACCCGCTTCGCAGCCCCCCCTAACGAGCCAAGCTCCGCGGGGTGCCTTGTTGTCTGCTTTGCCGCAGGCTACACAGAGCACCTTTGAGTCTCCCGTACCTGCTGCGTCTCAGCAGCTGGGGCCAGATACGTGTACTCCATTCCCGACAAGCAATCAGCCGGTCCCTGGGTCGGAAATCGACTTGGTGGCGGCGATTGCGAGGGAAAGACGGGACGCGTGGGCTGCCCTGGCCAAAGATGCAATTGACAAGGGAGATCAAGAGCTGATAAGTTCGGCTCGAGAATTGGCGTGTCCGGTTGTCTTTAACCCCCAGCCTGGAGGAGGTTTTCAAGCCACAATTAGCGCTCTTGACTGGAAGCTGTTATCTCAGTTGCGAGCTACTGTTAGTCAGTTTGGCTTTAAGAGTGAACCAGCTAAGCAAATGCTCGATTATATTTTTAACACCAGTATCCTCATCATTAATGATTGTCTTGGCATAGTTAAATTAATCTTTACCTACCATCAACAATTGCTGTTTAATGATCATTGGCGGATACTTGTTAGTGAGTGTGTGGTAGTTCAGAGACAGCGGGGTGACCCCCTGCATGGTGTCACTGTTGATGAACTTATGGGTCTGGGACGTTTTCTTCGTACTGATGCACAAGCTTTAATAGGTCAAGAAAAGTGCCGGGAGGCAATGCGGTTAGTCAGACTCGCGATAGATATGGTAAAGGAACCAGGAGGGATACCAGTGTATATGGGAATTAAGCAAGGCAAAGATGAGACATTTGGCGCTTTTGTTGATAAAGCTGCGGCTGCAATTAAGAGAGCAGGCGTGCCAGAATATTTGCGCGAGGTCCTACTCAGGCAGTGTGTCCTTCAAAATTGTAATTCTGCTACTAGAAACATACTTAATGCTTTAGGTGCGGATTGGACTGTAGAGGAAGCATTAGAGGGGATGGCTCTTATACTTACCAGGCAGCGGGCTTTTGTGGTAGATGCACTCAAACAGATAGGAATAGGTTTGCAAGAACAGGCAAAGTCCTCTCAGAGTCAGGTGTTAGCCGCTTTTGCACCTCTTCAAGCGTCCGCTGCGTTTGCAACATCAAATAAAGAGGGCCGCACGAAATGCTGTCCATGCGAAGGCAAAGGCCACTTGCGCCGGGAATGCCAAGCACCAACAGAAGTCATCGCTGCATCATCGGTACCTTTTCCTGCCTTCAACCCGACACCAAAGGGAGCCACCGCGGGCGAAGCAAAACCGCCGCGAAGGGAGTGACCCGCAGTGCAGAGCAGAGATGAATTAGTAGAAGGATTTAACAGGACTTTGGACTTATAGTTACGGTAAAGGGATTTTCCATATGGTTTACGGATTAACGGAAATGTGTGAATTCGGTGATTTATGGTAGAATTGCAGTGCTGTGCTACTCCGAACTCGGCACGGGCGCGCCGGAGGCAGCGGCGGGAAAATCAAAAGCCGCCGCCGCAGGAGCCGCCGCGCGGGAGCGGCCGCGCCGCCCCGAGAACGGAGCCGCCGCCGCAGAAACCAAGCCGCGCCGGAAGTGAACAAAGAGCGCCGCGGGGGGAGCGACCGGAGCCGCATCGCCCTCATGTGTGAACTGGGGGCCAGATGTCCACGGGCGGCCAGTTGCTGCTTGAGAACAGTAACTGGACATCAGAGAGCAGGTGATGGAGGAGCAATCATGCTGTGCATTGATAGTTTTCGTCCTGCACACTCCTTAGCGGATTCCGACTTCAGAGTGCTTTTTCGAGCGGGAGCGTTTCTCCCTCCGCCCCGTAGCCGGCAGGAGCTACAGTTTAAGATCTAACAGCCGTAATAACTGTGACTCTTGTCAACAAAAGAAAAGATTCCTATTGCAATTAAAAGATTAGTGAAACTAAACAAGCGACACCAAGGACTGTTGCTGTCAGGATGTTTTTCACCTAAGTTGGTAAAGATCTTTTGTTCTCCCCAGCACAGACTGTAAAGCAGAAATCAGCGTAAAGGCCGATTTGGCTCGGCATTGGTTATGCTGTCTTGGAAACACCTGTATTGCCAGAGACTTTGAACATCAGAAGCCCGGATGGCTGGGCCGGTGGAACATTAGACTTTAAAGCTGTGTTTTGAAAAATTTAAAAATGTTAAGATGTGTTGGAATGATTGTATGCGTGAGATGTAATGAGTGTGTTTTTTGTATTCTTTAAGCTTTGTTTAGATGTGATAGATGTAAAAGCAAACACTGAATTCAAAAGAATTTTTTCACAGGTGCACCTTAAATGAATTGTGTTTAAGTGTATTTAAGTATAAAAATGCTATAGCAAACACGTGAAGAAAGTTATTTTAGCTTAATATTTTAGAATCAGGCCTGTAAGTAAGTTATAGTAAATGCTATATATTATTCCTATAGTAAGTTTTATTTGCTATTAAGTAGTTTAAGTTAAGTTATCAATTAAGTGCCATTAAATGTTAAGGTTAAAATTGTTGAGCTTGTTTTCGGTTGGGTTCGAGGTCTGCTAAGTTTAAATTATATATAGGTTTGAGTTGTGTGAGATTTAAAGAAAATTAAATTTTGTTAAGCATTATTAAGTAAGTTAAGTTAGATTCTGTTAAGTTTGAATTAGATTTAAGTGATTTTACATGATTTGCAAATAAGTCTGTTAAGTTAAATATTTTAAGTGCCTTAAATGCATACTATCTTTTCACCACTCCAAATTAACAAAGGACTGAGAATTGCCCAGTTGATGCCATTTGAGCCAAATGACTAAAGGATTACAAACTGAAAACTGACTTTGAACATTTCTGGGAAGCTCATGAAAAAAGGTGGATGTGATAACTTCAAGGACAGAAAGAATCATTTTCAGGCTTGTTTACGTCTCTCCAGGTTGCATGAATGAAAACAGCTAACAGCTTTCTTTTCTTAGTCCAATTACCACCTGTTGTGCAATGCCTGATAAGGCCTTAACACGCCGTTGCCGGACACGACCAGAGAACTGATTGACATTATTGAATCATTATCATCTTTACATATACGAGGACTGGCAAAAGAGGACTGTCTTGAATGTCACAGCCCAAATTGTGCTGCTTGGGTTGCACTATGTTGTGGGGGTTGTGATCAGTTGTTACTTTTTCATTTATGGTGCCACACCTGTAATTATAGGCACATCTGGGAATATAATTGGAAGCAGGCACTACGGAATGAGACAGGGCTAAACACTGCTTCAGCTTCAGACCTTTATAAATCTCATGAGCAAAAATCTTAGCTTATTATCAGTGGGAGGTACAGTGTATTTTGAAAAGGGGTTAAAGCTCAAAGTACATCATATATAGCCTCAATAAGATGTAGAAAACTGGTGCCTTTAACACAACATTCTGTTGTAGGCCCTATAAGAAGAGATCCCAATTAAGCATTAAATAATTGCAGTTCAGCTTTGATTACTCTAAACTCCAAAGGATGAGTCAGCATAAACAGACATGGGCTACTCTGGATTCATCTCTAAACCTGGAAATAGTGTCTAAACAGCTTTATAACCAGTGTAAAGGCTCTACTATTATGACACCTAGGAAATTACCCACAGGGATATTTTTAATTTGTGAAGATAGAGCCTGGAATGGAATACCAGCCCAGGCGCAGGGTGGATCTTGTTATTTAAGCAAGTTATCATTATTCCACCTCTGAGCACTGGTTCTGATCCTTCTCCGCAGGATCACATTTCTGACACTGAGTGTCCTGTTTATCCTCAGGCCTTTGGTGCAGCTGAGCCCTGGCAGAGCGGGGTCTGCACTTCTCTTGACATCTGGTAATGTCTCCTCCACAAGAGTTTCTATGAGGAAAAACTTCACCATTATCTTACCTTGTTGCATTCAAAAAGATGGTTGGTAGGATGGTAGAGAAAACCTGGCAACCTAACCACTTTTCTCTCAAAGAAAAAAAACAGGGGAAATGTTGGAGAGTTTTTCAAGAATGACTTAAAGAAAAGGCCATGAGACATACAATTGAGAGAAAAGTATAGGGGAAAAGTAAAAGCAGTTTCTAACAGCTCTCAGCCTTCTGATTTGTATAAACAATTAGACTCTCTCAGGCATCATTCTATAAACAATGGAGTTCTCAGATTGTCTTCCCATAATAAGCAGAACACCGTCTCTGGGAAGGCCTGCCATCCTGAGAACAGATGTAGAAGTTTTGGGAACACTGGTTTCTGTTTTAGTTTCTGGTTTCTGTTTTGGTTTCTGTTTTTAATAAACAATTGTAGGTATTCTAAAACAAGAGGAGTGGTTAGAAGTTTCTCTGTTAGCCTATCATGACATTGGATTACAGAATATTCATGGCGTTCGTTAGCACTGTTATTTAAGGTGATTGATTGATCAATAAAGTTGGAGTTCGATGCATTACCAGGATGGTCGTTCTCCCCTTCACTTCAATAAAAGATATTCTCCCTATGACCAGTTCCAGAATATTCATCTCTTCTGCCATAACCCGTCCATCAGAACCCTAAAGATTCTAAAGAGGGTTCCGAGCCTGCAATGTTCCCTTTTATTATGGAATAAAATGCTTCTCTAAACTGCTATATGTGACTTTAGAGAAGACAAAAGTCATGCCACTTGAGAATAAGGTATTGGCAAATCCAAAAAATCCCACTCCCCCCCTTGAGCCCTCATCACAAATGTACTGCAAGCAACGGGTCAGCACATCAACAGAAAGACAGACATTCTTTGGCCAACACGTGTAATAATCTGCAAAAGGACAGAGAGGTGCAGCTGCAGCCCAGCCCCAGCCATGGCTCTGGGAGCACGCACAGCACAGCAGGGCTCACACAGCAGCAGCAGCTGCAGCCCAGCCCTTGCTTTGCCTTGGCCTTCCCACCCAAAAGAGGCACAGCCCACATCTGCTGCAGCTGGAGCAGAGGCACCTCTGGCATGCCCCTCCCTGCACGGGACACTTGGCCTTCAGTGCCACTTCTCCAAACACTCTTCTCCTCTTTCCCAGCAAGTAAAACTCTTCTTCATTTCTTCTTCATCCCCTCTTTTAGAAATCTTCTTTACCAAGAATAATTCAATAACTAAATAATAATGAAATAAGTTCAATTAAAGAAGCCTTTGCTTCTCAACCATGTAACAAGGTTCAAAAGCTTTCAGTCCAGCCCCTTTTATCCCCATCCAATGGAATTACCTGAGCAGAGGGAGATCTTTCAGACAGGGACCTCCTGATCTCCCGAATCATTTTCTCTACAGCAAGGCCCAGATCTGCTGGTGGCCATTCCTCCTCCCCAGGTGTGTTCTGTGCTGAGCTGGAGGCCGTCCATGCTGCACAAGCTGCACTGCCAGCGGGAGCGCTGGACCCTGAAGCGCCCGGGGTGGCTGCAAGAATACAAACACATTGGTCGGGCTCTACAACGTGGCTGTGGGACACAGAGCTCTAGTGCTGCTGTGGATCAACCATCAGGGAAGCACACAGCAAAACCAAGCAGATAATCTTTTGGTCTCCTAGGTGCCCCTTCCTAATAGGCTTGACAACTTCTGGCCGAGAATGACAGAGCCTTGAGGCAAAATACTTCAAGCGGTCACTTTTCAGGACCTTTTGGAAAAACAAGGCTACAACTCTTTTCCTACCTCGTGCATCGTCAGCTGGGGGCTGCTGCTCCCTGTGGAGCTGCTGGAAGCTGCAGGGCTGGATGGCGAGCACCTCCCGCTCGGCCGGAGGCAGCTGCTCCCCGTAGAGCTCCTGCGAGCGGCTGCGGGGCCCCTCCCGCCCGAGCGGCAGCGGCCGCTCCCCGTGGAGCCCGAGCAAGTGGCAGGGCGGGATGCCGAGCACCTCCCGCTCGGCGGGCGGCGGCCGCTCTCCGTAGAGCTCCTGGAAGCGGCTCGGCCCCTCCCGCCGGGCCGGCAGCGGCCGCTCCCTGTGCAGCAGGTGGAAGCCGCAGGGCGGGCGCCGGGCCGGCAGCGGCGGCCGCTCCCTGGGCAGCGGCGTGAAGCGAGCGCGCCCGTGCCGCCCGTCCGGCAGCGGCCGCGCCCCGCGGAGCTGCTGGGAGCAGCGGGGCGGATGCCTGCGGCCATCCCGGCCCGCCGCCGGCCGCTGCCTGTTGGCCGCGCTCCGCCGCTTGATGCGGAGCAGGAGGTCGGGGCGGTCGCGGCGGAAGCAGGGGTTGCTGTAGTGGAGCCAGGCCCCGGCATCGCCCGGCGCAGCCGAGCCGAGCCAGCCCGGCACCTTGCGGAAGCCGTAGCGATAGAGCTGCCGCAGGAAGCTGCGGAACTGCGTGGCCCTGAAGGTGTGCGGGACCGGGGCCGGCCCATGGCCACGGCCCCCGTGGGCGCGGCCCGAGCTGAGCAGCTCCCGCTCCAAGAGGGAGCGGTCGATGAGCAGCCCCTGGGCGCGGCTGTCCCAGCGCACGGAGCGGACGCGGGGGCTGTTCACCAGGCGCCAGAGCTTGGCGGGGAAGGTGCGGGTGCCGAGCCCGGCGGGCAGCGGCAGCTCCGCCATGGCGTCCATCGCCGACTGTGGTCACAACGCCCACAGCGCAACGGCCGCGGCTGCGCCGGCGGCGCGTGGCCTGAGGGGGGCGCTGCGCTCGGGCCCGCGCGCCCAGCGCCCCCCGGCGCGGGCCGGACTTGGCGGGGACGCGCGCGGCAGAGCCGGAGCTGCGGACACAGCGCGGGCCCCGGGGCTGGCCGGGCTCGGCTCGGCTCGGCTTGGCTCGGCTCAGCTCGGCACAGCACAGCACAGCAGGTTATCCCCACGCTGCATGCCGTGCCTGGGTCACCATCGGGGACAGAGAGGAGGGACTTTGCTCTGTTTTGGCTGGGGAAAGGATGAAAAGGGGTGATTAGAAAACATTCATTTGGTCTCCTTTTCAGCAGACTAGCTGGTTTTATCTCACCATGTCTGCCTGTCTTTGGCAGAGTAGGCACATTTCTCGTTATTCGGAGTCAGCTACAGCAGCAGGAAGGGGCAGCAATTTTGTCAGCATTGATATCAAAGCCAAAGTGCTTCCCCATGGATGGATGTTGCTTTCTTCAAGGGTTTTTTGGCCTAGAGCTGTAGCAAATGCATGCTGGTGTCTTCCGAAAGGGCGTTGCGTTTTTATTTCCACAGGAATCACCTCTACTTTTTCTTCCCCCCATCTGGGGAGGGTTCCCATGCAAATGCCTCCTGCAGCCAACTCTTGTCACTGTAGACTGACAAAGGAGATCTTGCAGTGGGGAGAGACTCCCTAGAGCTGCTGTGGAGAGCTGAAGGGGGAAGCTTTGTCCCTTAGTCTTGAAGTCTTGTTGAGGAGCTGCTCGTGCTCTGGGGGACGGACACCAATGATGTTTATCCAAGCCTTGCAGGTTCATTCCTGTAAAGAAAGAAAGGATATGGATGCCAGATAGAGAAACAAGGTATACGGGAGAGAGATGGGGAAAAGGAGAGGGGTAATAGAGAAAGGAGCCCTCTGCAGGCAGAGATCAATCTTCATGGAGGTAATGATCAATGCTCAGTGTATTGCAAATCTCAGGGTACATTTATATGGTAATGCAGGGCTCAGAAATGGGAGAATACATATAAGTGGTTACAAAGTGTTGTGTATAGGACAAAGAGCTAACATATCTTTGGTCACGTACATGGATTGGCAAAAGTGTCAGCAGAACATTCTGCCCCATATCTTCTCTTCACATCCTTAGAACATCTTGCTTCACATCTCTTTTCCTGGGGTACGTCTTGGCAAACTTCTTTATATTGTTTGCCCAAGGGCAGCATGTTTCTGCTCTAAGGCACGTATGCAGGGTTGCGCAGCTTGCTTCTCTCCTGTGTCTGCTGAAAATGCTCTCTACATTCCTGAGCTTCCTGACACACCACAGACACTTTGGGGTTGTCGTATTGGAAAACAAATTTCGGTCTGGGAATTTTTTGAAATACTTCAATTACTATTTTTTTTTTTGCCTTTTTTTTTTTTTTTTGGCTTTCCTCCAGAAACATTGTCATAATCTAATGCTTCCACAGAATCTTTTCCTACTTTTTATGGAATTCATTTTGCTGCCCTCCCAGACCAGGCCAATTCCCAGGGCTCCCTCCCAAAGTGAGGTGCAGCCCATGGCCTCCACTCTCCAGCTGGAACAGAATGAAGCACAGAGTTTGCTGTTGTGGGAGAGGAGCTTCTCTTTGCTGCCTGCTTTCCCTTTGGGAGAGGTTGGTGTGTGCTCATTTGGTAAAGGCAGGTTTAAACTCTGAAGTAGTTGTGTTTCAAACTGCTCCCTTCTCCAGCTCTTCTGTGGGTATCCTTGGACAAAAGGCCTCTTGGTGGGAGCTCCCCATGGGTAGGTTAAGGAAGAAGGTTGATATTTCAGGGTTGTGACTGCTGAAAGCAGCTGGTTTCTGGAGGTGTCCAGAGCTGGGAGTGGCTCCTTTTCTCACCGGCCTGTAGAAAAGGAAGTTGCAAAGTGGGAATTTCATTTGTGCAGATGGCCATAAGGAGTATTTGCCAAGAGATGGGCTGGCAGAGAGGCAGGTCTCTTGCTAAACTGGCTGTGTGTTTGTTTTGGTGGTGGAGAGGGTCAGAGATGCAGACACAGACACCAGTTGAAGGAACAGCGTGATTTCCCGTAATGCAAAGTTTAAAAAAGAGTCAGGAAAGGATAAGCTCAGCAATGCACCTCAGCATTATTGCAAAAGGGTGCCTCTGGTGATTAAGGAAGATCCATCACCAGGTACCCCAATGCTTTCCCCTTCATCCAGAGCTGCACATCAGCTGGGGGAAGCTGTCCCAGCCCAGCCCTGCAGAGCCACGGCCGGGAACCGGGAAATCCTGCGGTGCCTCCACCTTTGGTGGCCACGAGGCTCCCGAGTGCGCTGTGAGAGTAGCCAGGCTCTGACAGTGCTGGACGAGCAATGTGCCAGAGCTTCTGCTGGGGGCACAGCTGGTGTCATTCTCCTCTTGGTTTTCTCCCCCAGCCTGCCCAAGGCTCAAGGAGGAACCAAGGCCAGGTGTGGCCTTGTCCATTTTCCTCATGCAGAAAGGTGAAGACGTGTTTCACCAGGGAATGGATGCAACAATCCTTTTGATAATAACACTTGGTTAAGGAGCAGGTACATAGAACATTGGGTTGGGAAGGTGATCTAGAGGGCAGCTTTGGCTCAGGTCCTGTTGTTGAGGCTTCAGTCAGGGTCTGTTGTTCAGGCCTTAGCCCTTCAGTATTTTTGGTGCAAATCAAACCTGTGCAGAGCTGGAAACAAACAAGTCTGTCTTTAGCACATTTGAGACAGGGAACAGCATTATCCCTGCAAGGCCAGGCTGGGGCCAAGAGCAGAAGGCCAGCACCCTGCTTTTGCCCACAGGCAGCCCTGCAGAGCAAGCAGCCCCTCCTGCCCAGGGGCTGAGGTGCCCGAAGCTGCCTCCCCGCTGTGCAGCTCTGCAGAGCCCACGGGGCGCAGGGTCCTGGGCAGCCAGGGCAGCCCGGCTGCCTTGGGGCACAAGGAGTGGCCCAGAGAGAAGCTGCTGCCCTTTGCTTTGGAACTGTTCCTCAGAGTCTTGTCATTAATCCACAGTGTCTGATGTGTTTTCCTTTCCTCTCCCAAATTTAACACAGCTTTTTGAGAAAATTGACAGATATAGCTGCTGCTGGTGGTGGTGCTTTTGTCTGCAGGTGAGGGCAGGTGATTTAAACCAAGGATAGAGTCCATTGTTAACACCCCAGGTTTGCTGAGTCAAGAAAACCATTCACAATTGGGCTACCACTACTGAGCAGTTTTCCTAGGTTTTGGAAAGCTACCACCTTAAGAAACCCAACAGATTTTCCTCCAGGAGGACACCAGCAGTAGCATGATGCCAATGTTTTTCACCCCTTTTCTGTGTCTTTTAAGAGTTCCTCAGTGCCCAGCAGGAATGAAATGACCTGTGATAATGGGATTTGAGAGCTCTGTGTTGTTCGTTGCCACATGAGTGTCCATGACAAGCTGGACACCCCACTCGTGGCTGTGTTGAGTTAAATTCATCCCGATTCTGTGCGAACAGCAGACCCCAGATGCTGAGAAGAGCAAGCACAGTGGGTGGGTGTGCATGCACGCACCCGGGGGCTGACTGCTGTGTGGGCTGAAGGTTTTGCACTGCTGTACATCTTCACTCTCCCAAGTTGGAGCAATTTATCAAATCTATATGAAATGAAAAGATATAAATCAATATGAAATCAAAATATTTCAAAACGTATGAAATAGTTCATAATAATTTATCGTAGATTCAATTTAACATGATTATACTATTGCCAGCCGGGGGTCTGTGTACAAATCACGAACGGGCCGGGACTGCTGAGGAACGCGCCTCGAGCTGTTTGTTTGCCAGCATCAGTCTCATTACATGGTTATGACAATGGGAAGATGCCATCCCCTCACATCCCTGGCAGTAGACAAAGAACTTAATGTTATAACTTACTTTAAGTAAGTTTTTTGACCAATCACACAAAGCAGAAGCATATTGACAGTGTGTCGCTGAAGGACACGAAAGAACACAAGCACGCCACCGCTCTCAAGGTGAAGGACAAAAGGGAAGTTTTATTCTCTGACTCCAATATTTATAGTTTTACAAAAGTGACAGCGGATTGGAAGGTGACAGTGACACCTCTGCAATGACACTGGTCAAACCAACAGTCCATCAACTCTCTCCTCCTCCATAAAGGAATGAAAAACAATGAGTTATTTACAGAAAGTGTGTGAGAAAGTTCACTACAAGAATGTCAACATCAGAAGGCTCAGAAAATCTTAAAAAACCAGGGTGACAACAGTAGTTCTACCCAACCACTATAAGCACACGTACCTTTGGTTAAAACAATGCTTGCTCATTTCGAATACAATATCTGCTTGTAAGCCTTAAAGCACAATGCACAGAGCTCCATTATTTAGCTTAGAAGTCTAATATCTTGCTCGAGATACTTTTTTGAAGCTTAGGGGGTTATTCTAGCCAAGCATTAATACACAGACCCTTGTTCTATTTGTCCTTGATTTTCTACTTCTTATATAAGTTTTCTGCTGACAAACCTTATGGCTGCTGCTTAGTTCTAATTGCAGTTCTGCTGTCTCTGAGGCCTTCCTTTTGCCACTTTCCCAAAACCCTCTAATTTTGTGAATTCCTACAATTCCCCCTCTCGGTACAAGTAAAAAGAAACCTTTGGATCCGTGTTGTTTGTTAACTACCTTGCATTTCATAGCTTTACTATAGCATACCTGCTTATTACTTGCTTAAAGCATCCTTTTTGCTCACATTAAGCCTTGCTATATTCCAACACAGCAATTTTAATGTTGTGAAAGTCCAGTCAGCTCAAAGGGCACAAGTCATGTCTGATAGCAATTACAAGTCATTGTCCAAAAAAGTCTCGCCTGTTCCAAGGTCTTAATTCGAAACCTTCCTCCATGTCTATACCTTCATCCACCATCTGCGTGAGATTTCAAGAACAGTCTGTGAGTCCATTTCCTACCTCTCTCTCTTTTGTGATTAAAACTTCTTTGATAGTTTTGTCCATCATTTGTTGCACACAACGACGTATGCAAGGTATTGCTATTACCATCACTACCAAGACACCCAATACATATAGAGACCTATTCTACAAAGTTCTCTTAGCCAAGGTGCAAAGCTCCATCCTTGGAACAGATAATCTAACCATGACCCACCATCTTCTTTATTTGGAACTGTCAAATCTTTCAGCTTTTGTATGATTTTGTGGATGGATTCAGAGTGATCAGACAGGTTCATGCAACACAGTCTTTCAAATTCCTCACAGCGATGCTCATGTGCCTGTAAAAGAAGATCAATTGCTGCTCTGTTCTGTAAGGTTGCATGTCTGACAGCACTAACATCAGTCATCATGTCACTAATTGCAATGGAAGTAGCACTGTCTTCTTTCTTCAGCCAACACTCCAATCGGTATAATGGTTTCAATGCCTTGCCCAAGGCAAGTTGATGTAGAAATAAAGTTGATGTAACTCATTTTGCAGGGCCCTAGGGTCTGAAATTGCTATTACAGTTTTCTTTATAATGATGGGCATTCTTTCACTTTAAATGGGTTGGTGGGTTTTAAAGTGGGGAATGGTCTCCTTCAGATGAAGGCCAAGACATCTTCCTCAATTTGACCTCTTTCCTTATGACCTGTTGGCAGGCTTTCACACCCCTTGGCTATAGTTGAAGTTTCGGGGCCCAAGTGCAGGCTATGGTCCTCTTCTTTGTCACAAAGAAATACGCATCCCATCCCGCTTCTTTAAACATAGTAAAGACAGGCAAGTGATATATTACCCTAGCCTTAACTACCTTATCTGCTAAAAATTAACCATCCCTTATTATTTTTACTCTTCTTGCTATACTCTTTTCCCTTCACTAAATCTTGCTAAAATTTTAACTCTTCCAGTTATTTTAAATCCTTGATTCATTGGCCTCATCTCACACGCCAGCCATGTGTGAGCCGGTGCTGGAACTGGGAAATTCCATTCCTGAGCAGGGGATACAAGGCCTGGTTCTGAGCTGGAAGGGTGAGAAGGATGAGATGCACAGCGTTTTGATCCAGGGGATGTCCTGAAAGTGCACTGCTTACCTGCCCCTGCTGCCGAGCACCGCGCTCCATCTCCTTCTCCTGCTCAGCGGATTTTTAGGAATCCAGGGGTTTCTGTGTATTATTTGCTACTGCAACAAATAGAATTAATTTCCTTTGCAAGCCCAGTTTTGTCCTGGGTTATTTTGTGCATGGGTCTCCTCCTGAACCTGTGACAATGACAAGCAGGGACTTAAAGGACACTCCTATTCTCATGTCAGTAAGTTTGGAGAAGTGATTTAAGTATCAATAAGTCAATAAGTATAAATCAGTAAATTAAATAATTTGGGGGAATATTTAGCCTGTGAGTTTCAGAAAAGTATTGAATGGATACAAACTAGTGAGTGAGATTGCTGGGTGTGCATGTATTAGGGAAGTGATTCCCCACACACCCAGGGCTGAGATCAAGGATTGCCTCTTTTCTAACCCTGAGCTGGCAGCAGGGATCGGGCCCTGCTTGCTAACTTTCATTTTGAAGACTTCTGTTGAGCAGGTAAGAATGGTCAAAATGAAATCTTTTCCAGCTGTTTCCCTTTGGTTTACCTGTTTGAGGGTTAAGATTCTGTGCTGCAGGTATGCTGAGTGTGTGCAGAGCAGTGCAGCCCCAGAAACGCCTTGGCTTGCCCACAAGTTGTCATGTCTTGTGGCCAGGTGTGCCCAGCTGTGGCAGGAGAAGGGCCTGCAGCGCAGTGGGCACCGTGCCTTGCCCAGCAGGGGCTCTCTGGCACAGAGCAGCAGCAGCGCCAGCACCGTTCAACCCGCTCCTGCCTTGGCTTCCCCTGGCACACAGAAGCCTCTGGAAATCAGCAGCGCCAGTGGCGTTCCCAGCTTGGAGCAGCTGCTGCTGGCGGGCAGATGCTGCCAGTTCGACTGCTGCCAAAGGGGAAGAAAGGCAGAGATGTACATGCACCAGAGCCCTGGGTATGTCCAATAAAGGTGCAAATATGTGGGGAGATTTGTTGGGAAGCATTTCAGCTGTGATGCCAACAGTGGCTTCTCTCCTGGCTCTGTGTGTTCTAGACGAGTAATGCAATGGTTGGCTCTGACAATTAAGAAGTAGATGTTATGTGGATGTTCAAATGTGTAGTGATGGTATTGTAATATATCCTCCCATAGTCCTCTTTCCCATTCCCCTTGTAATAGCCTTGGTAGTCAGGGCATTTGGGGAGGGCTGGCTTGTGACCAGCAGGCAGGGTGTAACAACACGTGACCCCCAGTCAAGATGCAAGAAAGTAATCTCCACCCATGGACAGCAGAGAAAGAGTTGACTGACAAAACTTTTAGAGGGGCTAAGGGTATAAAAGGCAGAGCATCCTTTTTGTGGGTGAGCACATGGCTGCTAGTCACAGAGACTCCCAATGCTGCAATTTTTCCCTTTTCAGTCCTTTTTTAAGGTTTAATAAACCTTTAAAATTTTAAAAGTGAGATTCATTTCTCACATATGCAATGCTGTGTGCCATTTTCTTGGTCTGGTTTCCTTTGCTTGTGTCCCACCTGAGTGCTCAGCTGGGGTACAGGCTGTAGGTGCTTGGGGCACTCTTGGAGTTCCTCTTGGATCCCCTGAACAACAGGGTTTGGCCCATGAGGGGATTTTGTGCTGCTTTGTGACAGAGAAGAACTTCCCAGGCTCTTTTGTGTTTGCTGTAGGGAAGGTTGGTTATTGCTGTGAATAAATTCACAGTCCAACGTGGAGCGTTTGCTTTGTGATGTCAGGGCATGGTTGCCACATTGTCGTGGTGACATCAGAAGGTTGCCTTGGTGCATGGAAGGCCTGAGTGTCAGAGGAGACCTAGTGCTTGCTCACATCAGGAGAACCCTCCTGGTTGGGGAATTTGTCAGAACAGACAAGAACCTTGTTTTTTCTATATTTACCCAACTTTCAAAAAGGACAATGTTTCACCATCTGGCCAAGGCAGCTTTTGCTGTGTATGGCATTTCTTTCTCCATGTATTACGTAACACACTTCCCCCATAAGTAGAGGTTTCCCTTCTACTTAGGTTAGGGTGTAACCTAACCTGACTCTTGCATATCTTCCTGCTCTTTCTTGGTGGCTGAGTTTCTGATTTTGAAAGAGAAAGAGCATTAGGATGCCTCTGGTTTGGTAAAGCTCCTGTCAAGAGGTTCAGCTAAAAGGGGGTGTCTGTAGCCACAGGGGCAGCATTTGCAGGGGAACCTGCAGGGCTTCCGTTCCCTCCACAGGAGAGTCTGTGGCAGCAGAGTCTGTCATTTCCTCAGGTTGCTGGGACAAGCAGGACAACTTCCAAAATGCAGACTGGGAGCCTTCTCAGAAGGCCTTCTAAGGACTTTGTAGCTCTCCCCAGAACTCAGGGAAAGCTTCTTTTATTCCAAATTTTGTAATGAAAGGATTTGACTGTCCGTTTTGACTCTTGACTGAGTGCTAAAAGAGTGATTCCCTTTGCAGTGAAGTGCAACCGCCAAAGCAGTGAGTGTCTGCTCCTGAGCCTGGAGCTGCTGCTGTGCTGTTTCACAATAGAACTGGCACAGCTCAGGGGGATTTGGGGCAAGCTTTTCTGGGTGACTGTTTCCAGCAACTTAATGGGAATTAGTGCATGCAACTTCTTTTTTGAAAAAAGTACCTGAAAGACAAGAGAACAAAAGCTGCTTTATCTGTTGGACAGAACAGAAGCATTGAGTGTTGAAGAAGAATTTGCATTTTCTTGATCACGTTTGTATTCATTTACTGACTAGACAGGCCAAAGTGTAGGCACAACCAAGATTATTGTCCTGATCTCTTGCTGGCTGTGTGAAAGAACTATGTCATGTGGAGGGATGTTGATAAAGAAAAATACTCTCTGTTTGGGTTGACTTCTCTTCTGTTGGATTCAGCAGCGCAGGCAGTTTTCTCACAGCACTTGTTCATTTTCCCTTGCCCACTCCAGGTCACCTGAAGCGTGTATTCAGAGGTGCTGATCCTGAGGTGAGTGAGAAAGGAACATTTCGTGTTCCTGGTGCTTAGGAATTGTAGAGCAAGCTGTGAGCTTGGTCTGTGGCAGTAGATTGTAGAGGGCCAGCTGGGTAGGCTGAAAGAAAATCCATTTCCATGTCTGCAACAGCAATAACAAAGGCATCGCTGGCTATTTCCTAATTTTCCATTTCAGAACTGTCAAGGAATGAAAAGCTCATTTTGCAGGGAGAATGTTGCTTCTTGATAGTAGCCGGGGCGTAATGTTTAATTCAGAACTATTAGCAATTCTGTTGAATTAGCTCATTTAAATTTAGTCGCAGTGACTTAGAATCCCATTGTTACCAAAGTTTCTGATTTGTCCTTAGCAGAGCTGGTTGTAGAAATAGAGTTGAAAGGAATAAAGTGCTGAATAGAAATAAGGTTATAAGTGATAGGTAACTTTCTGTCCCTCACACTGCTGTCTGTCCACAGATCCCAGAACCAACAGCAGTCTCTCCTCTGGCTCCCTCTGCTCATGGAGAGGAGGCCGAAGAGGAGGCAAATGAGGTGGATGAGCGCCAGCCTCCAGCTGTGCTCACACCACAGCCTGAACATTCTGAGCCAGTAAGTTCCAGCTGTGTGTGCTGCTGTCTTTAGTGCAGGGCAGAGCTGCAAGTTTCTGACCAGCCAGCACTTGCTGCTGCTGGCTGAGGATGCTGAGTGCTGGAGTCCTGCCAGGGCCTGGTGATTGCCCCCAGCCTGTGACAGCTGGACAATGGGCTTTGGTCTGTCACGTTTAGGCACCAGCTTCCTGGCATTTTGATAGGGGCCAGCCTGAAGCACGAAGGCTCCCTGTTCCCAGAGCAGGGAGCATGTCAAAGACACTGTGCTCAGCCTTGTTGGATACACAGGGGACACTGTGGTGTGGAGAGACCTGTCCCCCTGCACAGACTGGCCAAGTTGCTGCAGGCACAAAAAAATGTTGATCTGACCACAAAAGCTCTTGGTGGTGCTTTGTCCCCACAAACTTCTTGGGTGTGCTTACTTGGGAGTATTTCAGAGACACACTGGGGATGTAGAGTTGCTGCTTGAAGTCAGGGATTTTGGTGCCTTTGTTGCCAGGTTGCTCTTTTGCCCTTCAGGCAGAGCAGCCGGTAGCAGAGCAGATAGGGGCTCTGAGTCTGCCTGTTTCTTGGTCTTTGATAAGCTGCAAGGAGATGACTGTGTTGTCCATGAAGCTGTGGGGGACCATTCTTGTCTAGTGTGGCAAAAGAAACAAAGGGAGTAGTTCTGAACCTTTCTTCTGAGGCAAAAACCAGACACTGCATGTGTCTGTTGATACCTTCTATTGTGTAGTTTGCTTTGAAAATTGCATTGGAGCCTAGAATGGGAGCAAAGCTGCAAGTCCTTGACTGCTGTCTTGTAATGCTAAAAGCAGGGTGTACACCTTGCAATGGTGCCTGCTGTATCTGAAGTGCAATGGGCACCTTTGTGGCTGGGGAGCTGCGTGGGCCAAAAGGACGCAGGGCTGGCGGCCGTGAGCAGCTGCAGATGAGGCAGCGTGGGGCCAGGGGGCCAAGAAGGCCAAGGGCACGGTGGCTGTGCCAGCAGCAGTGGGGCAGCAGGAGCAGGGCAGTGAGCGTGGCCTGTGCTTGGCAGCGCTGCGGCCACAGCTGGAGTGCTGTGTGCAGCTGTGGGCCCTGGGAAGCAGAAAGTCATGGAGGGGCTGCAGCGTGTGCACAGAAGGACAGGGGAGCTTGGCAAGGGGGGGCAGCACAAGGCCAGGGAGGAGGGGCTGAGGGAGCTTTAGCCTGGACAATGGGGGCTCCTGAGGGACCTTCAGGCAGACTTCCATAGATCCCTGCCTTAGATCCATAGAGCCAATGCTCAGCACAAGGGCTGTTTCCCTGCCAAACATCCCTTCACTGCATCCAAGTGCTTTAGACACTGGAGTGGTAACACTTTCATATTTTGTTTGTTTATTTGTTTGTTTGTTTTCTAGAAGGAGAAGTCTTGTGTAATTTCTCCTTCTTCAGGGAGCAAGGGAGCTTTTTCTCAATCTTTCCTGCCCTTTTCCAGCACTGGCAGAAACACATCGCTTTCAGGTTAACGGGTCCTGTGTCTTTTGGCAGCCCAGGGAATCAGTGTGTGTTGTGTTTGGGAATTGAGCAGGAAATCAATGCCCTGGCATTCCAGCTGGTGCTCAGAGATTAGAGGAGCTGGAGGGGCTGGGCTGCATTTCTGACTCCAGCCACTTAAGCCCCATCAGTGTGGTTGAGTCCAAGAGAAGAACTTGCCCGAGCACAGATGCACAAAGAGCGCAGTTCCCAGTGCAATGCTCTGGGTCTGGTTGAATTCCATAGGGACCCACACGCTCCAGATTTCCCAAGAGTGTGGGTTACTGAAGCAACAGGAGAGCAAGTTCAGGACAGCTGCTGATCGGGGCACTGCTACCGAGTGCTGATGTGTGTAGCGACAGAAAGGACAGAATTGATTCAGGGTGGCCCCCACATGGGGAATAATGTTCTTTGGCTCTATGATTTAGAAGGTTAAACAAATGCTTTCTTAAGCTGTGGTGTATTACACTAGTACTATATTAACTCTACTATAGAGATACTATACTAAAAAGCTACTAAAGAAAAACTGGTGACTGTCTCCAGACAGTCACAACACAGCTTTTATCTAATTAGCTAATCAAGCTAAACAACTATCACTAACATCCAATTAACAAATTTCTTTCAGTAAACAATCACTATAAAACATTCTACATGTACTGAACAACAAGAACAGGAAGTAGAGATAATAATTGTTTTCTCTTCTTCTCTAAGTTTCTCATAACCTTCCCTTAAAAAAAGCTAGGAGAGAGAATTATATCTCTCTCTGTTCAAAGAATGTAAATACCACAGCACAGTAAAGAGAGATTATAAAAGTGAGATCTGTCTATCTGTCTATTTGAATCTTCCTGGCTCTGCTCCATAGCAGTGGAAGATGCAAAGCTCACCTAAAGGCATCCCTTCAGGAGAGGAGTAGAGACAAGTTCCACTGACTGATCGTGAGCAGGCAGAGATGTTTCCCCCTCCAAAGATGGTTGTTTTTTCCCCTCATGTTTTCCTGCTCCAGCCTTTTCTGACCTGAAGCCTTCATTTGTCCTTTAAATTCTTGCATGTCCTAAGGGAGTGGAACTATCCCATGCTGTAGCTGGGGTCTGGTGACTTTGCTCATACACGCATTACATGACACATGGTTTCCATCACTGGGATCCCCAGGGTTGTGTAAGTGCATTCGTTAATGGGGCCTTATGAGAAACTCTGTTACTGCTGGTCAGAATTCTCAGTTGACAAAAGAGGCAGAAGAAACACCTTGGTCCTCCTCCATATACTGAGATGGCCATAGAGGTTCTCTGACTTCCATCAGAGATCTTTGCATGCATCCTCATCTCCTGGATGACCCGGTTTTCTAACAAGAGTGTGGATGTCAGGAAGGAGGAATGTTGGTGCAGGCCTGAAGAGAAGGTGAACTCCAGAAGTGTCTCTCACAAGGAGTGAGCTCACCCAGGAAGCCCCTGCAGAGCCAGGATGGAGCTGTGGGACAGGGCGGGGTGTCAGTCACTGCTGAGAGACAAACAGGCCATGGCAGAAGCAGAGGGAGGCCCTCACCAGACCCTTGAGAAATGCCACCCCTTCCCTGTCAGCTGCCTGAGAGGCTATTGGAGCTTCAGTCCCAGTGGCCCCTGATTGTAGGGCCAGGGGCACTTTGGAATCTGTGCCTCCCCTTGGGCAGAGAACGACCCAGGAGAGCAGCAGCACAGTGCTTTGGGAACGTGTGAGCCCAGCAGTCTGTGAGTCTTGGCCCACAAAGGGCGTATGGGAAGTTAAAACCCATCTTCTCTTGCTTTCTGTGCAGGTGCTTCTAGGAAAAGAGCAGGAGCACACTGCCTCATCTGAGATGCCATGCCAGACTCAGGGAGAGCTGTTCCCTGCCCGAGAGCAGGAAGAGCAGCTCAGGCAGCAGGTGGAAGAGCCACAGGAGAATGGCCAGGTGAGCCTGACTGGCCAGGGGACAGAGGGAAGGGCAGGGAGAGGGGAATAAACCAGAGCTCCTGGGACTGAGGAGGCCAGGAGTCCCACAGGCAATGGAAGCACAGAGCCTTGGAATCTACAGATATCAGCACCAGGACAGGATGGTTACAGTGGAAGCAGAGCTGGGTAGAGAAGCAGAAAGAAGGGGCTGAATAAATGTGATTTTGAGGCTAAAAGAGGGAAAAGCTGAGCCTGATGGCAGCTCTCAGTCGCTGGCTCTGCTTTTATGTGTACGGAACATCAAGGCAGAGCCAGAAGCAGAGCTGCCTGAAGCTCAGAGTGCCATCATGCAGCGAAGAGGAGGAATGAAGACATCCAAGAGGAGGAGAAATTCCCTATGCAGAGGGTCAATCAACAAAAACAGGTGAATGAAGGAATGGCAGCCACTCCACTCATGAAAGAGAGTCCTTTCCGTTGTTGTTTACAGAAAATTGATGAACAGCTGGAGGCACACCTGCAGGAAACTGAGGCTAGGATCAAGGTAAGGAAGAAGAGGCTAGACGAAAACATTAAAATCATCAACGAGAAAATGAATTGCCTCCTTCAGGAGCAAAAGGCTCTAGAACAGCAAGCGAGTGAAATAGCAATAGGCAGTGCAGTCACCCAAGGGGTGGTTTCTGCCCTCCTTGCCTTTCCAGTGCAGAGCAGCAGGGGGTGGGTGATGCCTCTGAGTGCCATCCTGATGAGGCCTCTGTCAGAGCTGCTCTCAAGGACACTGCCTGCTCTGCTGGATCTCAGCTGATGCTCTAGACAGTGGCATTACTCCTTTGGCCATTTAGCCAGCAGTCATCTGAATGAACTCCTTCTGACTTCTTCCAGGTGGCCTTGTTTCTTGAGGTGTTTTTGCAGGTGAACATGGTCACTCACATAGATTTGGAATTCAAGCTACAAGCTGTCTGTATCTCTTGTGAATGCTCCTGTCCTTTTCTTTACTTTCTTCCCAGTCGATGACTCCTGGCTGACGGGGACAAGCTGTTGTCTCTGACTGCTTTGTTCTGTTTGACTTGAGGTGGAAGTGTCGCCATCCTTCCTGGCAGCCTGCAGAGAGTTCCAGCAACTGACAGGCAACCAAGAGCCCCGAGGCTGGCATGAGGCCCAGGCACTGAACCATCCAGAGATGCTGCAGGATAAGCTCATCCCGAGGAAGGTGCAGAAAAAGAGAATTTCATGGCAGGAGATAGAACATTAGAATGAGGAGCTGCAAATGTATCTGCAGACCTAGGAGGGGGAAAGGAGTCTTTGGGAGGAAGTGGAGCAGTCATTGCTGCAGTCATCCTTTAGAACAAGAAACTGGCTATGAACTGGAGTAAAACCAGCCTTTGGTTTTGACCATTTGGTTTCACAAGTGGATATCCAAAGCAACCCAGTTGAGCTGCATGTGGCTGACAGCAGCTTCCTAAGGGCTTGCATTTCAAATGGCAATCTCTCTTGCATTTCAGGGCAATCTCTGCCACACCTTCCTGACATCAACTCATTTCTTGTCTCAGACCTACACTGACTCTGACACTGAAGCTGCTGCAGAAGCAGCAGCGCCGTTCCAAGGAGCCTTTGCTCTCCAGCTGAAGAAGTGGAGCCTGAGCCCTTGGTTCACCTCCCGTGCTGACCCAGCTGCTGCTCAGCAACAGGAGATGGCGGGTGACTCCCTGGAGCAGCAGAGTACGTCTGGTATCTTTCTTATCTGAGGGACAGTGTGTTGTGTGCACGTGTCAGCATAGCTGCACCAAAGGGTTCTGCTCAGTTTAGTGTCACAGAAGTGCTGGCAGTGCTCCGAGGCAGCAAAAGAGAGCTCTGGGTGTTCCTGCTGCCTCTGAGGGCAGCTTAGACAGGCTGGAGTTTGCCTGGGCTTCCCTCTCTGCCAAAGGCAGAAGCAGGGATTGTTCCTGGATCAGCAGAAGGCTGTGACTGCTTGAGTCCTAGCCACTGGCAGAAGCCCTGCTGAGATCAGTCTCTAGGAGAACACATCAAGCCCTTTGTGATTCTGCAGCACAACCCAATGAATCTGCTTCTTGCCCATAACATCTGCCAGTGCTGTGCTCTCAGATAAGATCTGGTAGAGTTGAGAAGAGAACCAGTGGATTCTGTGTCTACCATCACCAGTTGGGACAAAAAGGGCACTGATCTGTGCCTCGATGTGGCTGATCTCAAAGCCCATCCTGTTGTGTCCTGAATGGGGGCAACAGCTTGTCCGGGGCTCAGGCTGACTCTGGGTTCTTCTCATCAGTGCCTGTCAGTGCTCATGCTTGGCTTTACCAACCTGGTTGTGGTCACTGCCCTGCCCCTGAGGGCTGTGGGAATGCAGATGCTGGAGCCTTCCTTAGCTGGGAGGGTCCCGCTGCTGCCCGGCTGCTGCAGCGCGGAGCTGCCTGAGGCCGCAGCCCCTTCTCTGGGCCGGCTTCTGCCTCACACGGCCTGGACTCACAGGAGGGTCAGCATCTCCTCTGGGCAGCTCTCTGTGTCACAGGGGCGCCTGAGGAGCACTGCTGTCCTCTGTGCCCGTGCCTGCCGTGCCGAGTTGGGAAGATGGGGACGTTTGCGGTGCCCAGAGGGCGAGTGCAATGGGAGCGACTGATCCGCGCTGTCAGGGTGAAGAGAAGCGGCGCGGTTCTTCACGCGGGGCACGGGCAAGGGCGTCTTTGGGCTCAGCCTGCTCATAAAGGGTGAGGGTCCTGATGCTGAAAGCCCCGTGGGGATTGTTTCTAGCATGAGCTGCTCTGGTTTACAAACGCAGAGGCATTCTTCTGGCAAACTGCTGAAGGGTGGAAAATATGGGAACACTTGGCAATATTCTGAACTTGACATCTGTTCAGAGGAATTGATTCTAGATTTCCAGGTGAATTTAATCTTAGCAAGTAGTAAACCTTTTCTAAATCTCACAGTGTTTATTCCCAAGAAAACAAAGGCACTGTTAGTTCCAGCTCTCCTTAATGTTTCTAGATGACAAACTTACTTCCCTTGGTAGGTATTCTCTTCTGCTCTCAGTCTCCTCTGAATGTATCTCCCGGTGCTTCCCTGTGTGCCTGCTGTCAAGCGGTCTCTCCCTTCAAAGGATGCTAGAAATCAGTCTCTGTGCCAGCCACTTGTGCTGTGGGCTTTCTGTTCTTTTCTTGTTGTTCCAGTTGCTGTTCCTGTTGTTGTTAGCCAGCTGTCCACCAAGGGAGGGCTCAGAGCCCCAGACAGTGGGGCTGCCTTTTGTATCTCCTAGAAGGTGGGATCTCTGCTTTAAAGTGAACATCTTGCATTTTGTTTCCCTCAGGGACAATGGTGAAGATGGAAAATCCTATTCTAAAATACATTGAACTGGAAAATATTGGCAGTGGGTGAGTCCAAGCAATGCTAATTGCACAAAACTATGCATCAGGTGTTTTGCTGGTGGAATAGGTATCAAGTGTGAAGTCAGACAAGCTGCAAATGTGTTCAGGCACTGGGCTGAGATTGTCAGTGCTGATCAGAATTTCTAAGTGTGCTCAGAAGGCATTGTCAAAGACACCTCCATGCTTCCAGTGTCCTGCAGGTCTTAGGCATTGACAGCACAGATCTCCTGTGTGGGCTGGCTTTCACTGTAAGATCTAAATGGCTTCTCCTTTCTCTGCTTCTGTTTTGTTTCTAGGACTTTTGGAGATGTTTTTAAAGAACTCAACACTGCCACTGGAGGAGAGGTAAATGTGAACAGCCCCTGCAGACTCTGCTGCACTCGAGGGCTTTCCCCTCTGGTGTGAGCTGGGGCTGGAGCTTTAGGCAGAGCTGTGCTGAAAAGGCACAAGAAGCACAGACTGGTGCCAGCCCACAAAACACATTTGGGACTTTGTCCTCCTCAGCTGCCTGAAGGAAGGCACGGAGGGCAGCGGTTCCTTTCAGAGAAGGAGGCGCTCACTCGCTCTCCATTGCTAAAACAAAGGCGGTGCCTTCGAGCACCTCACTGCTCTTTGGGGCTACAGCTTCAGAGTCCTGAGTTCACTTTTCTGGCTGCCAGCAAATCCATCTCACAGTTACTGGTAGTTCCTTAGCCACCTGCAGTGCTGCACTTGGGAACTGCACATAGGGAGAGATCAGCAAGGCATCCCTGAAAGCCCTAAGTGCTGCCGATAGCCCAGGATGTATCCACAGAGTATTAAGGCAAGGATTACTTCTTCTGAGTCCCAAATGACGCAGCAGAGAATGTGGTCAGAGGTTTGTGGGTGATAACTGAGACACCGCTGTTACCAAGTGATCAAGGCAAAATGTCAGTGGCCCCACGTGTCCTGTAACTGGCTCCCAAGGGAGCAGAGAAATGGGCTGTTGGAATGTCAGTTCCTAATTACTGCAGTGCCTAATCACAAGGCAGTTTGGCACAGCTCAGCTGTGTCATTGCAAAATCACTCGCTCCACATGCCTTGTGGTTTCGTGCCACCAACCTCTCAAGTTACTGATTTTCAATGTCATTTTAGGTGGCCATCAAGAAAATACGTCTTCAAGGACTGAGGAAGAAGGAACTAAAAGTCAGCGAACTCATGGTCATGAAGGTGAACAGGAATCCCAGCCTGGTCAACTGTTTAGGCAGGTGAGTTGTGCTTTTGTCCTATGAATGTTTGTTCACATATTGCAAACATGCAAGGTAAAATCCCACTTTGGTCACTGGCAGAAAATAGAGCTGTAATTATTGGCTAATTATTATTGCACTTTTCATCTCCAGTGGATGGGAAGAGATTGCATTTTGTCTGCATGAGTCTTCACTGGCACATGGTATTTGAAAATTGTTCAAAAGCCCGGATGAGTCGTGTCTTACTAAATCAATGATGTCTATATTCACAGCCACCACTTTGGTTTGGAGCTTGATTTTTTTCAAGTGTCTTCTTACGTCCAGGTAAACTAACAAGGATTTCCCTTGGATTGTTGCCACTGTTTTCCACTGCTATGCATGCCAGGAAGACTAGGTGCTTTTTTCCAGAAACACCATGCGTGACAGGCTTTTTATCTGGGCTGTTACTAAACTGCACATTTTGCTTGCTGCCCATCTAAGACATCTCCTTTTTTGCAGCTGTGCCTTTCTCCTTGAGACTGGACAGATGGCAAACAATGCACAGGCAAGGGGGAATGTCTATTCCTTTGTTTTGTCTTTGTCTCAAAGGGATCTGAAAAGAAGCGTCAACCCATCTTTTCCAAACAGCAACCTAGCCATGTACATTCATCTCCATGCCCTTGTTTCCTTCTTTCAGCTCCCTTGTGGGTGAGGAACTGTCCCTGGTTATGGAGTACATGGATGGAGGCACTCTGAGCAATGTCATCAGGCAGACCTACCTGTCGGAGGATGAGATGGCAGCCATCAGTCGGGAGGTCAGCAATCCCATCTGTGTTTCCAAGGGCTTGGGCAGCATTGTCTGGGAAACAGGGCCTCAGAGCTGGAGTGATTTCCTGTGCCAAGCTCTGTTTCTGTGTTGCTGCTATTCTATGGGCACGTAAAAGCATCTCAAGTGAAAGGCCTGCCAGTGCCCCTGCACTCCCTGTACTCAGTGCCAGTACTCTTATCTCCTGCTGTTGTATTCTCGCTCTGTTTCTTGTATTTGTATTTGCTGTTCTCCACCTTGCCTCTCTAAATGTTTGCCTGGAGTCTGTCTTCACTGCATTCCTTGCCTGTGAAAGCAAAGGTGCTGGTGGCAGGATTAGAAATGATCAGCAAAGAAAAAAGACTCATTTCTCAAAGTCCTCAGCTGAAAAGGATAGTAGTGCAGCCAAAATGCTCTTTGCTTCTGGAAAGTGACTGGTGTGATACATCCAAGCCTGTGCTGAGGCCAGCAAGAAAATCTTTGTCATGCAGCCTCCCACCCAAAAGTGATCCACTAAACACCAAAGAGAGAGACTTTTCCTTTCCAAACCCCTCCTTTGTCCTCTGCATGGAAAAAGCACGTCCACTGCGCCAGGAGTCATCCTGGCTGGTTGGCAGAGGACAGCCTACAACAGCAGGTGCTGTTGCTCTTTCAAAAGCTGACGTGCCTTTCCTCAGAAGGGTCCTGCTCTGCAGGTGTTGGAGCAGCAAGCTCTTCCTCTCAGTGGCCATTACTGTTCTGTCATTACTCCCCATTCCCCTGGAGAGGGAATCTTTTAGGTTCTTTCTTTCCTTTCTTGTGGGATGAAATCACATCACTCATTTTTGACCTCCTGTTTCTGTTTTCTCTCTCAGTGCCTGCAAGGACTGCAATTTCTCCATTCAAACCACATCATCCACCAAGATTTGAAGAGCAGAAACATCCTTCTCAGAACTGACAGTTCTGTCAAGCTGGGTCAGTATATTCTTGGTCAGGTGCAACGCTCCAGGGATGTGGGTGTGGGGCTGCTTGGAGTGACTGCCAGCTCCCCAAAAATGGTGCTGGTGGCAGTGCAGGGACCCCTGCTGCGAGCTGAGGGCACAGTTGCAACGTGCACAGAGGTATAAGGAACCACAAGCAGTCAAGAGTGGCCTTGATCTGTGTGTGTCCCTTCCAGACAGAGGGAGCGACAATCTAAAGCTTCAGGGGAATAAAGTCCACTGCTGTGATCAGTGTTAAGAAACCTGGGTTTTTTTGGAAGTGGCACATTCCATACTCCCTTGGCTAAAGCCCCAAGGATATCACGCATGGACAGTTCTCCAGGAGATTCAACAGCACATTCTTAGTCCGAGAGTGGGGAATTCTTTTGCTTGGTTTCCTAATTGGAGCTGGCTTTCATGGTTTGTTGTTTTCTCCACAGCTGACTTTGGCCTCTTTGCTCAGCTCAGCCCTGAGCAGGGCAGACGGAGCTCCGTGGCCGGCGTTGCTGGGTGGCTGGCGCCCGAAGTGGTGACAGGTCAACCATGTGGCCCCAAAGTGGACATATGGTCTTTGGGAATCGTGGGCATCGAAATGGTGGAACGAGAGGTTCCTTCCTGGAATGCAACTCCTGTCTTGGTAAGGTGCAAATACTCACTGATCCCACTGTCTTTCTCACCTGTCCCATGCTCTGTGTGCCATTGGACAAAATCCCATTGCCATCTGCTGGCACCACTTCCACCAAGGTCTCCTTCTAAAAATGCCCCTGCAACACATCAGCATCTGCTGTAGCTTTGGTTGTATCAGAAAGGGAAGTGGCAGTGAAACCTAACCAGTTCAGAAACCTGCCATTTTGGCCTCCAGCCATGCCTGACATTTCTCACTTGTTTTTTGAACAATGTTGGAACTCTGTTTCTGAGGGACAAGAATTTTTCAGTGGAGAGGGTAAACATGTGATAAACATCCTGAGCAATGGAGGTTAGACCTTCCCAGTTTCAATTTTATAGAAAACATAAGCAAAAAAGGAAAAAGAAAAGTAAACAAAAATGAAAAAGAGAATAAAACCCTACTACCAAAGCAAGGCCCAAGCAGTTCTGCTTGCTTATTCATTTTTTAAACACAGCTCTTCTCTTCCATTCCGTAGCATCTTTTCCAAATCCTGTGGATCTTCGAAACTTTCAGGCTTTCAAGTCATCTGTACATTGTTCAGTCACGTATGTGGGTGGCCTGGATAAGTTTAAGATGTGTTTTTCTCCGACTGCAGTTAGAATTGTTTGCCAAAATCTTGGCTGTTTCTGGGTACTTTAACAAGTTGATGAGCTTGCAGGCAGGTGCCTGGGCTGGGATACAGCGTGGGCAGTTGACACCGGTGCTGTGTTTCTTTACCACAGGAGCAGGGCCATCCCTGGCCTGCACAGTTCTAATGACAGGGAGGACTCCAGCTCCCCACCATGGCCAGTGGCTGAGCTCAGCTGAGAGTCAGGATAAAACCCTCTTTGTCACCTCTGGTGATGTGGGAAAAGGACAGAAAGCCGCATCAATTATTTGTACACAAGGGGAGTGCATTGCCATTTCCGGCTTTGAAATTCTCCTTTGGCTTAAAGAGGATAATAGCAAAGTCTCTTTGGTCACCATCTACTTCAGTGCCACGAGCACAGAGTTATCATGACAGTGGTGGGCATTTTTATGGAGACTCCAAGGCCTCTTGCCATTGTTATTTTTGTCTATTTGAGATGGATTCTGCAAGTTGAGGTTTGAAGTGTTCCAAGTCGGTGTCTTATGTTTCTAAATACCATCTTGCAAAAGCAGAATGAGCTCTCTCCCTCTGACTTCTCAGCGTGTGAGAGCTTGGTTCCACATGAACCACACTGGATAATGATCAGCCGATGTCTTGCCAATCTACACTGTAATTGCTTGGCCTGAGGAGTATCAGAAAGACCTGCTGAGCTCCATGGACACTTTCAGCTGCATGGAAGTGAGCATCCTTGGCCTTGCTGAAGAAACTGGAGCTCAGCTTAGGTTAGATGCTCTTGAGCAGGAGAAAGGCTGGAATCCTCAGGGGTTTCCAGAGGCCTGCGTGCCCAGAGGGACTGAGTTCTGGGGAGCAGCTGGATGTTTCTGCACATCATGGAAAGGGATTGCCAGACAGCTCAAGCCTCACCACAGGCAAACACTCCCCAGCTCTTCTCAGGCAACATTTGCTTTGGGTTTCAAGTTGTTCCCACTTGTCTGTCTGTGAAGATGCGCCTAAAACCACAAGGCAAGCCTCTCAGAACTGGTGTTACATTTCCAGAAATGAAGAAAGGAAGCCCAAACACAAGAAAGTTGCTAAGGCACTGATTTTTAGAGAGGAACTTAACCCCCTGTGCAGTTTCTTCTCACTGGGAAACATGCCTGAAACCTGGGCAGGAGGGTCTAAAGGCCACAGAGTCTCTTCTGCTTCTTGTGCAGTGCTGCTGAAACACTCAGTGACCGTGTTTCTCTCCTAGCCCAAAGCAACATTCTGCCCGTCACCAAGCCAGAGCCTGGTGATGTGGAGAGCCTGCCAAAACCTCGCATTTGTTTCCTGGCACTTTCTGGGATGGGCCTACCATTCATGCATTGACTTGTGTAGCCAAATAAGTAGAGGGTGACCGTAGGGATGGAACCTCTCCTTCTGATTTGACCATGAAAAGTTTTTCTTTTCCATGTAAGGAAAGCAGAATTTTTCAGACTGCTGAGAGACAGAGCTGCAGGTGGCTCCTGTGTGTCCCAGCAGGCGTTTTCATCCCAGTACCTTTGTGCATGCATCTTAATGTGTCTGTGTTGAAGATGAGATTCCAAATGTTTGTTTCCTTACCTGAGGAATACCTGGTGGATTTCCTTTCTTTCCTTCCAATTTCCATGGTTTTCAAGAACAAAGCAAAAAGCTTGATTGGTTTTGTTTTATGGCAGCTGTGCTTAAGAGACAAGAAGCACTGCAGAGATACTTTTCATATCCTAACCCTTGGATACAGTAGAGTTAGTATATCAAAGTCCTTCTTCCAAAACGCCTCTCAAGCTGATATGAATCCTCAGGGAAGGAACTGTGCTTGTGCTGATGTAGTTCCCACTAACTAGGTCAGGCAATGAAATCAGCTGCCAAGGCAAGATCTGCAGGACAGTGGGAAAGCTGTGGCTGCATCGGAGTTTGGGTTTTTGGTTGGTAAAGGAAAGTTGTCTCTGGGTCTCTGCCAGGGCAGAAAGTGCCACTGCAGAGTGGAGCTTAATCAATGGGATCTGGGAGAGCAGTGACAGATGGGAAAGAAGCAGGTGGAGCCTGGTGTCTCCTTTTTCCCCAGCCCCAACTCCTGATAGCCACAGGAGGAAGACAAAAGCTGCAGCAGCCCAACCTATTTTCATCTTGCCTGCGTGACTTCCTGAGCTGCTGCCTGCAGAGAGACGAGGCGCGGCGCTGGTCTGCCAAGGAGCTCCTGCAGGTAAAATGTGAAGGGGCTGCAGGTGAAACAGGCTCTGAGGGATGGGCTCCTCCTCCACTCAAGCCCAAGACAGCAGATGAGCCCCCTTCCTCCTCACCTCCATTCTTGATGCTCTTCAAATGAAAACAGTGAGGAATCCTAGACTGGGCTGGGTGGCAGGGCCCTGTAAAGGTCCTGTGGTGCAAGTGTCCTGCAATGAGCAGGGACATCCTTAAAGAGATCAGGTTGCTCAGAGCCCTTTGCCGCCAGAGCCAGAATGGTTGGAGGGATGGGGCACCTACAAGCTCTTGGGGCAAGCTGTGCCAGGGTTGCACCATGCTCCAAGAAAACAAGTTCTTCCTTAGACCTACTCTGATTAGATGTCCTTTGTGTTTAAAAATATTTGTCCATATCCTATTGTAACTGACCCTGTTAAAAAAGATGTCCCCCACTTTCTTCAAAGCCACTCTGAAATCTTGGAAAGTGGCAATAAAGTCTCCCTGGAGCCTGTTCTTCACAAAACTGAATAACTCCAGCTCGCTGTGCATTTCCAGAGAGGAGAGGCGCTCTGTCCTCTGACTGTTTCTGTCACCCTCTTTTGTAATTTGGTGGAGTGCTCAGTTTTAGCTAATGGCAAAAGAATTGAAGTAGAGCAATGCAGGGTACAGAGACATGAAATGGCAGTGGAGGAACCCAAGGAAGCCAGTCCCAGCTGAGCAGTCAGAGATTTGGCTGTGGGCAGGAGGGGCTGTGGGGGGCTCACTCTGAGGGGCCCTGGTTTGTGCCCCCCAGCCCACCCTTAGAGGTTTCTGCCACGCAAACAGGGGCAGCTGGGAGGGACTTGTCCCAGCCCCATCTGCTGCCTGGCATGCTCAAGCAGACGGGAACTGTGCCAGGGTTACTGCCAGGCTGTGTGGCAGAGAGGGAACTGCAGGGCCCAGTGCCACTGGGCTGGCCCTGCTGGGAAGGAAGGAGCCATCCAGCACACGAGGGCCAGGGCATGGAAAGGTAGACACTGCTTTCTGTGTCTGTGGCAATCAGCACAGTGCCTGTCTTTCAAAGGCAGGGACCCATGTGAGCCATTGGAGTTTCCTGAAAGGAAGAAAACCCAGGGACAGAAAGCACCATTTCTAGAGCACTGGCAGGGCAAAAATCCCAACAAGATAAAGAAACCTGAATAAATGGATGAGTGGGATTCTTGGCCAGGTTTGCCTGTGATGGCAGGGCCCTGCACATGACTGCTGGGTAGCAGATGGTCCCACTGCTCCTCTTTCTGGGTCTTTTTAGGACCCAGAGCAATCCCAACTGAGCCTGTGAAGCACTGAGCTTGGAAAGTAATGGTTCACTGTTCACTGTTCTTTGTCTTTTTGTTGTTTGTTTTTGGTTTATTTCTTTTGTTTTGGTTTTGGTTTTTTTGTTTGTGTTTTGTTTTCTTTTTTGGTTTTGTTTTTGTATTTGTTTTTTTGCTTTTTTGGGTTTTTTTGTGAACAGCATCCAATTGTAACATCAGCCGAGGCTGCATCCACCCTGGCACCACTCATCATCTCAGTGAAGAGGAGGATGGAGAAGCAAACAGTGCTATAATCATATCAGGACCATTTTCTCCATAGCCATCTTAGAGTAGGATTGTAGAGTAGGACTGTAGAGTAGGATTTAGAGTAGGACTATGTGGAGAAAAGAAAAAAGACTGCACAATTTAATGTGAATCAAGGAGAAGCCATTTATTGTGCTTCTAAACATAGTTTATAATTAGTTCCTATCCTATAGCTTTCTGTAGTCATGCATTGTTTAGTTGCATCTTTTTCTTAATCTAATTGGTAGATGCTGTAAGGGTCATTTTAGTTGGGTTGCTACCCCTTTGTCTGTCAGCAACTCTTCTGCTTCTTCTTTCTGCTTGCAACATCAACTTTTTATCCACAAAGTTGAATGCAGCTTTATTAAAACCCTGACCTTGTCCTAGAAGGTTAGTTAGTTTAGTTAGCTCCAGAAGGTTAGGCTGGTTCATTTAGTGGCTGTCCATTTTTCTGTAAATACCACCATCCAGGACTATAGAGTAGGATTGTAAATAAATAAAGTTTCTGAAACTTTAACTCATCTGGAAGAATCCTTTCTTTCTCACCCTGTGAACAAGCTGAGCATTTCCTTCTGAGTTGTCAGCTGTCTCTTAAAGGTGCAATGGCTTCTTTGGTGTTGTGAAAAGTACATATTACAGGACAGGCTCTTCACAGATATTAAAATGAATATATATATATACATATATATATAAATTAATAAACTGTATGTGTTATGTTGTCTTAGTTAGTAGTACTGTATATTTTAAGTAGTGTGGTATGTTGCAGTGTGATGTCATGGTTTGCCTCAGATACCCCAGGTTCCTCCTTGAGAATTCCCTGCCAGGTGTGTCAATCATCCCTCCTTTCCACACCCTGACCCCTGCTGAGCGCTGTCTGTCAATCCAGGCATTCCAGAAGGGCATCAAGTGATTGGCACAATTCAAAAGATGCCCTCCCCTCCTGGAAGGACATTGGGCCATCCAGGTGTCCTCTGTCCCTTGACACTTCCCTGCACCGTACCTGGTTGGTGGTCCCCGTGTTCCTTCCCTGCCCCTCTGCCCCGGGTAAAAGGGTGAGCAAACCATGTGGTTGGGAGTTCTCCTGGAGCCCTTTCTGGATCCAGAGGCCTGTGGGCCAGGAATAAAGCTCTGCATAGAAACCCTCCATCAGAACCGACTCCTTTCCTTCACCTCGCCTTAAAGCTTCTCCACCAAAGGTAAACCTGAGCTCCTGCATGCCTGGACTTGACTCCAAGCGCCCAGCTGCAGCACCCAGCTAGCCAAAAGTGTCTCTGGGGTAAAATTCCACAGTTGCCACTATTTGGTCAGGCAGCAAAGGCCAGACAAGCTCATGTACGTCCCGTCCAGCTATATTGGTAATTATTTCAGTGGTAAATATAGTTTTAGGTTATAACATTATGTAAAACAGGAGCTATGCGATGTAAGATACTTTTTTAACTAGCTCAAGAAAGGGATGGGGTAATCAAGAAATTCTTTGCCCAGAGATGACAGCAACAGGACACCAAGAGCCCCAAGGGCTAAATTCTTGCGTCCTTATTGGAAAAGACCAACTTTCTTCCACCTCCTTCCCAACTTTGAGAAGCCAACAGGATTAAGGGGGAGAACTTGACAATAAGCAGAGAACACCCTTTGTTTGAAAAGAATTTATGCATCATGTATGAGATATATGAATATGCAACAGGCTATTGCTTTTAAGGGCTAATCCTTTGTTAGCGTGTGTGCTTTCAGGGCATAATTGCCCAGGAGGCACCAGGACTGTCCGTATGTCTTTGTTTTTATTGTCCTTTACTGTTCTAACTCTGATTGTCCAAATTCTTATTATTCTAACTTCTATTACTATCTTAATAACCATTTTATTGCTACTAAACTTTTAATATTTAAAAAGAAGGGATTGTTGTTTTTCGCAATGTGCTTTGAAAGCTGGGAAGACTCTTCATTCATCATCTCCAGAGCACACTGCCTTTGGCCAGGACACTGGCCCGTTTTGGTGCATCTGTGACACTTCTAGTTGAGGCAGAAAGGGCAATGGCATTTGAAGGCAAAACCAAAGGAAGAATGGAGCAGCCCAAACATCTTGCGCAGATGCAGGCCTTCAGCTGTGACTGGAGAGTATTGGGGTTGCTGCCACTTGGATTTGCATCCCTAGGTGCAATATCTTTGGCTGCAGGAGAGCCTTGCTCAAGTGAGAAAGCAGAAAGATCAGAGAGGGTGCTCGGGAAGGTCTCCTGTGGTGCAGAGCTCTCAGCGCCTGTGAGGTGAGAGCGGGCCCAGCCTTGCCCGGGCTGGAGCCCCAGCAGAGCCCCGGCAGAGGCCGGAGCAGCCTGAGCCCCGGCAGAGGCAGGCTGGAAGGAGGCCCTTGGAGCTGCAAGAGGCAGCAGCCGGGCCCTGGGTGCCTCTTCCTGGGAGCGGGCGAATCCTCCGCTCTCAGAGCCCAGATGGCAGCTCGCTGCTCCCGAAGGGAAGCGCATCCGTGCTGGGCACAGCCCGGCCTGGAGGCATTGGCCGTCTGGAGTGTGCCCAGGAGCAGAGAAAGGCCAAGGGCAGCCGCGGGCCGCTGGGCTGGCTGAGGATTCCTGCTCTTCTGCTGGCTGCCCTGCAACTCCTGGCAAAGGCCAGCAGTGTGTGCAGCACTCTGGGCACCAGGGCAGGGAGCCGGGCTGCTCGGCAGGCAGCAGGGCAGCTCCTTCAGGTCGGCACTTGTGCCAGGGGAAGCGAGGCCAGCGTGAGGCAGGGACAACTTGGCAGGGCACATCTGCAGCAGCCAGCGCCTCACGCAGCTCTGGGAGGAAGCGCCTGCAATCCTGCAGTTCTGCACTGAGCCAGAGCAAAGGTGTGAGATGCAGAGTGTTTGGCAGAAATATTCTGGCCCACCAGGCCAGCCTGCTTTGTGCTCTGTGGCGCACAGCAAGCGCTGCGCAATGCAGCTCTGAGCTGCTGGGAGAGAGGCAGTCAGGGATGTGCCTGAGGTGAGTCAAGGGGTTAGCTGAAAATGGAATTAGGATACTTGAAAAGTGCAGATGAGTCAAGGGGCCAGCTGGGAATAGAATTGAGATAGTAGGAGACTGCATGTTTTAGTTAAGATTTGAAAATGAGGTAAGAAGCTAAGTTAGTAATACAACTAGCAGAAATCACGTTCCTTAGTTAAAGAGTACTAAATATATCAGGAACATAAAGCTAGGAGTGACAGGGATAGAGGAAGCAATTGTGAAGAAGCAGAGACCATAGAAATACCTTGCCTTAAGAATAATTGAACAGTTAGGAGAAGCTTGGACCATGAGCAGCAGGTCCAAAGGTCTTGCCAGCTGGCCATGGGTGAAGAGTTCACCATGAGGAAGACGGCTTTCTTCCTCCCATACAACCACTCCCTCATTTCAAAATCCCTCTGACCGAGTTAAGGGAGTACAATTGCACAGCTGTAATAGATATTCAGCTGATAAAAATGCGAAGCAGGCATGTAAGAATTATGTATTATGGGTCCTTAGAAACCTAATGTAAAACTTTTTCTGTAGAAATAGAAAGCAGGAGTCTGCAACTTCTTGCACGTGTCTTTGGAAACTAGTTCACATGTGTCCAGGGCTCCAATAAATACCCTTCTTTTCTACTACAATTAGTTGAAGAGTCATCTGTCCGTGCTTCAAGGGTTAGGCTGGAGTAGTGAACTGATTTGGAAGGGAGCAGAAGAGTTTCAGCAGGCAATTTTTGGAAGAGATGGAAGGCTCTTGTGACTGAAGGGAAAGCTATTTGGAATGGAGTAATGATCCCAAAGTCCATACAATTGTATCTCTGTGTCTGAATTTAAATCAGAATGCTTATAGATAGCTTCATGCAATTTGTCTACAAATTTATCAAAGTCTTCATTCTTTCTTTGACAAATCTGTGTAAAAGATTTAGTGTGTAACTCATCTGGAAGTGCAAGGATAGCATTATATGCCAGTTGTTGGCTCATCTGCTCTTAGCCTGGGCAGTGGCAGTAGGCCAGGGCCCCTTGCCAAGTAACTGTTGTGCTGTTAAACCATACAGAGGATCACCCTGCACTCTAGGTCTTGCTGCTTCTTGAGCACACTTTTCCTCCCAGCTTTTATGACACATCACCTGCTGATGGGGTGGCATTCTAAGTCTTATTAGAGTATGCACATCAGCTGGAATTAATGTGTTAGATGGAAAAATATACTGCAGAAGTGACTGTGCAAGTTGGGATTTTCAACTCAATTGTGAAACTGCAGCTCTCAATTTTTCTAAAATCTTCCAATTGAAAGGTTTTTAACCTCTACTTGCAGCATTAGTTACTACAGGAAAAGCTTCTACATCATTGGAGAGAAAAGTCCCTTCTACAATAGCTTCTGGAATAACTTTTTTCTACTTTTGTTTCTGAGCTGCTTCCATTTCAGGGTCACATTCCAACTCTAATTCCACATTCTTTACAGCGTGAGAGGGAGGATTTTGTTTAACCGGCTCGAATGCTGGCTCAGAGATAGAATGGAGGAGTTTTTCCAAGACAATGGCCATATTCAGCCAATGCCCAATCCAGCCTGCTTGTAATAATGGACAATGAACACGTTCACAAAGAATGAATTATGGACATATTCAGAAATGAGCTTGGTATATCCTTGAAAAAGATACATGAAGAAGAGTCATCAGGACTCAGCAAGTTTGTCAGCAAGCTTAGCAAAGTGAGACATGGGTGGGCCAGACAACCACAGCAAGATGTGTAAAAAATAAGATGATCCAATCAGCATTCTAATTAAGATGTGTGAACAGGTAGGATTAACCAATCATGTATTAGCTAGAGACGCGTGGATAGCAGAGACTTATTTTAAACAGAGTCTTTTAAAGGATAATAAATCTGACTTCACTAGATCATATTGGTTATGGTGTGATGACCCCAGAACCTCTGCGTCCCACAGCCTGTTGCCGCAGGAGGCTCTGGTGAGCCCCTTCCAGGACGCTCTGCCGTACATGCAGCCCTTCTCCTGCCCGCCCAAAGTGCTCCTGGGACAGCAGGACACAAGTTGGCCAGCTCTGGGCTCAGCACACCCCAAACAGAAGGGCAGGAAGACGCAGCGTCTGTTTTGCAGCCCTGCCCAAGAGAGGTGGGAAGGGTCTCCTCCCTCTGGTCTCACTTGGTTGGTTTTCTGACTGGGCCTGAGGCAGGGGCTGCCGTTGCTCATTCTGGGGAGACCAGAGTTGCCAGAACCACACCGAAGGTGCAGGCACTGCCTGACAGCGCTGCGGCCACTGGGACAGTCGCGCTTCCGAGTCTCAGCCACTCCCTGCTGCTGCTGCTGCTGCTGCTGCTGCTGCTGCTGCTGCTGCTGCTCTTAGGCACACCCAGAGCTCACTGTTAGGCTACGACAGTCTCTGCTTCTGCCCTCTTCCTGTCCCTGTGTAGGGATGGAGCATTGCTGTGCTTTCAGGAAGCTCTTTGTGGAAACTTCTGCCATTGCAAGCTCCTTTGCCCACCGTGGATGCCTGCACTGGAATCCCTCATGGCTGGGTTCAGAGCACACTCAAGCTGGCTCTTCTACAACTCAGGGTCCTTGTCCCCTTCAGCGTGCTCAGCATGCCCTTTAAGTCCATGCCGCTGTGCAACTGGAGCAGCGGGACAGGGACCTTTGCAGCCTGAGCTGCCCTTGTTCCTCTCATTCCGTGCCTGGAACACAGCAGGCAGGAGAAGGGCAGCAGGGCCCTGCGTGTCTCCGGGCTCAGGTTTTGCGTTGCTTCAGCTCCATGGAGATGCGGGTCAAGTGAAAATCCCAAAAAGTTTATTAAGGGAAAGCGAAGGTAAGGGGTGAGCTGGGAGGCAGAAAAGGGGATGGGCAGGGCCTGAGGTCTGCAGGGAGGGAGGTGCCAACAGGGAGAGGGATGGCAGGAGCTGCTGGAGCTTCACACAGGCTCAGCTCTGAGCAGCCATGCTGTGCCTGGAGCTCCAGCTGCTCCATCCTGTTCTGCAGGTGCTCCCATCTTCAATGGGCACTTGAAATCGCTGATGGACACTGGTACATCTGATCCATCAGACAAAGTCCTGCAGATCTTCCTTCAAAGATCATCTGAAGCAGTTTGCTCAGGCACGATGAACTCTTATCTTCCTTCAGGGCTTGAAGAGCTGGAAGAGAGAGGAACAGAGCCAAGGTCAGAGGCCAGATTGAGGAAATCCAAGGAAAGCCTCCTGCCAGGGCCATCCCAGCCGGCTGCAGAGGCCCGGGCGTGGCTCTCACTGTAGCCAGGGCAGAAGCCGGGCTGGGGGCAGGGAGGGGCGCCGGGCTCAGGGCTCACCCATGAACCTGACAGCTGCCTCTCGCAGGGTCCTCCGTGGGCTCTCAGCCGCTCGGCTCTCGTCCTGCAGCAGCTGCGGGGAGCACCAGCAGGGAAGGCTTGGCATGGGCTCTGCCCCTTGGCCGGGCTCTCCCTGGCCCCAGCACCGGCCGAGCCGGCCCACACAGCCCGGGACAGGGAGCAGCGTGGGGGGCACAGGCTGGCAGGCCCGGCTGCGGCGCTGGGCAGTGGCACAGCTGCCGGTCCCCCGCATCGAGCACCAGGGGCAGGGCTCGAGCTCCCCGGCTGTCCTTACCAGGCTCTCAGCAAACTTAATCCGCCGCGCCTTCGTCAGCAGCTCATCAAGGTCCCTCCTCTTCAGGAAGCGTGCCGCACAAAGCAGGGCTTGGAAAGAGGCCTGGAGAGTGGCAGAGAGCTGCAGGTGGCACCAGAGCCCAGGGCACAGGACCTGTGTCCCTGTGCCATGACCATGGGGAGGCTGGAGCCCGCCAGGTGCCAGGGCAGGAGGTGGCCAAGCCCCCTGCCAGGGATGCGGCACCATCACACAAAACCTCACCTTGGCCACATACAGGTTCTCATCGTGCCAGCGCAAGAATAGAGGGAGCAGGCTCTGGTTCACAAATGTCGTGAGAAGCTCTTCCCCCTCTTCCACTACCAGCTCCATCACCTTGCAAAAGAGCTGAATGGAGAGCAGCTGCACGTGGCTGTTGTCCTGGAAGGAAAGGAAAAGACCTCAGCACCAACTACTCCAGGCCCATTGAGGCAAAGGCCCAGAACTGCACAGAGCACAAAGTTTCCAGGTAGCATCCAGAGTGCCCTTGGCAGGGGGCACATAGCCTTACGTTCTCAAAGTGGGGCAGGAGGGACTCAGCCAGCTTCAGGGCGGTGACGCTGGGTAGCAGGAGGTCTTTGTCCTGGAGCGTATGTGTGAGCACACAGAGGCTCATCCAGACCACCTCTGCATCTGGGTCAGCCAGCTGCTCCACCAGGTGTGGATAGAGGCAGCATATTCCTCCAGCCTGTGTGCAAGACCAGGCTGTGCTGTGAAGCCGTGAATGGCCGCAGCACCAACAGCTGCTTGGGGCACTGGGGCAGCTGAAGCAGGAGGCAGAAGAGCTGGGAGCAGCTGCCTCTGCTGCCAAAGGCCAGCCAAGCCCAGAGGTCTGCGTTGCCCAGCCCCACACTGCCAGCATGGCTTCAGCCACTGCCCCTTCTCACCAGCGAGGGCTCCTTGCTGAGCACCACAAGGCCTCTGAGCGCCCGGCGCAGCCTGTCCCTGCACTGGCTCAGCAGGTGCCTGGATACCACCAGCAGGGCACTGGGACCGTGTTTGCTCAAGTCCAGACACTCCAGGACCTGAAAGGCACAGGGCAGTGATGGGGGAGCCGGCCGGCAGGAGCCCAGAGCCTCATAGGGCCAGGCCCAGGCAGCAGCAGTGGGTGTGGGCAGCCTCCCAGGCGGCTGCAGCTACGGGAGGCCCAAGAGCTGGGAGGCAGCTCAGCCAGGCAGCGCTGGCCATCAGGCTCACCTCCACAAAGAACGCCAGGGCAGGCAGATGCCAGCGGGGCTGCTTCCCGAGGAGCAGGCTGAGCAGGTGTGAGGCCATGTGGGGACACAAGGGGCTCAAGCCACGGCGCATCTCCCTGGCATGGGAAAAAGGCACCAAGGCCCTGAGCCGGGCGGGCAGACCTCTCCCAGGCGTGGTCTCGCAGAGGTCTGATCTTTCTCCAGCACTCTGCAAGGGGACATGGGGCCCTTGGGAGGTGGCTGCTGCTGGGCATCCTCCTCTCCCAGCCTATCCCAGTCTGCTCGGCTCTCCCTCGCTGACAAGGGCTCTCGCTTACAGCCCCAGGGACTGTGTGGGGCACTCTGGGCAGGGAGCACAAATGTTGACGGTGGCGGCGGGGCATAGGAGATCTCACCTGGCCAGCAGATCTGCTGCATAGTGCTGGGTGTCGGCACAGAGCAGCTTCTCCCAGACCCGCTTGTTCTCCAGAGCCACCAGCTTCTTGTCAAAGCCCAGGCGGGAGAGCAGAGCCTTCATGGTCTGCACTGCAAACCTGCATGCCGAGCAAAGGCCAGGTCACTCTGGGAGCGCTGGCCCTGGCCACGAGGGCGTGGGAAGGACAGGGCGACTGGCACCTGTGGGGATGGCAGGGAAGGCCGTGTTCTTCCCGGCACGCTCTCCAGAATCTCCCAGTTTCAATGTCCCCTGGCATCTGCTCTGTGGTGGTGAAAATTTGCAAGAGCAGAGCCACAAACAGTTGGGGAGAATGAAGCAGAATGGCACAGTGCCACTCACACATGGGAGCAATCCTCCACAGCACCAGAGTTGCCTGCAAGAGACAAAGCAGCCTGAGGCAGCGCTCAGTGCCAGGGTGTCTATGAGGCAGGGCCCGAGGGGAGACGCAGGGGGAGCACGCGGCCTGCTGCCCCTGAGCCTGCCCCTAGGCCAGCTTTGAGCCCAGGCAGGGAGCTGCAGGCTAGGGAGAGCAGGGAGAGGTGCTGGAGAGGCAACCAGGAGGGCGAGCAAAGACCAGCTCCAGAAACTCACAGCCAGGGCAAAGACAGCCTTGTCTCCGCAGGAGAAGCTGCCATAGGGCGGCTGCTCCTCCATGGCAGAGAGCAGCGCTGGAAGCACCTCCTGGGCGGCCACTCCGGACGTGCCGATGGCTCTCCACATCAGCGCGGCGGCTCTGTGTGAGCAGAGCTGTGCGTCAGCACCGTGCCCCGTGCGGCTGCGTGGGGCTGGGTGACAGAGCCCCGGTGCCCTGAGGGGCAGAGAGGGAGCATGGCAGAGGCTCAGGAAACAGAGGGGCCTGAGGCTCCCGCAGCTCTCTGCCTGTCTGGCAGAGCCCACTGTACAGGCTGTACAGGGTGAGGGGCCCTACGGGCCGGTGAGCACTGAGCTCTCGAGGCACTTGTGCTCCGTACCTGTCACACGTTGGGGCACAGCATAGGAGGCTCATCACCACTTGAACAGGGTGTTCCTCTGTCAGGTTCAGAATCTCCATTTGCAGCCTGGCATCCACGGTGACACAGGACGCCAGTCTCCGGAGAATATCCCTGACCATGGCTTGCACCTGGAGGACGCGGCGTGGGGAAGACTTGGAGTGCTGTCCAAGGGAGCAACTTGCCCAGCTTCCCCGAAGAAGTGCTTGCCTTCCCACCCCACTGTAATGGCCTCAAAGGCTGAGGGGGTCCAGCGGATGTAGCTTGAGGAGCCACATGATCCTGGGAGGCCTTCAGCTCTGGCCCCATTTTGCTTAGCTGTGGAGAGCTTTGTTCAGACATGGCTTATAGAAAAAGGCCATGATCACATACAGCTGGTTAAAAAGTAAAAGGCAGCTGTAACCAGCAAGTTCTCAGGCTTTTCCTTAAAAACAATAAATACCTTGTCCTTGGTTAAGTTATGAGAAAAACATGGTGGAAAACATGGAGTCCTTGAAGGGTGCTCAATAACAAGTCAACAGCAGGATCAGAAAAACAAGTATTAGCCTCAACAAGAAACCACAGGTATTGACAACAAAGGAGGGGTTGGTGTGTAATCTGTAACCAGTGATGAGCTCGGGTTTTGCAATATGTATGAACTTAATTAACACTACTATAAAAGTGTGTAAGCTGGATCAATAAATCTGAGATCGATGCTCATCAATCGGATGTGTGCTCGTTCTCCCTTCACTTTCGTCACTTACCTGCTGTGGAGAAGCAGCACGCTTCTGGAAAACCTCCAGAGTGGGTGCAGGAGCCACGGTCAGTGTGGGCATGGCCTGAGTGTCTGGCATGCCCTGAGCCTGGGTGTGGGTGATGGCCATGCCCTCAGTCAGAGCCATGCCAGCCTCCGCCCTGCCCTGGGCCGTGTCCTGCTCAGAGGCTGCTGCGAGCTCCGAGGACGCTGAGATGGCAGCAGCCTCTGCCCGCAGCTGGCCAGGCCTGGAGTCGGGCTGGGCCGTGCCCTTGGTGCCGGTGCCACGGGTCTTTGTGCGGCCCAGGTGCAGAAACCTCCGCAGTGTCTGCAGCAGAAGCAGGGAGGGAGGGGAGGGACGTTCCATGGCCTGCTCCAAGCGCAGGGATCAGCCAAGCAGCGCCAGTAGGCCCGGCCCAGGTGGGGATGGCCGCAGGTACCTGCGCTGTTCTGTGGAAGCGGCCACGGGTGGGCTCCTGCTCTTGAGTTGGGTCCCTGGCTGCATCTGTTAAAGAGCAAGCGCAGCCAGAGGTGAGGGGCTGCGGGAGAGGCTGGAGAACACAGCCCAGCCCTGCGCTCCCCAGGCAGGGACAGCCCCACGGGAGCCCAGGGGATGGAGCACGGCAATTCAGGGGCGCAGCCCTGGTCTCTCTCCCATCCCGTCCATGGGCATGTCCACAGGGATGGGATGGGATGGGATGGGATGGGATGGGATGGGTTGGGATGGGATGGGGTGGGTTGGGATGGGATGGGATGGGATGGGATGGGTTGGGATGGGATGGGGTGGTGCAGGGCCAGGCCAGCTGCAGGCACCGGCCCAGCAGCCCAGCTCCACCACTCACCGTCCTGCAGCATCTGCAACTTCTCTGGCTCTGCAGGCTTCTGCACTGGGGCAGCTGCAGGGCCTTTGCTTTTCTTGCCCCGAAGCCCCTTGAACAGACTGAGCAGTCCGCCCGCCATCCTGCTGTCTAACCTTTCAAATGCCTTGGCAAAGGCCCGCGTCAGCAAGGGCTGCAGTCTTGCCTTGAAGGCACCTGCAACAGAGGAGCCTCAGAAAGGCAAGAGGACAGCAAGTCCTGCACTCGAGGGCTCCTGCCACAATGACAGGAGGCTCCTGGCGAACAACGGAGGTCACGGAAGTCCCACGGCCTGGCCACGAGGGCACCAGCTGCAGGGATGGGAGATGCCTCGGAAAAGCTCCAAGTCACCAAATGCCGAGGTCTGGCCGTGAGGCCAGCCACAGGAGGAATGCCTTGGAAAAGCTCCAGGTCAGCAGCCAACGAGCTGACTGTGCAAGGTTGCCTCACAGCACCGCTCTGTCACCTCCTGTCCCGTTGCGTGCACTGAGCACTGTGGCGTGGCCGTGTGGCTGCCAGCCCCTATGTCAGCACGTGTCACAAAGGGCTGCCAAGACACGGTGTCCCTTTCAGTTCCACAGGGAACCTGCTGCACCGTGTCACAAAGGGACATGCTGCCACGTGCCCCGGGGCCAACCACTCCCCACCCAAGGTGCCCCCGCTTGGAAGGAATCCATTGCCCCAAATGTCTAACACAGCCCTGGACACACCAAGAGCTGCCAAGTGCTCGGGGAAGGACTCTCCACGGGGCCCGCACAGCCCAGCTCGCTGCTGGCCCTGAAGCAGAGCAGCTTCCAGCAAGCAAGAGGCAAATGCATCTTGCCAAGAGTTAAAACACAGCAGATAGGGAAGATGGCATGAATGTGCATAAAGGCCTTTGAATTCACAGGTCTCTGAGAGGCATTTGGGGCTCTTGGCTGGACAGAGATGATCCCCCTCTGTCCTGTGCTCAAAGGGGGGGGACACACCCTGCCGCTGGTGCTTGCCTTGGTCTCTGCAGACCCAGGCAGATTGCCAAAGCTGCTCTTCACAGCCTTCTCCCTTGCCATGCCCCTCTGCCAAGTGCAAGGGGCCTCAAGGATGGAAAGGAGCGCAAGGAGCCAAAGGGAGACAGCTGCACCTAGCTCACTAGAGGCTCCTGGGGAAGCACTTTGCTTGAGAAGCAAGCCCCTCTCTTCCAAAGGCATTTCCCCAAATGTGTCCATTTCCCAGGGAACACCAACACACACTTAAGAAACCCTGGCAAGGCTCAATTCCTTCTGCACCTTGTAGCACAGGCACTCCAGCTCGAGCTCATCTTCCTTCTCCCGAGCCTGTTTCCTCGTGTCCATTGTGGCACGCAGCCCCGGACCCCCTATAAACAAGAGCTGCCCGCTGCCCCTTCAAGTGCCCGAGCTCCTGCCTGCGCTCACGACAGCAAAACCAGGCTGTTCCCAGGCAAGGAGCAGAGCCCTGTTCCCGCAGGAAGCTCTCATGACCCCCTTCCCCACAGTGCAAGTGGCACTTCTGCCTGCCTGCCTGCCCAGAACGCTCTTGGCACAGCAGAGCACAAGCTGGCTGGCTCTGGGCTCAGCACAGCCCAAACACAGGCACGGGAAGACACAGCTGCGGCTGTTTTGCAGCCATGCCCCAGAGGGATGGGATTGGGCCCCTGCCTCTGGTCTCACTGCCCTCTTCCTGTCCCTGTGTAGGGATGGAGCATTGCTGTGCTTTCAGGAAGCTCTTTGTGGAAACTTCTGCCATTGCAAGCTCCTTTGCCCTCCGTGGATGCCTGCACTGGAATCCCTCATGGCTGGGTTCAGAGCACACTCAAGCTGACTCTTCTACAACTCAGAGTCCTTGTCCCCTTCAGCGTGCTCAGCATGCCCTTTAAGTCCACGCCGCTGTGCAACTGGAGCAGCGGGACAGGGACCTTTGCAGCCTGAGCTGCCCTTGTTCCTCTCATTCCGTGCCTGGAACACAGCAGGCAGGAGAAGGGCAGCAGGGCCCTGCGTGTCTCCGGGCTCAGGTTTTGTGTCACTTCAGCTCCATGGATATGCGGTTCAAGTGAAAAACCCAAACAGTTTATTAAGGGAAAGCGAAGGTAAGGGGTGAGCTGGGAGGCAGAAAAGGGGATGGGCAGGGCCTGAGGTCTGCAGGGAGGGAGGTGCCAACAGGGAGAGAGATGGCAGGAGCTGCTGGGGCTTCACACAGGCTCAGCTCTGAGTAGCCAGAGCCGTGCTGGAACTGCAGCTGGTCCCTTCTGCTCTGTAGATTCTCCCATCTTTGATGGGCACTGGAAAACATTGAAGGAGGCCGGTATAGGTACATCTGATGCAGAAGACAAATGAAGTTATGCAGATCTTCCTTCGAATTTCAGCTGAACCCATGTGTTCATGCAGGATGGGCTCTCATCTTCCCTGAGCGCTTGAAGAGCTGGAAGAGAGAGGAACAGAGCCACGGTCAGAGGCCGGGTTGAGGGAATCCAAGGAAAGCCTCCTGCCAGGGCCATCCCAGCCGGCTCTTGCCATGGCCAGGAGGGAGCGGGAGACAAGGGCTTCAGCCAGAGGGTGCTGGCCACAGACCCCCCGTGTCCCCGAAAGTTCTCCGGGCTGTGCCCCCACCACCCCGGTCCGCACAGGCAGCAGAGCCCTCCGCAGCCCGGGCACGGATTGTAGCTGCGGAGCCGGGATTTGCAGCTGCCCCCACACCCCTGGCAGTGCTCGCTGCCACGCGGCTGCCCTGACTCACCCTCAGTGAGGACCGTGAGCTCCTCCTGCTGCCCCATCACGAGCACTCCGGCCAGCCCTGGCAAGACAGAGCATGTGGCGGCGCCAGGCGGCACAGCTGCCCGACACGGGCTCTGCCAGCCCTGCGGCCGCACGCCCTCCTGGTGGGCAGGGCTGCTGCCGGGCCCTGCCACCCGCTGCCGCCCCAGGGCATGGCTGCGGGAGGGCGGCGGCAGCAATGCCCAGGGCGGTCGGAGCTGCAGCGGCTGGGGCGCGGCTCCTGCTGTAGCTGGAACAGCAGCCGGGCCGGGGGCAGGGAGGGGCGCGGGGCTGCCGGCTCACCCATGAGCCTGACGGCCGCCTCTCGTAGGGGCCTCTGTGGGCTCTGCAGGTGCGGCAGGGCCCAGCGCAGGTGCTCGGCCGCTCGGCTCTCGTCCTGCAGCAGCTGCGGGGAGCGCCGGCAGGGAAGGCTCGGCGCGGGTTCTGCCCCTGGGCAGAGTACTATACAATAAACAGTACTATAATGTTAGAAATGAGAAGCTTGACTAGGTCATTATTCAAGCAGCAATCAATTTATTAATTATTCTGGTAAAGTATGAGCAATACAGCGCTGAGTACAGTGCGGGAAGTTTTCCCTCCAACTGCACACGGATAGTTGAGGCTTACCAGTATTTATAGGGGCACTCCTAAGCTTTCTCAGCAGTTTCTAGTCCAAATTTTTTACTCATCAGTAGTTTCTTTTCCCATTTTTTACATCACAATTCTATACAGTATTGTGATTATTTTTTCTCAGGATGTATCCCAGAAAAGGAATATCCCAGGTGGTGGGGGGTTCAACTTCTGAACGAAGAAAGAAGTCTCCCAGCTGGTGGGGTCCAGATTCCAGACATGGCTTTACCTTTTGATTGCATGGACTATAAATCTCACAACAGTGATGTCCAGCTTCCCTTGGTCAAAATCGTTAGTCCTTGCATTGATATTCATATTCATTTCTCAAGCTGCTTTTCACTTTTTTGTCAAGGCCTGAGATAGGCATATTTCCTTTTTATATATTCTAAAGCTATAGTTTCAAAGATCCTTACTACAAGCAATATTCTGAAATTATACTTCAAAAGGTTATTATTGCAAAACTCTTTAAGGCTTAGCTACAAGAAGAAAGTTCCTGTCAAAAAGCAACATCCCCAAAGCTTTAATTCAAATGCTTCTAAATCAATTTAAGACTTATAAAAGCTAATTAGGAACAAAGGATAGGTTCAAAGGCCTTCTTCCATGCTTTGCTTTCCTCAGTTATATTAGAATTCGTCTTTATAAGTGTCCCATGGTTGGTTTCCACACATATCAAAATCACAAATACACACGTTGCCTGTATGTACCTGACACAAAATACAGCTTTGTATTTGACAAAAGGAAAGAAAGGAGAGCGATTTAGAAAGATGCATCAGCAATTGCCTTAATTGTTTCTCATCTTGCAGATCTGCACTTGCTGGGGAGCCTGATTTTACACCAAGCACGTGGGGAACCATTCCCAGCAATTGGGAAAATCCGAGGTCGTCCACCCACTCATAGATGAGGTCTCCAAATTTGCCTCGAAAGTGGGTCCAGCTTTTATAGGCCAACATGAGCAAGTCCAAGTGACTCAATGATATTTTTCGGCCCAGAAAGCCCTGCAGCTGATGGCACACTTCACAATCAGCAGGGGACAAAGCTAGGCCAAAGCCCAGACCTCTGCTGGGAGCCTTTCTCCTCAAATACCCTTCAGACAAACCTCCATGCAAGTCAGTTGGGAAAGCTTCTTCAAATGATCCATTTCTGACACATGACTACACAGGGTCATGGGAAAGATTCTAAAACAGCTGCTGTGGAGTCAAAGAGCCAGCACTAAGAGCCCTTGTCATCTCTTTGTAGCTAAATCCCACTTTGGGGGATTTGAGGGAGTTTGGAACAAGCTAGAGAGCAGACCTCTGAGTGTTTTAGATGATGCCATTGCTTTTTCTTCTCTGCTACATAGACAGGAAGGGTGAGTTTGGCTCACATTCCACCGCATGGCTCACAAGACCAAAACACTTGTAGTTACAAGAGCTTTGAAGGATTTCTTGGCCAAGAAGACACTGCCAACAAGGATATTTACGTTTTGCAGCCAATCCTTCAATACTTCGTCTTAGGGGCTCATGCTACAGTGTAAGCTTCCTTAGCCAATCATGTTATGACACACAAACCTACAGCACTGCATCCTAAGCTTCTTGTTCAACATTGTAACTACTTTTATTTTTTCTAGATCTTCAGCCCTAAAACTCTAAACTTTCCTCCACTTCAACCTTCCTCCCCGTCTCTCTGCTATAATAAACTAGAACTCCACATTCTCGCTTCTACCACCTAAGTTTGGAAGCCCTTTCCAAGGTCTCCGATCAAATCCTGTGTTTAATTCTAAGCTTTGCTGACAAGACCAAAGGTCTGAGATTTCCCTGCATTTGGGTTTCCATCAACACTGATGCTGTTAGTTCCAGAGTGCCCAGGATCCCTCTTGCAAGTCAACTCTGGCAGGAACAAGGCGGGCAGCTGCCAGGGGGCTGCTTGTGGCCTCTGACAGCCCATTGCTCAGGGCTTGCCAGCGCCCCAGCCCCTCAGGGGCTGCCCCAGCCTGACCAAGCTGTCCGGCAGCAGCACCGCAGCCCCACAGCAGCTGCAGAGCAGCCCCATCCAGAGGCACCTGGGAGCCCTCAGCAAGGCAGCCAGCAGCACACGGGCAGGAGGATACAGAGGGTGGTTCCTTCCTGGCACAGGGCTTGTGGCCATCTCCAGGCACCGCTCTGGCAGGGATCCCTGCAGCCCCGGCCCCTGCCCAGCCGCTCTGTCACCAGCACAAAGGCTTCAGCAGAGCCACCACAGGACAAGGGGCTTCTGGCCATTTTCCCTTTCCCACTGCATGCCTGGGCAGCTTGCTGAGCCAGGATACCCTTCTCCCCCTCTTCCCCTATGCCCTGCAGACCCTGGGTAGCAAAAGAAAGCTCCTGGGAGTCTGTGTATTATAACACACTCTATATTCATATGCTAAAGAAAAAAAAACAAAACAAAAAGAAGAAAAGAACAATCTTAAAGAAATGGAAAATTCCAGCTGGCTCAGGTGGCCCCAGCAGACAGAGCCTCTGGCATCAGGTCTCTGCAGAGCAGCAGCAGCGCAGCCAGCCAAGCCCCAACAGACGAGGCCGTGTCCTCCATGCCCTGCGGAGCTGATCTTGCAGCCTCTGGAACAGGGAATATCGCTCACTCTGCAGTGCCTGGAGGCCAGACAGTGTTTCTAGTGCCATGTCCGACACGGCACTGCTGATGTCCGCAGTCAGTGGGTCAAGGGCTGCAAGAGAGAGGGACAGAGCCATGGTCACATCTCGGATCTGCGGGGGGCCGAGGAGTGCCCCCTGCCAGGGCCATCCCAGCCGGCTCTAGCCATGGCCAGGAGGGAGCAGGGACCAAGGGCACTGGCCCGAAGCTGCTGGCCACGAATCCCCAAGGTGGCCCTGAAATCTCTGTATGCTCTGCCCATGCCGCCCCATGTCTGCACAAGGAGCAGAGCCCTCTGCTACCGGGGCAGGGCTTTCAGCTACTCCGGCATCCCCCGCTGTCAGGCCATTGCCCTCATTCACTCACCAGTACAGATCAGCTGCAGCTCTTCCTTCTTCCCCCTCAGGTGCCGCCCGGCCATGCCTGTGAACACCGCTGTCACAGCGGTGCTGCCGGCGCTGTGGCCACACGGGCTGCTGGCCCGGCTGGGCTCAGCCCTGCCCTTGCCGCACTCTGCCGCCCCAGGGCACGGCTGCCAGAGGGCGGCAGCAGCAACGCCCAGGCCAGGCGGGGCTCCACGGCGCCGGGCCGGGCTGGCGCTGCCGGGGCAGCAGGCGGGGCCGGGGCCGAGCTGCGGTGGGCCGGGGAGGAGCCCGGGCTCGGGACTCACCCATGAACCTGACGGCCGCCTCTCGCAGGGACTCCTGTGGGCTCTGCAGGTAGTGCAGTGCCCTGTGCAGGTGCTCGGCCGCTCGGCTCCTGTCCTCTGCCAGCTGCAGAGAGCGGCAGGAGGGAAGGGTTGGCGCGGGCTCAGCTCCTGGGCCGGGCGCTGCCGGCGCCCATGGCCGCCCTCGCCTGCCCGCACAGCCCTGAGGCGCGGCCAGCAGCCGCTGGCCAAGGGCTCCCGAGGGGAGGGGCAGAGGGCCGGCTGCTGCCTGGGGAGCCGTGGTGCCGCCCTGCAGCCCCGCCGGGCCGGGGCTCCATGGGCACCCGACTCAGGCCCACGGGAGCCTGGAGAAGAGCCCGCGCAGCCTCTGGCTGCAGCAGCGGGCACAGCTGTTAGCCCTGCACACTGAGCACCGACCTCAGGGACCTTGGCCATGCTGAGGCTGGGGGGTCTCTGCTGTTCTTACCAGGCACTCCCCAAAGCTCTGATCCACGGGCAGCATTTGTTCTATATCCCTCCTCTTCAGGAATCTGGCTGAGGAATGCAGCGTTTCCCGGGAGGCCTGGAGAGGGACAGAGATGCACAGATGGCCCCACAGTCCAGAGCACAGGAGCATGCCAGTGGCACAGGCTGGAGGAGGCTTCAGCCCACAAGGTGCCTGGGCAGGAGGCAGCCCAAGCCCCTGCCAGGGGGACAGCAGCTGTGCACAAGTGCTCACCTCAGCAACCATCTGATTCTCATCATGGCAGTGGAAGTAGAGAGGGAGCAGGCTGTGGCGCACGTGGGACTTGAGGGCCTTTCTTCCCTCTTCTGTTAATAAGTCCAGCATCTCTTGAAAGAGAGCCATGGAGCTCAGCTGCACCTGGATGTCATCCTGGATGAAAGGAAAGGGCAAAAGACCTGAGCATCAGCTGCTTCAGGCCCCCCAGGGCACAGGCATGCATCTGCACAGGGCAACAAGGGTCCGGGCAGCAGCCAGTGGCTGTGGCTGTGGGCACAGAGCCTTATGCTGTCAAAGAGTGGCAGGAGCGCCTCAGCCAGCTGCAGGGCGATGGGGGTGGCTATTGGAGCACCATTATCCAGGAGCAAATATCTGAGTAGAAGAATGCTCATCCTGATCATGTCGCTGTCATTTTCCTCCAGGAGCTCCACAAGACTTTCAGTCAGGCTCTGCATTTTTTCAGCCTGTGCGGAAGATGACTTTGTGAAAGGCCGCCCTGCTGCCGTAGGGCCCAGAGGCCAAAGGCTTGTCCCGAAGCTGGGGCAGCTGAAGCGGGAAGCAGGAGAGATGGGAACAGCTGCCCCAGCGGCCGAAGCCCAGGCAAGGCCAAGCGACTGCGTTGCCCAGCCCCACGCTGCCTGCACGGCTTCGGCCACTGCCCTCTTCTCACCATCAAGGGATTCTTGCCCAGCACTACGAGGCCTCGGAGTGCCAATGTGCTCGCTCTGCAGGTTCTGGGTCAGGATCTCCAGAACACTGTCACTGCATTCCCTCAAGTCCAGGCACTCGAGGACCTGAAAGGCACAGGGCAGTGACAGGGGAGCCGGCCGGCAGGAGCCCAGAAGCGCACAGGGCCGGGCCCAGGCAGCAGCACAGGGCACGGGCACTGTCCTGGCAGCTGTGGCTGCCAGAGGCCAGAGGGCTGGGAGGCCGCTCAGCCAGGCAGCGCTGGCCTTGAGGCTCACCTCCACAAGGAATGCCAGGGCAGGGAAATCCCAGTATGGCATCTCTTTGCCGAGCAGGGCGAGCAGGTAGAATGCCACCGTGGAACAAAAGTGGATGGCTAAGCGGCGAATTTCTCTGAAGAGGGGAAAAAGGAAACAAGAGCCTGATGCAGTGGGGCAAACGTCTCCCAGGCGTGACTCACCCAGTTCTCATCTTTCCCCAGCACCCTTCCAGCAAGGGGACATGGGCCATTTGGGAGTTTGTTGTTGATGGGCAACCTCCTCTGCCAGCCTTTTCCAGCCTGCTTGGCCATCCCTCAGTGCCAAGGCCCTCTGACCCATGGCCACCACGGCTACTTTGTGGGGCACCTGGGCACAGAGCAGCAATGTCAGAGGCAGTGGGGAGAAGGGGGTCTCACCTGGCAAGCAGAGCCACGGCAAAGCGGTGAGTGTCAAGAGAGAGCAGCATGTCCCAGGCACACCTGCGCTCCATTGCCACCACCACATCCTCGCAGCGGAGAAGGCAGAGCAGGGACTTGAGGGTGCGCACAGCAAACCTGTGTGCACAGCAAAGCCCAGGTCACACTGGCAGCACTGGCTCCTTGGCAGGCCACGTGGCAGGGACAGGAGGAGTAGGATGGAGCACCTGTTGGGGCTGGTGGCAAGGCCGTGCTCTTCCTGGCATCCCTTCCAGAAGGTGTCGACCGCCTCTGGCATATCCAGAGTGCTGAAGAACACTTGGAAGAGCAGATGCATAAATTGGCGGGGGAAATACACGCCAATTCAAGATCCATGGGAGACAGGGCACCTGGAGGATCTTCCACGTCACCACAGTTGCCTGCAAAGGACAAAGCCCCCCGAGACAGTGCTCAGTGCCCAGGTGTGTGTGTGGCGGGGCCCGAGCGTGGCAGGGAGAGGCCAGGAGAGACCATGGCAGGGGGAGCACGGGGCCTGGTGGGCCTGAAGCTGCCCCTGGGCCAGGTTTCAGGCCAGCACCTGAGGCAGGGAGATGCAGTGGGGGAAGGAGGATGGAGAGCTGCTGGAGAGGCAGCCTTGGGGCCTGCAGAGGCCAGTTGCAGAAACTCACCGCCAGGGCAAAGACAGCCGTTTCGTCCCCATTGGAGGTGCAGGTGCTGTACTCTGGCCAGCTCCCCAGCACATCCAGGAGGATCAGCTGCGCCAGCTCCGCAGTCATGGCTGAGCCCATGATGGTCTTCTACATGGCCATGGCAGCTCTGTGGGGTTAGAGCTGTGTCTCAGGGGGCCTCAGACACAGCACCGGGGGCAGCTGAGCCGGCTGCCATTGCTGCCTCTGCCCACTGCCCGCCTGCCAGCAGGAGGCAGACAGCCCAGCCCTGTGGGGACAGAGCCCTGAGAGGCGGCAAGGGAGCACGGCAGCAGGCGCAGGGGCTGGCCTGGCAGGGCTGGGAAAGGGAGCATCCAGAGGGCCCTGGAAGTCTCTGTTGCTCCGACACCTGGGGCAGGCTGTGCAGGGTGATGGGCTGGGGAGGCCTGAGCCCTGTGGGCAGGTGGGCCCCATACCTGTCACAGGACGGGGCCACACGCAGGAGCGTCACCACTGCGTCATTTGGCTGTGCTTGGGTGAGATCCAGCAGGGTCTTGTCCAGCCTGTGCTCAGCAGAATCATTGGCCATGAGCCACTGGTGGATGTAGCTGACCATGGCAGGCACCTGGAGAAGGCACGGGGAGACTTGGAAAGCTGCCAGAGGGAGCAATGTTGCCAGCTTCCCCAGAGGAGTGCTTCCCTTCCCACCCCACTGCCATGTGGCCTGAAAGGCTCACAGCAAGCAGCATGCGTGGATTGGGAGGCCAAGCAATTGCTGGGAGGATCAAAGCCTGGCCCAGGCTGCTTACTTGCTTTGGAGTGTAAAAATCTTCCTCTACAAGCATATGCAGCAGGACAGCACTGGTCTTGCTGAGGAAGATGGGCGAGTATGGTCTGAGGCCTACGCCCGTGGCAATGGTCTCTTCCTCTTTAATTCTCTTGAGGAATTTGCAAACAAACTGTAGGAGAAGGGCAAGAAGCCGAGGATGTTGCATGAAGTGCTGCACACACGGTGCTGGGCTGAGCAGGGACAGCAGGCCCAGCCCAGGTGCAGGTGGCTGCAGGTACCTGCGCTGTTCTGCGGAAGCGGCCACGGCTGGACTTCGTCTCTTGTTTGCGCTCCAGCTTGCTTTCCCACTCATTTTGCTGTGCTTCCCCTCAGCTATTTTTGTGGCTATTTATGCAAAAGCAAGTTTCTCCGTCCCTCAACTGGAGAATCTCCTTCGGACACATCCCAGGTTGCAGCCCTGAGTCATGGCCTGTGCATCTCTGGGGCAGCAGAGCTCACTGCTGTGACTTTGCAGAATCTGTTGGTTATTCCCAACCCTGATTTTCACCCCCCAACCCCTGAAGGACCAGATCTTGCCCACCAACCTTCTCCTTTGCTGAGGAGAACCACAGAGCTGAGACAGGAGGGATGGAGGGCAGAATCCTCCAGCAACAGATGTAGGAGGGAAAGTTGTCCCATCTCCGTGGTGAGGACTTCTTGTGAGGAGGCTGAAGGAGAGAGAGAAGGGGACAAAGGGAACCTGTTGGAGCAAGTCCAGAGGAGGCCACAAAAATCACATAAAGGGCTAAAAAATCACAAAAGGAGCATCTCAGCTACAGAGACAGGCTGACAGAGCAGGGGGTGTTCAGCCTGGAGAAGGCTCTGGGAGACCTCAGAGCCCCTTCCAGTGCCTAAAGGGGCTCCAGAGGGCTGGAGAGGGGCTTTGGACAAGGATCTGGAGTGACAGGCACAAAGGGCAATGGCTTCAACCCGCCAGAGGTCAGGTTAGATTGGATATTGGGAAGAAATTCTTCCCTGTGAGGGTGGTGAGGCCCTGGCACATGCTGCTCAGAGAAGCTGTGGCTGCTCCATCCCTGGAAATGCTCAAGGCCAGATTGAAAAAACCTGGTCGGTGTTCCTGCCCATGGCAGGGGGTTGGAATGAAGATTTAAGATTCTGTCCCAGCCAAACCAATCTATGATTCTGTGGTTCTAGGAAATGGAAGGTGGGAAGAGCAGCCTTGAAGCCAAAAGACCTGGCACTGCTGAGGAACAGAGATGGACTAAAGAAAGTAGAGCATGTGCTGTGTGATGCTGATGGATGTTTGGCACAGGGTTTTTTTAGATCCCTTGTTGTCATGTCTGAGCTCCTGCCTGCCTATTTTGAGTGGCCCACAGTGGCTGCATGTACTTGCCCTGTTGCCTGTTTAGACTGGGGATTTGTGACACCCTTGCTCAAAATGTGGCAGCAGAAGTACCAAGGTCACAGCTCCTTGTGAAAGGGGGAGTTTTAGGATTTTTCCAAGAAAAGGGATTGCTATTAGATTGGGTGCTGTTAAATCAAAGAGGCCCATGGCTCACAAACTCCCTTTGTTCCTGCTTTCAGCACTCTGAAGCCTGGATAGATTGCATGACAGAGTGAAATAATCCATAAATAGAGCAACATGGTTTTGTATCTTGGCAAGGATGATGCTGCTGAACCATGCAAACTGACTTTGCTCTCTCTCCCTCAGTGCAGAGATCCTGTCTGGCTGCAGGGAAGGAGTGATGCCAGCTCTCCACAGTGCTGGGGGACACAGACAGCCCCTTCTCCCATCTCAAGTTGTGTGCTTCAGCAACCCCTGAACTGCCCTTGGCTTAGAAAGTGCACAATAATATCCTTCCCCAGCTGGAATCACCCTCACCTCACAGTACAACACCTCCCGTGCTTGGATTCACAGAATCTCACAGTCCTTGAATGGTTTGGGTAGGAAGAAACATCAAGGTCATCCAATTCCAACCCCTTGGCATAAGCAGGATTCTTGGAAATTTGCTCTTCCTGTGGCTGAACTGCTGCAAGGGCCTTTGAGAGGAAATCATATCCTGTTCAACAGCCCACTCTTGCAGCAAAAGGGGTTTGTCCTGCAGTCTGTGTTATTTCTGAGGGAGGATGTAGCTCCAGTGCTGATGGAGGCTCCTGCTGCCAGCAGTGGTCAGGGAGAGCATGGCTGCTTCCCTCCCCTCTGGGCCTGAAGCCAGGCGGGAAGGGCTGGAGCCTGCAGCAGTACCAGCACTGCCAAACAGCACATTTTCAGTGTAGTGAAATGAAGAATGATCCTTCAAGAAACCAAGCAGGAAACTTGATTTTTCCAAGGAAACCATTGAAAGAATCAGCATCATCCTGTAGGCTGCTTTTGGCTGCATTAGATCACCATTTTCCTGGTCACAGAGAGGGGCCCAGGCAGAGCCTGAGCTGTCTCTGTCCATTCAATAAACATCAGTTTCTCTGTGTGTTTCCAGCCGGGCATGTGCAGTGAATGCTCCAAGAATAGCTCATGTCATGCTGATTTCATTCAGTGATGAGGAATAAAAACAGAAGCTCTGTAGTCAACATGAAATTAAGATTAATGGCTTTTCAGGTTGATTTCCTCTGTGTGAAACAAACCCCATATTGCGATTTGGCTATTTAATGTTTGCTCAATGTTAGTCATTAATAGCAACTTCTCCACATGCACAGGTCATTTGCTCACATATTTTGGAGTTTCTCTGATCTCAGCCTTGCACTGCTCTTGCTTTGTTTAGCCACAGGGGAAATCATAGGATCACAGGATGGATTGTGCTGGAAGGGACCTTAAATGTCATCTATCCAACCTTCATGGCATTAAAATTTCTGGAGATAATCACCTGCCACCAGGGACCCAGCACAAAGGGGCAGAGAATGAGCCCAGCCCCTGCTGCTGGTGTTTGTCCTTGTCCCTGCATCCCAGAGGTGACTGGGAGGTGGCAATGGAAAGCCACCCAGGGCTCTCCCTGTGCTTTGCTTTGGCATCTGCACCGAGGTTTAATTTGCATGTGCTAGGCTGGAAAACTGCTTCATCATCTGGTGAGTGTCAGCGATGCCACTGAGCCCTTCTGCCTGGGGATATCCCCCAGGAATTGTGGAGGATGAGCTGGAGACCAGGCTGGATGGGGCTCTGAGTACCCTGGTTAGTGGAAGGTGTCCCTGCCCATGGCAGGGGGTTGAAACTGGATGATCTTTAAGGTCCTTTCCAACCCAAACCATTCTGTGATTCTCTGAGTCTGTGAATTGTGATTTTGTACTTCTGTGATTCAGTGATTCTATGATTCTGTGATTCCATGAGTCTGTGACTCTGTGAGTCTGTGAATCTATGATTCTGTGAGACTGTGAGTCTATGATTCCATGATTCTGTGAGTCTGTGGTTCTGTGATTCCATGATTTTGTGAGTCTCCGATTCCATGATTCTGTGAGCTATTGGTTCTGACCTGCCCCATCCATCATGAAATGGTGTCCATCAGCCTCACACCCCAGCTCCTGGTCAGCGTGGATGAAGGAGCTCAGCTGGGTGTGGCCATGGCATGAAGGATCCTGCTGAACCCATCACATGGATAAAGGAAATTTAATTCCATCTGTAGGATTTCCATCAATGCTGAGCAGCAGCAGGCTGGGTCTCAGGGGAGATTTTTCATTGTGTTGAAATCTGACTTTGTTAATTACCAGTCTCTGATCTCATTTGAGGGTTAAGGTTATGAAACAGAATCCTTATTTCTCTGATTTCCTTATCCAGCTGGTTTATTGAGTCTTGTCCAGGGGGTGGTTTGGACCTTAGAAATTCCCAAGTTGTCTCACACTTCTGGCATGAGCTGTGCAGAAGCATTGGAGCAAGGGGAGGTGATGGAGATATGCAGAAGTCCTGGTGAAAGACACAGCAAGAAATCATCTCAGGAAAACTGAAAATGAGGACAAAGGTCTTGCTGCCAAATTATAGCTTCTTTTACCCTCAAAGGGAACTCCCCCTTCCCACATGGGAAGCACCCACCCCAGGCAGCCAGGGAACATTGTGGTGGGGGCCTTTAGCAGTGACACCAGCCTTTGGTGCACCCCAGGCTTTTGACTTCCTCTTGAGGAAAGCTTCCCATCCTCTGTTTACTCAGGAAGCACCAAATTTGACGGCTGTAGGCAGTCAATAGAGCGCCTGGTTTTTATCCACACATCAAATTTACTTTCTTTTTTAAAGAGAAAATAGCCACTGAACAGCCCTTGAAGCTTGGGGCTAGTGTCTAATTCCACTTGAAGAGCTTTGTTAGATAATTGCAGTATTTTTCTGAGAGAAAATAGAACAATCAAGGCTTGTAATTAAAAGCCATTCAGGCAGCTTTGATCCTTCTCTCTGCATCTTCACTTACCAAACACAAATGCCAACAAGGACTCATGGCAATATTTACAGTCACTATTTTTGGCCTTTGCCTTTAAAATAACTCCTCTTCCTCGCTTCCAGTCAAAAGAAGGGGGAGGGAGGGAAATGGGGCTTTTCAACAGGTGTTTCTTTAGAAAGATTATTTTGGAGGATCCCTGATATCATAGAATAATTAAGTTTAGAGAAGCTCAACGAGTCCAACTATCACACACTAGCCACACCACCACATTCACCACTACACTAAATGAAATGTCACACACAGAGGTTTTTTGAACACTTCCAGGGATGGTGACCCCACCACTGCCCTGGGAAGCCTTTTCCAGGGCTTGACCACCATTTTGGTGAAAAAAATATTTCTGATAATCTAATCAAACCTCTAAATATCTAAAAAAATCTAAAAAAAAAAAAATCTAAACATATTTCTAATATCTAATCAAACCTCCCCTGGCACAACTTGAGGCCATTTCCTCTCGTCCTGTCACTCCACAATGACAAACCTGGAGCTCCTCTGGAGACCTCAGAGCTGCCATAGATCAAATTTATCATCCCAAAACTGCCTCCAGGCACAGCCTCAGCTGCAGTGGTGGTGTGGGTGGGACAAGATCCACACACTCTGCCCTGGGCATGGACAGGGAGCTGCCAGGGCCATGTCCCACAGCCCACAGGGGATCCTCAGGTGAGCTCCTGACTCACTGGGAGAGGAACCCAGCCTGGGAAGTCCCAGCAGCAGGTGGGGATGTCAAACCTTGATGTGCTGAGACCCTCTGAAGGCACCAAACTGGGCTGGTTTCTCCCAGAATTGGCAGTACAGCCAGTGGGTTGTCATTTCATTGGGTTTATGGTGGGACCAACAGCGGCTCATCAGCACCCAGGGGCTCCCAGCAGTCCCAAGGAAACAAGGTGAGTGCTACAGGTGTCAGGTTGTACAGGGAAGGGACAAATTCTCTTCCTTGGCTTGGTTTGAACACTGTCTTCTGGATATCCTTCTGCTTCTCATCTTTCACAGTCCAAGGTTTTGCTTATCTATGTTTAATTTTTATTTCCATATTTTCCTCACATCAAGATGCTTCTGAGAGCCACGCCTTCAACTCTCAGTGGGGTATTATTTCTTTTCTCACCCAAAAATCGTGACCAGCCTTGGGGAGGCAGTGTGAGACTGTGTAAGACCCAGGGGACTGGAGCTTCCCAGGAGAACAAGCTGCAGCACGGCTCGGATGAGGACAATTGATCCAAACAGACAATATTGCTGCAGCATGAAGATTTAAAAAGCAACAACAGCTTCTGATCCCCCACCCTAGCTGAGATGCCTGCATGGAAAGCCTGTGGTGGGAATATGAGCCCTAATTCCTAAAAGTGGGAATATGAGCCCTAATTCCTAAAAATGGGAATATAAGCCCTAATTCCCGGTGGCTGCCCCGCACCTTTGCACCCATTAATGCAGCACACACTGTTCCAGAAGGAAATCTACCCAGCTTTGAGGCTGAGCTGACTGTGTGCATGGCTGGGAAGGGGTTAGGAGGAGGAGGAAAGCCTGAGTTCCTAATTCAGCCTCCCTGCAGACCCCAGACAGGGTGCTTGCTTTAGGAAGGGATTTATGCAGTGAATCGCTAATGGGGTTTGTTTTCCTGCTTCCAGTGTTCAGGATGCAGCCGATGTGGGCTGGTGTGACAAGCCAGCCCCAGCAGTGGGAGGAAATTCAAAGGAACGAGCTGGCGTGGGGGTTTCCCTGGGGAAATCTTGTGCTGGGAGTGGGCAAGCATCTCCCTGGAGGTGTTTTCTGCTCTCCCAGAAGGAGCCGAAGCAGCCTGGCTTCTGATGCTGTGCTCCGAGGGTCTGCCCAGGCGCAGGAAGCCCGAATGTGCTGTTTCCCCGCAGGAGCAGAGTGCCAGGCTGTGTGTGAGGCTGAAGATGCTGCGATGGGGGGGATGCAGCGATGCTGAGCTGAAAGCAGCGAGTGCCGCTTAGTGCCGCCGGGCTGAACCGCACCGGGGCTCCGCGGGAGCTGCAGACTCCCCTGGGCTCGGGAGGGCACCGGGACAGCCCAAATCCTTCTCCCCCGGGAGCCTGGCATCCGCACAAGTGGCCAAGGCTCCTGTCGGGTGTTTGGCACGGAGAAAATCGCGGATGCAGCAGGATGCTGCCATAGGGAGATGCTGAGATGAGGCTGCCCGTGCTCAGAAAGGGAAGGGGCAGGGGATGCAAGAAACGTCTGGAAATGCCCGTGGAGGGTTCAGAGAGGAGGGAACCAGACTCTCCTCAGTGATATCCAGTGACAGGAGACACGAACTGAAACATGGAAAGTTCCATTAAATCACAGGAAGGAAATTCACTGTTCAGGTGGTGAAGTACAGGAACAGGTTGTCCACTGTAGCATCTCCATCCCCAGAGACATTCAAACCCGAGTGGACACAGTGCTGGGAAATTTAACTCTGCTTGAGCCATGCTGTGACTGTGACTATCATATCATTTTTTCCATTTAATGGAAAAAACTCCAGCTATATCTTTGTCATGTCTGAAGTGGTTAACTCACACTGAAAAGCTCCTTTCCATGCAAAAAAATACAGTAGTTTTTCTACTTAATCAAATATATTGCCTTTCCTAGAGCCCCAGTGCCAGTGAACAGCGATGTTTCAGCTGATTGGGCAGCTTGTGTGAGAGGTGACATAATTTGAGTCAGTTTTCTCACACAGAGAGGTTTTTCCACCCGGGAAACCCATTGCCAGCAGGTGGCAACCACGCCAAAGCAAAATTCCTGGAGAAGGTTTGCCTGGAAGAATGTGTTCTCCTTCATTGTTCTACCACAGCTAGCACCTTTAATATGGAGAAGGCAACAGAGTGATCTTGTATACACACATCTGTTTTTAGTTTTCCATCAATTAAATTGGAATCCCGAGGTATTGAGGGTTGTCAGTTTGGGTGTTGGGGTGCTCAGGGCACTGAATTTCCCCGAGCAGTCTCACCTGGGGTCTCCACCCACACCCACCCATGGCTCTGGGAGCCCATTTAAGCTGAGAACTGCAGCCTCCTTTCCTTTTATGTTCCCTGTACTGCCTTTTCCTGGGGGAATTTGGACAGGTAAGAGCCAAGCTTGGTGCCTGGGGTCGGAGGAAAGCTTAAAAGAAATATTTTAGCTATGACAGCCTTCCTAACAGCAGTAAGATACAAACTTCACTACTAGCAGGGCTAAAGGGTGTGAGAATGAGTTTTCCAGGCTTTCTATATGGAGTTTCTGATCTCCAGACTCTTCCAGTCAAGTCCTTTTGTTCCAATACTTTTGTTCAAGTATTTTGACTATTTATCTGTGAAAGAAGAAACTTTATATCTGCAGTGCTCACTACAGTCTTACTGATGGCTTACAAACCACCTTAATTTTGTTACAAACCTGCTGTGTTTATTTTATAATAGGCAAAATGCAATATATATAGCAAAGATATGGCACAAGTAGCATAAATTTTCTCTTGTGAAAGAAGGACCAGTCTCTTTATTCCCCCATGAGGTTTATTTAATTACTCACTCTTAAATAAATATGTATTTGACACTTTACAGGAACAACTAGTTCAAAATGATTTCTAACACAAGTTCTCACAGTTGTTATAGTATTTGTATGGTGTGCTGTTTGGCACCATTTTTGAGACTCAAATCTTCCTTTTGGTCTAAATTTAACAAGTCAGAAAAGAGGAAATTTGTGGTGGGGTGGAAGATGGACAATCCTTCAAAATCAAAAGAAAGCCATAACACACAGGAACATACACGAACATTGAAAATAGTTTCTTTTCTCTTCTAAATACTCATCCTCTCTTTTACAGATGTTTCATTGAAAGTGCTCATTAGCTCTGCTCCATTAAACAATCCTCCCTAATAACTCAGTGATAAAGAACTGAGCTTTGCACTCCTCTGGAAATTGGTCTCCAGCCTGTCCGTGCTGTACAGCAGATGGCAATAAAGGACCACTCTGTAGCAGAAGCACACCCCTGAAAAGGAAATGTTCTGTCCTTAGTAATTCAGAGGGTGAAATTAAAATCAGGGTCTAGAAATGCAAGTTGGTGGGAGCAAAGAGGGGAAATACAAGAGTTGCAAGTGGGCAGGACAAACCCTGTTGCTGATGAGGGTTACAAACAGACCACACATTACATATAAACCAAAGAAAGGACGTTGTGCATTCATTGGCCACTCCTCCAGTCTGCAAAGTTTCTCCTGAAAAACCCTGGAAGGGCAGGGACCTGCCAGCCCCAGCCCCCTGTTCAAGAAGTTCTGCATTCCAGCAGCTTCCGGAAACTTTCCTGAAAACTGTCATCCAGGAAAGCGTACAAGAAAGGATTCAAGCATGAATTGGCATAGCTTAGGCTGGTGATGAAGTAGGATATCCCAATGACCATGGAGGTCTGGGGTAAGTCAGTGGTCAAAGCCACGATGGTAGCCAGGTGGAAAGGGGTCCAACAGAAGAGGAACACAGCCAGGACTATGAAGACCATGATGGTGACTTTCTTCTTGGCTTTGTCCAGGGCTCTGGCATTGGAGTTCAGGTGCATGTTCCTCAGCTTGTAGAGCATCATGGTGTAGAGGATGCAGATGGTGGATAGTGGAATGGCAAAGCCAAGGATGAGGGTGTAGATCCTGCTGGCTTTGAACCAAAACCTCTCCGGCTTGGGGAAATTGAGACCACAACTCTTGATCTCCAGGTCGTCAGTGTAGACATTGGCAAAGATGATGAAAGGGAGAACTATGATGGTGACCAGGATCCAGATGCACAGGCTGACAATCCTGGCTGCTCGGTACGTGCGGTGGGGCATCCTCTTGGACCTGACCGTAGCCAGCACCACCAGGTACCTGTCTATGCTCATCACTGTCAGGAAATAAATGCTGGAGAAGATATTGTAGTGATCTATGGACAAGATGACCTTGCAGAGGATTTTTCCAAAGGGCCAGTAGCGGAGGAGGTGCTCTGCAATATTGATGGGCAAGACAAGGGTGAACAAGTCATCAGCGATAGCGAGGTTCAGGATGAACATGTTGGTCACAGTCTTCATCTTGGGGGCCTTGAGGATCACATAGATGACAGCAGTGTTGCCTGTGAGCCCCACCGCACAGATCACAGAGTAGATCACGGGCAGGACAATGTAGAAATCAGCTGCCTGCTCTTGAAGGGTGAAGTTGAACCTCATGCTGTTTTCCAGGTAGCAGCTGTTGCCTGCGTTGCTGCAGGAGCTGTTCAGATCATCCCAAAAGATGTTTCCCATGCCTATTGACCACAGACCACCTCCAGATACCACTGAAAGCCTCACTAGCCCAGAAGTGAGAGGTTTTTTGCTTGGTTGGGATATTTTTCCCCTCCTGTGAGAAGCAGCTGTTACCTCATTTAGATGTAGCTTATTTTCAAAGGTGAGTTGTGAGGCTTCTTGGACCACCTAACTTACCTCTCCCCCCCGTTGGAGAAGTTAGATTTTGAAGTGGTGATGGGAGAAGAAAATGTTTGGAAGACATAAGGCTCCATGAACCAAGAAAACAAGAGAATAATGTCTTTCTGAAGAAGTCAAGGAACTCTTCTTTCTGAGAGCATTCCGGTGAGCTTTGGCTTTTCTTTGCTGGGGGAGTTGAGCGGCTCTCATTCAGCTGTCTAAAGTGACAGTTCTTTTGGGGCTGGCAGGAACAAGGAGGCAGAAGGGGGAATTTCGTGCCTGGCTGGCTGTTCACAGCCCTTGGAGGACTGGAGGGATGGCTGCAGTTTCTCTGGCACAGCTCTTGCTTTCCGTGCTGGAGCAGAAGCGTTCCAGTGGTTAATTAGCGCCTGCCTTTGTGTGGAGTTCAGGCTCTTCATGGACAGCGATTTCACAAACAATGAAGAAGTTTCTGACACTGCTACTCCCCACTCCCAGGGTCCCCTAGCAAAAGAAGGAGGGGGAAAAATAGTTCAGGGAGTATTTCTGAAATTAACATTTAAAGGGGATTTCCCTGCAATCAAAGTACACCTTTAAGCAAGGGTGAGTTATGAACTTACTCACTCTGAAAACCATCCCCAGTACGAACAACTGGCAGCCCCCCAAATTTGGCACAGATAGACAAAGCTGTACATCTCAGAAGTTCAGGATTAATCGGGGAAGAGAGAGAAAAGTACCCTGAAAGAGACACAGCAGGAATCATCTCACCTGTAGCAGTCACCACATCCATCACTATTGCCTGACCCATACTTCCAAGAATTCCTCCACAGGGAATGAACAAAAAACCGACCCCTACCCCCCTCCACCGTGAAGATCAAAGGCTTGGCAACCGGTCCCAGGCTCTGCAGAGAGAAGTGCCTCACTTCTCCTGCCTTTTGTTGTCGCACAGCAATAAAGTGAGCTGGACTGCCGGCGCTGGGGATGGGGAGTGAAGTGTCCCTTACCTGGGAAGCGGCTCCTCTGCCTCCTCCAGCACCTGCTGCTCTCACTGGTGAGCCTCTTCCCTCTGATCCGAGCTGGAGGAGGGTCTCTGTGCTGCTGACGTATGGGGATTTGCAATCAGATCAACATGATGCTTCTGTGTGTGCGTGTTGTGTGTCTGACCAATTAGCACTTGCTCGGATCGGGGAAGGGGGGAAACAAGGGTTTTCTCTCTGCAGGGTTATTGAAAGAGTAAATACGGTGAATGTTTCCTTCAGGAATGAGGGAGATGTGGAGGGACACAGGCAGCACTCAGGACTGGCTAAGTGAGGGATGAAAGGATGGGAAGCAGGGGGTTAAACTGCTTCAATAGGGAACAGTGGCTGGTTTTAACAAAGGGAGCAGGAGGAGGGTGAGCTACATTACAACGTGCAAAATAAACAAATAAACAGATGTACCTTGCCAGATCTGTGCTGTTTTCGGCTGCTCTGGGGGAGTTTGGCTGAGTTCCTTCAGCTGGGTCTCTGATCCGGCTTTGGAAATCCAGTGAAATCCTTCAGATGTGCATCAGGAGGTGCAGGAGTCCCATGAAGCTTCTTGGAAATGCACCCCAGGTTTTAGAGCAACAATGTAAGATCACTTTACCAGCATGTCCCTAAAGAAAAAAAAAAGAAAAAGGAAATCAAGAGTCTTTTGATTCTCTTTTAGTCTTTTAAGTATTGCCTGACCTTTGTTTCGAGACAAAGCAAGGGAAAACAGGAATCCATCACTGCCATGCCTGGCTGAGTGCATTAAACCAGGAGGGCCAGCTCATAGATCTGAGCCAGTAGCCAAGAAGTGTGTCTGACTTTGCTCCTCTTTTTGGATGTTTTATATTCTTCTGGCAAGATTATTGTGCACCAGTAGCTGGGTGGGAGTAAAACATTTCATTGCACTTCTTAAAGACATGGCTATAACCGACTTCAGCAGATGGGATTTTTTTTTTTAAAATGTACAACTCTTCAAGATATTTCCTTGACCAAAATCTAAGCAGACATTGGGCTTAAGGAAAATGAAACAGGAATTATATTGTCCAATTATATTGCATAGGAATGATATGGATGATACTTCTTCAGATGAAACACCCCTGGAGCTTTCTTCTTGCCTGTTTTGGGAAAGCTGGTGTGGTTTATAAGGAGTTGTAAATGAAGCAAGGCTTTGGTAGGTCTGCAGAGGGAATGCAGTTTCCAGGAATTGCTGTTGTCTTTTTTCAGAGAATAGCATACAGAAGGCAGAAAAATTCAGGAGAATGTGATGTTACATTTGCTGATCTGTAACTATTCCCTGGGACAAAAGGGTTTTTAAGTATTTTTCATCCACAATCCTTTGAGGCTTTCTGTTTTTCAGCATAAAGTATATCTCTGGTCTCTGGGATAGTTTAAAAGCTGTTCTTTTTTTCCCAGTCTATATTATCTTGGAATTAGCTGCCATGGCCAGGGGTTGTGTGCCTGGGTGCTGTGTGTTTCAGGAGCTGTGGTGCTGATGATGGTTCCTTGTGCTTTTACCCTTGCCTTGTGCCTTACTCCTCATTATCCATAGTGAACATGCTCTCCGTGCCTTGGTTAGGATGTGCTTGATTAAAATAACCTGTCAGAGATGAGATGGAGACTAATTAAAGCTCATTGCCTGGTCTGGGTAGAGGGGCTTTTGCTTATATGCCCCAAACAAATTACTGGCACCTCCTTTCAGAACTCCTTGCCTGGTTCTCCAATAAAACTTGTTTGCTTTGGGGAGGACAATTGCCAACAGATCTAAATTCATGTAGGGGATTGCTTTGCAGTAGGAACTATTCTATCAACAGAGAAAATATTTCTTCTGTGCATCTCTGGGCTCGACCAGGGCCAGGGGCTGTGCACAGGGGAAACAGATCTATTTATATTGGTGTGATGAGGAGTGCTTGGAGAGAATGTTTTACTCTTCTTGTCTTCTCTGGCTGGGCATTCCTTGATTATAAATATTACAGCGGCATAAAGCCCTGGAAATCACTGGTTTGGAAATGCTGCTACAAAGGGCACGAGCTGCCTGGACCTATTTTTGTGCCAACAGCTCCATCATCAGCACAGTGCAGCAGGGACAAAGCGTTTATTCCTGGCAAATCTGTGCCGTTGAGATGGACTTTGCCTCTTGAAGCCCATGTTCACACTGTGCTGCTTGGGTCAGCTGTGCAAACAAAGAAAAGGCAGCGTTTTAGGGAGGGGAAATCCCTGCCAATGCTAAATCAGTGCTGCTTTATTGCCTTCCTAAAGCTGATGCGCTGCTGGCTCCAGACAAAGGCCATCCACCATTTTGGAATTATGGACAACCTGTTTTGTTGGGCTCCTGCTGCTGTCAAGGAGTCAAGTTCATCTCAAGGACACAGATATACAATCAATAATCTGTTTACCAAAACAATATGTTCTTGGCTGGCTGTCTTGCAGTCACTGGTTATTAAGGTGATTTATTTGTATGAAGTGTTCAGGCTTTTAAAAGCATTGCAGGTTAATAATAGAATCAGGGAGTAGTTTGGGTTGGAAGGGACCTTTAAAGGTCATCTAGTCCAACCCCCCTGCAATGAGCAAGGACATCATCAACCAGATCAGATTGCTCAGAACTCAACCATCCCACCTGACCTTGAATACTCCCAGGGATGGGGCATTTACCACCTCTCTGGGTAACCTGTGGTAGTGCCTCACCATCCTCATTGTAAAGAAATTTCTTTCTTATATCTAATTTAAATCCACCCTCCATCTGTTTAAAGCCATTCCCCCTTGTCCTACCACAACAGGACCTGCTGTCCTGAGAAATGTCCAGAACTGATTACATCAAATGGGCTGAAATTGCTTCTGGTAAGGTAAGTGTGCCTGGTCAGGCTATTTGTAGGATAACACTCACCCACAAAGCTGGGATGTCCTTCTGCTTCCCCCCAAAACCTTCCCAGCCTTATTGAGCCAGGCTGGCTTAGGCAGGTGATGGTGCTCACCTTGTAAGACAGCTCAGGGAACCAGGCAAGAGCTGCAGGGCAAATGTCACCATCGGTAAACTGGTGAATTGTGGCAAAGGAAGTGCTTTTGAACGGTGATAATTGTCACAGATCCAGGGGCTGGTGACACATCCTGCCCGCCTGAAAGCTGCAGTGAAGGCAAAGGGGTTCAGGAAGCAATTTAAGGAAAATGGGAGTCCATAAACAGCCTGTTTTTGTCAGGGAAAGCACATATCAATAACTGCCCCGTCTGGCTCTTCAGGGGAGCAATCCACACAAACCGTGCAGCAATTTCCTCAGACCAGCTGTGATGGGGAATAAAAGCTGCAGCCCTGGGAGCTGGTGGGTGGCTGGCTGGAGCTATTTGCTCCCTGCCAGCCAGGAAAGAGGTTGGGAGGCTCCTGCAATGGGTTACCCTCATTCCCAGCACTTCTTGGAGACCCTGGCTCGTTTACCACACCTTCCTCAGCCCCACCAGTCGTGGAGGGGAAGTGGCATTGCAAGAGGCTGCCTGGCTGCCAGCAGGAGCTGTGCTGGCAGGTGTGTTAATTAAGGGAGCTCTGGGAGAGTACTGGTGACAGTGGGAGCAAGGACACGATGCCAGTCTTGCTGCAGTTAATACCTAACTGTGCGAATCTGAGTGCAGAGGGAATGCTGCTTTCAACACCCTCGTTTCCTCTCCCACTCCCCCCTGGTCTGGGTTCCAGCAGCCTTGCTCCAGAGAGAAATTAAAATCTGCTTCCATTCCAGGATGCTTTTACTCTCCAGCATTTATTCCTGCTTTTCTCCAGGGCTGGAAGTGAGGGCGTACTTTGGTTGGTTTGCTGCCCTGAGCCAGCTCAGTGTGCTGAAAGCAGAGCCCTTTGGAAGAGGGAGATTTCTGGAAGTGGACTGTCCCTTTTCCAGTGCTGCTCATCACCTTTGTGGGGTGTGAGGGGCTCAGGGCAGTGGCTGGGGCTTCCCTTGTGTCAGTGCTGCCATGAGGAGAGGGCAAAACCTGTCCCATGGCTCTGACTGTGCCAGAGGTGCTGCTGCCTCATCCTCCTGAACTCTGGAAGCAGGAGAAGCTAATCTGCTGCATCCATCTATGGGTCAGTTAGTCCTCTGGACTTGGAGCTTTTGTGCTTCCCTATCTCAGAGTTCTTCCATTAGCCCACGTGAGTGACAACTTTTGTGTAATTTGTCTGTGGGACCTGTGAGGAAAAAGCCTTGGATGTGATGGGATCTGGTGCTGCAGTACTCTGGGGTACAGCTGATTGCTTCCTTTTGGAGTTCTCTTGGCCATGGATTTATTAACAGGGCTCTGTTTCCTGCTGGTTGCCTTTATCAGATGTGCACAGAGTGTGTGCAAGGGCATTCCTCAGCACAGCTGAAGATTAAAACATAAGGAGGAATCCTAGTTTGAAAGGATGAGAAAACAAAACCAAAATAAAAAGATATTTTTTACCCAAAGTTAGCATGAGTCAGCGGGTAGGAATCAGCTCTTCCCTGGATCCCTGTCCTTCCAGTGCTGCTGGCAGATGAGGGTGTCCTGCAGTGCTGTGATCCATCAGCATTCCTGGCAGGAATATACATTATTTAGTTGCCATTAAGCTGTTTGTAACACAGCTGCTAAGAGCCCTTGGTATCTGCCACGTCCAAGTGAGAGGAGTTGTTATTTTGACTTTTTTAATGCCATCTGAACTTTCACTTGTGCAAAGTCACCCTTCTGTCATTGCTTGACCTGCTTGGAAAAGCTGTGACTCTTTACAAACATCAGCACTGCAACAGGGCTATAATGCATCCTTGGAAAAACAGCCAGGAGCCCTTCAGGGATCTCACCGGGGAGCAGGCTCTGTGCAATATATTCCAATATCTCTAAGCAACAGCTTAATGTGTTGCCTTGTCTGCTTAAGTAGCAGAGCTCCTCTGGCCTAAAAGCCTCATCACCAGAGGGTTATGGAGTGCAAATTGCTGCTGAATGAATTTGCTGCTTTGTTCACTCTGGTTTCCCCTCCCTTTTGTGTGTGCTATGACAGTGAAATGACTCATCTTCACCTTAAGATCATGTTTTGGAGAAATGGTCTAATATTTTGTACAATGCTCAATGTAAAAAACCCCAAACCAACAAAACAGATGAAATCTGTTTCCTGGAACAACGTTTTCCAGTGCAATTACACAGAGCCAGCTCCTTTCTCCACACTCTTTTGGGCAACAGACATTGCGGAGTACAAAGTTTACAATACCATCAACTATTGTAAGGAAAAGAGGGAAAAGCAGAAGGAAAAGAAGCAAAAGCAGGTTTGAGCTTAGTGAAACCTGATTCTGGCTTTGGGCTGCAATAATTTATTACAGCTCTGTTTTACAATTAATGCCAGCCTGACCTACTTAAATAGAACATCATAATTCTTGTGGCCATGTATGTGGTCATGAAAATTCAGTGCTAAGAGCATGAGCCATGTTGGTTATGTCAGTGTAATGGAGAAAAATGTAATTTGGATAACTCAGGTGTATTGAGTAGGAAATGGTGTGCTATAAAATGCATAAAAATAATTTAAATGCAAAAGATAAAAGGAAAAGGGAAGGGATTACTGCAAGATGGGGTTTATGGCTGGTGCTCTCTGCTTATCGGGACCCCATGGTCATGGCCATAGTGGGGATGTTAGGGACTGGATTCAGTGTGGGTCCCAGAAACAGCCAAAACAGCAGTGACAGTCAGGAACACCTGGCTCTCCTTTCTTTAAAATCTGATTTCAGGCCCAAATTTAATTCCCTGGGGATTTAAGCTCTGAGACCTTTGAGTCTGTGTGCTGGGTAAATAAAGCCCCCATCAGAAATCATATTAATGCAAATTATAGGTGACCACACCAAAAAGAAGTTTTGGATGCTTATGGAGGAGAAGCAGAAAAAGCAAAGAAATAAAGATACTTCTGTGTTTTCCACAGGGAATAATTTCTGAAGTGCAGAGCTCCCCAGGCCATGCAGGGCCTCCTGCCAAGGGGAATGATTTCAGACAAGTGCTGACTGTGTGGGAGAGGGTGTTTTGTGTTGGAGGGCTGAGTTATCACTGAAGTTTTTCACTTCTAATACTTGGTAATATCAGTGTCATTTTGTCAGTAAGGAGCACACTCAGTGTCTGAGATATCTCCATCTCCACCTGCTTCACAACTCCACTTGAAGGCAGATGAAAATTATTTCCTTGTAAATGACGTGTTTTCAACAAATTCTGCAAACCCTTGCTGAGGCTCCTTGCCATGAAGTTGATTTTCTATTTATTTTTTCCTATTTTTTTTTTCTAATAAGAAGAATTGCTTTCTTGCAAATGTTAGGTAAATTTTTCCCTTCCTGGGATGTCAGGAGGTGCGCATCCTGTACAGAAACACTCCCCAACTGCATCAATAACCTTTTTGTACTGTTCAGTGAGTCCTAGAAAACTGCAGAGCAGTTTTGTGTCTCTGCAGGTTACTTGGCAATCAATTCTCCATCTCTGATAAATCCTAATTTACAGGGAGGATGTGACGAACTCCCTCCTCTGCAATCAGGAGTTGGCAGTGCCCATTCTTCTGCAAATTTATGGGTTCAGCAGAATAATATCATAGGAACAGAGGTGTTGTGCAGCATTCCTGCTTGGTTTGCTCCTCATTTCATGGGGCAGACAGCAGCATTCTACAGCCCTAAAAAGGGCAGGGAATTTTCTGGACTGGGAAGAAAAGCATCCTTGAGAGAGGCAGAATATGATGCTGTTACCCATGGCTGGTGTTCCCCCCTCTGTTATCAAATTTCCCTCCCTTGCTTCCCTGGTGCTGCCCTGGGGCACCTGAGAATGGGTGATGTCGTGATGTTTTCCATAATGAAATCAGTCAAAGAGTTTGTGGACTTCTTTCCAGCATGAAAACGAACCCTGTTCTGCTGGTTGTATGAGGGAAAAATTATTTCAGGCAGAGAGAGGCAAGAAAAAGGTGAGAGACCAGTGAATTTTTTTCCATGTGGCCGCAGGGAGGGAGAACAATTGTGGTGTGGAGATGCATTGTTAATGTAAAAGCCACAAAAGCAACCCAAACAGGGAGTGAGCATCACTGGAACTGCACCTCTGTCAGTAAGGGATGGATCCCTCCTGCTCTTTCTCCTGCCTGGGGCACCTGTGTGGGGCTGGTTGTCCCTGTCATTTACCTTTTGATTGCACAACCATTTCTTAGAAAACAGTTGGCTCTTCAGACTCTCCTGGGCATTCAAGTGAGTCCAGGAGATGTGGGGGTGAGCTGATAAGTGGGTTTGGATGATCTTGGCTGTTAGGTGTTGCTACGTTTCCTGATGCTGGTCTCCAAAGCAATCCCTGGCACGCTGCTTTTGTGGAAGGCAGAAGAGCTCATGAGAAAAATGCACTTGAAATTACCTCTTCTGGGGAAATGCAATGAATTTTCTGCTAGGAACTGCTTGTGAAGAAAGATGGAGCCTGAATTAGGGATCTGCCCTTGTGGGGGTCCCTTACACTGACACAAAGCTCTCTGTGCCTCTCAAGAGGGTTGCCACCATGCAGAAACATGTCACTTCGGTGCAGGGAGGGGGATTTGACATCACAAAACATCGAGGGGAAAAACATCGAGGCAAATTCTCCTTTTCTAGTCAGGAAAACCAGAGTGTGTGCCTGCTGTGTTCCACGAGTAGGAAATCAATTGCTGAGGGATTTCTGCTGGGAGATTTGTGCTTTAGGAAATTCCTGTCAGGGGCAGAGGACTGGGGAGCTGGAAACGATAGCGCTGTCTTCCTCCCCTCTGCTGCTTTAATTGTTTGTAGTGATTTAATAAGCAGCACTATTCTTCCCTGCAGCAAACACAGACAGGTGGCACTTTATTACCTTTATAGGGCCCCTGTTTGGAATTTCTTTGCTGTATTTCCTTCTTTGCAGGCTTGGCCCAAAACTTGGAGAGATCAGTGCAAGAACTGGGCTTTGTGCTGTCAACATTCTGAGTGTTGAGCCAGCACCAAATCCATGCAATTATATGGGAAGGAAATAATAAGGACAAATGACATGATTTAAACAAGGAAATGCTCCTGGCTTTGGCATTTTATGTACACAAATGCACACCAGAAGAGGAAGAGCAAAGCAGGTACAAGCTCCCAGTACTTGCAGAAGAATGAATGGAAATAACTTCCTGTTTAGGCTGGAAACTAGGAGAAAATTTGTACCCATCAGAGGGATGTTGAAGTGGAGCAGCTGCCTAGTGACAACAGATAGGTGGAGAAGTGAAACCCCAAATTAAAGGCTTTTAATGTGGAGTTTTTTGGATACTGAGGTCTTTACAAACAGATCATGTGAGTCCCATGGGCAATGCAGGTGGATTCCCAGGGGAGCATCCCTGTCCCGTACCAGGGATCGGCTGCCCTGGTCCCACAGAGTGATTTGGGTTGTACCCGATGGCCCAGCAGAGCTTGGGGAAATGCCTCAATGTTTGTTGGATCTGAATGGCATTTGGGTCAAATCGAGTTTCTCCTCTGAGGAATGGAGTCTTGACCTCTCACAGGTTTCACTTGAACATTTCTTTAATCTGTCCCCCACCCCAAAACCCCCAGCAGATCCCCTGCTCCTGCCACTCTGTGTCTCCCACAGCTGAGATCCTCCGAGCTTTTCCCTTACACTAAAAGAACTGGAAATTGGCTGGGTTTTGTTACCTCTTGGCAACAAAATTGTCTCCTATTGTGCAGCTCAGGGGGAAAGAAACCTCTTCCTCCCTTCAGTCTGCTGCCACAGAGTGTTTGGTTCCTCTTTGTGAAGAACCAGGAAGAAACACTGCTTTTTAAGATGAGGGAGCCCAATTCAATTCCCTTATCATTTTGAGCAAAATAACCCAGTTATTTATGTTGAAAGTCACTCCAAAATTTTGAAGAGATCTTTTTAGAAAATATTTCTCTTGGTGACTGATTATGAGTGGGTATGGGAAGAAACTCTTTGCATTGAACCACTCAAAGCAGTAATTTCTTCCCAAAGAGTCGATGTAATTACATTTTGTGGGTGAAAAAAATAAGTAGTAGTAGACCAAAGGAGCTTCAAGCTGATCTCTATTTGCTGCCAATGACTGAATTAAATGCACAGGGTTCCTATCAGCTCTGCCAGACAAAACGTTGTATTTGGGTTATTGGGGTTTTTTTCAGAAATCTTTGTAGCATGAATAGTTCATGGACTTATCTCTGCTGGCTTCAGCCATTCCTGCTGTCCATCATATCTTGCTATTATAAGGCAGCTCTTTTCATTAGGTTGTCTTTTAATTCAGATATCTGAGCCTTTTTCTACTTCCAGACCCACTTTTCAGTAGGACAAACATTTTATTATCTGTGAGTGTATTCAGTGGTGGCCACACAAGTGAAGGTAAGGAGCTGGCAGGTGATAATTTATGAAACTTTCTATAATGGAAAAAACTCAGCATTCAATTTCCATCTCCTTAGAAATCTCTATTTCTTTTCTTGTCTCTTGTGCTCTTTGTGGCTGGTCTGAGTTTAGTGCTTGGAAATGCAATTATATGGATTCCAATTCTTTTGAGAGAGAATAATCTTGTATACAAAGCCAAATAAATTTAACTTTTCAATATTACAGCAGTTTGACATCCAGGTTGGGGACCTGGCAGTGGTTAGTGCCTGGCCAGCCTCAGAACACAGAGTTTGATTTAGGTGAAATTTCATTCATTGGAGACAAAGTAAAATTGCCTCTTATTTGCTCAGCACTAAAAATCCATCTGAAGCTGATTGCCAAGACTTGCTGCTGAATGATGGGATTAACTCCTGCAATGGCACCATGAAATGAGAGACGGGGAGAGGAATATTAAAAAAAGGCATTTCCAACCATGTGCAGGCCCTCATGTCCTGCTGTTGGCTTGGTGCTGTCAAAGGGGCTGATTTTGATGGTTTTAGAGGCACTAACCTGGGCAGTGAAATGCACCTCAGGCAGCAATTGCTTCTCTGGTGTCTGCAAGTGCCTTTATCTCCCTTTGTACTCCTCAGAACTGAAATCCTGCACAGACCGAGTGAATCTGAGGCTTTGGGAAGGCCCAGTGGTGATAGATTTTGGTGAGACTTGAGTCAGGAGATGGAAGCAGCAGCTGAAGATGCTGTAATCTTCATCCTTGGGCTCTCCTGCAGGCTGATGCGGTGTGAAGGAGGCAGGGATTCCATAAAGCAGCTTCTGTAGCTCCTGAGGGAAAAAAAAAAACAAGTGGAAAGTTCTTTAATTTTTTAGAGTTTCAGGCTGTGCTGCACCTCAGGGCCAGGCTCTGCCCCTCTCTGCTCCAGCTGGTGCTTCCCTCTGTGGTTTTTATTTGCAAACCACCTCTCTGACCAGCTTCCACTTTGCTTTAAAAATTCAGCACCACATTTGTGGCTGAACGGGTTCCAGAGCTGGGGAGAAGGGTTTGAGATGCAATTTGCATCACAGAGGTTTTACAGCAGGGAAATTGTCCCATCCCTCCTGTGCCTGGAGCTGCTAATCTTGTTCTGAACATTGAAAAACTCTTCAGCTTCTCTCATTATACCTAAATTTGATTACTGCTTTGATTTCACACCTCTTTCACGCAGGCTTTTCCTCTCTCCTTGGCTGGAATTCTCTGAAAAGATAAATTTTATCAAGCCTTGGGACAGTTCCCGTCATCTATCTCTGCTCCAAATGCTGCTTTTAATTATCTTGGGAACCTGAGCAAGAGGGAAACTGGGAGGAGTTTAGTGAGAAGAAAAGGAAGGCACAGAGGCCAAAGTGTAAATGCAGAGTCTGGGTCACCAGAGTCTGCAGTGTTGAGGGGGTCTGGGCCGTGCAAACTGATGTTTTTCTCTGTGAATGGCTGATTCCTTCTGTATCTCCTCCTGAAATTCCTGTGCAGCAGGGCTGGTGCTGGAACTGCAGCCACACAAACTCCCCATGGAGCTGTGTGGGACACAGTGGGAATCATTTATTTGCTGCTTTTGATGAAAAGTTGTGACATGAACCTCCATGTCAGGGAGGTGACACGTTAATGCTGCTGCTGTCAGACAGTGCCCACACACTGTGTCTGGAGACAGCTCAGGAGAAGATGAAGAAAAACCAGGATTAAATCCCATGTGCCACTGAACTCTATCAGAGATAAACTGCTTGGAGTGAAGTCTGTGAAGTGACTGGGGAGAGCTGGATGAAAGGGACAGCTCTGAGAAGTGTGTGGTACGTCAGTGATGTCCTAACACTCATCATTGCACAGAGATGAAAAAGTATCAGTTTGCATGGCCTGAGTGTCTGGGTGTGGAAACTGTGTGTTGCACAAGCTGTGCTGAGCTCATCTGGCTCTGAAATATCATCTCTGCACCTTAGCCAGGAACAGCAGCAGAGTTCTGAACAGATTAATAAAAATCAGTCACAACCCAGAAGCAATACACATCTGTGGCAGGTGAGGAGAGCAAAAGCTTTCATTATTGTTCAATAAAAAAATCCTCTCTCTTGGCATTAAAATGCTTTAGTTTCAGCTCTGCCCCAGACTATCAATGTCAAGTGTTTCTCTGGGTGTTGAGGGTAGGTTCTCCCCCATAGCTCTCTGCAGGTTGGTGCTAATTAATGATGTTCTGTCAGGTTCAGATGTTTTGGTGCCTGACCAGGGAGTGCAGAACAGGGATTACAAGTGCTGACATTTACTGTACTAGAAAGTCCAAGGGAAAAATTTGTGCCAATTAACACCTTTAACTAGGAGGATCAATTCCTGTTGTGCTTGTACCAGAGTCTGAGCACAGACAGGGTTTCCAAGGGAAATCTTGGTCCATGTAGGGCTGGGGCTCCCTCCAGGCTGGTCCAGCCCCTCAGGGTGCTCAGGAACAGGGGTTCCCCACAGCCCAGTGCACCCTCCCTAGCCCTGGGGCTCCCGAGGGCAGAGCCAAGGCTGAGGCTCTGCAGGAGCAGGCAGGCTCAGCCCTGCTGCAACATGGGATCCCATGGGACAGGGCACGCTGGCATTTGCCCCTGCAGCTACCAGGTGTGTCCAGAGAAACTGCAGGGAGGGGGTGACCTCTGTCAGTGGGACCCCTCTGTGCACAGGTGCCCCCACTCCTGGGGTGGCTGTGCCAGCTCCCCCGGGGACCTCCAGCCCTGAGAACCTGGAGCAAGTGGAAACCACAACTTGGCAAATGCTGCCTGTGCCCAATGCAAATGGTAAGAGAACGGGGGTGTGAAAAAAGAAATTGTTTATTACAGAATTTTTTATTAACAACAATACAGAACAATTTTAGAATGTAAGAACATTTGCAACAACAACAACAATCCATAGAACATATATACATAAGAATCTATCTAACTAAACTATATTAAATCTATTTGTAGAAGACAAAAAATTCTTAAAGTCTTAAGTCCTAAATCCTATTCTAAATACAAAAAACTGTAGGACAATGTAGAACTGTAGAACTATGTACAAAAGGGTGCCATCGCTGTCTGGAATGTTCATCAGGGGTAGAAGAAAAGCAGGTGTCATGGTTACTGCAGTCAGGCACAGACGGCTCTTCCATGTGTCCCCAGGTTGGCACATGTGGGCAAAGCAGGACTCTGCTACCAGAGCTGAGCTCGGCTGGGTCTGGAACGGAGCTTGAGTGGCCCAAAGAGAGGACAGGGCAGGCAGTGTGTGGCCACCAGACTCCAGTTTGCGAGGTACCACGTCCCTGAGCAGGGACCAGCCTAGCTCCAGTCTGGCAGCAGGGGACCCACTCTGCCTGTGGGGATCACGTGCCTGTCCTGCTGCTGGCATTGTTCTTCACCCCAAAATCATCTCCTCTTCCTCATCTTTTACATCAGCGTCCATGTCCTCAATGTGTTCTTCCACTTCCACTTCCATGTCCTCCTCTTCCTCATAAACATCCACCTCCATCTCTTCATCCACATCCACCTCCATCTCTTCTCCAGTCTCTTCCTCCATTTCCACATCCTCTACTGTAGGACTCGGGACATCCACCTCCATCTCCTCCACTCTGTCCATGGCAGACTGCAGAGGTGGCAAAACCTCAGAGTGGGGTCCCTGTCCCACACCATCCCCATAGAGCTGCAGCCCACTCGGGCAGCTGGAGGTGTCCACCTCCATGGAATGGCACCATACCTCCCTCAGCTGACAAATTAGACAAAGGATAAACGTGAGCATCTTGAAGTGAGGGGTGACAAAATGCAGGCACCAGGGAGCTCTCAGCACTGATGGGAGTAGCAGAGGGCAGGTGGCAAGAAGGGCGGCAAGAACAATCACGAGGGTGAGCAGGCGCAGACTGAACGGTGGGCTGACACAAGGGCCAGTGGTTGAGTTGTGCTCTTTGCTGGGGGGTGGCAGTTCCAGTTGGAACATGGGATGTGACATCACACAGATTCCAAGATTCCAGGGTCAACAGAAGTGGTCACTGGGGATCCCTGAATGGTTGGGCTTGAAACGGACCCTGAAGATCATCTTGTTCCAAGCTGAGCAATCTTCCCCCAGACCTTGGGGGAGCCCTGTTCCCAAGGATGGGGCATGCACAGCCTCTGTGCCCAGCCTGGGCCAGTGCCTCGCTGTCCTCAGTGTAAAACAGCAGCTTCCTTAGATCCACCTTCAATCAGCCTCCTGCAGTTGAAAGCCATCCCCCTTGCCCTGTCACCACAGGCCCTGTTGAACACTCTGTCGCCTTCTTTCCTGTGGGACCCTCCCAGTCCTGCACAGCCACAGTGGAGCCTCCCAGTGTCTCCTCTTTTCAGGCTGAGCATCCCCAGTCCCACTTGGACAGCAGTCAGTCAGATCAGGGGATGTCAAAGCTGAAGGGTAGCAAATAGCATCAGGAACTGAGAGATGGAAGCTTTAGACCCAGATTTGCCTCTAAATATACAAAATTAATAACAGTGGAGGGGAAGATGGTGGGACACTTGTTCTCTTCTAACTGGTCACTTTTATTTTTTTCTTCTTTTTTGTCATGCCGATGGTTTTTCTCTTTGAAATGAAGCTTGGCACAATGTCCACTGTCTTCTCCATTTGTGAAACACCAAGCAGAGTCTGGGCAGGCTGATGATGCAGAGCAAAACCTGCAAATATACTGGTGATCCTGAGCCTGGGTGTGCAGCTAAACCCAGCCAAAAGTAATTTCTGGAAAGTCAAGCCTGGTTTACATTTTCTTGAGTTTGGCTATGCCAACTTTACACGTCATTTATAAAAAAGCAAATAAAAAGTTCAAACCAAAACAGACAAAAACCCAAATAAACAAACCCACGCAAACCAATCAAACAGATAAAAAACCCCAAATAAAACCAAAGGGAATGAGGAGTTAGTGTTAGTTGTGAGGATATCGCAGCAGGCAAATGGCTGCTTCCCACAGAATCACCATAAAAAGCCCCATAAAGCAGCTGCTCCAAAATATACCCAACAGGAGAAAAATAAAAAGTGATAGATGGCAACTTTGGGGGCAGCTCCACATTAAGGTGAAGGATGAGCAGTGGTTCAGATCAGCATTCCCCACCCTCCAGGCTGCTGTTTGCTCCTGATGAAAGACCCTTGCAGGACTGTGGCCCCTCTCAGTGCAGTGTAAATCATCGCCACAGCTCTCAGCTGAGCCACTGGCATTTCCAGAGTGACATCCAGGCTCCATCCTGAGCATCTGTGGAAGGTCCTGAGCATCTTCATGCCTGGAACCACAAAACAGCTCAGGCTCTCCCTGGACTGGGTTTTTAGGGGAGGTTTCCATATCCCTGTGAGATCTGTTCATCCCTCAACACATCTGACTTTATGTACAATGATGCATCTGGGTTCCTTCCTTGCTCCTGTGTGCCAGTGAGGAAGCATCCATGTGAATGGAGGATGTTATGCACAGGAACATTTATTCCTGGATTGCCATTTTGCTTCACTGTCACTCAGCTGAACATGGTCCCTTTCTAAGAGGGACTTACAAGAAATGTGTAGGAATTTTGGCTCTGAGAGGAGCAGAAAGCACATTTTCCCACCCCATTCCCAGCAGATGCAGTTTCCCTGGCAGAACAGTGATTGCCCTTCATCTTCCTGGGAAGAATGTGGAGACCCATTCAGACATCACAGATTCAGCTGATCTTTGGCTTTGTGTCCCTTATTTCACATGTCCAGTTTCAAGGGCCATTAAAAGAGGCTCATGTTTGCCTTGCTACCCAGAAGTGCTGTAGTTATTTCCAGGAGAAAACAAAAAATTGATTGTCCTCTGGTGTGGTAGAAATCCCACCACAATTGTGACTCTGAGAGCAAAGACAGCCTGTGCTTTTTGGGGCTGTAACAGCTGAGAGTGTGGCAGAGCAGTTTTTATATTATTTTTAGAGTGCTGAAAACATAGTTCCCAAAACAATCTTTCTCTCCTGTCTTCTTTCATAAACTGTGGAACAGAGAAAATGGAAAAGAGCAGAGGTTTGTTTAAATTTGCTGGGGTTTTTTAAGTCTTAAAATAGTGTCAGCTTGGTGCATGGTACTTTAGAAATTGGATTAGTAGCACCTATTTCATCCCACCAGAGAGGTGGGATTTAAAACTTCCAACAACAGAAACATTGGATGTGAGAGAGCTCAGTTTTCCACCCCTCACACAAGTATCTTGCTGTACTATTTTAAGCAGCTCAGCCATACATATTAAAATATTGCTCCAAACAACAACAGAATGAAAATGTTCCACCAAATGGGAAAAATAAGAAAAGTGGGCGGCAGCCCTTTCTGAAGAGCTTGTGTTGATTTTGCAAAGTTGGATGCAAACAAGGTTTGCCATATTTCTTTCCTAGAAAATGTAGGTATTTAATAGAAATCTGTGTCTGAGGCTGCTGAGTTGGGTATGATTTTAGATCTGGGAGGAGCAGAACAGGTTCCAGAGAAGCTGTGGTTCTGTCACCCTTGGCAGTGCTCAAGGCCAGGTTGGATGGGGCTTGGAACAACCTGGTCTAGGGGCAGTGTCCTGAACATGGTGAGTCCATGAAAAGAAATTTTTGGTTTTCCTGAGATGCTGCCCTTGCAAGGGGAGCTCACAAATACCCCACATAGTTTGAAATGCCCTGAGCAGAACCCAGCTGTGCTTTCTCACAGGTGATGAGGGATTTTCACTTGTATTTTATGGGGGATTTTCAGAGGGCAGTGCAAGAGCAGCTGAGTGTGTTTGACAAGCAGAGAGGGCCAGTGTGGCAGCAGCTTAGTGCAATGGAGCTTTTCCTTCTGTGATCCTGTATAACCTGAGGCACTCTGGGGCTCTTGGACCCAGCAGCTGGGCAAGTTAATCATTGGAACAAGTGATAAATTAACCTGCTCCACTCTCCTTAGCATGGCTGTGATGAGCATTAAGTAAACAAGCGAGCCCTTGCCAAGGTGGGAGCTTGTTCTTAGCCAGGGAGGAGGGAGAAAATATTGCTTGGAGTAAATAAAGCAACTTTGCTTCCCCAGGAAGAGGAAAAGCAGCAATTAAATATGTGAGTGCTGCATGGAATAATTTGCACAAGGACATATCTTGTCTGCTATGCAGGAATGTTCCAAATCAACCATGCTTCTCCTGACCTTTATTTTTCTGTATTTTCTACCACATCATATAAGAGACTCTTGATTTAAAAAAACCAAAACAAACACCTTGGGGGGAGGCATTTCTTCCTTTCTTCAGAGTGCCTCTTTCTTTTGTTCCCTCCAGAGCTCTCACTTCATTTCTGCTGTTCCTCGGAGCACAGGCTTACCTCTTTCCTGATCCCCTGGGCTTGTTTTGCCTCTGGGTGTCATGAACACTCTTAATTGTGGGGTTTTTCTTCCATCTTAAGTCTGTCTCTTCAAGAGGTTTACCTTCATTTACCTGTTCGAGTGATGGATTTTTCTCACCTTTTATTACTTAGTGCTTTTTCTTCATTCTCTAAACCCAACTTCTCCCCTGCCCTGTGGCTGTTAGATGCCATTATAGGAGCATTCATTCTTTCTCTACTGCTTCTCTCAGCTTTCACAGGGAGCTGAGAGCTCTTTGGGGTTAAACTTGACTCACTTCAGTGCCTTCCTTGATGCTGCCTGTGTACTTGGACACTTTGAGGGAATAAAGTCTCAGTGTGGAGATTACAGCTGTGAAATAATGGCTCTTTTGAAGAAGACAAGAATGCTGTTGTCAATCTTTTCAAGGATAAACTGAGCACCTTCTTTTGGGAAGAACCAGGCTCAGCTCAGCACAGAGGTGGCTGATGCAGGTACCCAGGTTTGGAGGGAAGGGTGCAGCTCCTGGGGGTGTGTTTGTGGGGGGCTGTAAGGTTTGTGTGGGGTCCCTGGAGCAGTGGGAACACCCCACTGGGAGATGCACATCAGGAAATGGGTGCACAAAGGGCCTGAAGTGTGACCAGCTTTGGTGAAGCTTTCCATAGGAAAAAATATTTTTACTGGTATTTTGACAATTTGAAGCTCCTTCTCATATCCTTTGCCTAATGAACATTCCCCCTTTGCCAGAGTGTGGGAAATCCTGAGCTCACACAATGAAAAGCCCTGATAATTATATTTTTTTCTATTTTTCAATGTTGTCATCCCAGCAAGAGTCAGAGAAAGAGAATTTGTGTGACCTGCCTGTCTTTCACTTCGTGACAGGAACAATGCCATGAGGAAGCTGGTCAGAGGAGCATCACTGCTCTGTCCTTATTTTTCCTGCACAACTGAGGATGATTTAAGGACCAAGGCACAGCCAAGACCTTTCCTCCTCCTGTGCTCATCAAGCAATCAGTGCCTCATCACACCTCAGCTTCAAACTCTCGTTTGCATCTGGCTGACCTTGACTGCCCTCCCTGGATGGGAAGATGAAGAGGTGGAAGTGTCAAAGATTGGGATTTTATGGGTGAGTTGTGAAATAGTGGCTGGTGCAGGCTGGTTCTGTGGAAACATTGTGTGCTGTGCCATGGAGGATGAGAGTAAATGGATTAAACAGGAGATAAAAAGGGCAAGGCACCTGGTTAGCTGCTGTTGAAGAAAATGGTGGGGAAAAAAAATACATGTAAGAAATATGTCAGAGATGGTCATTAACTGCCCTGCAGGGTCAGAGCTCCTTTAGTAATTGGCCATGTAGTGAATACTAGAAATGATTTTAAAAGTTCCTAAGTGACTGAGGGCTTTTAGTGAATGGTTGGGGGAAACAAAGGAATACTGTTTCTGGCAGAACTTTTATTATAATTTAAGCATCATCCTCTTTCTGAGATAACAGCTGCTTTGAATAAACTGAAATATCTTCTCCATTAGCTCTGGCAGGAGCTGGATAAAGCTCTCATTCAGGTAAACTTTAACATATGTCTGTAGAATAATAAATTTAATGAGAGTCATCAAACGTATTGTATGAGTAAGGATTGTGCTTAGGGCAAGAAGAAAGAGTAATTAGGAGTGGACAAAACATGAATTATAGTGGGGAAATTATAATTTATGGTGGTTTAGGGGGGATATTTAACTAAGCTGAGATAAAAATCTACCTTGGTTGCAGGCTCAGCTTTATAACAGAATTCTACTAGAGCAAATGTAGTAGTCCTGGGCTCCAGACAGACCTTTGGATACAAGTTTACCTCTGGTTTGAGAAAGCTCAGGGCTTGAGCAGCATTTTATGGCTTTGCTCTTGACCCTGGGGCTATAAATGCTCCTGTAAAATTAATGCTAAAGTTATAGCTTCTACAAATTTCTAAGAGTTCCCATGGAGAAAGGTCCACCTGGACTTTGGGGACAGTTTCTCAGAGCAGAACATTTCAAGGTGCCATTAAACTGCATTCAAACTCCCTTTTATTGGGGCATAAATTTCACAGCCTGGTCTATCAGCCTGACACGTTCTTTGAGAAGAGACAAACTTTACAAGCCACTTTAAAAATAATTTCACTGCCAGGTTTGCAGCTCTGAGAACATTAATAAACTGAAATGGCTTTTCACCCTGCAGTAGCTGCTAAGTAATAATGATTGTCTGTAGGCAGACTAATGAAACCAGCTGTTAACAACCTAATGAGAATTTTTACCAGCCCTCTGCTCCACAGACACATCCCTTTTCTGTCCCTGATTTTCCTGCACCCAGTGTTCCCCAGAGAAATTTAGTGTTGTTTGATGTTCAGGTAAAAACTGCTTTATTTTGTAGGAGTGGTGATGCTTCACCTGGGCTGCTGCCATGCTGGGGTCACATCACAAAGTCCAGTTTCTACAGGAGCTGGGCAGCATGGAGAGCTTTGATAGCACAGCATGGCAAAGCTGAAGTGGAGGATTCTGGTTTAGTGTGCCCCTCAGTGGCAGACAGCATCAGTAATTGATAAATCTTGATTTCAAAGATAAGGTGTTGCTGTTTTGGCTCTAACCTTAGGTTGCTTTCAACACAGTTTTCCCTGGCACTTAAGATACTGGTTTTTTCTTGCTTTCAGTACTCTGTCATTCCAGATGACCTTTAAAGGTCCCTTCCAACCCAAACCATTCCATAATTCTTTGGATACATGATGAATAGCAACATGTATTTTACCATTATTATGGATGATATTACATCATGTCTGGCCTTTTGGGGCTCTTTCTTCTCCAGGTCCTTGTGACTACACTCACTCCTATATGCTCTTAATTTTTTCTGTTGCTTACCAGTGAGCATTTTCAGTTCTGCCCCCCATGTTTAGAGCAAGTTTTCTGTGACTCACTGCACCAGACACCAGGTCAGTTCAAAGAGCATTAGGAAGTATCCAGCTGTATTTCCCCTTCTTCCCTCTGTGTACATGCTGCTCTTTTGAGCACTCTGGCTTTCTGAGCTCCCTCACATGTCTTGATCCTTTTCTGGATACCCAGAGGGATATCAGGATTAAATCCCAGCTCTGAGGTCTGACTTTTGAAGAGCCTCAGTCATCCTCTCCCACTCATCTCATCCCAGCCTTGATGGAAATATGCCTTCATGGGATTGTTGTTCAGCTTTGGGGCATTCTGGCACTGCTGTTCAGTGAAAGTTTTTGAGACTTTGAAAGGTTTCCTGGTGTGGCAATGACAATCCTCAATCCTAATGCTTGATGCTTGCAGTTGCCTGAGTTGTGAAACCTCCTGAAAAACATTGTTTGTTCTTTTCTCCTTGACTTTTCCTTGACTGTTTTCATCAACAGATTAGGAGGTTTGGGGATATCTTTTCAAAGGGAATTTCAATTAATCTCCTGTCTGGCATTTCAAAGGGGAACAGTGGTTTGGGGTTTTTTTTAACCAGCACCTGCTTACCATCCAATTAGCTAACTGCCTTTAATTAACCATAATATATTCCAGGAGAGCAAAATAACAAGGGAACAAAATCAAGTGGTGACAACTCTGTGACTGAACCTGGTGCAGGATTCTGGGCAGCCCTGTAACCCTTTGCTGGCCACTTTGAGCTCTGCCATGCAGTGCCTTGGGTTTCTGGGGAGGGAAAAGCATCCAGTCACTCAGCTCCAGGTTCACATCTGCAAATCCAGAGGCCAGTGGGTATTTCTGTCTGTGGGATTTGCACACTGGATGCCCCATAGGATTCTGGGTGTGAGCTTTCCTCAAAAACGTGGTGAGATGAGGTGTGCAGGACTCATTTCTTCAGAAGAGCAGGAGAAACCTCTGAAGGCCTCCCCTAAAGGGCCTCCTTACCCAGCAGTCTGACACAGATTTACTTCTGAAGAGCTTTGTAATTTGTCCTTATTATGTTCTATGTGTGATTGAATGAAAGCCTTTTTCTCTTCTGTAATTGAGCTCTTAATCTCATCTGAAAAGCAGAGCACAATCCTTGCAGAGATGGTGTTTGAGTAACAGCCTGTTTGTGTTTCCTCTGCTGTGGTGCTGCTCATGGAGCTGCTCACTCCTGATTTAAGAACAGAAAATAAACAGATTTCTCTGAGTCAAAAATACATCAGTGATGCCACACAGAGTAGGTTTGAATAGAAACCTCTTTTTTCTATTGGGCAAGAGATCTTTCAAGCAAGATCTTTCCTGGTTCTGCAAAGAATATGAAGGAGTGAGTTTTCCTTAGTGAGCACCTGAGGCCTCATGCAGGTGATGCTCAAAAAATGGCACATGGGCTTGGCAGCTGTCAGCAAAACAACTGGCTCTGGGTAGGTAAAAGTTGGCAGGAGATAAGAGTGGAAAGTCAAAACAACAGGATGCTGAAAAACTTGTAAGAGAAATAATGGCTTCGGTGACAATCCCTCCATCTTAAAGCTTCAAAAAGCATTTTTACAAAAATCCACAAAAATGTCCCGATTATGATCAGTCTGATCTCCCTAAATAGCATTTTACAATCAGAATTAGGAGTTGAGAGACACTAAAGAAGGCTTAGCAGAGGATTTTTCATTGTGACCTTAGTACATATTTTTTACTGTGCTGTAGTTTGGAAGGAGACCCCAAGATCCAGCTCAGCCAGGGGAGACCCTGTTGATCTAAACACTCCCCACGCCTTCTGTGGGACTGACCCAGTACCAGAATCTGTAGGGAACTGGGTAAAATACTTCCCACTAGAAAACACTTGAAGCTTGATCCACAGTTCCCAGTTCAGACCACAGGCAGTGCTGGCAGTGACCAGTTTGCTGCCTGCTCTGTGCAGAGCTGGTGGCTGTGAGTGGCAGAGCTGTGGGGTGAACAGGCTGGTGGCTTTTTGGGGCACTCAGAACCTTCCATCTCTACTGCTTTGTCCCCACTAGAGAGTGGATTTTCCCAGAGAAATACCTGGAGAGTGGGAAGGATGAAGAGCAAATCATTCCCAGCCAGTGGATGCTGTGCTTGTTGCAAACACGTGAGTTACATCTGGTAGGAGTCCTTGCTGTCAACCCTCAGGGATTCCAGGCTGAGACCAGCTCAGTTCTGTCATTTGCCAGGGGAGTGAGGATCAGACTCTGCACCACACTTCCAGAGCTGGGGACGAGTGGGTTGAATCACATCCAGAGCCAGAATGAGGAATGGGCGGTGTTTTGTCTTGCCATGCACAGCAGATATCCTAATTTAAAGCTGTGCTGTCTTCCCAGATTCTGCTTCTTCCTCTGAGAAGACCCATCCATTTTGATCCTGTTCCTTTCCACCCATCCCTCTAAAGATCTCCATTACTGGAGTAATTGGCACTATTGGATCAACCTTTGATGTGATGAGCAGTGGATTTTTGTAGTCAACATGCCAATTTAAAGGGCCACAAATAAAAGATCAATTACTTCTTTCCTGGAGAAGAAATTAAGGTAAAATCTTTCAATGTAATGGGCTGAGTGTACAAAGCTAAAGAGGTAGAAGATTTAATTGAGACTGTCTCCTGAGAGGAGTCAATTTGTCAATTTAGCAAATTAGAGAGAATATGCTTTCACCTTTGAAGCAGTCAGGTACCAAAATGATGCCACTTGGAGTAGGCAGGGCTGGGAATTGCTCCCATAGGCTTTGACAGATCTGTTCACACAAGAGCCCTGGAAGCAGGGCCTGGAGAGACAGCTGGTCAAGGGCAATGTCTCTGCCTGATTTTACAGCATGTTTGACAGAGCTTTCCCTTCTCTTTGCAGCCCTGTGTGTGGTGTCCTGGGTGGGACCATCCTGCCACACGCTGCCTGCCCGGTGGCACCGGGGTGGCTTTGCACCAGGCCCCTGGGCCTGCAAGGCCCCTGTGCCCTCAGCCAGAACTGTGACAGGTTAGAGGGAATTTAAGGAGTTCTCAGCAGCATCAAAGGCCCTGTGAGAAGTAATTAGTGCTGTGAGGTGAAAGTAGAGGGTTTAATGCTTTTTGGCAGAGGATCAGGTGCTGCTGTACAAACTCCCACCCAGAGTGTGGCAGCCCAAGGCATCAGGCAGAGGGGATGAGGTCCCACGCGGCTTTTTGTCCAAAATCAGCCTAAACCACCTTCCCTCCTAATGCAAATAACTTCTTTCTGGTGCCTTCTTCCAGAAACAGGGAAAAAATTGAGAGAGGGGGACCACCAGCCCTGAAATGCTGAGAAAAAAGAGCTCTGTTCTACAGGGATGCTGTGGAGGGGGCTGGAGTCAGCGTGTGCCAACTGGCGAGTCCCTCCTGCAACTGCTAACGTGCTCCTGATTTTATTTAATTAATTAGCAGTGGGGGGAGAATGTGTAATCAGGGCTGTGCTGCTGGAGTAACAGGAAACAAGACGTTCTCTGGGTGCTGGAGCTGCTCTCAGGTGCTCATGGCTGTGCTCACCAAGGTAACAGGGCAGTGACTCAGAGGAGGAGCAGCTGCTGGCACCCTGCCAGCCCAGCACTTGGATTTTGCTGCTCCCAAGGTCCCTGCAGCAGCTTTCCAACCAGGAATGGTGTGGAAAAGGGTGCCGAGCCCATGGGATGTGATGAGATGAATTTTACACATTGCAATGTAAAATACATTCTTCCTTTTCAGTCTCAGGGAAATTATCTATTATTTGATTTCTGGTACCTCTTAGTTTGGTTAATTCCTGCTAGTCCCCTTCATGTTCCCTTGAATACTAAAAAGAGGCTAATACTAAATACTTGACAGAATCAGAAAAAGGTTTGGGGATATTTGAAAAACATCATGAAACCATCATGTATTGCTGCCCTCCCTTAATTAAAGTTTCTTCCTTTTTATTTTATATTTTTTGGGGTGATCTTTTCACCTCTTTTTTTTTCCTTCTCACTGTGCTGCTGCTATCTCACTGCCAAGCTCACAAAGGAACCCCAAGAAATCAGCCAGCCAAGCAGATAAGAAATCAGATATTGTAGAGCACAAAGGTTTAATAAATACAGAGAGCTTGGGGAAAAAAAAGGATTTGCAAAATGGTGGGAAGCTGCTAAGGTTAAAAGAAAGGGGATTTGGGATGGGATTACAAAGGGGAAACCCTTTTCTGAAGAGAAATAAAATACCTTGTGCTCTAAAAATATTTTAATTAATTCAGGGCAATTATAGAGAAGGAATAAGAATTTGCATTAGGTAAATGGGAAACCCTTACAGCCAGTGGACTCTGTTCAGAGCCCATTGCAAAGCTGTGCCTGGTGCATTTAGGCTCTGATTTTCCCATTGTTTTTTGGTCTCTTTCACATGAGGAATAACAGGGAAGATCTCTGACCCAGAAAGCATTTAACAAGCTGTGGTAGGTAGGACTTGCAGGGTCCAGCTGGCTGCTGACCCTCATGGTGGCTTTGCTCCCCATGTCTGTGGAACTGAGCTTCTTTCTGGCCTGTTAGAGAAGAGCCAATCTTTAATGAAAACTCAGTTACTCCAGCCTCATTAGCCCGGATCGAATTTCACTGTTCCCTGTAAGGCAGGCAGAGGTGGGACTTGTGCTTGCTTCATTACAAATGCAAAATGCCACAGGGTGGTCGCTCTCGGGAACAGACAGTGACTTACACTCCAGCCTCTGTTCTCATGGAATGCAAAACCCTCCCCCAGATCCATCCCAATTACTCCATCAGCCACCCCAGACAGGGCAGGTCTCTGCCCACCCTTTGCCCTGGCAGTGCTGATCCCTCCTGGTGATGCCCTCCCCTTCTCCTGGCAGCGTGGCGGGGATGCAGAGCTGGGCTCAGGGAACCACAGGGCTTGAGGGTTCCTGTGTCCTGGCATTGTGTTGATAAAAATTAATGAACCATGTAGCTCTTGTCTCTCAATTGTTGTACTCTGGCTGCTTGCTGGAATTGGTAGAGGATGTGGAGCTGCTGGAGTCAGTCCAAAGGAGGCTGTGAAAATGCTCAAAGGGCTGGAGCGGCTGGGACTGTTCGGTTTGGAGAAGAGAAAGCTCCAGGGAGATCTTAGAGCTCCTTCCAATGCCTGAAGGTGCTTGAGGAGACCTGGAGAGGGACTTTGGACAAGGGTCTAAAGTGACAGAACAAGGCGGAGTGGGTTCAGCCTGATAGAGGACAGGTTTAGATGGATATCGGGAGGAAATTATTTTCTGTGAGGGCAGTGAGGCCCTGGTACAGGCTGCCAAGAAAAGCTGTGGCTGCCCCATCCCTGGAGGCGTTCCAGGCCAGTTGCACAGTGCTTGGATGAACCTGGGATAATGGAAGGCAGGGGGGATGGAATGAGATGGTCATTCAGTTCCTTACTAACACAAACTGTTCTAGAATTCTATGACTGGGCTGCTGAACCCAGCCAAAAGAAGAGCTACTGTTGCTGAGGTTAAGTGAAGAAGGGGATTAAAACCACCTGTGTTTGCACTTTCAGTCCCTTCCAACATCAATTAAGATTGTTCTGATAAAGACCCAGGTAGTGCTCAAACAGCTGCTGAAGTTGTTCCCAGCTGTATCTCTGGGTAGGATCACAAAGGAGCCTTTGTTGTTCTTCAGTCCTGGCTGAAATGTAAATCTCAGCAGTGCAGCTCAGAGGGTGACATGTGCTGGCACTGGGGCCACTGGGTGGGACTTGTTTTCAGAAAAATGGGAGATGCAGAGGAGAGGTTCCTGAATACAGTAACTCTGCCTACACCCAGAAGTGAGGTATCTGCCCAGGGATTTCATATTCACCGACTGAGAGGGAAATCTAATCAGGGCTTGCTAATTTTCTTGAAGTCAAACACCCGGGATTCACTTCAGACTCGCATTTTCCTGGAATAATTCAATACAAACGTTGTATATTTGTACATAGGCACTTGACTTTTCTGTTGTTTGATGAGACTACAATTTGTCTTCCTCTTGTGTTTCCTGCAATCCTTCCTCTCCTGTGGTTTTCAGTTGAATTACCAACCTCTACCCCAGGAATATTCATCTGTTGTGTTTTGGATATTGTTGTTCTTCAAAGGAAAGCAAACAATGCCAGTTTAAGCCATCCCTCTTCCTAGGCACATTTTATTGGAACCAAGTCCTGCCTCAAACCAGAATCCAGTCTCTTCTCCATTGTTGTGTACCTCTATTATTTTTCTCATCATTGCTTTTCCATTTCTTATTACTATGCAGCTCTCAGTCTTGAGCAACATCATTCAGAATTACACAGAATTCACATACTGGTGCATTTCTATTCATATCTGCTTGTTACCTAATCCCAACCAGCTCTCTGTTGAACATCTGCTTTTACCTGGGCTGACAGGTGTATTTTTTAGCTGCAAATATTGCAAACCAGGGGTGCAGAATTTTTCTTACTCTGTGAATCTGATCAAGGTCCTTTTCCAATGTGTCACTGAACAATGAATTCTCCCTTTCTCCCAACAACCTCCAGTGCTGTTTTTGGCTAAGATAAACCACACAGTGCTGTTAGGAGTCACTCCCCATCTGTTTTTCCATCTCACCCAGTGGCTGGGGTAGGATGGTTGGTTGGGTTGTGCAGACAGTGCACTGCACCTTCCCCTGCTGGTGCCCGGCCTGGATCATGGCATGTTGGATCCATGGGATCCATCCTTTGCCATGCTATGTGAGCCTCCATGCAGTAGGGATAAAAAGCCCAGCACTGGGGAACCCCAGGTGCTGCAGCAGTGATATTTTTGGGAGAAACACAGAGCTGTGCATGGCCAGCTTGATGTGAGCACCAGGCCTGATGTGCTGAGCCCAGTGCTCACCCTGGCTGGGACACTGAGTCAAGGAGCTTTGCAAGAATTGTTCAGCTTGAAAAAGCTCTCAAAGTTCATGGAGTCCAACCATTCCCCCAGCACTGCCAAGCTCGCCACTAAACCATGTCCTCAGCTGCCACATCCTCGCTTCTTTTAAATATCCCTAGAGATGGTGACTCCAGTGCCCTGGGCAGCCTGTGAAAGTGCTGGACAATCCTTTTGGTGAGGAAATTTTCTTAATATCCACTCTAAGCTTCCACTGGTGCAATTTGGGGCCGTTTCCTCTTGTCCTGTACCTGGGAGAAGACACTGTGCACACACACACACAGGGACAGATGAGCAGGGGAATGGGAATTCCCTTGGACTCCTCAAGCAGAAAATCATGTGGAGGATCCTTCTTTTTGCACAGCAGGTGAAAACTGAAGCAGTGACATGTATCCTAACTATGGAGGTGGGGGTAGAAAGATGCTTTGAAAGGGGATAAAACTTGCTGCCTGGCTTTCCTCTGTGAGCAAGTCCAATTTCTTTCTCTCTCTTTTTTTATTCTTTTGGTGCTGTGTTATTCCTCCGTGGGCAGGAGGCTGCAGACATTTCAATTTTCTTCAAGTCCTTGTTTCAAAAAGGGCCCAAAATATGTTCTCTTCTCAGAGGCAGTATACAGCAAGTGCACAATACAGCTTCTCTAAGCCTCTCTTCTCCTGTCTCAGGGAGAAAGGAATTCTCCAAGCCCTGGAGCCTGACTCACTGGCTGTGTGAGCATGAATTAACCAGGAATGTTGGAGAATTATTCCTGAATAATTCATGAACCTGAATTAATCATGCATTTTCATGAATTATTCATGAATAACTCATGGAAATGCAAGGTTTATTCATGCTCCAAAAAACCCAAGGCTTTTTCTCTTCTCTTCTGCTCTCTCTCCCTGTAAGCAACAGACCTGAAACAAGCTAAGGAAAAACATAATATATGTATATGGGAAAAGAACAGGAATAATAATGCTGAAACAAAACAACCAGGAAAAAAGAAAGCAAAAGCTGTTTTTTTTTTTTTTTCTTTGCGGTGGGGACAGCAGGTGGGAGCTTTCCAAGCCAGACAAAGGAGACCTGACAAGGACCTGTGGTGAAGGGACAAGCCCAAGGCAAGGAAGTGTCCGGTCACCTCCTCTCCTGGAGCAGGCAGCAGAGACCTGGAGAGACAGGAGACATCTTGCACGACTCAACACCTGGAGCATTGCTAACCAGGCAAGGAGCAGCTCTGTTGCTGTCAGGATTGTGATCTCTCTCTTTTTTTTCTCTCTCTGTTTGTGATTTTGTGTAATTTTGCTGCATTCATAAGGGTAAATGAACAACTGGTTTGGGGAAGGAAGATGAGTGTGTTTTCTTTAAATGTTAAAGGAAAGCCCCTCCAGAGAGCTGTTTGGGCTGGGGTTGTTTGCTGTCTGGAATGTGGAGCTCTGTTTCTGGGAGGGAGAGGGCTTAGCTATGCATTTATCCCAGTTTCTGCTCTGTAGCATTCCCTGTGTTTGGGAGAGGGCTGGGGGCAGCTGCCTGCTGCAGGGAAGGGGATGTGGGGAGACAGGCACTCAGAGATTTTGTGTATGGTGCTTCCTGATGCAAAATCAATGCCAGGGTGTGTATCAGTCAGGAGAAACGGGTTGGAGAGAAGCAGGTGTGAGACTGTGCCAGCAGGGCAGACTGGCAGGTTTGGGGAGAGTTATGATTCCTGCAGGGAGCTTTGCTGCAGCTGATGGTGGCTGAGATAGGGATGGAGAAAGTTCTCCAGAGTGAACTTGGACCTTCCAAGTGAGAGGAGTCAAATCCAGGCAAGACTTGAATGGGGGTGTGGAGATAAAACAAAAAACTGGAATAAATTGGGTCCTAGCTGCCTTTTCAGCTCCAACTCTCTGCCTGCCCCAGCTCCCTCCCATCTTCTTTGGACTCTGTAGCCATTCCCCAGCTGGTGCCAGCACATGGGCTCAGCCCTGTCTCCAGAACCCTTCTGCCAAATCCTGCTGCCAAGCAGAGCAGACAGGACTGGGGTGATGCTGCCAGGGCCCTTAGGAGCTGGAAGGAAACTGCTCCTGAGCTCAGCAGCCCTCAGCTGCTTCTCTGGCACGGGAGGTTTTGGAAATCCCCACCAGCCTGGCTCTCCAGTTTCTCCAGTGATTGAAGTCTGCAGCTCCAGGGGCAGAAAGAGAAAGCTCAGTGGGCAGAGCAGTGGGCCAGGACTCAGGATCCAGCTCCTTTCAGCTTTGTTGCTGACTGCCTTAGACATATCCAACACTGGTCTGTGCCTCAGTTTCCCCATGGGTGAAATGAAGGGAATTTTCTGTTCTCCTTATCAAAGCATTTTGATGTTCGCTGGGGGAAATAATTGTGCAGGCAAAGGAATGATCATTTCCTAGAATACCCCTGGGTCTTTTAGAGTTTATTCTCTGCACTGCCTTGATAGCACACAGACACAGCCCTGCACTGGAGCAAACTGCAGTAGATGCACTGAAGTCCTTTGAGGAGAGGAACCAGCCTGTGTCTGCTCAGTGTCTTGTTCAGCATCTGCTCCAAGTGTCAGCTGTGAGGGCTGCCTGAGCCCAGGTGAGACCTGGCATGGCTGTCACTGCAGAGAACACTTGGATGCACTGGAGGCATGTGGTGCTGAGCTCAGCCAGACCCAAGGGAGCCTCCCAGCAAAGGGCTTTAGGATGAGGCAAGCTCAGAGGGGTGAGAATGGGAACAGAGAAATAATTGGCAGAGAAAATGCAGTGCCAAGCATTTTATATCTGCAGGTTGTGCTGCCCTGGGTAAAGCACAGCTTGTGAACACTCCCACCCACAGGAGAGCCCAAACCCCTGTGGTGACATTGCCATGCTGTCCCTCTGCTCCAGGTGGGCAGCCCTGATGTCAGGCAAGCTGTACGTGCTCATCAGCTGGCCCGACGGCAGCCGGGTCATCAGCATGGAGAACATCAAGGAGCCCTGCAAGCCCTTCCACCTCTACAGCGTGGGGGAGCAGGTCCTGGCCCGCTGCCCTGGCTTCAGCGGGCTCTACTGGGGTGTGGTGGAAGGCATCAGTGGTAAGTGACACCCCCCTGGCCTGGGTTTGCAATTTGGGGCTGCTCAGAAGCAAGAAGGAGTTCAGTGCTGAAAGATCTTCTCTTGCTACAGAGCATAAAGGTATTTTGGAGAAGAAGCTGCTGGAAGATCGACAGCTCCTGGAGAAGTTAAGTGAGTAAGGGCATTTGACACTGCACCTTCCTACTTCCATGGGGCTGTTTGGATGGGAGGATGGTGAGAATGTTGTAGTGGCATTATAAATTTCACATCACTGCAATCAGTGTACAGAGCACTGAGTGGGAGTGGAAGGTACACACATTGCTGCCCCACTGCACATCCTGAGCCTCTCCCTTCCTTTCAGAAGAAGAACCAGCTGTCCACAGCATGATACCGTCCCCACCAAAGAAATCCAGGAAAACCTTTCCAAAATGGACCCCAGGGAATGCATCCAGGAAACACCCCAGTGACAGGACCTGTCCTGCAGAGCCTCTGCTGAGGGTGGCAGAGGCCAGCCTGCCCCACGATGCCAGCAGCTCCTCCATCCTCAAGGACAGGCGTGTCCTGGGAAGCATGGCAGGGAGCCCCTGCTCGCTGGCAGCTCCCCCCCAGCCAGCCAGTGCCTTCACACCTCCATCCTCCTTCATCACCATGGCCATGCCAGGGCCACGCACTTCCCAGAGTGAAGAGGACAGGGCTGGTCCAGCTGCCAGAGGTAACCTTGGGTTCTGGCCCTGCTGCCTAGTCCTGAGGGTGACAGGGTGGGATGGGGACTTGCAGGGCAGCCAGAAAACATCTGCTTTGCTCTAGGGGTGTATGGGCTTTGTCTCAGGGCTACAGAGGTTAGAGATGGCATTTCCTGCTCCTTTCCACCTGGGAGATCTGTTCCAGGAGGGGTGTCTAAAGGGAGATGCAGTGTATGGCCTCTGCTCTGTCTCCTGGGGTGACAGTTCTCCTCTCCCCCCAAACCAAAAGACAATCTGAATGAATGCCTGCCTGAATAACTGAAATTCCCAAAAGCCCTGTGTCTCCATTAGTCAAACCTTCGAGATTTGCCTATTTCCCCATTTTTCCACCCACTTCTGTACCCATTAAATGCACTTATGAAAATGTGCTAGTGTCTTATTTACCTGCTGACTAACAGCAGCATCCAGAGACAAGTTGGCTCTGCTTGCCTTGCCCCCACCATATCATTTGCACTGGGAACAGAAGCCCTTGAGATGCCACCTTTTGCTAATGGCAATTCTCCATTGATCAGTCCTGGAGAGCCTGTCTGGATCACTGTTGTGCAAATGGAATAACGTGTTGCCATGCAATCTAGCAGGGGATTTCAACAGCTGATTCTTCAGCTTGTCTCCCACCCCTGCAGCAGATTATGTTGCCCTACCAATGAAGAGGAAGTCAGATGGCATCTTGTCCCCGTGCCAGCAGCAGATCTGTGTGAACAGGTAACACCTGAAAGCATAGTGAGGAGCCTGAATGTTTCACACCACACATATTGATTTCTGTCCACTCTGTCTCTATTCTCTGCCAGTGTTTGCTTTGAGTGGATGCTCGTGGAGGTTGAACCCAAAGCACAGAAGATAACAGGAGTTTGTGTGGGCACATACAGCAAAAAAATGAGCCTGCCCTGAAGTCCTGATTCCATGGTGGGTCAGTGGGAGGTCTCCCATATCTGTGTGCCAGGAGGATGCACAGGAGTTTGTTCACACGAAGAACCCCTCGTGTTCCCTCTCAGTCTATTTTATTCTTGTTGCAAATGAAACCAGAATTGACTTTGCTTTGCATTCCAGATAATTCTCTTCGGGAATGAATTTGAAGATGAGCTGTTTGTGGCAGTGCTGTTTAACTTCCTTGTTTCTTCCAGCCATGAGGAGCAAAAGATTGATGCTTTGCAAGAGATGGATGGCTTTGAGAGGGCTCACAAAAATTTCAGTCCTGCTGAGGTGGAAAGGTAATTAGCAAAAGAAGGCACTGTGTTCTCCTCCTCACTACAAAAGTGAGCAGTGAGATCACAGATGGGTGACAAAGTGGGACAATTTTAAACTCCAAAGTTGCTGAGTCTCTTTACAATTGAGCCAGGTGTTTCTGGTTGTAGGGCTTGGATTTAGAGATGCAAGAAAGCTCTAAAACAGTGAAGAAACGACAAAGCTCTTGCCTATAACAATCAAAACATGGTTGTGTGTTTCTTGTTTTATTGCTCATTACTTTGATGGCCAGTATCCAGTGATAAAGTGATGCTAGGGACAGTTTTCTTGCAAAGAAATAGGTACCAAAAAATTCAAGTTATGGTTCTTGTATTGTCATTTCCCACAAGTCTGTTGTTTAATACCACAAATATGTGTGTCCTGGGACTTGCAAGACAGGCTTTATGTCCTTCCTTACAACTGAGAAGAAAATTGAGCATCAGTCTCCATGTATGCAGGCCCAGGGGGAGTTGAGGGTTAAACTGAACGTTCCTGAGCACTGAAAAGTCCAGACCATGGTTTTTTTCTCTCCTGCCTTATTCCTCACCCAGGAGTCTTTGGAAGGGTTGTTACTCTGCCAGAGGAGTTGTCCTGCCCTGCAGGCATCTAATCACTGCTTGGGTGGAGGAGTGACATCCACAGTGAGGATATGGTGTCTTCTTGCCTTTACACAAGCAACTTTAATTTTTCAGGGTGGAGAAGATGGAGCAGCTGGAAAGGATGGTGCTGGACCTCCAGCAGGACATCTTCTCTCTGAAGAAGAAGGTGCAGAGGCTGGAATCCCTGTCCTTCCAGGAGGAGCCCCACCGACAGCCGTGTGAGGTGGTGGAGCTCTTCAAGGGCTACACCAAGGAGCAGCTGAAAGAGACCATCAGGTTTGACCAGAAAATCAGCACAGCCTGCAAGACTCTGCTCTACAAGCTCTTCACCTCTGACTACATCCAGAGCCACTCCATCACAGGGCGCAGGGGCAACACCTTCCGCGAGGCGAAGCCCATGATGGATGAACGCTGCATCAAAATCATCAGGGTGCTGCTGAAGCAGAAGTTTGGGGATCACCTCAGTGACACTGTGATCACAGAGAAGATCCAGAACGTGCAGAAAGCCCTGAGGCAGAAGTTTAAGACAGAGTGTCTCTGAGGTGTGGGAGATTTGGTGTCTCCTCCTGCCTATCCCGTGTGTGTCCCTGAGCAGCTTTCCCAGGAGAGGTGAGCTGAGCAGCTGCTGCTCAGTAGATTTCCCCCAGGGAGCCAGCCCAAGTAAACCATGTGCTAAACACAGCTCAGACACTGCCAAACCTCTGCCTCCATTAACCAAGCAGGAACTGGGCCCAACTTGGCTCAGGTTTTGCACTCTACAAGTTCCTTCCCATCCAGCCTGCGTGCAAACCTCACTGTGGGTGTATGGAATCACCTCTGTGACTCTGATGATGTGCTCAAAGGCTTCAGGGCTCCATTTGGGTCCAAGAATGGCTCAGGAAGATCGCCCTGTTCCACACTGCAGATATGTTGCCTTTAGGATAGGGAATCCAGCTGCAGACAGGCTGTGTCACCCAATGCAGCTTCTCTCTGTCTGCCTCTGGTTGCCTCATTCTGCCTCTGGGACAATATTTACTCTTTCCTCACAGTGAATGTTTTATTTCCAGCACTAACAAAAAGGTAGACTCATTAAAATAATGTCTTAAAACATTCAGAAAAAGCTAACTTGGGTTTTTTTTCTGTTTATTTTAATGTAGCTATATAGAGGAGTTGTCTTCCCTAACAAAAGCCTGCTGAACAAGAGGAGGGGTCACCCATGGAAATTCCATTAATTTTCCTTTCAAGATCAGATTATTTCCATACAGGAGAAATCCCTAACATTTTTATGACACAAGAGTGAGGGATGGAGGACAAAATATGGCCCAACTTTGCTTTGAAGGTATATATCTTGTGGACACAGTCACTATTATTTAAATACAGTATTTTTATCCTAGATAAAAAATGCCAAGTACAATCAGTCCCTTTGCTGAGGGACTACAGAGAAGGTCTAGAAAGAGAAATCTTTTCCTAAATAATTCAGAGCTGGAGTGTGGGTGGGTTAAAATTGTTCTAAGTGTTAAAAGAATGAGATGCTGACACCAGTCCAGCACTTAACAGAAGTGCTGCAAAATACCAAACATTCCCTTTTACAGAGGCTTCTCAGACAGGGAATTGGTTTTCTCAGCTTAATTTTTAAATTATTCAGGAAAAGAAATGCCAGTGGGTTTGCATTAATCAAAACATTTGGTTTAATTTATATGTTTTGTTGTGTTTTCAAGTATTTAATTTCTTCACAGTTACATGAGAAATAATAGTGCAAAATGAATGTATTGGAGAAACGAGGAGCTGTTTTGAAAGAAAAAAAAAAGGTGTTATTCTCAGAATTTTCCTCCCCCTTCAGCCTTTTTTTTTGAGCTCATCCATTAAAGTGGGGTTGATGCCGTGATGTATTTTGGTTTTGAAGGGAGATAGGCTTGCCAATGTTTCTGGTACTATTTTCATCAGATGTTTCTAACAGTCATGTTAAATTGCAGAAGTAACAACTAAAGATATTCCTTCTGGTTTCCCAGTGCAAATACTTTTCCTAACTATGGTGCAAACACATTGATGATGATTTCTCCTTTGTAGGGACCTTGGTCTGAGCAGCACCTGGAGCAGATCTGCTGTGGTCACTTAGAGCCCAGAGTGCAGCCAGTCCTGGAAAATCCACTGGAACTGAGCAGAACTGCCCCAAAACCTCCTCAGTGCAGAAGCACACCTTGAAATACACCAGCCCTGCCAGAAACCTGGCACCTTAGGCTGCAATCACTGCTCAGGGAAATGCCCCAGGTGATGTTTTTAATGGTAACTTATCAAAGAGAAGATCAAGGAGGCACAATCAGCCTTATCCTGCAGAACCTCAAAGCTCACCTTGTTCCAGCCCCTGCCATGGGCAGGGACACCTTCCACTATTCCAGGCTGCTCCAAGCCCTGCCCAACCAGGCCTTGGACACTTCCAGGGATGGGGCAGCCACAGCTTCTCTGGGCACCCTGTGCCAGGGCCTCTCTCAGTCTTTCCTCCCTGATGTTCATCACATCCCTCACCAAGCTGCAGCCTGGAAAGCCAGTTCATGAATGTTATTTATTAAAATAAATACTGCTGCTGTCCTCCCCGGCTGAGCCCCCTCCGAGGAGCTTCAGATCATTACTGTGAGCAAAGGGAGAAAAAAGAGCCAGGCATGGAGCTGCTGCGGGGTGCCACGGCTCCTGAAACACGCGGCTCTAATCAGCTCCCCTAGAAGCAGATGAGCTGGGTGACCTTTCTGCTTGAAAAACCCTGCTTGAAAAACCCTTCGGTGGCTCCCTCAGAGGTGACTTCCCAGCCTAAGACACTTGCTGGTGTTCAGGAGTGCTCCTGGTAGGTGGGCTGATGGATGCTCAGCATCTCCGTGGGCAGCACAGCCGCAGCACTAATGAGCCAGCGCTCAAATGGGCCCTTCTCGGCTGTAAAAGTTGTCCTCACATACTCTCAAAGGCTTTGATATGGCAGAGAGGCTTGAAGAATGGCAATGCAGGTGGCTTTTTGTCAAATTTCATTTTTGAAAGTGCTTGTGAGCCGGAGGCAGCGTTTGCAGGCTAATTGGGAGCACGGGCAGCCGCTGGATCAAACGTCAGCGCCAGGACGCCGGTGCTCTCACCTCCCTGAACTCTCCAGCTCTGGCTCATCAGCCTCCAGAGGGAGAGGATCACACAGCACTGGCATGTGGCATTCCCCAGGGATGCAGGGGCCAGGGCAGATAGAGGAGGAGGAGGAGGAAGGTTTGTGCCAGAACTGCTTCACTCAGGGATGTTCAAAGCTGTGTCTCTTTCTAAGCAATGAAGGGCAGCTCCATTGAATGGAATTAACTTCCCATTTTAAATGAATTACCTGGAAAAAGTGGACAGCACTTGCTGTTGGGATTAATTACTCTGCTGAATCTGCAGCATCTTGTTAAAAATGGTGCTCCTGCTCAGCTTCTGGGTGAGGTGGGTGCAGGAGGGTGTAGACAGCGAAAATGAGGGTCAAAACTCAGAGCAGGTCTCTTGCATTTGGTTGAAAAGCAGGAGAAATGGTGCCTGCTGACGCTTGCAAAAACAGGACTTGAATGGACCATCCAGAGCTCTCTCCCTCCAGAAGGAGCTGGAGCAGCAGGGCTGACCTCAAGTTGGATTCAATTGGGATGTGCAGGGATCTCAATGGGCTGTGGGGCTCTCTGAGGGCCCTTGGTCCCCAGCACCCCAAAACTGCAGTGAGGCCTTGCCACACCCCCCACACCTGGGTACACCTCTGCTGTTTCCTTAGGAACCAGCTGAAAGCTGCATGTTGCTCACTGGCAGCAATACACAGGTTTTCAGGGAAAGGTGGGAACCTTTCCAGCCTGATCTGTATCAACCTTTACATTTTCAGCTGGGCCAACGGGAGGCTTCTGAAATTTCAGAGAAATCATAGAATTGTTTGAGTTGGAAGAGACCACTAAAGGTCTTCTAGTTTCACCCCCCTGCAAGGAGCAGGGACATCAGGTTGTTCAAAGCCCCATCCAACCTGACTGTGGCTGTTTCCAGGGATGGTTCATCAACAAGTTCTCTGGACAACCCGTGCCAGTGTTTAAAAAACAAAAAATCCAGTTGTAGAGGTGCTGCTGGCAGCATGATTTATTGTGGGGAAAAAATCCCCAGCCCAAACAAGAGGGAGATTCTTTGGTGTTTAACCCATTTTACTTAAAATTAATTTCCTTGACCCTGCCAGGGGGGTTCTATGTTCAGCACAGGCAGATTTTAATTTTCCCATTACGTGGTCTGTAGGAAGCACTCACTGCTGAGTCTCTCAATGCCTGCACTGTGTGCATCCCCCAGAAACCAAAACACATTCACTTAATGACATGCAGACTGTGAGTATCAGATAAAGGAATGATGTTAAAATGGAGCTGAATCCCTCCCTGGGTTTTAATCTAGGCTTACAAAGCCTGGCTGCCTTTCCATGAGCCCCAGACAGCCATCCCTGAGCCTGCCTGGTGTTCCAAACCGGTTTGGATGCACGTGGAAAAATTCTCTGCAGAGGAGGACTGGTGCAGTGGGTGGTGGAAGTGCCTTTGGTTTGATATCCTCTCATCAGGCAGCTGCAGGAACAGGGAGATCTCAGCTGGGGGATGAAAGAAATATCACAAGGACAAGCCTTGGCCTTTGTGAGCTTGGAGCTGTGTGTCATTTCCTACCGTCACCCACACACAAATACTCTGTGTCACAGGAAGATTTTTTTTTGTTCTGGTAAGTCTTTGTCTTGTTTTGTTTTCATATCATATCTAATCTGGTTTCATATCAAATCATATCTGGTTTTTGGTTTTTGTTTTTTGGGGTTTTTTTTTGGTTGTTTTTTTTTTTTGAGAGTGCATTCCCATGCCTGAGAGGTGAGCAAATACATCAGATTTTTTATTTAAAGCAGTCTTTTTTGTCTCTGCCTCAGTCATATATTCATTACACTTCACTTTAACCAGTATTTGTCTCTCTGCAGTACGTGATTGCATTATTCCAACTCTCCATATCTGTCCAATCTCCCCCACCTTTTCAGAGCTGAATGGAACTGGGGAGATCATTATTAAAACACAGAAAGCAAAGAAATAAAATTAACCAGAGCACCAGTTCTCTTTGTGCTGAATACACTGAGGAAATAAAAGGGCCTTCCACTTCTAATAAAATCTGGATGTGAATTGCCTCATAAAAGCTTGGATGAATTATATTCAGAGGCCAAAAAGAGAGAAGACAGAGAGCTTGGAGCCCTCCACCAGCAGGACTCTCTCCCTTCCTTGGTGTGCAGCCCAATGGAAATGCCAGGAGAGCTTTGGGATCAGGTGAGATGTTCTGCTCAGAGGATGAGCTTCAGGCCTGGATGAAGCACTTGAGGGCCACAGGCTGTTCAAGTCCCTCCCAGTGAAATATTAGTGCTGCTGAAGTTGCTGGAGTTCTTCCTGCTGCCTCCTGAGGTCTCAGCCCTGCCTAAGGTTCTTGCCCAAGTTGCTGGCTGGTGGAGGAAGGACCCTGCAGAGCTGTGGTGACTTTTCAGCCCTGTTCATCCCCACTCTGATCTCCCAGGGTCCCAGGAAGGTTTTAGGATATGGACTTGGCTTCTAAGCTTCATCTGTGTGCTGGAAGAGGAAGGTGGTGAGGGACATGCCCCAGGTGTCCTCTTGTCACCAGCAATTCCTGCTGTCCCAGGACACTGCTGCTCCCAGGAGATGCAGTCTGGTGACGTGCTCACCTTTAAGGATATATCTGATGGTGTTGGCTTTTCTTTTGGCACACAGATTGAGCTGAAGCCAAGGGGACTGTGCCTAACTGAGTAATGGAGAGATTAACAGCCCAGAAAGCCAGGCCTGCACGGTGCTCATTGATTGTTTCTCTCAAATATAAGCAGAGCAGCCCAGTGTCAGGCATCTGAGGAGAGAGGAGACTGCAGAACTGATGTACTCCTGCTAATGAATAATCGTTAAACTCCAAAGGAGTTTATTATTATTGCCATTAATTCTGGTTGTACTGTGCCTGAAGACAAGGAAGGTGGAGAAAGATGAGTTCATGACCTGCATATTACAGAGTAGATTTTATCCTGGTAATATGAGAAAATTGATCATTTCTTAAGTGAGAGGACTGATAAAATCACTGACTTCTGAGGAGCAACATCATTGCTTTTATGTGTTCAACAAGCTCACTGGGATGGTGCTGGAGAAGGGTCAAATCCCTCTTCTGGACATCCTAAGGTCAGGAGTTTGTTTGCCCTCAGTTTCCCAGAGGGAGGAGGGAAGCAGGAAACACCATCAGCGTTCACACCTTCAGTTCTATTAGGATTTCTCCTCCATGTTAACCATGAGGTTTTACTTACCCTGAACTCAGAATAAATTGCCAAAAGTCAAGGAAAGCCATAGGAAGATCCCTCCAGCCATAACAGGGATGGACCCAAGACAGGGGTTTCATGTTGTTCCTTAAGGTGTTTTGGATCAAGAGTAAAATACCGTCATGATCTGAGAACCCTGCTCTTCTTCACACTCCCCAAATGACTCCAGCACATTCCTGAGCAAGAGGACTCCTTCCTCTCCTGGAAACTAAAAAGTGAAAGACAAAAAACACCCACAAAAAAATATCTGTTGTCATTTGTGCAGGCCAAAAGGGAGGTGCAAACTGCTCTCTGCCTTTTGGTTCTGTGATCAGTGTATTTCCAAGTCTCTAGAGCTGAACCAGGAAGAAGTTGCGTTTGCTTTCTGCAGAAGTGCTGCCTTCCCATGTGGAGATGTTTCTGTATTTCTTGGCTCAGAATGGAAGGAGCAAATATGAATGTATTCATTACCCTTCCCCCTTGAGATCTTTAGGGTGAAAGATGGAATCAGTCACTTCAATGGGTTATCTTGGTAGAGGAATTTTACACCTAACTGTAGTCATTAATTAAATAATTCCTATGTATATAATACCCTGTGCTGGTTTAGCCAGTGCTCTGAGGAGTGGGCTAGGAATGCTTATTTGTGGGATGGAAAGCCAGGAGCAGGCCTACTTTCTGGTGAATAATTTGAAAGCTGGAACTGTGATCCCCATATTTTTCCTAAAAATGCTGCAGACTCTGACCCACCTTTTTGTGCTTGCACAGCTTGGAGGGCTGTGTGTACCAGGTCGCTTGAGAGCCACCAATACAAGCCAGGGAAATGTTGGCATTTCCAAAGAACTGAGAGAGGGCTGGGACAGAGCAGCACTGATCTTTGGGAAAAATAACCCACTAACCCTGCCTGCCCTGGCAAAACTGTGTCAAAAATCTGGACTAATCTTTGGTGACAAATGGCCTGGAAAGTGGGAAAGGAGAGAGCTCATGCTCTTTTGTAAGAATAAAGATGAATTAATTCTTGATTAGGAAAGACAGCAAGTGGAGACACTTCCAGCTGCATGGACATTGTCTTGACATTGGCTGTTAAATGCCTAATGATGACAGCGTGAATTAGCTACTGAATATGTTTTATTGTGTTTTGTGGTCCCCAGGGCAGACATGCCAGAGACATTTAAAGAGAATGAAAACAGAGAAGAGGAGGCCTCCATACAGATAATTTTGAATCTGTAATGTCTGGTTCTTAATGGTATTGAACAGTCAAAAAGCCACATGTGGCTCCCATATAGTACATGTTAAGCCTCAGCATGTTCTGTCTTCATAAATAAAAGCTTGGGAAAGTGGATGGATCCCAAAAGGACAGGCAGAAACATACCTGTACACAGGAATTGGGTTTTTTTTTTTTCATTTTCCAGGCTGAAAAGTGGGGTAATGTTTTTGGGAAGCTATTGAGCTGGCAGCTCTTCCCATCCCTTTCCCAGGATGCCAATGCAGGGTCCAATTTTCATTGCTGAAGTCAGTGTGAGTTTTTCTCAATACGTTTGACCATCAGAAATTCAGATACAATGGAAAAAAAAAGTCATCAGAACTCAGCAGGATCCAATTTTCCATCCCTGCATTTCAATTTGACAACAACAGTCTATTAAAAAAATGCAAATATGACTTTTGCTGTGGACAGGAAGGAGAGAGGGTGCTGAGAGCTCTCGTGTTGTTTGATCACTTTAAAGCCTTTCCTGCAGAAACTGAAATGGTGAAATTCTGCTTGAAATGTGCTGGGTGCAGTAAATCTTCAGCTTGGAGTAGCCTCCCCCAGACCTTTATGTCTATCTACCTAAATTCAAATACAGGATTTTTTATTTTTTGTGTGGCTCATCTGTGGATTCACCCTGAGTGCTTCTGGTTTAACCATCCGGTTTAGGGAAAGAAGAACCAGAGAGATTCCAGCTCTTTCCCCCAGCCCAGCCTTTTCTGTCCTGTGATGTTAATGAGCGATAATGCTTCATGAGGGTTTTTCACAAGCTATTGCTGCTCAAAAAAAAAAAAAAAAGGCCCAAGGATGCCTTTTATTGTCTCCTCATTGTGAAGCTCAGAACATCACAGTAAAATTGAATGATTTAACAAGCTGCTTTCTTACTGCCCTCTCTGCCCTTGTTCTCTTCACTGAAGCTTTCAGGTTGTGAACCATTCCAGAGAAACACCCAAGCATCCCAAATCTTCAAATCCCAAAGCAAAATGGGCTGGTTGGCACCTCCTGCCCAACACCTCCCCAGCTCTTCCACCACCAGTTTGTAAATTCCCATTGGAACCAGCAGGTGATGCTGAAGCAGAAAACATGGAGTTCATTCTGCCTTCTATTAGGCTTTTCTTTTCCTCCCATATAAAATTCACAAGTGAGGAAAAAAATCCTGTGATCCTGGTGGGGTATTTAGAAACATAAGATAGAAATGCTGGCATGCAGCACGTGGCTTTGTTCTCACTGTCTGCTCTGCTCTTCCATCCCCGAAAGTGGGTCCAGCTTTTATAGGCCAAAAGAGCAAGTCCAAGTGACTCAATGATATTTTTAGCCCAGGAAGCCCTGCAGTTGATGGCACACTTCACAATCAGCAGGGGACACAGCTAGGCCAAAGCCCAGACCTCTGCTGGGAGCCATATCTCCTCAAATACCCTTCAGACAAACCTCCATGCAAGTCAGTTGGGAAAGTTTCTTCAAATTCCTAGCAATTGGGAAAATCCGAGGTCGTCCACCCGCTCATAGATGAGGTCTCCAAATGTTCTTCAAATGATCCATTTCTGGCATATAACTACACAGGGCTATGTGAAAGATTCTAAAGCAGCTGCTCTGGAGTCAAAGAGCCAGCACTAAGAGCCCTTGTCATCTCTTTGTAGCTAAATCACAATTTCGGGACTTGAAGGAGTTTGGAACAAGCTAGAGAGCAGACCTCTGAGTGTTTTAGATTATGCGGTTTATGTTTCTTATTTTCTACACAGACAGGAAGGGTGAGTTGTGCTCACATCTCCACCGCATGGCTCAGAAGGTAACAAGACTTCAAGTTACAGAATATTTAAATGATTTATTAGCCAATAAAACACTGCCAACAAAGATATGTATGTTTCTGACCCAATCCTTCAGTATTTCATGCCATGGACTCATGCTACAGTGTAAGGTTTCTCAGCCAATCATGTTCTGACACACAAACTTCCAGCCCTGCATCGTAAGCTTCTTGTTTACGGTTGCAACTACTTTTATTTTTTCTATACCTTAAACTCTTAAATGCTAAACTTTCCTCCACTTAGCTTAAGGTGTCTCTGTTTTATACTATGAATCCACATTCTCGCTTTTACCACCTAAGTTTGGAAGCCCTTTCCAAGGTCTCCGATCAAATCCTGTGTTTAATTCTAAGCTTTGCTGACAACACCAAAGGTCTGAGATTTCCCTGCATTTGGGTTTCCATCAACACTGATGCTGTTAGTTCCAGAGTGCCCAGGATCCCTCTTGCAAGTCAACTCTGGCAGGAACAAGGCGGGCAGCTGCCAGGGGGCTGCTTGTGGCCTCTGCCAGCCCATTGCTCAGGGCTTGCCAGCGCCCCAGCCCCTCAGGGGCTGCCCCAGCCCGGCCAAGCTGCCCGGCAGCAGCGCTGCAGCCCCACAGCAGCTGCAGAGCAGCCCCATCCAGAGGTACCTGGGAGCCCTCAGCAAGGCAGCCAGCAGCACACGGGCAGGAGGATACAGAGGGTGGTTCCTTCCTGGCACAGGGCTTGTGGCCATCTCCAGGCACCGCTCTGGCAGGGATCCCTGCAGCCCCGGCCCCTGCCCACCCGCTCTGCCACCACCACAAAGGCTTCAGCAGTACCACCACAGGACAAAGGGCTTCTGGCCATTTTCCCTTTCCCACTGCACGCCTGGACAGCTTGCTGAGCCAGGGTACCCTTCTCCCCCTCTTCCCCAATGCCCAGAAGACCCTGGGTGGCAAAAGAAAGCTCCTGGGAGTCTGTGTATTATAACACACTCTATATTCATATACTAAAGAAAAAAAAAACAAAAAGAAGAAAAGAACAATCTTAAAGAAATGGAAAATTCCAGCTGGCTCAGGTGGCCCCAGCAGACAGAGCCTCTGGCATCAGGTCCCTGCAGAGCGGCAGCAGCGCAGCCAGCCAAGCCCCGACAGACGAGGCCAGGTCCTCCATGCCCTGCGGAGCTGATCTTGCAGCCTCTGGAAGAGGGAATATCGCTCACTCTGCAGTGCCTGGAGGACATACAGTGTTTCTAGTGCCACGTCCGACACGGCACTGCTGATGTCCTCTGTCAGCGGTTCAAGGGCTGCAAGAGAGAGGGACAGAGCCATGGTCAGATGCCAGATCTGCGGGGAGCCGAGGAGAGCCCCCTGCCAGGGCCATCCCAGCCGGCTCTAGCCATGGCCAGGAGGGAGCAGGGACCAAGGGCACCGGCCCGAAGCTGCTGGCCACGAATCCCCAAGGTGGCCCTGAAATCTCTGTGTGATCTGCCCACCCCGCCCCGTGTCCGCACAAGGAGCAGAGCCCTCTGCAGCCGGGGCAGGGCTTGCAGCTCCCCCGGCAGCCCCCGCTGTCAGCCCGCTGCCCTCACTCACTCACCAGAGCAGATCAGCTGCAGCTCTTGCTGCTGCCCCCTCAGGTGCCGCCCGGCCATGCCTGTGAACACAGAGCCTGTCACGGCCCCAGCGGCACAGCTCCCTGCCAGCGGCGCTGCCGGCGCTGTGCCCACCCGGGCTGCTGCCCAGGCAGAGCTCAGCCCGGCCCTTGCTGCACGCTGCCGCCCCAGGGCACGGCTGCCAGAGGGCGGCAGCAGCAATGCCCAGGCCAGGCGGGGCTCCACGGCGCCCCAGGGCACGGCTGGCACTGCCGGAGCAGCAGGCGGGGCTGGCGCTGCCGGGGTAGCAGGCGGGGCTGGGGCCGAGGCAGCCCGGGCTCGGGACTCACCCATGAACCTGACGGCCGCCTCTCGCAGGGACTCCTGTGGGCTTTGCAGGTAGTGCAGTGCCCTGCGCAGGTGCTCGGCCGCTCGGCTCCTGTCCTCTGCCAGCTGCAGAGAGCGGCAGGAGGGAAGGGTTGGCGCGGGCTCAGCCCCTGGGCCGGGCGCTGCCTGCGCCCATCGCCGGCCTTGCCTGCCCGCACAGCCCTGAGGCGCGGCCAGCAGCCGCTGGCCAAGGGCTCCTGAGGGGAGAGGCAGAGGGCCGGCTGCTGCCCGGGGAGCCGCGGTGCCGCCCCGCAGCCCCGCCGGGCCGGGGCTCCATGGGCACCCGACTCAGGCCCACGGGAGTCTGGAGAAGAGCCCGCGCAGCCTCTGTGTGCAGCACCGGGCAGGGGCACAGCTGCCAGCCCTGCACACTGAGCACCGTGCTCAGGGGGCTTCTCCGGGCTGAGGCTGGGGCTCGCAGGCTATCCTTACCAGACACTCGCTGAACTTCCACACATTCTGCCTCTTCACAGCAGCAGCCGCAGCGCAGGGGGCGCCGGCCCGGCCCAGCCGGGGCTCCCAGCCAGGATCAGCAGCAGCGCCGGCCCCTTCCCGCCTGCTCCTGCCTCGGCTCCCAAGGGCTTTTTCCAGCTCAATTCGGGAGCAGAGCAGCCAGCACCCACACACAGCCCTGACTGCTCAGGGCCCGCCTGTGCTGCCCTGAGCCAGCCCTCAGGGGATGAAAGGATCGGGTTCCAGTGCTGTTTTCAGCACTCCTTTACTCACCCTGAGCTGACAGCAGGAGGCTGCTGCTGCCTCTGCCTTGGCAATTGGAGATCACGGCTGCTCTTGGCCCTCTTGTGCTTGCCACCTGAATTTTATCAGTACAACTGCACTTCCCTCTTTCAATCACTGCTTCCCACTGTGCTTTTGTGATGGTGAACTCAGTGTTTTTGTCACAGGCATCATGATTAGCAGCGACTGAAATGCTCACAAGTCCTTGAGTATTAAGTCGAGGGGAATGAAAGCCTCACAGATCACATTTGCAGCACTCAAACACAGCCCTGCTGCTGGTGTTGTTGAAATACAATCAACTTACAGAGACCATCATAGAAATTGCCTCTGGAGTTGCCAATCAAATGAAAAAATCTATCAGGGGAAAATACAGAACTTGGCTGCCTTCATTGCTTCCTCGGAGCAGCAGAAAATGGAGATGCCCAGAGGTATTTTGCACTGCTGCTGATCCCACTTGGAGCCCAGCCCTCTGCAGAGTCCCAGCGGGAACCCGAGCCCAGCCCGGGGAGCTCCCAGTGTGTCCTGGAGATTCTCTCTGCATTCGGTCAGGCTTGCATTCCCCAGCAAGTCCCCAACAAAACCTCCTGTTCTCTAGGGTTAGAACAGGCACAATGAAAAACTCAGCAATGGCACAACTCCCCAGCTCACAAGGAAAAGAAAGGACAAGTTGTCAAGGAATCCAAACATTTGTCTTGCTTTGCTGCAGAAGTCGTGCTGCACTCACAGTGTGGAAAGCTAAGAGAAGCTGCAGTTGAGGGCGCATCTTGTGACAGAAGCTGCACCTCGTTCTCCAGGAAAGGTTCTTGAAAAGGGCAGACAGGAGTGTGGAGAAGATTCCTAGACAATTGAAACAGCTTTCCAGAAGTGAAATGAAAATGGGAAGGAACAATCCAGTATGTTTTCCTCTATTTATTTCTATTCTCCCCTGTTCCATGTTGCACTGCTTCTCCATGCCATGAATTCCAAATGCATCTCACCTCTCAGATGGATGCCTTAGCGAGTTTTAGCCACTGTAATATTCCATGAGCTACACCCAGTTTGCCTTGCCCTGGTTTTGTTGGAAAGCAATGCTGGAGCCATCAGTGCAGCGCTTGGGTCGGCACGAATCCTGCAGGCAGGGAATGTGCCCCGCCAGTGTCTGAGCCTCAGCAGGGACAATGCACAACAGCGAGCGAGGGATTTGCTGTGCCCTGTGCAGGAGTCAGGACTCTGGATCTGGGCTCAGCACAGAGAAGTTCCCGTGTTTGGACAGACTCAGGGGCTGCCCCGAGGGCAACGAACGGGAGAGTTCCTGGCTGGGAGAGGCCCCAGCAGAGGAGGGGATCTTGTCCCTCCTCGAGGCCGTTTAAGGCTCTCCAGGCTCCTTTGAAGTGAAGGTTTTCTCTTTTGAGGGTTTTTTGGTGAAATCCCACCACTTCAAGGGTGTTTTTTCCTTCCCATTTTAGGGTGTTTGTGGGGCTGCAGCCACACAAGCCCCTTTCAAGGGGGGATCATGACAGCTTTCATTGGCATTTTTATGGGGCCCCCACTCCAAGGCCCTGTAGGGGATGTTTTGCCTCCCAGGGTGATTTTTGGGGTTCTCTCTACCATCGCCGCTTTAAGGGGCCCCACTATGTTCGGGTCCCACTAAAAGTCTCCTAGAAAGGGCAACACCACTCCCGTTGATTCTGACAGTGGAGCCTGGGATGGGAGAGTTGGAGATCCTGGGAATGTTGGGGGTCCCAGGGAGGTTTGGGGGTCCTGGGAGGGTTTGGGGGTACCTGGGTGATGGTGATGGTGACTCTGTGCTGGGTATAAACTGTTGTGAGGGGTTCCTGGTGGGGTTTTGTGTATACCAGGGATCTTGGGGGGTCATGGTAGATTTTTGGGGGTTCCCAAGGGGGGCTTTCTGGGGTCCAACGGGGAGATTAGGTGATGCCAGGAGGAATCCAAGGCTGTTTTGGGATACCTGCCAGTGACAGAGATGGGGATCCCATGCCAGGTATGAACCTTCTCAGGGGGACCTGGAGGGGTGTTGGGACATCCTGTGGGAATTTTGATCTCCTGGGAAGCTTTGGGGGGATCTGTATGGGGTTTCGCAGTCTTGGGGAGCTTTTGGAGAGCCCAGGGATAGTTTTGGGGTCCCAGGGAGGTTGGTTTGTTCCACGGGGTTTGGGGTTCCCCGGAGGTTTTGGGGGTACCTTGGCAATGCTGGTGACAGAGCTGGGACCCCATGCTGGGAATGAGCCCCCTCACTGAGCACAGGCAGCATCAGTGTGTTCAGGGGGATCCTGGGGGCCCAGGGAGTCACCCCAACCCCCAGGGGACCCCAAATGCAAAGGGACCCCCGAACTCCCCTCAGCGCTGGATCTGCTGCAGGCAAGGGGCACCAGCACTCAGCCCCCAGCCCCCACCACCACAGGGGGGCTGTGGAAGAAATCGAGGGGGGCACGGACAGGTCGGGGGGGACCCCCAAAGTCCTGGGAATGGGGGAACACAGGGGAACTCCCAGGAATCCCCATGTGCAGCTTATGGGGGACCCAGGAGGAGTTTAGGGGGGCTGGGTGGGACATGGGGGACCCCCAGAAGTCTTAGGAGGGTGACCCCCAGGAAGGGTTTGGGGAGAAGCAGGTTGGAGCCTCCAGACGCCGAATCCGATGAGGAGAACAACGCCGATGGCAGCGCGGACAGACACAGGGAGCACCAGGGTGAGATTCCCGCTGGATTCCGGCTCTGGGAAGCACGGCATGGTGAGGCGGGGAGGGGAACCCCTCCTGCTGCTCCACATTCCCAAAGGGAGGAATAGGGGTCAGGGGGTCTCTAGGTGAAGGAAAAGGGGGCTCTGGGGGCTGGGAGGGGGGGATGGCCGGGAAGGGGGTGCGGGGATTGTTGGTGCCGAGTAAGGGGGCGCAGGATGGAACCCATGCCCGGGAATGGGGGTGCGGGGGGATTGCGGCGCCAAAGAAATGGGCGTTCAGGGGCCCCTCGGTTCTCTGGAACGGGCGATCCCAGAGTCCCGGTGCCGGGGGTCCCCCTCAGCTCTCGCCGCCCCCCGGGCCCCAGGAGCGCCCCCAACCCCAGCGCTGGAGCCATCGCGCTGCTCTGCTGCGGCCCCGCCCCCTGAGCCGCCTCCGGCCCCGCCATTGGCGTCGCTCTTTGCTTCCCGCCAATGGTGCCCCGAGTCTGCAGTGACGTCACTGGTCACCAGGCAAAGGGAGGCCTGGGGGTGAGGTGCCCCGGCTGGCCGGGAATGGGGTCCGGAGGTCCCCGGGCTCATGGAAACGGGGGATCCAGGGGCTGCCAGAGGAGGATACCCGGGAAAGGGGGTGCAGGGGGTGTCGGGGTAGGATAAGGGGGTGCAGGGGGTCCTGCAGCTGTTGAAGGAGATGCGGGGGGGTCCCAGTGCCCAGGAATGGGCATTCAAGGGGGTCCCCGGGGGGCTTCCCAAGGCCCCTGCCGGGGGGCAGCAGGAGCTGGCTCAGGAGCTCTGGGCAGAGCAAATGGGGTGACCCCAGCTTGGGGGGGACACTGGGGACTCACACACGCCCCCGGGGGGGACACGACCCTCACCTTGTCCCGCAGGGGAGGCCCAGCCCCAGCCTGGGCAGACGAAGCCCCTGAGCCCCGGCAGCATCTTGGGGGGGCGTGCGGGGCCGGGAGGGGCAGGATCCGGGAAACGGCGGCGGCTGCCGGGGGCCGCGGGTGCCTGGGAACCGCGAACGCGGCAGCGGCGTCTGTGACAGCGGCGCGGCCTCAGCTGCCCGAGAACGCGGCCCTGGCTGGGTGTGCGCAGCCTGGGCTCCTGCAGGCGGCTGCACCGGGCGATTCGCCAAGGGAATTGTTCGCGGGGCATTGGCCTGCGCAGAGAATTCCTAAAGGTGCAGAGCATTGGCCTCTGCAAAGTTCCTACACCTGCAGAGCATTGGCCTCTGCGAAGATTTCATCAACGTGCAGAGCGTTGGCTTCTGCAAAAGTTTCCCGAATTTCCTTTGAAGGTAAAGATTGACTCAAGTTGAACTTCTTGGTTTTGTGTCATCTGCACTCTGAGAGAGAATGGCAAAGGGAAATATAGGATGTGATAGTGCCGGTCCTCTGGTGCAGCAGTTTAGTGGTTTGCCCAGCTGAGTGGATGAACAATATATGCTCTACTGATTGTGCTATTTTTTTTGCACTGAAGAAATGCAACATTTTCTAAATGTACTGGTCTATACATTTTTTTTTCCTATAGTGATTGCTTAACTGCTTAAATGTGAACAAGTTCTGTTCAAGTTTCAGTGGGTTGTTATCATCTGGTTATTAAAATTATTGGGGAGATGCCTCTGAATTGCTGCAGCAGCCTGGCTGCCCTCAGCTGACATTCTGGCCAGAAGCCTTGTGAGCACATTAGAGAATCCACACAACAGGAATTCCATTCTTGGGGAGGGAAAGTGTTTCCCTATGTCAGGTTGCACAAAGCTCCTGCTCTTGGATAATTCCTGGGATGGCACATCCACTTCTCTGGAGAAACAGTTTCAGTTTTGTTCCACTCTCATCACTGTAAAATATTTCCTCCTTCTAACAAATGTAAATCCCACCTCATTCACTTCAGACATATTGACCCTTGTTCTGCCACTGCAAGATTTGGGAGAAAATACCTTTGACCACTGTTTTTCCTTTTTCACAAACCTTGGAGAGGACCCAAACATGTCCCAAGATAGGGTTTGGAGGCCTCATTACATAACCAGCTGGTGGAGGCTGCAGGCTCTGGGCTCAGTGGGGTGGACACGTAGGACAGAACAGGAGTAGCCTGGCAGGGGCTGAAGGGTGGTTTCAGAGAGGCTGGAGCTTTTCTTCCTGGAGGGTATAAGCATGAGAAGGAAATAATGGCACCAAGGGCAGCTGGGCAGGCCCAGCCTGGGCAGCAGCAGAAAGGAATTTCTCTGCCAGGGCAGTGCTGTGGTGCAGCACGTCCCCAGCAGGAGCCTGGAGCAGCCCCAGGCTCTGTGTGGGCAGGCAGAGGCAGGCAGGAGGCAGAGCTGTCAGCAAAGGAAGGGCCCAGCCAGGTGGGGCAGCCGGGGGATGCCGACAGCCTGCAGGGACAGAGGCGCAGGGCAGGGACACCGTGGGACAGCCTGGGCTGCACAGGGCACAGGGATGGGCAGCAGCTGCAAGACAGCCCTGCCAGAGCCACCTTGGGCAGCACTTTGGCCATGGCTGCTGGGCCTGGGGGCAGGAGGGGACAAGTGACCCTTGCAGGGCTGGGGCCTCATTGCCTCCTTGTCCCTGCTCAGCAGCCTGGCAGGGGCCGCCCCATGCTCCTGCCCTTGCCATTGCACATCCCCACATGCCAGTGCCCATCCCGGCAAGAGCCTGAGCAAGGAGGGAGGGACAGGATCTGCCTGGCCAGGGGCTGGGGCTCAGGCTCTGGCCCTTTGCATTCCTCAAACACATCCAGGTGTGCTCAGCACAGAGACACGTTTCCCTTGCTTGTCCCTGCCTGTCATTAGTGCTTCCAGGGTTCTGCTCTACCTGGAACCTGGGGACATTTTCTCAGTCCTGTCCCTCAGAGGGACCCAATAAATCTTCTAGCAAATTCAGTGTTTCAATTAAACTTTGAGTTCTTGAGAAGTTTTTAAACACACTCTGAGGGACTGAGTCTGATGCAAAGAGCAGAAAAGCCCCAGAGGCTCATTAAAGTCCCTGTGCTGTGTCTGTGCTGCTGAGCTGGGCCGGGCTCCTGGCCCAGAGGCAGCTCCTGGCAAGGGCAGCGCTGCAGAGAGACAGCTCTGGCCAGGAGCAGCTCCTGTGCACAGCCCAGCAGGGCTGGGGCACTGCCAGGGCCCCTCAGGGACACCAGCAGGGCGCAGACAGAGCTCACAGGGGCTCAGCACTGGCAGGGGCTGTGGGATGGCCCAGAGGGGGCTGTGTCACAGCAGCACCTCTGGGGCTGTGTCACAGAGGCACAGAGCAGCTGGGATGTCAGCAAGGGGCTGTGTGACAGCACAGAGTGGGCTGTGTGAGGTCACAGATTGGGTTCTGACATCACAGAGTTTGTTGTGTGAGGCCACTAAGCAGCTACAGCGTAATAGAGGGGACTGTGTGACATCACAGAACAGGCTGTGAGATCATGGCATGGCTGCATGACATCATAGAGGTGGCAGTGAGGTCAAAGTGTGTGCTGTGACCTTACAGAGTGTCAGTATGACATCGCAGAGAGGGTTTTGTGACATCACATAGGAGGGTTGTTACATCACAGAGCTGGCTGTGACATCATAGAGTAGGGTGTGAGGCCATAGAGCAGATCCTGCCATCATAGAAGGTGGCTCTGTGACATCAGGGAGTGGGCTGTGACAACACTGGGTGCCTGTGTAACATCATAGAGCAGGCTGTGAAATCACAGTAGAGATTGTGAAATCATAGAGTGACTTTCTGACATCACAGAGACTTCTGTGACATCACAGAGCAGCTGTATCACATCATAGCGTGGCGTCTCACAGTTGGCTCTGGGACATCACAGGGGAAGTGTTACATCACAGAGAAGGCTGTGTGACATCACAGGGGCTGTGTGACATCACGGGGACTGTGTGACATCACAGGGGCACAGTGACATCACAGGGGCAGTGTGACATTACAGGGGCAGTGTGAGGTCCCTGGGGAGGTCACTCTGCCCCGGCCCCCCTCACAGCTCCCCCCAGAGCAGTCCAACCCTGCTCGTGCACAGCGGGGTCCCCTGTCCCCCCGGGTCCCCCCGCCCCCGGCCCCGCAGCCTCCCCCAGAGGATGTTCCACGAGATCGACCCCAGAGCCTGACATGGGGATGGGGGGCCGGGGCCCTGGGGGTGGCACAGGGGGACAGGGACCCCCCGGCAGCGTTCCCGTGTCCCCCAGGGCCAGAGCCTGGGCCAGGGCTCCTTCACCCTGCTACCAACGAGGCCTTGAGAGTGCTGAAAAAATCCCCAGCTAGGGAGCAGCAAAAACTAGACTGAATATTAAGGGACAGCAGCACAACGTTCCTTGGAAAGAGTCAGTCTGCTCCTGACTGGACACTTCAGGCACAACAAGGAAACAAAGCAACAACAAAACCAAACAGAATCCAAACAATCAAACCAGAAATTTACTGAGAACTGGGGCTTTCATTTCTAAGGAAAAGAACTGTCCTTCTTATCTAGGTGCCCATGGCCAGAATTGGGATTTCACCTCCAGTATTCCTTATTGTGACAGAGTGGAGGAGTTTCTTGGCTCAAGACATTTCATGTGTGGGGAGTGTTGCAGTGTGTTGCAATTTCCTGTTTTAAACTTCCCAGCCCCTTCCCAGGTGTGGCAATATCTCTCTTCCCCTTCCCCTTCCCTTGAGCCCCCTGCTGGGCTGTCAATCAGTCTTAACATTCCAGCAAGGCCATTGTGTGGTTGGTCAGGTTCAAAAGATGCCCCTGTGCCCAGAGGTCATTGGTCTGTCTGGGTGTCATCGTTCCCTGAGACCCTGCCCCTCCCACCTGGTTGGTGGCTCACCTGTCCCTTCCCTCCCCCTCCCCCCGGAGCTTAAAAAGTCACTCAGGCCATGCGGTCGGGATTCTGTTGGAGCTATTACCTAAGATTCAGACGTCTGTGACCATGGAATAAACTCTTGACATTAACCCTCCGGCAGAATCTGTCTCCTTTTCCTCCTCACCTTAGCCTGAAGCCTTCCCACCTGAGGCAAACGGAGTTTCCAGAAGCCTGGACTTGTTTTGGTGCTCAGCTGCACCATCCAGCCAGCCAAAAGTGTCTCTGAGGTGAAACACCATAGTTGCTGCCTTTGGCCCAGGAGCAGGGGTCAGACGAGCCCAGGCACAATCTACCTGGTAATATTGGGATCTTATTCCAATAGGGGAGGAAGGGGCAGGTCCAGCCCTGCCCTGCCCTGGAACCCCAGCCCTGCTCTGCCCTGGAACCCCAATGCCCCCAGAGCCTCTATCCCAGCCCAGCAGTGTCTGCCAGTCCCTGGCACAGCACAGGCAATGCTCCACAGCCACCTCTGCAGCCCCAGCCCAGCTCCTGAGGGACCAAATGACCCACAGTCCCACCTGGGGGAAGGGCCCAGGGAGACCAAGGGGTATTGAAGGCTGACCACAAGGCAAGCACACATCTTGACCCTACCTCCTCTTGGAATTTCCATCTAAACACTTCTGGAATCCAGGAGTTGATACCTCTGTGTATGCTCCTCTGTATCCTTTTTGCCTCTCTCTCTTTCTGTCCTTTTCTTCTATTTTGGACCTTTTGCAAATTTGAGTAATGTAACATTCAAAAACCTTAGAGTTTGTGAAATTGAATGGGCCAAGTCAGTGCTTTAAGAAGTGTTCTGTGTTGATTGAATGTCATATTAAATCTTTTGCCAAATATTCTCTGATTTTCCAAAGTTACCAGTAAAGACTGTTTTGTTGTTTTGAGCTCCTGAGGATCTCTTCTTGGTATTTCTCCAGGAAGTCCAATTCAGAATACCGAAACAATTGTAATTCCTATTAAATATCTCCTTGACAGAGTTTTCTACTGGATGGCAGTCAGGGCTTGTGTGTCCTGCTTGGCCCAGCCCAGGCAGGGCTTTCCCAGCCCCATTCCACACTCCATTGCCCGGCAGGAGCCGTTGGTGCCTCTGAGTTGTGCTGCCCCAGCCCCAGGGACGCTCTCCTTGTCTGCCCATTCCCCCACGGTCTCTGGGCAGGGATGGCCTCAGCGGGGGCTGCTGACATCCTCAGCACCTTGGAGGCTGATGCTGAATTTTCCTGCTCCAGAGGCTTGTTCAGCCTTCAGCTCTTCAGGAATTCAGTGTCCCAGGGCTCATTAACATTCAGAACAGCTGAACAAGCTAAGCTTCTGGGAATAATTTGATTTAATTAATATTTTGTTCAAATGAAATGTGTGGTTAATTAGTCAGATTTCAGAAGCCAATTCAATGTGAATACCCTGAATTTAAAAAAACAAGAAAATATTTTTTAGGTCCTGTAATTTTTTTTTACTAGTAATTCATTGAAATGTGCAATCTCCAATTGACATTGAATCCAAGTACCTCCTCATGCAGTTTGACTGGGTATGAAAATCAAGACCTTTCACAGCTGACAATCAATCAGACTCTGTCCCTACCCCCACCCCACCATTTTCCCCATCCAAGGCTGGCACTCAGAGCAGCCTTGTGCAAATCTGAGCTCCCTCCAGCCCACACTGGACCTAGCCAACAGACCACAGTTGAGCAGGATATAACTTCATAAAAATTACACCATTAAAATAACAATCACACAATTCCAAACTCTTCCCTGAGCTATGTGCAATGTCCCAGCGTGTCTGACGAGTCCACTGTTCACAACTGATTTGCATACTAAAATTAATTTTTGACTAACGTGGTTCTGTGATAGATATAAACACAATTAAGTTCTTGTATCAGGATTCTTGTCCTGGACTGAGGCCAGAACAGCTCAAACAATTCCTGATTTGCAAATCTATCAGTGGTTGATGGAGAAGGGAGGTCGCGCTGCTCTTGGTGTTGAGGAAATGCTGAAAGCAGCCTGACTCATTTCATCTGCTCATGTCCTGGCTGATCTCCCCTCTTTCCCCTTCCACCCATCGGCTTTTGTCTCCCCCCAGCCCCCTGTGAAGAGCCTGGCTCTGTTCTCCATCCCCTCCTGGCTGGCACTGCCAGGCTGGGATGAGGATCCCCTCAGCCTTCCCTGCTCCAGGCTGGACCAGCCCAGCTCCCTCAGCCTCTGCTCACAGCCCAGGGGCTCCAGCCCCACCTTGGAGGCCCTTCCCAGGCCCTGCTCCAGCTGCCAGACATCTTTCCTGCCCTGGGCAACCCAACCCAGGCCACAGTGACCTGGATAATCCCCGTCCTTGATGTCCTGGTCACACAGCCCTGGCCCCTTGTCCCCATGTCAGGCTCTGGGGTGGATCCTGTGGAACATCCTTTGGTGGAGGCTGTGGCTCCAGGTGGGCTGGGGGGATCCCGGGGGACAGGGACTCTGCTGGGCATGGACAGCATTGGAGTTGTTGGGAGAAACTGTGAGGGGGAGCTGGGGCAGAGTAGTCAACCCAGTGACCTGACACAGCCCTGCTGGGATGTCACACAGCCCCTCTGGGATGTCACACAGCCCCTCTGGGATGTCACAGCCCATTCTCCAATGTCACACAGCTGGTCTCTGATGTCATACCAGAGTCTGTGATGCCATAGTCTGCACTGTGATGTCAGACCTCTGCCCTGTGATGTCACAGCTGAATCTCTGATGTCACAGAGGCAGACTATGATGCCATGGATGCTCAATGACCTCACCTAACCCACTCTGTGATGTCATAGCCCACTCTGTGACCACATGGTACCAGATGATAAATTGTCTTCACCAGGTGAGCTCACACCTGGAGCTTGTTCTCCACAATCCCAGGCCTGTGGAAACCACACAGTGCCCATTGTGTGAGAAGGGGAACTGGAAGCTCAGCAGCCTCAGTGTCCTGCCAGCTCAGCCAGGCCCACAGGAACATTGGGGTCCACGAGCACCAGGGACCACCAGGGAGACCGCCAGGACAGGAGAATGCATGGGTAAAGGGGAGGGGAGCTATATTAATGATTTTGGGGAAATGATTATCATATGTATTTTTAGTCCAGGACAATCAATGAATATGTATGCAAAATACAGAATATAAACAGAAACTTTCCTGTACTCAGCAGGCACAGCTTTGGGAGGAGCTCTCCCCCGTGCATCCTGCTGAATAAAGAATGCTGCTTCTTAATGCTACATTGGGGTTAAGGAATTTTCTGTTTTACCAAATTTTTGGTAACACTCCCACTGCCAAGGAAAGCTCTGTCTGCTGCTGTTCACAAGCAGAGAAGGGCTGGGGGCAGATGTGGGGCTCAGAGGCTGCCTGGGGCACAGTGACCATGAAATAATGAAGTGTTCAATGTTCTGTGAAAGAGGGAGGGGCAGCAACAAAACTTCTGCACTGGAAATAGGAAGGGCAGACTTTGGCCTGTTTAGGCTGCAGATTTGGGGAATACCTAATCAGGTACTGATTGCTTTAAGGGAAACAGCCCTTAAAAACAAACGGGGTCCTGGAAGGACGGACACATTTCAAGAAAGTAATCATAAGGGGGAAGAAGCAGCCTGTCCCAGTGCGGCAGAAGATGAGCTAGTGAGGAAAATGACTGGCCTGGCTGCCCATGGAGCTTTTCTGGAGACTCAGGGGTGGAAAAAGGACCAGCAACTCAGGAAGTATTTAAGGGGTCATAAAGAAAGAAAAGAGTTGAAAACTCTATTAAAACTTAACCTGGAGGGTTCTGCAAAAAAATAAAAATGTTTTTATAAAAAAAAATAGCAAAAAGGAGGAGTAGGAGAACCTCTACTCTTTATTGGATGCAGTGGAGAATATAGTAACTAAAGATAAGGAAAAGGCTGAGCTACTTTACCCCCAGTTTGTTTCAATTTTCAATATTAGGAGAGGATATCCTCAGGACAAGTGTTGTCCTGAGCTGGTAGATGGGCACAGGGAGCAGAACAGCCCCTGGAATCCAGGAGGAAGCAGTGGGTGACCTGCTGAGCCACTCAGATGCTCACAGGTGAATGGGATCAGACAGGATCCATCCTAGGGCAATGAGGGAGCTGTGGATGAGCTCCCCAGGCTGCTCTCCATCATTTACCATCAGTGCTGGCTCAGCAGGGAGCTCCCAGAGCACTGGAGGTGCCAGTGTGAGCCCATCCCCAAGAAGGGCTGGAAGGAGGATCTGGGGACCTCCAGGCCTGTCAGCCTGACCTGGGTGCCCAGCAAGGTTATGGAACAGATCACCTTGAGTGCCATCACAGGGCACCCACAGGATGGCTGAGGGGTCAGAGCCAGCCAGCGTGGATTTCAATATCTGCACTGATGATCAGCATAAGGGGATTGAGTCCAGCATCAGCAAATTTGCAGATGACACCAAGCTGAGTGTGAGTGTGGATCTGCTGGAGGGTAGGAGGGCTCTGCACAGGGCCCTGGACAGAATGGATCCTGAGAACAAATCCAGCAAGGTGAGGTTTAACAAGTCCAAGTGCCGGGTCCTGCACTTTGTCCACAACAACCCCTGCAGTGCTACAGGCTGGGGACAGAGGGGCTGGACAGCAGCCAGGCACAAAGGGACCTGCAGGGACTGATGGACAGCAGGCTGGACATGAGCCAGCAGTGTGCCCAGGTGGCCAAGAAGGCCAATGGCTCCTGGCCTGGATCAGGAATGGTGTGGCCAGCAGGAGCAGGGCAGGGATTCTTCCCCTGTTCTCAGCACTGCTTGGGCAGCACCTGGAGTGCTGTGTCCAGTTCTGGGGCCCCCAATTTAGGAAGGACATGGAGGGGCTGGAGCGTGTCCAGAGAAGGGCAACAAGGCTGGGGAGGGGTCTGGAGCATAAGTCCTGTGAGGAGTGGCTGAGAGAGCTGGGGTTGTTTATCCTGGAGATGAGGAGGCTCAGGGGAGACAAGGCACTGTCAGGGCACAGGTTGGACTTGATGATCTCCATGGCCTGTTCCACCCTTGCTGATTCTGGGGTTCTCTGAAGCCACCCTTGGAGCAGTTGCAGGATGAGCCCTGGGCCTCCTCTTCAGCAGCTCCAGCAGCCCCGGTCCCTCAGCTTCTCCTGCCAGCCCCAAAGCCCATCCTGTCAGTCCTGCAGAGCCTCTGCAGCTCCTCCTCACTGCCCAGAACAGGGAGCCCCAGAGCCAGACACAGCAGCCCAGATGTGCCCCCCTGGCCTGGAGTGCTTCTGGCAAGGGAGCAGCACCAGGCACTGCAGGAGCCTGCAGACAATTCCTGCAGCACTTGTAGGATGATCCTGCTGCCCAAGGGACGTTCCCATGGGGCCAAGTCAGGAACTGCAATGGGGAGTGGGGCCAGAGAGGGAAGGGCAAACAGAGATGGGCTGTTTGCAGGGCAGGGAAGAGGGGTGGGCAATAGGAAGGAATTTGTACCAGTGAAGAGTAAAGAAATCAAAGGTGAAGCCAAGGAAATAGGGCAGTTTGGGGGTGGCTGCCAGGCAGCCCTGGCTCTGAGCAACAGCGTCTGCAGTGGGACAGGAAACTCCCAGCTGATGGGAACAAACTTTCTGGCTGACTGCAGAGGCCAGGACAAAGCCGAGTGGTTTCCCTGCTGTCCCCCAGCCCTTGCTGGCCCCAGGGGCTGATGGCATTTGTGCTCCCTCAGGTTCATGTCCCCATACCAGCAGCATGGGGGTTCTCCCCCTGCTCTGTGCAATGCAAACAGGGGCTGCTGAGCCAGTGCTGCCAGGTCTGTGCCTGCAAGGATGGGGCACCTGTGTGAGCTGGGGGAGAGGCCAGGGCTGCAGAGGGGGGATGTTGTTGGCAGCTCCATGAGGACGCTCTGGGACGCTGCCCTGGGCTGTGCAGCGCACTGGGGATGGATCAGCCCCTGCTCTGCTGCTCCTTCCTGTCTGCCCCAGGGCCCTTGCAGAGCCCCAGCCATGCTGTTTGCCCCCAGCCTGCCCACGGCCAGCCTGGGGCTGCTCACGGGGCTTTTCTGTGCTGGGCATTGGCCTGGCTGTGTTCTTGAGAGAGCCTGGGCAAGGAGCCTGGAGCCCCCAGGCCCTGGCCTGAGGCGTCAGCGCTGCCCCAGCAGTGCCCATGGCCTGTCCCTGCTGCAGCCCCGGCACTGCCACCCCCAGGGCTGTGCCCGGCCCCGAGAGCACTCAGGCCCTGCAGCAACACCAGGGCCACCAGGGCAGCGGGGCAGGGCCACGGCAGCAGCACTGGCAAGACCAAGTGCTGCTGCTGGGCACAGCTGCTGGGCCAGCCCTGATCTGCCCCCAGCTCTGCACACAGACATTGCTGCTGCAGCTCCAGAGAAGGCAACAAAAGGGCATCTCTGCAGAAAACCTTGTTGGGAGAGATCATCATTTCATTTAAAGGCACCAACAGCACAGCCCCTCATTGCCACAGTCTGTGGCCACAGGGATGGTGGAGAGGAACAAAATGACCAATGCAACAAACAATGACATTTCTTTTTGGACAATAAGAATAAAGTAAAACAAAGGTAAAGAAACTCTAAAATGAAGCCAACAAGAAGCAGCAAAGATTACTTTGATTACAAGTTATTTGCAGATATTGCCCAGCAGTTTAATGTTTTTGAAAGCATGCAGTCACCAGTCTCCTCACAGCAGCCTTGAGCTCCTGGTTCCTCAGGCTGTAGATGAGGGGGTTCAGGGCTGGAGGCACCACTGAGTACAGAACTGACAGGGCCACATCCAGGGATGGGGAGGACATGGAGGGGGGCTTCAGGTAGGCAAATGTGCAAGTGCTGATGAACAGGGAGACGACAGCCAGGTGAGGGAGGCAGGTGGAAAAGGCTTTGTGCCGTTCCTGCTCAGAGGGGATCCTCAGCACGACCCTGAAGATCTGCACATAGGAGAAAACAATGAACACAAACCAGTCAAGTGCTAAACAGGCACTGACAGCAATGAGTCCAACTTCCCTGAGGAGGGATTTGGAGCAGGAGAGCTTGAGGATCTGTGGGATTTCACAGAAGAACTGGCCCAGGGCATTGCCATGGCACAGGGGCAGGGAAAATGTATTGGCTGTGTGCAGCAGAGCATTGAGAAAGGCACTGGCCCAGGCAGCTGCTGCCATGTGGGCACAAGCTCTGCTGCCCAGGAGGGTCCCGTAGTGGAGGGGCTTGCAGATGGACACGTAGCGGTTGTAGCACATGACGGTCAGGAGATAAAACTCTGTTGAAATGAAGAACAGAAAGAAAAAGAGCTGAGCAGCACATCCTGAGTAGGAGATGTTCCTGCCATCCCAGAGGGAATTGTGCATGGCTTTGGGGACAGTGGTGCAGATGGAGCCCAGGTCGCTGAGGGCCAGGTTGAGCAGGAAGAAGAACATGGGCATGTGCAGGTGGTGGCCGCAGGCTACGGCGCTGATGATGAGGCCGTTGCCCAGGAGGGCAGCCAGGGAGATGCCCAGCAAGAGGCAGAAGTGCAGGAGCTGCAGCTGTCCCGTGTCTGCCAATGCCAGCAGGATGAAGTGGCTGATGGAGCTGCTGTTGGACATTTGCTGTGGCAGCACATGGGCACCTGTTCATGGAGAAAGGGACAGTGACGAGTCAGAGGAGATATCTGTAACCAAAATCAAAGGCATTTCCCATACACCCTCCACTGTAACATACACAGACACTGTTTTGTGTTTAAGAGTTGTGAGGTTTTCTTTTTGAGCTCCCCCCCTGTCTGTCCTGCTCTTCCATATCAGATACACTCAGCGTTTCTGCTGCCCTCTGGTAGAACAAAGTGAGTTCCCTGCAGCCAGATGGTGAGTGCAGACTGGGAGCAGATGATCTGTCACTTCATTCTGTTTTGAGTTTCTCTGGGCTTTCAACTTCTTAAATGGAGAATGTTCACACTCCCAAGTTTCTCTTACCAACCGTCAGGTACTGCTGAGAGCAGATGGATCCACCACAGCCCAGCTCCAGTTTTGTAGCCAAGGACTCACGTTGCTCATTCCAATAACCCATCAGCACTTTCAGTGTCACAACACCTCTGCCTTTCCTCATCAATCCTATAACTCAAAGTTGTTCTAGGATAGGTTTGCACCCTCGATTGAGGCTCCCAGCTTGGGCTGAAATCTCAGAGAAACTCCCAAGTGTCCTTATGCTGGCATTGGATGAAGGGAGATGCAGCTCCTTCCCTGGCTGCCCTGACAGCATTGCCCAGAGCCGGGCACTGGGGACAGCGTCACCCTGAGCCAGCTGTGCCCCCTCCAGAGCCCCCAGGGCCGGGCAGCTGCTCCCAGCCCTGTGCTCTGCAGAGGGAACTGGGCCCGGGGCTGCAGAGCTGCCCCACGGCTCTGCTGCAGCTCTGCCTGCACAGGAGGGGCTGCACGCCTCGGAGCCCCAGCCCTGAGGGCAGAGGCTGGGCTGGGGCACAGGAGGGAGGGGGCTTGTTCAGAGGGAGAGGCTGCACTGGAGGGGATCCTGTGGGCATCTCTAAACTCTCCCTGCCACAGCATTGCTGGGTTTTGTTTCCTCTCATTGCCTGATCTTCTCTCTGCTTCCTGCAGATTTTCCTCCTGCAGGTGTTTCCCAGTGCCTGATCTCTCTGTGCCAGCACTCACAGACCCCAAATCTCTGTGCCCTCTCCTTGGCCCTACAGAACCCTGCCTGTTTGCAGGGCACTGGCTGGGGCAGATTCTGTTTGCAGGTGGGAGAAAAGACAGCTCAGACTGAGCCTGATGGCTCCAGCAAAGGGGATGCTGGTGCTGTGCTTGGGCAGAGTGGCTGAAAGCACATTAGGGATCTCCTGTGAATCTACAGAACATAAAAATAACAGTTCCAATGTCTTGGGAACATTTAAAATTTCATAATTAATAATTCATAATCAATCTTTAATGTTAATCCCCCGCTCCCTGCCATTCTCCGATATTAGGAAACTGAATACAAAGTCTTTGGAAATGTCCTAATTTTTAATGAAATCCTTGTATTGGAAATATTTTATGACTGACAAGCATTCCTCAGCATGTCAAAGCTTCATGAGCATTTCACCTCCCCTGCACCAGAAATATTCAGTCTTTTACTCACAGAGTCTACAGGCATTGGGATGTTCCAGCTTAGGAGATCACTCCAGGAGCTGCAGCTGCATCCTCCTGCAGCCAGAGGTTCCTGTGCCAAGGGCTGGCAGTGATTGTGCCCCAGGCACTTCTCAGCATCTTCCCAGCCCTGACTGATTGAAGCTCTCTGTGCCTCTGTGCTGTGCCCCGGGTGGCTGCAGGCAGTGCCTCAACCCTGCTGGGCTGGGAGAGGAGCTGCTCCTCAGGAGAAATGTCTTTTTGAAGCTCTTCTTGGTTTGCAAGGAGCTGCCTCTGGGCCAGGAGCCCAGCCCAGCTCAGCAGCACAGACACAGCACAAGGACTTTAATGACCCTCTCGGGGCTTTGGTGTTGTTTACATCAGACTCAGTCCCTGAGAGAGTGTTCAAAAAACTTCTCGAGCACTCAAAGTTAAATTTAGACTCCAAAGTTTCTTGAAGTTTTTATGGGTCCCACTGAGGAACTCAACTCAGAAAGTGTCCCCAGGTTCCAGTTAGAGCAGAACACTGGAGGCAGTGATGACAGCTGGGGACAAACAAGGGAAAGGTGTCTCTGGTGCTGAGCAAAGCTGGATGTGTTTGAGGAATGCAAAGGGCCAAAGCCTGAGCCCCAGCCCCTGGCCAGGCAGATCCTGTCCCTCCCTCCTTGCTCAGGGCTCTTGCCGGGATGGGCACTGGCATGTGGGGATGTGCAATGCCAAGGGCAGGAGCATGGGGCGGCCCCTGCCAGGCTGCTGAGCAGGGACAAGGAGGCAATGAGGCCCCAGCCCTGCAAGGGTCACTTGTCTCCTGCTCCTGCCTCAGGCCCAGGGCCAGCAGCCATGGCCAAAGTGCTGCCCAAGTTGGCTCTGGCAGGGCTGTCTTGCAGCTGCTGCCCATCCCTGTGTCCTGTGCAGCCCAGGCTGTCCCACGGTGTCCCTGCCCTGCGCCTCTGTCCCTGCAGGCTGCCGGCATCCCCCGGCTACCCCACCTGGCTGGGCCCTTCCTTTGCTGACAGCTTTGCCTCCTGCCTGCCCCTGCCTGGCCACACAGAGCCTGGGGCTGCTCCAGGCTCCTGCTGGGGGATGTGCTGCTCCACAGCCATGCCCTGGGAGGGAAATTCCTTTCTCTTTGGGTCCTGTCTGGCCCTCCCTATCTGTCCTTTGCATTAATTCTTTCTTTGTCTGTCTGTTCTCTACCTTGTCAAAAGGATCCACCATCTCTGAAACCACCGTTCAGTCCCTCCCAGGGCTCTCCTCTGCTGTTCTCATTCTCCACCCCACTGAGCACAGAGCTCCACTGTCCCTGTACAGTGCTCATGTGCTTGAGGCCTCCAAACCCCATCTTGGGAGATCTCTCAGCCCTCTCCAAGGTATTGGCAAATGAAAACCTTCTGCTCATAGTCTAAGAAAATCACCTCAAGACAAGACCAGTCAGGCCTGTGTGTCCTGGCTACTTTTGCCTTGGAGCAATCCTTGGATAGATGGAATTTTTTAGGCCGAATTTCAGTTTTGCCCATGGGCACTTTGATGTGAACAACAATTCTCTTCCATTGGAAGGAAAACAGAGGGCCAGTGTTTCAGGGGCAGATGAGCAGAGGCCACCAAGGAGCAAGGTGAGCCAGACCTTTCTGGAATTGCAGCTTGTGCCTGAGAGAAATCCTTGGATACACAGAATTTGGGAGGTGGAATACAAGTTTTGGCCACTGGTCCCTTGATGAAAAGGCCATTTCTTTTCCATCTGAAGGAGAGCAGAGAGCCCCAGGGTTTGATGGTAGATGAGAAGCAGCCCCTGGGAGGCCAAGCCAGCCAAACTTGTCTCTCCTGGCAGCTTTTGATTGGGAGCTATCTTTGGATACATGAAATTTAGGGGCCAAATCTCAAATTTGGCCATGGCCCCTGGACGAGGAGACTGTTCTATTTCCATGGGAAGGAAGGCAGAGAGCCCCAGTGTTTCAGGGGCAGATGACAGGTGGCCATCAGAGCCCACAGTGCCAGCCAGAGCTGGCAGGTTTTGTCTGGGAGAAACCTTTCATGTAGTGAATATTTTAGGAGGAGTAGCAATTTTGGCCGTGGATGAATAAGAAGATTCTTTTCCATAGGAAGGAAAGCACAGAACCCCAGTGCTTCAGGGGCTGATGAACTGCAGGCACCAGAGACCAAGGCCAGCCAGACCTGTCTTTAATGGAAGCTTTTGTGTAGGAGCAATAATTGGATATAGGACTTTTGGTGGTGGAATCCCAATTTCAGCCATGGGCACCTGGAGAAGAAGGATGGTTCTTTTCCCTTAGGATGGAAAGGGCAGAGCCCCAGTGTTTCAGGGCAGAATTCAGGCAACCACCAGAAGCCAAGGCCAGCCAGACCTGCCTATACTGGGAGATCTTGTCTGGGAGAAAAAACCCTTGAATGAAGGAATTTTGGAGGACAAGTACCAGCTTTGGCCATGGGTGCTGTGCAGGAGGGACAGCTCTTTTCCATAGGAAGGAAAGCACAGAGCATCAGTGTTTGAGGGCAGGTGAGACCCAGCTCTCAGGAAGACTTGGTCAGCCAGACTTGTTGGTAATGGCGGCTTTTGTCTAGGAACAATCCCTGGATATTGGGAAATTTGGAGGGGAAATCCCCTTTTGTTCATGGATGCTTGAATGAGAAGAGCCGTTCTTTTCCAATTGAAGGAAAGCCCAGAGCCCCAGGGTTTCAGGGGTACATGAGAAGAGACCCCCAACATGCCAAGGGCAGTTGGACCAGTCAGGCCAAGCCAACCAGACCAGTTCCCTGTCCCCTTGTTTCCATGGGGCCCTGCAGTGTCACAGTGAGGTGTCATATTGGATCCTTGGTTCCATGAGGCCCAGATGCATCACACTGGCCTCTGGTTTCCATGGGGCTCCAGAGTGTCACAATGGTCCCTTGCTTCCATGAGGCCTTGCAGTGTCACAGAGGTCTCCTCGGTGCCACAGTGTCACAATGGACCCTTGGTTCCATGGGCACTCAAAATGTCAGAATAGTCTCCTTGATTCCATGAGGCCCTGCAGAGCCTCTTGATTCGACAAGGCCTCCAAGTGTCATCATGGCCCCCAGGATTCCATGAGGCCCCACAATGTCCCAATGGACTTTGGTTCCATGGGGTCCTGCAATGTTCCATGGATCCTTAGTTCCATGGGGCCCTGGAGTGTCACAATGGCCTCCTTGGTTCCATGGTGCCACATAGTGTGCCAACAGCTCCTTGGCCTGCCAAGAACCCACAGTGTCACAATGGTTCCTTGCTTGCATGAGGCCTGTGGTGTCAGAATGGTCTCCATGATCCCGTAAGGCCTTGCCATGCCACAACAGACCATAGGCTTTATGCAGCCCCACAGTGTCACCGTGGTCCCCTTGGCTCCACAAGGCTCTGAAGTGCCACAATGGCCCTTTGGTTCCACAAGGCCTCCAAGTGTAAAAATGGCCTCCATGGTTCCATGAGGCCCTGCTGTGTCACAATGGCTCATGGTTCCATGAGGCCACACAGTTTAACAAGTGACTCTTGGTTCCATCAGGCCTTGCTGTGTCACAATGGATCTCTGGTTCCATGAGCTCTCACACTGCCAGCAGCAGTCTCCTTGGTTCTGCAGTGTCACCATGGACCCTTTGTTCCACGAGGCTCTGCAGTAGAACATGGTCACCTTGGTTCCGTGAGGTTCTGCAGTGTCACCATGTGACATGGACCCATGGTTCCACCAGGCCTTGCTGTGTCACAATGGCCCCTTGGTTCCAAGAGATTCCTCAGGGTCACAATGGTCTCCTTGGATCCGCAGTATCACAATGGACCATTGGTTCAATGTGGCACAATGTGCCAAAATGGATTTTGGTTCCATGGGGTTCTGCTGTGTCACAATGGACTCTTTGTTCCATGGGGTTCCACAGTGTCACAGCTGACTCCTTGGTCTGTGAAGAACCGCAGTCAGCAAATCTCTGAAATATCAGAACAAGACTCCATAACACTAATTTGCTATTTCAGAGGGTGTCATTTATTCAGGCCTGAGGTCTGGTGAGGGATAACTCCCAACCCTACATGGACATGTAATTCTACCAGGGTGTTGCTTATACACAGTCACTAAATGTGAATTACAATTTACCCATTTCCATAAAACCCACCCCAAGTTCCCAGATTCACTCCTTGATTCCTCTATCCCTGCACCCTTGAATCAGATGTCTTCTTCTTCTCTTCCACTCATCCTTGCTGGGAAAGCAGCCCCTGCATGCCTTGTTCCTGTGCTGAAAGTTCACAGGCAGGGTAAAAATGGAATGAACCCTTTTGGTATCAGCCCCAGGCTTTGTGTGGGCAGGCAGAGGCAGGCAGGAGGCAGAGCTGTCAGCAAAGGAAGGGCCCAGCCAGGTGGGGCAGCCGGGGGATGCCGACAGCCTGCAGGGACAGAGGCACAGGGCAGGGACACCGTGGGACAGCCTGGGCTGCACAGGGCACAGGGATGGGCAGCAGCAGCAAGACAGCCCTGCCAGAGCCAACTTGGGCAGCACTTTGGCCATGGCCATGAGGGGACAAGTGACCCTTGCAGGGCTGGGGCCTCATTGCCTCCTTGTCCCTGCTCAGCAGCCTGGCAGGGGCCGCCCCATGCTCCTGCCCTTGGCATTGCACATCCCCACATGCCAGTGCCCATCCCGGCAAGAGCCCTGAGCAAGGAGGGAGGGACAGGATCTGCCTGGCCAGGGGCTGGGGCTCAGGCCTTGGCCCTTTGCATTCCTCAAACACATCCAGCTTTGCTCAGCACCAGAGACAGCTTTCCCTTGTTTGTCCCCAGCTGTCATCACTGCCTCCAATGTTCTGCTCTAACTGGAACCTGGGGACACTTTCCCAGCCGTGTCCTTCAGTGGGACCTATAAAAACTTCAAGAAACTTTGGAGTCTAAATTTAACTTTGAGTGCTTGAGAAGTTTTTTGAAGACACTTTCAAGGACTGAGTCTGATGTAAACAACACCAAAGCCCTGAGAGGGTCATTAAAATTTTCCAAGTCCTGTTATGGAGAAAGATTTCAAACACCTTGAAAAAAAATACACATTCCTGTTTTAAAGGAAGTATTTTATTTTATTTCTCTTTAGAGCAGAGTTGATTGCAGCATTCTGTGATTGATGTTGACCCAGGGTCTCTCCTCAGCAGCTCTGGCCTGCTCACAGAAGCTGTGCCTGGAGCTCTGACCCAGTGTGGACAACCTTGCTCCACATTGCCTAGCCCCATCCTGTCTGTGCTCACTCCCCTGGGACCTGCTGTGCTTGGAGAGCTGGCTGCCCTCAGCCTAAGAGGGGTTTTCCCTTTTTGGGGTTTTTTGAAGCAATCTGAAACTCCTGAGTTGCCCCACTGCAAACAGACACACTGTTCAGGTGTGTGCCAGCCCCAGGTGCCACCACAGCCACTGCAGAGCTGCCCTGGGCCAGCTGTGAGGGTGGATCATCAGCCCAAGCTGCACTGGGCCCCTGCAAGGGGCTGTAGCCATGGGCACTGCACTGACCCCACTGCTGGGTTTGGCTGCCACAGCCACCCTGAGAAATTAAACTGTCCTTGGAAACACTGGGGACGACTGGTGTTATGAATGAGAAGCTTGACTAGGCCAATATTCAAGCAGCAATCAATTTATTAATTATTATGGTAAAGTATGAGCAATACAGCACTGGGTACAGTGGGGCAAGTTTTCCCTCCAACTGCACACCGATAATTGATGGTTACAGGTATTTATGGGGTACTCATCAGCTTTTTTTTCAGCAGTTTCTATTTCCAATCTTTTACTCATCAGCAATTTTTATTCCAAATTATTACATCACAATTCTATACACTATTGTGATTTTAATTTCTCAGGATGTACCTCAAAGGAGTATCCCCAGATGGTGACGGTCCAGTTTCCGAAAGAAGAAAGTCGAATCCCATCTGGTGGGGTCCGGCTCCCCAGATGTGTGTCCACCTTTTAATTGCAAAGACTATAAATCTCATAACAGTGATGTCTAGCTTCCCTTTGGTCGAAACCATAAACCCTTGAGGTGATGTTCATCTTCCTTTCTCAAGCTGTTTTTCTCTGCTTTAATAAGGCATGAGATAAGCACATTTCCTTTATATATATTCCAAAGTTATAGTTTCAATGATACAAGTAATGTTCTAAAATTATACTTCAAAAGGTTATTATTGCAGAGCTTTTTATGGATTAAATGCAAGCAAAAAGCAACATCTTTAACACTTTAATTCCAATGCTCCTAAATCAACTAAGGCTAATTTGCAAACAAAAGATAGATTCAAAGGCCTTTTTCCATGCTTTATTCTCCTCAGTTATTATTAGAATTCACAACTGTCCCATTGTTGGGGTCCACACATTTTGCATTCACAACTACATACATCACCTGTTTGTACCTGACACGAAATACAACTTTGCATCTCACAGCCAAGAAAATGCACTCCTTGCTCTTCTGACACAGCTCTCTCTGTTCATGATGTGGGACAGCGTGTGCTGATGATGTGCAGGAGCTGATGCAAGGGAGAGGGACGAGGATGCATCAGGCACAGCGCCAAGCTGAGAGAGGGATGATCTCTGGCAATGGCACTGAAAGAGAAGAGTTTGCAGGCAGGACAGAAAATGGCTCTTTGTTTCACCTCTTCTTTCAGTGCTGCTAAGAATGTAGCCTGGAGCAAGCTGGGAACACCAGAGCCTGGAGCCCTTTCCAGGCAGGGCTGCATCAGACACAAACCAGCAGGGGACTGAGGAGCCCCTGGGTTGGCAGTGAGCAACCTCGGGCTCTGCTCACTGCTGGTTGCATTTTCTATTGAACCATCTCCAAGGACTTCTGTTCTGTATTTCTAAGGGTTTCCCCCCTTGGCTTTTTTTGGTTGTCTCCTGCACCGTTTTTTCTCCAAATTTTCCTATCCTGTCAGCAGCAGCCCCTGTCCAGAACTGGCTCTAAAATATCAGCAAGTAGCTAGGAACAACAATGGGTGGAATCCTGTGACTCAGGAACTCGTATGCCAGAGCCCTGCCTGTGCCTTACACTTTGTCAGGACCTCCTTCTCTGTGCATAAACTAGGGATTAGTGGAGTTTTTTTGCCAAAGAGCTCCTGAGAAGCAAATGTTGTGCTAGGTTTCTCAGGAGTGTATCTGTTAAGTTCATTGCTGGCAAAGAGAAAGTAAGGCCAGGGTAGCAGGGCATCTGGGAGCTGGTCACTCCCTGCAAAGGGCTGGTGTAGGATGTGGCAACACCACGTTCCAGGAGGGGCGAGCAGGGTCAATGTGCTCAAGGTGCTGCAGGTGAGGTTTGGGTTCACTCAGAGGGCAGTCAGGGCTGGTGAGCACTGGAAGATCCAGCTGCAGTCCCCATCCATGTCCCTTTCAGCGCTGGCTTTAGGGTGTCTGCAGCCTGGATCCAGAGCGCCCTGGGAGGCTCCTGTGGCTGCCTTTGCACCCAGGCTGAGGATGCCCAGGAGCCGCTGAGGCCGGCAGTGGGGACCAGGGCTGGGGCTTGTGGTCTGGCAGGTGTGGCTCCGGGGGCTGTGACATGCCGGGGCATGGGTCACTGTCACTGCCCTCCGCAGCCCTGGCTAGCTCTGTGATGCTCCAGGGACAATGGCAAGAGTGGGGACCTGGCTAGGTAGGGGTTTTGCCTGAGCCAGAACCTCTAGGCCAAATGCCCAGCAATAGAGACCCCTGGAGGACCGACTGAAGGAAGCAGAGGAGGCTCTTCTGCGGCATAATGTGCAGCAAATTCATCAGGAGAGGCGGGGGGAAGGCTCTGCAGGTGAGAACTCCCAAAGGGAACAGATGCTGGAAGAACACCCAACATCTCTGTGCACGGGTTTTTAAAATCTTTCAAAACAGGGAGTGGACACCATACAGTAACCAATAAGCGACTCTTGGGGTGTGGTTTTGAGGGCTACAACAAATCAGAACAAGGGCAGGAGAGAGCGTTGGGATAGGGATTGGATCTTAGGGTGAGGGACAGGGAACTTTCTGGAACAAAGATTGGATTGGGTTTTTGGATTGGATTGGATCTTAGGGTGAGGGACAGGGAACTTTCTGGAACAAAGGGTAGGGTTTGGGCTCATGGATGGGGCAAAGGGGCTGGGTTGTCTTGACAGACAGGGAAAAATCTGGTGAGGAGGGAGGGGATTCCTCGAGGGACACTTGGGTAGGAGGGCATAACATAGGGGAGAAGCTAACTGTAATAACTCGGGGAACACTTGAACATACCGCTATATAACAGAACATTTGGCTCAATAAACTAACACACTGCAACACAGAAATTCAGGCTTTCAGCAGCTGAGAGGTGGCACTATTAGAACCTGCAGCAGTTGATGAAAGCCATTTCTCTCCTTCAGGTTCCTGCTGTGTGGGAAGGTGCTGCGAGTTGTGGTGGCTGCACTCCCCCTTTGCTGGGAGCATGATCTGTACCAGGGCAGAGCAGAAAGCTGCCATGGTGAGCAGAACATGCTCAGAGCATTACAGTTCAGAGAATGGCACTGCCCCTGAAGGGCAAAAAGCTTGAAAGCATAGAATTCTGTGCGGAACTGTTGCACAAATTTTCTCTTCTAGAACATGCCCATTTTTGTATGCTGTAGATGAATACTCTGGGTTTTATAGAATACATGGGGTTTTTCTTAAGGTTTTTAGGAGAATTCTCAAGTTTATTTCTGTTTGTATTTTACATCCAGCATGCATACAGGTTTTTTTTATTATTATTATTTTTCTTTAGTAAATACTTAGGGAAAAAATACCTAAGCATTTTTTAATCCTTTGGGATATTGTGATTAATATTCTTAGAAAGAAAACCTTGTTGAACAAGTGTGAAAACACAGAGAGAGGGAAAACAGTATAAAAGTCTTTTAGAACAGGGCATGTAATAAGGACTGCAGAACTGAGTAATTCCTCCAAGGGCAGAATTAGCAAGATATATCACCAAGAATACCTGCCAAGATACTTCCTTAAATCAGGGGAAATGTGACCTGCAGCCATACGAAGTACAGCCAAAGAAAATGAAAACCTTTGGAAAAGAGGGAATTTTGCCAGTGACATCAGTCTGTCTGGATAACTGAGGGATGCCCATCAATATTGCACTACATTCCTCAATATTTGCAATGTCTTTTCTCCCAATTTCTATGAAATGAATAAGCTGCAGATGTTTACCATTAACTTAAGCTCTTAGGGGAATTACCAAGCACCATGTATGTTTTTCTGTAGTGGTGCAGGACTTGAGTTTCCCAAATCATCTACAAAGCAGAAGGGAATCACATAGTTACTTGTGCTAATGTTAATGAAGGGTTTCATGAAAGCAGGTGAATGAGAGCATTGCATTGTAAAACTTCCACATGCAAGAAAACAGGGGAGTCCACTTAGAATCAAATATAGAAGGCTAGCATAACATCAGAACAGGAGAAAATGAAATTGCTAGACAGGAACTGATGCATCAGAAATTAGATGTATCATTTCTGATACATCTGCATGCATTTGCAAGCTAAAACAGAAAAAGAAGGGCAGAGATAATAAGGAACGAAGATTTGAAAATTGCACTGTGCAGAAGAGACACATGAACCACCAGTGTGAACACAGCTGGGAGATTCAGCTTGGAGGTGGATTAGAGTGGAATCCATTCACTGAAGGTCTCTGGTGCACATGAGTGCAAAGACTGAGGAAAAAAGGAGAAAAGTTTAATTTCTGAAAGCTATTTAGATTCCTGGAAGCATTGTCGAGAGCCCTAAAAATCTAAAGCCTCAGAGAATCTGAACCTAAAACATCCCCAAATGGATTGATCAGGGATGATGTGCACATCTCTGCTGTTTTCAGAGTCAATGAAATTGACAATGAGTGTCTGGAAATTAGGAATGCCCACCCAGATTTTATCTCCATTACTTTAAGAACACCTTAATAAGGCACTTCAGGAACTGAACACTGACATTCTCACCCGGCTCTATTTACTTTACATTTGAATACAGGCTGGTAGAAGCAGAAATCGGGTTTTGATTTCTCCCCAAATTACCCGTTGCACTTTCAGGTTAGGAGTACATGTAAAATTCAGCTAATCACTCTCTCTATGCATGAATATTCCACTAGTGAACTGACATACAGAACATCCTTTTTCTCTTTTGTACCTTCCTAAATGGTGCCCAATGAACAGGACTCTTGCATAAATCTCACAGAAAATCACAAAAATTGCTGAAATTAACACTCAGTTCCCTGATAAAAGCTTCTGAGAAAAGGTTTGAGAGAATCACTGAACAAACTGAAACTTGGAAGAGAAACATGCATTTCAGCACTGATCAAGGGGAAAGGAAAAAGAAATGCTGTAACAATTCCAAGTGGAAGGTAAGGAGAAACACGGGAAGCACAGGAAGAACAAGGCCCTGTCAGATGACCTGTGCAAGGTAACTTTGTGCCCCAGCACTGTTAGAGGACATTCCCTGTCATTGGTGCAAGCAGCTGGAGACATAAATGCTGATTGATTTAGGGGCCACAGTCTTGATAAGTGCAGAGGTGGTTCAATAACGTGACATGAGGGAGTTCCCTCAGAGCAACTGGGATGCCAGAAAGAAGTGAACAGCTCACCACAGCCTGGCCCGCTCGGCTGCTTTTCCTTCTGACCCTCCTGGGGAGGCTCTGACATTTCCTCTTCCCTGATGGAAGCGCAGCCGCTGCCAAGGGAAACGTCCCCACACTCTCTCAGTGTTCCCTTTGCTTGCCAGATGTCTCATCTGCTGTCCCTGTCCAGGAGAGCTGCTCTGCTCGGGAGGAGGAGACCGAGCGAGAGCCTGGGAACATCGGTGGCTGCAATCCCTCCTGATCTAGCGCTGTTCATGGATGTGTAGCTAGATCTGGATAGTTACAAGTGTAGGGATATTTACATGCACTGACTGATATTTGTGTAGGGATATTATGGATGTATATTGTTATATTGATCCATGTAGTACAGCTCTGTAGCTGTGCATTTCTGTTGCTGGGGTTGTATGGATTTTTTAATTGGTCCATTGATATTTGTGTATTTATAGACAGGTTTGTTATGTTTGTATTATATTGTCATGTTATATGTCATGAAAGATGTAATGCATGTTTACATGTCTTAATTGTTATGCCTATATATGTATTTACTTCTATTTATTATGTATGGAGTTGTATAGTTCTGAAATTCTATTTATTTAGTTCTGGATCTGAGATTCTTTAGAGAGGGATACTGATGTTTCTGTATTTGTATATGGGCTGTACGGTTGTAGTAATATGTAATAAATTTAATTGTTAAGCTTCAATTCAGTAACTTCAATATTTGCTTACAGTGAATTGTTGCAGAGGGTTGCAATAAAGTAATTTTTTTTCCCTGAAGTTGATATTTGTATATATTTACATAGCACAATTCTCACAATAAATTAGATTTTATTAATAAATTGATATTTCTATGTTTCTATATTGGTAACACAGGTGTTGTAATTTAAAATAAATTTCATTTTTAAACATAAGTTAATGTTTGTTTATTTGTACATTAGTAGTGCAGGTGTAACTATCTGCAATAAATGCAATGTTTCAACTGAAGGAAACATAGATTTGTGCTACCCAAAGCCATGAGCAGATGTAAATACTGCAGGATTTTGGCCATGCCAATCTCCGGCCATGCCCAGCACATGCCCCACCTGCACTCAGGCTGGGCAGGGGAAGCGCAGATTTGGGCTGGCAGCAGAGCCCCACGTTGGCTCAGAACTCGCTGCAGAGGCTGCTGAGAAAACTCCAGGGCTCCAGTGAGCACAGAATCCAAGCAGGAGCCACCCAGGGAGGACAAATCCCTCATCCCACGGGCAGCTCTTTAGGAAAGTGCTCCAAGTGTCCCCCTGAAGCTCATCCCAGAGACCAGAAACAAGCAGGGATCCTGAACCAGCTCTGCTGCCTTTGGCAGCACTTTGGCAAATGAGCTGCAGCAAGGGGGAGGCAGCAGCGACTGTGACTGCTGCAGGCTGGGGATGAAGGAAGGGCCATGGACACAAGTGCTGAGATGCCCCAAAATCCAGAGGGAGGCTGGAGAGTTGGGAATCAACTTGGCATTTCAGTGCCAAGCTCTCACAGGCACTGAAATGATGGAATCCCTTTGTGTGAAGTGACCTGGAAGAAATGACAGGGAGTTGCTGCTAGGATCAGCTGTAGCAGAAACTGAAATGTACAAACACTAGGAGATCATCTAATATCCCCCAGAAGCAATGGCTTCAAAAATGATCTCATGTATTTATTATATCATATTACATTATATTATATTATGTTAAGTTGTTATTATATTAATCAAAATATATAATATGCATGAAATTTAATGCACATGCATTTTTGGACAATTTCATTTTTTGATATATATTTTCATTTAAGATATCTATTTGAAATAGTCTTTCAGCTTGGGAGAGTAATGATTTACAACAGTGCAAAACCATCTGCACACACAGCAGTCAGCCCCCGGGTGCATGCATGCACACCCACCCACTGTGCTTGCTCTTCTCAGCATCTTGGGGCTGCTGTTTGTACAGAATTGGGATGAATTTAACTCGACAGAGCCACGAGTGGGGTGTCCAGCTTGTCATGGACACTCATGTGGAAACGAACAACAGAGAGCTCTCAAATCCCATTATCACAGGTCATTTCATTCCTGCTGGGCACTGCGGAGCTCTTAAAAGACACAGAAAAGGGGTGGAAAACATTGGCATCATGCTACTGCTGGTGTCCTCCTGGAGGAAAATCTGTTGGGTTTCTTAAGGTGGTAGCTTTCCAAAACCTAAGAAAACAGCTCAGAAGTGGAAGCCCAATTGTGAATGGTTTTCTTGGCAAGTCTGGGGTGTTAACAATGGACTCTATCCTTGGTCCAAATCACCTGCCCTCACCTGCAGACAAAAGGACCACCACCAGCAGCAGCTACATCAGTCAATTTTCTCAAAAAGCTGAGTTAAATTTGGGAGAAGAAAGGAAAACCCATCAGACACTGTGGATTAATGATAAGACTCTGAGGAACAGTTCCAAAGCAAAGGGCAGCAGCTTCTCTCTGGGCCACTCCTTGTGCCCCAAGGCAGCCGGGCTGCCCTGGCTGCCCAGGACCCTGCGCCCCGCGGGCTCTGCAGAGCTGCACAGCGGGGAGGCAGCTTCGGGCACCTCAGCCCCTGGGCAGGAGGGGCTGCTTGCTCTGCAGGGCTGCCTGTGGGCAAAAGCAGGGTGCTGGCCTTCTGCTCTTGGCCCCAGCCTGGCCTTGCAGGGATAATGCTGTTCCCCGTCTCAAATGCACTAAAGACAGACTTGTTTGTTTCCAGCTGTGCACAGGTGTGATTTGCACCACAAAATACTGAAGGGCTAAGGCCTGAACAACAGACCCTGACTGAAGCCTCAACAACAGGGCCTGAGCCAAAGCTGCCCTCTAGATCACCCTCCCAACCCAATGTTCTATGTACCTGCTCCTTAACCAAGTGTTATTATCTAAAGGATTGTTGCATCCATTCACTGGTGAAACAGGTCTTCACCTTTCTGCATGAGGAAAATGGACAAGGCCACACCTGGCCTTGGTTCCTCCTTGAGCCCTGGCCAGGCTCAGGGAGAAAACCAAGAGGAGAATGACACCAGCTGTGCCCCAGCAGAAGCTCTGGCACATTGCTCGTCCAGCACTGTCAGAGCCGGGCTACTCTCACAGCGCACTCGGGAGCCTCGTGGCTGCCAAAGGTGGAGGCACCGCAGCATTTCCCGGTTCCCGGCCATGGCTCTGCAAGGCTGGGCTGGGATAGCTTCCCCCAGCTGATGTGCAGCTCTGGATGAAGGGGAAAGCATTGGGGTACCTGGTGATGGATCTTCCTTAATCACCAGAGGCACCCTTTTGTAATAATGCTGGGGTGCATTGCTTAGTTTATCCTTTCCTGACTCTTTTTTAAACTTTGGCATTACAGTAAATTACACTGTTCCTTCAACTGGTGTCTATGTCTGCATCTCTGACCCTCTCCACCATCAAAACAAACACACAGCCAGTTTAGCAAGAGACCTGCCTCTCTGCCAGCCCATCTCTTGGCAAACACTCCTGATGGCCATCTGCACAAATGAAATTCCCACTTTGCAACTTCCTTTTCTTCAGGCCGGTGAGAAAAGGAGCCACTCCCAGTTCTGGACACCTCCAGGAACCAGCTGCTTTCAGCAGTCACAACCCTGAAATATCAACCTTCTTCCTTAACCTGCGCTGGGAGCTCCCACCAAGAGGGCTTTTTTCCAAGGATACCCACAGAAGAGCTGGAGAAGGGAGCAGTTTGAAACACAACTGCTTCAGAGTTTAAACCTGCTTTTACCAAATGAGCACACACCAACCTATCCCAAAGGGAAAGCAGGCAGCAAAGAGAAGCTCCTCTCCCACAACCGCAAACTCTGTGCTTCCTTGTGTTCCAGCTGGAGAGTGGAGGCCATGGGCTGCACCTCACTTTGGGAGGGAGCCCTGGGAATTGGCCTGGTCTGGGAGGGCAGCAAAAGGAATTCCCCAAAAAGTAGGAAAAGATTCTCTGGAAGGAATAGATGGTGACAATATTTCTGCAGAAAAGCATAAAAAGAATAATTGTGGGGAACAAACATTCCCAGACATGAGATGGAGGTCCTTGGGGCAGCTTCAATTCCCCCGCTGCTGGCATGCCTCGATGATTTTGGGGAACAGAAGCATCTCACCACCCGTTCTGCCATCGTACTGGCAGCAGGGTGCAGGCCTGTGGCAAGGCAGGGCCTGCCTCAGGGGCTGGGCCTGGGCTGTTGGGCTTGGGTCCCTGGGCCAGGGCCACCTCCCGGCCTCCTGATGGGTTTGGGGGTTTTGCTTCCCCTACCGGTCCTGGACCACTGTTTTGTGGGCCAGATCTGGGGTTCCTGATCCCTCCACATGGGCCAGGGGCCCCCAGGGCCTCTCTCTGGCTCCTCTGCTGCTGCACTTTCCGACAAAAAAAAAAAAACAAAAGAAAAATTAAATTAGATAAAAAGGGTTGAAAGAGCTGGCAGCAGCTTTGAAGCATTGAAGGGCCAAAAATTAGCTTCAGCCCAAGCTGCTCAATAAAGGGCTGTGGGCAAGAATTCCACATTCCAGAAATTTTCTCAAATTGTTTGAAATTGTTTGATGACTGTCAATGGACTTTTGATAACTATTGATGGATTTTTCTGTAGTAAGCCTGTTTCAGGACCAAAAGGGACTTTCAGAGATGGCAAAGAGGAATATCTTCAGTCCATGGACTTTTCCTGAAACTCAGCTGCTTGGACTTGGACTTTCCTTGCATTGTTTTTGCATTTTCTTATATCGTAAAATACTTTTAGTGATATGATAGAATTTTATGTTCTACAGGTGAAGAGATTCCCTGTTCATTCCACAGGAGCACTTGAGTGAAGTTTGATTGGCAACAGATAACCTGTCAAGTTTGTCCTTTCCTCTGCATGAGCCCAGCAGAGAAAATTACAAACACTTTTCTTTTTAATTTCACTGAACAAAAAAGTTGACATGTTGCAGACATCTTTTATGAAAAATCCTTTTTATAGGATTTTTCCTTCTGAGAAGCTGCAATTTCAGCAAAGAAATGTAAACAATGGCTATCTGCTGCTGTGAAATGCAACAGGTCCACCTGTGATTGGCCTATCTTGGATGTTTTTAATGAATGGCCAATCAAGGACAGAGCTATCTCGGACAGAGTCTGAGAGAGCTGCCTTTTGTTATCATTCATTTCTATTCTTAGCTTAGCTAGCTTCTGAGAGGAAACCTTCTTTTTCTTTTTAGTATAGGTATAATGTAATATATACATATATCATAAAATAATAAATCAAGCCTTCTGAACATGGAGTCAACATTCTCGTCTCTTCCTTCACCTGAAAACCCCTGTGACCACGGTCACAGGAGGGTCTCTTGCCTTGGTGAGCCCTCAGTCCTCTGGGATACACCTCACCTCAACGCAGACTTCAGGTGCTTTGTTGTTTTCTTTTTCTTCCTCCAAAACACCAAGAGATCAAAATTCTTGGTAAAAACAGGACTTCTACTTTCAGTAAAAGCCAAAGAGGAGCTCTGCAGGGCTTCTTCCTAGATACAGATAAAATACTCTGGTGATCTTATCACACCCTGTTCTCAAACTTTTGGCACCAGCTTCTACTCTGGAACACCATGACTTCCTTGTATTCTGAAAAAGGGAACAAATCAAACCTCAAGAACAGGTCCTACCTTTAAGACCAGTGTCCCTCCCACCAGAAACTTCTTTTCCTGTTGTGATAGACGAGTCATATGATGATTGACTCTCACAATTAATAGACAAATATCATGTGTGTGAAAGGTGCATATTATATGGCTCTATGCAGATATTTACCATGTGTATTTTGATGGATTGATTAGTAGTGCTGTATTAACATTTTAATAATATGATAAATGTAGTCTTGTAATTAAGAGGTAACTTTTATAGTTAAAAGAAGAACTATGTCAGTGGGGTTTTTTTAAAGAAAGGAATGAGGCACTCGCACCAGATAGCAGCCACAGGACACCTAAATCTTTCAGAAAAAAGAATTTTTTGCTCTCTTATCAGAAGAAAAGAACTTCTTCCTGCCTCGAAGGCACTGTTAGGATTAGAAGGAAGAAGATGATGATGACCAGACAGAATCCTGTATTTGAATGGAATTTATGCATCATGTATGAAGTGTATGAATATGCAATGGGCTATTGCTTTTAAGGGTTAATCCTTTGTTAATGGGTGTCCTTTTCCGGGCTCATGCTGGGGAATGAGTTACGGACATCCATAACTCTTTGTCTCTATTGTCTCATATTGTCCTAATTCAACTTGTCCAAATTATTCTAATTGCATTACTATTTTTATAACCATTTTATTACTATTAAACTTTTAAAATTTTAAAAACAAGTGATTGGCGTTTTTCACAATGTATATAGGTTAAGAAAAGTTTATAGATTTATAGTGGTGCTGTACCCCTCACATGGTTATCAAGGGACAGCTGGGGTTGGGACATCTGGGAGGGCTGGCGTGTCGCTATGGCCACACCTGACCCCATATCAGGATTTGAGGAGGAGATCTCCACCAGTGGACAGCGAAGAAGGGGTTGATGGACAGAACTTCAGGAGGGGTTAAAGGGTTAAAAAGGGAAAACCTCCATTGTGAGGGGGATAAGCACATAGCAAGGAAAATCTTTTGCTCCTGGTGCTGTAATCTTTTTTCTTCATTCAATCTTCTGTTGTATTTTTGATAAGGTTTAATAAACCTTCCTAAACTATGAAAAGTGGGTAGCTATTTCTCACACTGTGGTCTGCAACCCTCACTCTTTATTACAATAAAATGCTTCTTTTTATTAGGTTTACATCAGTTCCATATGCTTTTATGAGCTTTTATGCCTTTTTATCCATATATGTTTAATACCACTATCTGCTTATTGCAACATTCCAGGAATCCCTTTTGACTCTTCCTGCAGAAGGTCAGGTCACTGTGGGTTTGACACCAATAAAAATCCAGGCTGTTCAGATCCTAGGTGTGACGGGCAGGCACAATTTCCCTGCTGACACAGGGACTGAAGACAAACCCCTCTGTTGTCACTGAAAACAAAACAAAGGAGGAAGTTTCTGCCCATTGGAAAGTCCCCGTTTGCCCTGAAGGACTCTGCCTCTTCTTTCTCCGCAGCAGCTCAGCAGCTGGACGCCAAGAAGGACAAGAGAGGGAGGGGTGGTTGATTTGTGTGACAATTTAACAGCCCTTGCAAACAAGAGCTGAGTCTGTCAGTAACATCTCTGCAGAGGCAAGTCCTTGCTGAGGCTGCAGAGCTGTGTCACTTGTGCTTAGTTTGCATCAAGTTAATGGCACGGCGGGTTTTCATGCTGCGGGTGTGGCCCCTGTGACAGCAGCCTGTTCATCCTTCAGGGGGTTTGCACCCACAGGGACAGTGCTGCTCCTGCCAGCTCACCACAGTTTGTCCTCATGCCAAAAAGTCCGGGCAGAACTTCTTAAAGGAACATTTTCCTTTTGCTCTCAAACCAAAGATTTAGATGTAATGGTATAATAGAAACAAATCTTTTCCCCTGTTGTCTGTTGGGACAGGAGGAAAGTCCTATCCCATCCAGATAGCAAGGCACTGATTTCACTTCGACTCTGGAAATAACTTGCAGGAGCAAGTAAATAAAATTCTCTGCTAGAACAGTGAAGTCCTGCCACTCTAAATCAGTGTGGTGCCTGAAGGGTTTTGTAGCAGGTTTGCACCTAAGTTGATGCTCAAGAAGTTTATAAGGTCCAACACAGACCCAAGGTTTGCACAGCAGAGTTTAGGCTGACAGCTAAGGGAGCATAAATTAAATGGTCTTTCCAACCCAGAAGGCTGATGAGAACTGTTGGTATTTGTGCTCTCCTTCCTTGTTTAAAGGATAGCAACATATTTGATGAGATTTTGGCATTGCAGCTAAAAATCATGGCCAGATTAAGTCACCAAAGTGGTTGTTGTGCATTTCTAATTGTGGAGGTCAATATCAACGTAGCTGCTTCAGGTATTACAAAAAGCTCTTTCAAGACACTTCTTAAGAGAAATGTCTTTTTCCTTTTCACTCTTAACTGCAAAGCCCCTCCAGGATGTACAGCAAACAGGTTATCTAGATTGTCCTTTCACAATAACAGAAAACTTCCCCTTTAATTAGCCTGAATTGCATGATTCTCATCTGTATGAAGGAATTTCATTTAGTCTCTGCTGTAAAGAAGTGATTTCTATGCAACAGGGTTGATAAAGGGAAGACCCAAATTAACAAGAGTGGTATTTGTTAGAGCTGCCATTACTCATCACACACTTTAAACAACCCATACCACCGAGCCCAAAGCTAATATGGCTCCATGTTAAACATTTCTGATGGATTACACATCCTTGTGTGAAGATGGAAATAGGATTTAAAGCCAGTATTTCTGCATATACGAGCATTGTGCAAGAACATTGCATCTTCAAAATGGAAACCAAATATCACCTGTACAGGGTAAACGCTGCAATAACATGACTATACTTCTCCCATCAGGTTCACAGGCAGCTTAACCAATTCTGTGCTTGCAGATAATCTGTTCTGGCATCTTTTGGGGCCCTGAACCAGGAAGGTCACACTGAAATACTTTGGGACCATGAAAATTTCTCCAGATCCAAACCAGTCTCCAGATGACACAAGTGACTGCAGCAACCTCCAACAACGCAGTGGAGGCCAGGTTTGCTGTGTTCTCTTTGTCATTGTGGGTTTGTAATTCAGACTCACAGAAGGGCTTGAGTTGGAAGGGGCCTTAAAACCCTCTAGATTCAACCTCCTGCCATGGGCAGGGACACCTTCCACTAGACCAGGTGGCTCAGAGCCCCTGCAAGCTTTGGCAAATACCCAAGGACACCTTTTCCTCTGTTTTGCAAGGTCAGATTTCCATGCTCACATTCACAGATGGCTCCAGTCTCACACAGGGCATTGCTGATTGGTCACTCTTATCTCCACAGCCCAGGAGAGATCCTGTTTTGGATGGCTCTCACTGCTCCCAAGGCCCCAGGGACTGGCCACTGCCTCTCCTCTTTCTGCTTTCCCTTCCAGGATCAGAGATTTCCTGCTGCTTCCTCCACGTCTGAGACAACTGGAGGAGATGAGGGGCTGAGGATGTGGCTTCTGACAGAGAGTTGATAACGCTCAGCTGAGTATTTTATTCTCCTGCCACTAAGCCGTCAGGCTGCTGCTGAAATTCCTCCTGCTTGGAAAGGGCTGGTGTGCGCAGCAGGAATTGTTGCTGGCTGGAACTTTTCCAAGAGCTGAACAAAAGAAGCATTTTGTGGAAGGCCACCAGTTGCCCTTGGTCACAAGGTGTGAGGTCCCCTTTGAAGGCCATCCCTGCTCAAGCAGCCTGGCCTTCTCCAGTGCCCAGAGCACCTTCCAGGCTTTTGGGCTGGCCTCGTCCCTCACCCTGGAGAAGCAGGTTGTTGTTGGAAATCTCATATCCACAGTTTCTGGCTGGATTGCTGTGTCTTACCACAGACAGCCCTGGAGACACCAGTACAGACTCCATCTGCAATAAAAGGGGACTTTGTTCCAGCTTTTCCCTTGGACCAGCGTGCAGCAAGCCCACCTGGGCCTCATTCAGGTCTGTGTGGGCTGGTAGTCAGCTTCTGCTGGGAATTTAAAGCTTTTACTCTACTTTCCACAGCAAATAGTGGAGCGAACCCAGCTGCACCACCCCCTGAATTTCACTCTAAAAACCACAATTTTTATTTTCCTCTATTCAAGCCTTGAAGAAAACAAACTTTTCTTGAGTGAGCTGGAGGCACAGTGTCCTCCAGGATCATTCTTGAGTAGGACAATATTGCAGGGGAAGACTGGCAAACCCAGAGTTTACTGGTGCTTAGGAAACTTTGCTAAACCTTCCCACATGCGGTGCTCTTGCTCCTGAACTCCTGGAGCCCTCACTCAGCTCAGGCACAGTTTGGACAGAAGGGGATGGTTCCGTCTGTCACATGTGGGGACAGGAGGAGGGAAGACTTTGCAAACACTGCCACGAGGGCAGGGCTGTTTTCATTGATGGTGCCAAGTGGTAGTACATCATCTTTGATTAAATGTGAGGTGCTAAAGGGCAAAAATTGTCAGTGATAAGGAAGAGTATCTCCACTCACACAGCAAGGTAAGTGAAGGGGAAAGTGCAATCTGTATGTCATGGGAAGTGTTCAGTTTTTCACAAGACCTTTTTGCAGAAGACGTGCCTAGGCACGGGTGATTCAGAGCATTTGATCAGCCTCACAGAGTATCCCCACATCTGCTTTGCCACATTTTCTCTTTTTTCATTGTGAATGATTTCTCCTGCCAGGGTTGCTCCTGCTTGGAGTTCTACTCTCAGTGGAGCCCCGGAGTTTTCTCAGCAGCCTCTGCAGCGAGTTCTGAGCCAACGTGGGGCTCTGCTGCCAGCCCAAATCTGCGTTTCCCCTGCCCAGCCTGAGTGCAGGTGGGGCATGTGCTGGGCATGGCCGGAGATTTGCATGGCCAAAATCCTCCAGCATTTACATCTGCTCATGGCTTTGGGTAGCACAGATCACAGAACACCCATCGCAGCGGACAAATGGCATTTCCTGCAGATTGCTACAGCAACACTGCTGATCCACAAATACACGAGAATCAATTTCAGTTGAAAAATGTCATTACAAATGTTATTACAAAGTGCTACACCCATGCCGACAATACAGAACTATACAAATCTCAATTTAGGTTAAAAACAGGAATTTATTATATTATTACAACATTTCCATGTAATATTATACAAATACCAACTTCAGTTAATTTACTGCCAACCTCCACAACAACGCACTATACACAAAGATCAATTAGGTGTTTAACAACTTAATTTATTACATATTACTACAAGGATTAAGCCCATCTAGGAATACAAAAATATCTCCATAGATATGTAAATAGAATTACATCCAGAAACAGATATATATGAATATAAAAATACTTATATACCTATACAAATACCAATATTCATATTTTAAAAGCCATATAATAAAAATTATATCAAAACAGATACCTACACAACTTTACCCACAGGAAATAGAAATTAACACAGATACAACAATATCCATGTATACACAGATAAATTTATACACATAATATTTTCAAACATATATATATATATATATATATACATAGCATACATTCATAACAAAAAAAATATACATAAATACAAGAATACACACATGGAAATAAACCCATACAAATAGCAACCCACATACAGAAATACACATGTAATAACCCCTGTCTACATTCAAGTCCGTGTGTCTGTAAACATCACTCCAATCAGAGGCATTCCAGCTGCCCCATCTTCAAAACATCTCGCTCAGTCTCCTCCTCCCGAGCAGAGCAGCTCTCCTGGACAGGAACAGCAGATGGAACATCTGGGAAGCAAAGTGAACACTGAGTGAGTGTGGGGACGTTTCCCTTGGCAGCAGCTGCACTTCCATCAGGGCAGAGGAAATGTCAGAGCCTCCCCAGGGGGGTCAGAAAGAGAAAGCAGCTGAGCGGGCCAGGCTGTGGTGAGTGCAGATGTGGCAGAGCCGGCACAGCTCCCGGGCCCTGCCGGCACAGCTGCCTTGCCCAAGGACAGCCCCTGTGCCAGCCGGGGCAGCTGCGCTGAGCAGCCCCAGCACAGGCAGGGCCCGCTCCTGCCCCGCCAGGCAGTGCCCACAGCAACAGTCCACGGCAGCCTCAGCCCCACCTGCCTCCCCGGGCCTGTGGCCTCAGCCGGGCTCTCTCCAGGCTGGCAGCAGCAGGGCCCCGTTCACTGCTCTTGCTGGTGGCCTTCAGCTCCTCCCTGCTGGCTCCCATCAGTCTCCGGCTGTCCTCAAGGTCTTCATGGGAGCTCTGGCAAAAGTGGAGGCTCTGGAATTGCTTCCAAGGCCTGGCAGAGCTGCAGCCCCGGAGCCCTCTGTGCTCCCTGCTGGCCCCCTGCATCCCCTCAGCCCCGCCATGCTCTCGGTGAAGCCCCAGCCCCCTTCAGTTTCTTCAGCCCCTCACAGTCCTCTCACCCCCCTCAGTCCCTTCTGAGCCATCCCGTCCCCTGAGACCCGCCACCATGCCAGCCTGTGCCACTTCCCTGTCACCTCAGTGCCACCATGGCCCTCGGCTGCCCCACAGCCCTCAGCCCCAGCAGCAGCTCAGGGTCACCGTCCCTTCGGCGCCACGGCCCCCTCAGCCCCCTCAGCCCCCTCTGTCTCACCGTCCTTCAGCAGCTCCTCAGGGACAGTGCCTGGGGCCAGCGGCAGCTCCCACCGCTCCAGGGACAGACAGGGCTGGAAGTGCTGCTCCGCCCGGCCCGGCCGCCAGCTCGGACCCAGCACAGGGACAGGGGACACAGGGGGCACCGGGGGAAAAGCAAGAGGTGAAAATGGCAGCCGAGGGGCGAAAGAGGCCTAGGCCTACACCAACAGCAATCTATCCATCAATGTCTCCATCTAAACCTTCCTATTCCTCTTACTATATAACTATACACATTCATAAATGTAACTTCATATATATATATTTATATAAATATTTTACTCTACACATATAAAAATCTAACTCTGAAAATCTATAAATGTAAATATATAATAAAATATAATTATGTAACATCTATACCTATATACATATTGACATTTAACTATACAGATCTATCAATATATGTCCTTATAAATAGAACACTATCCTCTAGAAATGGAACTATATTCACTAATAAATAGAACCATAGAAATCTATAAACATATCTACAAGCAGAGGAGTTCTACCTGCCTGATGGTCACAGGCTCTCCCCTGTCTCTTCCTGCCATGCAGGGCAGCCCTCCTGGAGATGTTGGTCAGATGGCATCTGGGAAGCAAAGGGAACGCTCAGTCAATATTGGCCCTGTCCTTCTACCAGGGGCTGTCAAAGATGGCCTGAAAGGCAGACTCTCACTTGGCGATTTGAAGCCATCTGTCCTTAAAAGAACAGGGACCATTCCAAGTGTTCAAAAGTGTGCTTCAAAACATTGAAGTATCTCGATAAAGTCCCAGGCCCCGCAGTGCAAAGGGCACCCAGGAGAGCTTGAAACACAGACAGTCCCAGCTGCCACAAGGAAGCCCAGCCTTGTTCTTTCTCTGAGCTGACAGAGAGACCTCAGTCCTCACTGAAATGGCTGAAGCTGAAGGTGCTGGGAGCTGAGTCATGAACCAGCTCCATTACCTGGCATCTTCAAACTGCCCTCTGCAGTGAGCAGCAGCTGCTCCAACTCGACCATCAGCTCTGGCAGGAAGGGCTGGGAGGGACAGAGCTCCCCACGAGGCCTGCAGGCTGCACCAGCTTGGCTAAGGAATGGACGCACAGTGCTCCTAGGCCTCCCTAATCAGGGGTCATTCAAGCTTTTCCTTCTGATACTAGAGTTACCATGATTTTTCAATTGGTTGGCCTCTGATGTTGTGCTCCTTGTTTTTCATGTGGGTCAGGACCAATACCAGCAGACTGGTACTACATTCAGTCAGTGATTTGGACTTCTACCCTGACTTTTTGCTCTTTTTTTCCCCTGTTCCTTCAAGAGTCGCTCAGCCTGGCCTCCCCTGGCACCCTGCAGTAAATTTATCCACCAACTTCAGCACAAAATTGGGACACCTGGCTTGGTGACACAACTGCCACAAGGTCAGGTTTATTCCCTGCTCTCTGCCCCAGCAGAGGACTCCGTGTCAGAGCCTCTGGAGAAGCGTGGAGGGCAGGGCTCAGGGAGGTTGTGCCCGTGCAGGATTTAACTCAAGGCACCAGGAAGCACCAACCCTGCTCAGAGCAGCCATCTCACAGCTCTCTAAACCAGTGGGGGCTCTGTCCTTACCAGGCTCCTCGGGCTCCTGGGAACTGTTCCTGCAGCTCTCGGTGTCAGATGAAGCTTCCTCTGCTGCAGCTCTCTTCACAGGCTCCCCTTCTGGAGAATCAGGGGCAACACCAACATTGTCCTGAGCAGAAAAACAGAAAGAAAGGAACCCAAAGATCACTCACTATTTTGCTGAAATCATATCAGGGATACAATAACTATCCTTCTACACTCCCAAAGGACATGGAGCACAGAGGAGGGAACACTGCCCATACAGTTCACATGACAAGCCTTTTAAACTCAGGATTCAGGGGGCCAAGGCGAAACTGAAGCTCTCACAAAATGACCTTTGAGAGAAAACATGATCACAGAAAACCAGAAGACACCAAGTGAAGGGACGTGCCCCCCATGCTCTGACCCTGCCTTATCCCAGAGCTGTGAGAAATCAGCCAGCACAAAGCCAGGGGCTCTCCTTGCTGCCAGCACGGCTGCCAGCCCTGCCCAGGGCTGTGTGCTGCAAACCCACAGGCAAAGCACACATTTCTGCCTGGCAGTCTCAGCACCCCCAGCCAAGCGCTCACACAACCCATCACAAGGTGCTGCTTCTCGGAGCCCTCTGCTGCTGCCCCGCGTGTGTCATCCAGGCAAACATTGATGCACCCAGGCTATTTCCAGGATCACATTTGAGATCAGTGGCAAAGAGCTGTAAATCGTTAGGGTAAGGAAAAAAATCAACCCAAAAGACAGAAAAAGCCAGACAACCAAGTAGTGTTTCTATTCCACTGAGGAAGTAAATGTCCACAATGAAGCAAATTACCTTTAGACACAAAGATATTCTCCCTATGACCAGTTCCAGAATATTCATCTCTTCTGCCATAGCCCGTCCATCAGAACCCTAAAGATTCTAAAGAGGGTTCCGAGCCTGCAATGTTCCCTTTTATTATGGAATAAAATGCTTCTCTAAACTGCTATATGTGACTTTAGAGAAGACAAAAGTCATGCCACTTGAGAATAAGGTATTGGCAAAACCAAAAATCCCACTCCCCCCCTTGAGCCCTCATCACAAATGTACTACAGGCAATGGGTCAGCACATCAAGAGAAAGACAGACATTCTTTGGCCAACACGTGTAATAATCTGCAAAAGGACAGAGAGGTGCAGCTGCAGCCCAGCCCCAGCCATGGCTCTGGGAGCGTCCACAGCACGGCAGGGCTCACACAGCAGCAGCAGCTGCAGCCCAGCCCATGCTTTGCCTTGGCCTTCCCACCCAAAAGAGGCACAGCCCACATCTGCTGCAGCTGGAGCAGAGGCACCTCTGGCATGCCCCTCCCTGCATGGGACACTTGGCCTTCAGTGCCACTTCTCCAAACACTCTTCTCCTCTTTCCCAGCAAGTAAAACTCTTCTTCATTTCTTCTTCATCCCCTCTTTTAGAAATCTTCTTTACCAAGAATAATTCAATAACTAAATAATAATGAAAGAGGTTCAACTAAAGAAGCCTTTGCTTCTCAACCATGTAACAAGGTTCAACAGCTTTCAGTCCAGCCCCTTTTATCCCCATCCAATGGAATTACCTGAGCAGAGGGAGATCTTTCAGACAGGGACCTCCTGATCTCCCGAATCATTTTCTCTACAGCAAGGCCCAGATCTGCTGGTGGCCATTCCTCCTCCCCAGGTGTGTTCTGCGCTGAGCTGGAGGCCGTCCATGCTGCACAAGCTGCACTGCCAGCGGGAGCGCTGGACCCTGAAGTGCCCGGGGTGGCTGCAAGAATACAAACACATTGGTCAGGCTCTACAACGTGGCTGTGGGACTCAGAGCTCTAGTGCTGCTGTGGATAAAACATCACGGGAAGCACACAGCAAAACCAGGCAGAGAATCTTTTGGCCTCCTAGGTGTCCCTTCCTAGTAGGCTTGAAAACTTCTGGCCAAGAATGACAGAGCCTTGAGGCAAAATACTTCAAGCGGTCACTTTTCAGGACCTTTTGGAAAAACAAGGCTACAACTCTTTTCCTACCTCGTGCGTCGTCAGCTGGGGGCTGCTGCTCCCTGTGGAGCTGCTGGAAGCTGCAGGGCTGGATGGCGAGCACCTCCCGCTCGGCCGGAGGCAGCTGCTCCCCGTAGAGCTCCTGCGAGCGGCTGCGGGGCCCCTCCCGCCCGAGCGGCAGCGGCCGCTCCCCGTGCAGCCCGAGCAAGTGGCAGGGCGGGATGCCGAGCACATCCCGCTCGGCGGGCGGCGGCCGCTCCCCGTAGAGCTCCTGGAAGCGGCTCGGCCCCTCCCGCCGGGCCGGCAGCGGCCGCTCCCTGTGCAGCAGGTGGAAGCCGCAGGGCGGGCGCCGGACTGGCAGTGGCGGCCGGTCCCTGGGCAGCGGCGTGAAGCGAGCGCGCCCGTGCCGCCCGTCCGGCAGTGGCCGCGCCCCGGGGAGCTGCTGGGAGCAGCGGGGCGGGCGCCTGCGGCCCTCCCGGCCCGCCGCCGGCCGCTGCCTGTTGGCCGCGCTCCGCCGCTTGATGCGGAGCAGGAGGTCGGGGCGGTCGCGGCGAAAGCAGGGGTTGCTGTAGTGGAGCCAGGCCCCGGCATCGCCCGGTGCAGCCGAGCCAAGCCAGCCCGGCACCTTGCGGAAGCCGTAGCGATAGAGCTGCCGCACGAAGCTGCGGAACTGCGTGGCCCTGAAGGTGTGCGGGACCGGGGCCGGCCCATGGCCACGGCCCCTGTGGGCGCGGCCCGAGCTGAGCAGCTCCCGCTCCAAGAGGGAGCGGTCGATGAGCAGCCCCTTGGCGCGGCTGTCCCAGCACACGGAGCGGAAGCGGGGGCTGTTCACCAGGCGCCAGAGCTTGGCGGGGAAGGTGCGGGCGCCGAGCCCGGCGGGCAGCGGCAGCTCCGCCATGGCGTCCATCGCCGACTGTGGCCACAACGCCCGCAGCGCAACGGCCGCGGCTGCGCCGGCGGCGCGCGGCCTGAGGGGGGCGCTGCGCTCAGGCCCGCGCGCCCAGCGCCCCCCGGCGCGGGCCGGACTTGGCGGGGACGCGCGCGGCAGAGCCGGAGCTGCGGGCACAGCGCGGGCCCCGGGGCTGGCCGGGCTCGGCTCGGCTCGGCTCGGCTCGGCTCAGCTCGGCTCGGCACAGCACGGCACAGCAGGTTATCCCCACACTGCATGCCGTGCCTGGGTCACCATCGGGGACAGAGAGGAGGGACATTGCTCTGTTTTGGCTGGGTAAAGGATGAAAAGGGGTGATTAGAAAACATTCATTTGGTCTCCTTTTCAGCAGACTAGCTGGTTTTATCTCATCATGTCTGCCTGTCTTTGGCAGAGTTGGCCCATGTCTCGTGATTTGGAGTCAGCTACAGCAGCAGGAAGGGGCAGCCATTTTGTCAGCATTAATATCAAAGCCAAAGTGCTGCCCCATGGATGGATGTTGCTTTCTTCAAGGGATTTTTGGCCTAGAGCTGTAGCAAACTCACACTGGTGTCTTCCGAAAGGGCGTTGCGTTTTTATTTCCACAGGAATCACCTCTTCTTTTTCTTCCCCCAGTCTGGGGAGAGTTCCCATGCAAATGCCTTCTGCAGCCAACTCCTGTCACTGTAGATTGACAAAGGAGATCTTGCAGTGGGGAGAGACTCCCTAGAGCTGCTGTGGAGAGCTGAAGGGGGAAGCTTTGTCCCTTAGTCTTGAAGTCTTGTTGGGGAGCTGCTCGTGCTCTGGGGGACGGACACCAATGATGTTTATCCAAGCCTTGCAAATTCATTCCTGTAAAGAAAGAAAGGATATGGATGCCAGATAGAGAAACAAGGTATACGGGAGAGAGATGGGGAGAAGGAGAGGGGTAATAGAGAAAGGAGCCCTCCGGAGGCAGAGATCAATCTTCATGGAGGTAATGATCAATGCTCAGTTTTTTGCAAATCTCAGGGTACATTTATATGGTAATGCAGAGTTCAGCAACAGGAGAATACGAAGTGTTATGTATAGGACAAAGAGCTAACATATCTTTGATCACGTACATAGATTGGCAAAAGTGTCAGCAGAACATTCTGCCCCATATCTTCTCTTCACATCCTTAGAACATCTTGCTTCACATCTCTTTTCCTGGGGTACATCTTGGCAAACTTCTTTATATTGTTTGCCCAAGGGCAGCATGTTTCTGCTCTAAGGAACGTATGCAGGGTTGTGCAGCTTGCTTCTATCCTGTGTCTGCTGAAAATGCTCTCTACATTCCTGAGCTTCCAGACACACCACAGAGACTTTGGGGTTGGTGTATTGGCAAACAAATTTCAGTCTGAGAACTCTTTGAAATACTTCATTTACTCTTTTTATTGCTTTCCTCCAGAAAAACTGTCATAATCTAATACATCCAGAGAATCTTTTCCTACTTTTTGGGGAATTCCTTTTGCTGCCCTCCCAGACCAGGCCAATTCCCAGGGCTCCTTCCCAAAGTGAGGTGCAGCCCATGGCCTCCGCTCTCCAGCTGGAACAGAAGGAAGCACAGAGTTTGCTGTTGTGGGAGAGGAGCTTCTCTTTGCTGCCTGCTTTCCCTTTGGGACAGGTTGGTGTGTGCTCATTTGATAAAGGCAGGTTTAAACTCTGAAGCAGTTGTGTTTCAAACTGCTCCCTTCTCCAGCTCTTCTGTGGGTATCCTTGGACAAAAGGCCTCTTGGTGGGAGCTCCCCATGGGTAGGTTAAGGAAGGAGGTTGATATTTCAGGGTTTTGACTGCTGAAAGCAGCTGGTTTCTGGAGGTGTCCAGAGCTGGGAGTGGCTCCTTTTCTCACCTGCCTGCAGAAAAGGAAGTTGCAAAGTGGGAATTTCATTTGTGGAGATGGCCACCAGGGGTGTTTGCCAAGAGATGGGCTGGCAGAGAGGCAGGTCTCTTGCTAAACTGGCTGTGTGTTTGTTTTGGTGGTGGAGAGGGTCAGAGATGCAGACACAGACACCAGCTGAAGGAACAGTGTAATTTACTGTAATGCCAAAGTTTAAAAAAGAGTCAGGAAAGGATAAACTAAGCAATGCACCCCAGCATTATTACAAAAGGCTGCCTCTGGTGATTAAGGAAGATCAATCACCAGGTACCCCAATGCTTTCCCCTTCATCCAGAGCTGCACATCAGCTGGGGGAAGCTGTCCCAGCCCAGCCCTGCAGAGCCACGGCCGGGAACTGGGAAATGCTGCGGTGCCTCCACCTTTGGCGGCCACGAGGCTCCCGAGTGCGCTGCGAGAGTAGCCCGGCTCTGACAGTGCTGGACGGGCAATGTGCCAGATCTTCTGCTGGGGGGCACAGCTGGTGTCATTCTCCTCTTGGTTTTCTCCCCCAGCCTGGCCAGGGCTAAAGGAAGAACCAAGGCCAGGTGTGGGCTTGTCCATTTTCCTCATGCAGAAAGGTGAAGACGTGTTTCACCAGGGAATGGATGCAACAATCCTTTAGATAATAACACTTGGTTAAGGAGCAGGTACATAGAACATTGGGTTGGGAAGGTGATCTAGAGGGCAGCTTTGGCTCAGGTCCTATTGTTGAGGCTTCAGTCAGGGTCTGTTGTTCAGGCCTTAGCCCTTCAGTATTTTGTGGTGCAAATCACACCTGTGCACAGCTGGAAACAAACAAGTCTGTCTTTAGTGCATTTGAGACGGGGAACAGCATTATCCCTGCAAGGCCAGGCTGGGGCCAAGAGCAGAAGGCCAGCACCCTGCTTTTGCCCACAGGCAGCCCTGCAGAGCAAGCAGCCCCTCCTGCCCAGGGGCTGAGGTGCCCGAAGCTGCCTCCCCGCTGTGCAGCTCTGCAGAGCCCGCGGGGCGCAGGGTCCTGGGCAGCCAGGGCAGCCCGGCTGCCTTGGGGCACAAGGAGTGGCCCAGAGAGAAGCTGCTGCCCTTTGCTTTGGAACTGTTCCTCAGAGTCTTGTCATTAATCCACAGTGTCTGATGGGTTTTCCTTTCCTCTCCCAAATTTAACTCAGCTTTTTGAGAAAATTGACTGATATAGCTGCTGCTGCTGCTGGTGCTTTTGTCTGCAGGTGAGGGCAGGTGATTTAAACCAAGGATAGAGTCCATTGTTAACACCCCAGCTTTGCCGACTCAAGAAAACCATTCACAATTGGGCTACCACTACTGAGCAGTTTTCCTAGGTTTTGGAAAGCTACCACCTTAAGAAACCCAACAGATTTTCCTCCAGGAGGACACCAGCAGTAGCATGATGCCAATGTTTTCCACCCCTTTTCTGTGTCTTTTAAGAGTTCCACAGTGCCCAGCAGGAATGAAATGACCTGTGATAATGTGATTTGAGAGCTCTGTGTTGTTCGTTGCCACATGAGTGTCCATGACAAGCTGGACACCCCACTTGTGGCTCTGTTGAGTTAAATTCATCCCAATTCTGTGCAAACAGCAGACCCCAGATGCTGAGAAGAGCAAGCACAGTTGGTGGGTGTGCATGCACGCACCCGGGGGCTGACTGGGGTTTGGGCTGAAGGTTTTGCACTGCTGTACATCTTCACTCTCCCAAGTTGGAGCAATTTATCAAATCTATATGAAATGAAAAGATATAAATCAATATGAAATCAAAATATTTCAAAACGTATGAAATAGTTCATAATAATTTATCGTAGATTCAATTTAACACAATTATACTATTGCCAGCCGGGGGTCTGTGTACAAATCACGAACGGGCCAGGACTGCTGAGGAACGCGACTCGAGCTGTTTGTTTGCCAGCATCAGTCTCATTACATGGTTATGACAATGGGAAGATGCCATCCCCACACATCTCTGGCAGTAGACAAAGAACTTAATGTTATAACTTACTTTAAGTAAGTTTTTTGACCAATCACACAAAGCAGAAGCATTATGACAGTATGTCGCTGAAGGACACGAAAGAACACAAGCACACCACCGCTCTCAAGGTGAAGGAAAAAAGGGAAGTTTTATTCTCTGACTCCAATATTTATAGTTTTTCAAAAGTGACAGTGGTTTGGAAGGTGACAGTGACACCTCTGCAATGACACTGGTCAAACCAACAGTCCATCAACTCTCTCCTCCTCCATAAAGGAATGAAAAACAATGAGTTATTTACAGAAAGTGTGTGAGAAAGTTCACTACAAGAATGTCAACATCAAAAGGCTTAGAAAATCTTTAAAAACCAGGGTGACAACAGTAGTTCTACCCAACCACTATAAGCACACATACCTTTGGTTAAAACAATGCTTGCTCATTTTGAATACAATATCTGCTTGTAAGCCTTAAAGCACAATGCACAGAGCTCCATTATTAAGCTTAGAAGTTCTAATATCTTGCTAGAGATACTTTTTTAATCTTAGGGGGTCATTCTAGCCAAGCATTAATACACAGACCATTGTTCTATTTGTCCTTGCTTTTCTACTACTTCTTATATAAGTTTTCTGCTGACAAACCTTATGGCTGCTGCTTAGTTCTAATTGCAGTTCTGCTGTCTCTGAGGCCTTCCTTTTGCCACTTTCCCAAAACCCTCTAATTTTGTGAATTCCTACAATTCCCCCTCTCGGTACAAGTAAAAAGAAACCTTTGGATCCGTGTTGTTTGTTAACTACCTTGCATTTCATAGCTTTACTATAGCATACCTGCTTATTACTTGCTTAAAGCATCCTTTTTGCTCACATTAAGCCTTGCTATATTCCAACACAGCAGTTTTAATGTTGTGGCCTTGCTATATTCCAACACAGCAGTTTTAATGTTGTGAAAGTCCAGTCAGTTCAAAGGGCACAAGTCATGTCTGATAGCAATTACAAGTCGTTGTCCAAAAAAAGTCTCGCCTGTTCCAAGGTCTTAATTAGAAACCTTCCTCCATGTCTATACCTTCATCCACCATCTGCGTGAGATTTCAAGAACAGTCTGTGAATCCATTTCCTACCTCTCTCTCTTTTGTGATTAAATCTTCTTTGATAGTTTTTTCCATCATTTGTCGCACACAACGACGTATGCAAGGTATTGCTATTACCATCACTACCAAAGCACCCAATACATATAGAGACCTATTCTACAAAGTTCTCTTAGCCAAGGTGCAAAGCTCCATCCTTGGAACAGATAATCTAACCATGACCCACCATCTTCTTTATTTGGAACTGTCAAATCTTTCAGCTTTTGTATGATTTTGTGGATGGATTCAGAGTGATCAGACAGGTTCATGCAACACAGTCCTTCAAATTCCTCACAGCGCTGCCCATGTGCCTGTAAAAGAAAATCAATTGCTGCTCTGTTCTGTAAGGTTGCACGTCTGACAGCACTAACATCAGTCATCATGTCACTAATTGCAATGGAAGTAGCACTGTCTTCTTTCTTCAGCCAACACTCCAATCGCTGTAATGATTTCGATGCCTTGCCCAAGGCAAGTTGATGTAGAAATAAAGTTGATGTAACTCATTTTGCAGGGCCCTAGGGTCTGAAATTGCTATTACAGTTTTCTTTATAATGATGGGAAAATCTTTTTTCTCTGTGTTTTCTCTTGATGGCTTTTTTGACGATAGGTGCTATCACAGTGAGTTGTCTGATGCTACATGGGCCACCTTTAATTTCTGAGGGAATGCCCTGCCAGGCTCTATCTCCACAAATGAGCCAACATTCTGTTGCTCATTGTCGTGGGGACTCACCTAGGTCATCTACTCATCAGCAGTTTCACCCTTAGGGGGTACTGGGCTAGTACAATTGTACCACAAACTTGAGTATCTGTCCTCAGGATGATGGGGAGTAACATTTAACTGTGGATCTCCCTGGTACTGAAACTCAGCACAAAATTCCATCACCAATGAACCAAGAATTCCAATTCTTGAAGTTCAGAAGGTGCTTTAAGAAGATCAGGGGCCCAATGATGCCAGCTAGTTATGGGATTTGTCTCGTTGGCAGCCTCACACCAATTTTTGTAACGACTGGGTATTGGCTACTCCTTGGGTAGCACAGGCACACCGACCAAACAGATTGCAAAGGGTTTGTCTGGGCTGGAATTGGTCAAACATATGGTATCTGAGCCTGCTGACTTGGCTAAAGCAAGGCAAACATTCATTTTTGGTTGATCTACATGCATATACGCATGCTAAAGCAAGCAAGCAAAACCAGCAAGTGCCAGTATATAATTTGATCAAGCTCCATGTTCCTGTTCAGCTGTTTTTTGGCAAAAGCTTCTCCATCTAGTTCATCTATTTCATCTATTTCAGTTGTCAAGCAAATCTTTTAGCACTTGTTCAGGGACTGGCCAACTACAGGGCACTAAACTGTCCCTCTAACCTTCAGTTTTTACAAATTGGGATATCTTAGAATTCTTTTGAACACAATGGACACCACGCTTTTGCTGAAAGAGCTCTATGATACAAACCATTTTCACAGTCCAAAAATCAACATCAAACTCAAGATTTGTTGCTTTCACAGGATGAACAGGGAACATCTGGCATGCACCGTAGCTTCTCCGTGCAGCTCACGTCTGCGTGCTCATTTCCCTGCTGGTGGAATTGTTGGTGCGCTCTTGTGTATGAGACGGTTCCATGTCCTTCGCAGGGACCCACTTAGGTCCGGCACCTGTGCAAATGCAAGCATACCCTTTGCCCCAAGTGGAAATTGGTGGAAATGGTCCTTCAATTTGTCCTAACTCAAGGTTTCTGATCAAAACTGAAGGATTTTCTTTCAATTTTGCCTGTGTGCTGTTTGAAAAGTGCCTAAAAATTGGAGGATTAGGTCCTGCAAATGAGCTATTCAAAACGTAAAGACATATAAAGCTTTGCTCAACATCATCTGGGGTGTTGCTTGGGCCACTCCCCCTTTTGTGGATCTAGAATGGCTTTTAGAGTGTGGTGCGTCCTTTCAACAATTGCCTGACCTGGGTGGGAATAGGGAATACCAAAAGTGTGGTGAACACTCCAGTCCATCAGAAATGTGGCCAATTTTTGAGCTGTGTATGTGGGGCCATTTGTCAGTTTTCACCTCGTGAGGGATCAGTTTGGCGAGCTCCAGACCCAGTGACACTGACAAGGACAAAAGCAAAAGATGAGAGGCGCTCTTTCTTCCCAGGACCAAAGTCCCACAGCTTTAATGGAGAACAACTCCAGGAGAGAAAGGGAGTGTCCAGGGGAGGAAAGAGGATGTCCAGGGGAGGAAAGAGAGTGTCCACCTCATGGCAGGGGATTTTAAACCCTGGGAGAAGGGGGCAGTAGAAAGGAATGACCAACATATAACATATGTTCAACATAATAAATCACCACACTGTAGTTTTCTGCATAAATTGCTGCACCTGTTGCAAACAAAATCCTAAAATCTCCCCAAACACAACCGTGCAGTCCCAAATGACCACAATGTGGGAGAAAAACCACTCAACCCCCCTGTATACCCTAGCACCAGGTGTCACAGGGAGCACCAACCTCTGCAATTAGAAAGTCCACACACACAGGCTCATCGGGAAAGGAGTATCTCTTTATGAGGGGACAGAGTGCTCACTTTTCTCAACACAACACACACCATCCACCACATCAGCATCCACCCACATCATCTTCCTCCAACATTCACACACTGAAAACACAACCACAATTACGACACACAGGAAAAATAGCAGCAATAAAACAGGATTTGCTCATTTCACCCCCAGAATTGCTAGCAGGTCCTTCTTGACACAGCAAATCCTTTCTGCCGGCGGCCAGACCCAAACCCAAACTGTACAGGCGTACGTTGTGCACAGGACATCTCTGTTTGACGTGTGAACAGCCCTTCCCCTGCGTACGCCTTACAGGTTACTTTATACAGAGTTAAACATTCCCTTTCTCCACAGTCCCAGCAGTCTTGTCTGTCCCCCACGAGGAACAGCCGAGAGCAGAGGCGCCTCCAGGAAAGGAATGTCCTGGCAGTGCCCAGAGATGTCCAGAGCCAGGTTGTTCTCGCTGGAGCAGAGAAGCATTCCTGCCGCAGTCACCAAATGAGGTGTGGAATAGAACTCACCACAGTTAAAGTTAGAAGGTGGTGTGTTTATTACAGAGCCAGGCACATGAGGAGTTGTCTCCTGAAGGCATGTGTGAAGAATCACTGGCTCTCTACTTATCTAAAATGTCTTACATATTCATATAATTCCCAAAAAACCTAATACATATTCATAAAGTAACACCAACTATCTCCCTTTGTATTAAAATATATTATAATTGAGTCCAAACTTCCTTCACGTTTCTGCATTCTTTCACTTCAAATGGGTTGGTGGGTTTTAAAGTGGGGAATGGTCTCCTTCAGATGAAGGCCAAGACATCTTCCTCAATTTGACCTCTTTTCTTATGACCTGTTGGCAGGTTTTCACACCCCTTGGCTATAGCTGAAGTTTTGAGGCCCAAGTGCAGGCTATGGTCCTCTTCTTTGTCACAAAGAAATACGCATCCCATCCCGCTTCTTTAAACATAGTAAAGACAGGCAAGTGATATATTACCCTAGCCTTAACTACCTTATCTGCTAAAAATTAACCATCCCTTATTATTTTTACTCTTCTTGCTATACTTTTTCCCTTTCACTAAATCTTGCTAAAATTTTAACTCTTCCAGTTATTTTAAATCCTTGATTCATTGGCCTCATCTCACACGCCAGCCATGTGTGAGCCGGTGCTGGAACTGGGAAATCCCATTCCTGAGCAGGAGATACAAGGCCTGGTTCTGAGCTGGAAGGGTGAGAAGGATGAGATGCACAGCGTTTTGATCCAGGGGATGTCCTGAAAGTGCACTGCTTACCTGCCCCTGCTGCCGAGCACCGCGCTCCATCTCCTTCTCCTGCTCAGCGGATTTTTAGGAATCCAGGGCTTGGTATGTATTATTTGCTACTGCAACAAATAGAATTAATTTTCTTTGCAAGCCCAGTTTTGACCTGGGTTATTTTGTGCATGGGTCTCCTCCTGAACCTTTGACAATGCCCAGCAGGGACTTAAAGGACACTCCTATTCTCATGTCAGTAAGTTTGGAGAAGTGATTTAAGTATCAATAAGTCAATAAGTATAAATCAGTAAATTAAATAATTTGGGGAAATATTTAGCCTGTGAGTTTCAGAAAAGTATTGAATGGATACAAACTAGTGAGTGAGATTGCTGGGTGTACATGTATTAGGGAAGTGATTCCGCACACACCCAGTGCTGAGATCAAGGATTGCCTCTTTTCTAACCCTGAGCTGGCAGCAGGGATCGGGCCCTGCTTGGTAACTTTCATTTTGAAGACTTCTGTTGAGCAGGTAAGAATGGTCAAAATGAAATCTTTTCTAGCTGTTTCCCTTTGGTTTACCTGTTTGCGGGTTAAAATTCTGTGCTGCAGGTGTGCTGGGTGTGTGCAGAGCAGTGCAGCCCCAGAAACGCTTTGGCTTGCCCACAAGTTGTCATGCCTTGTTGCCAGGTGTGCCCAGCTGTGGCAGGAGAAGGAGCCCGCAGCGCAGTGGGCACCGTGCCCTGCCCAGCCGGGGCTCTCTGGCACAGAGCAGCAGCAGCGCCAGCACCGTTCAACCCGCTCCTGCCTTGGCTTCCCCTGGCACACAGAAGCCTCTGGAAATCAGCAGCGCCAGTGGCGTTCCCAGCTTGGAGCAGCTGCTGCTGGCGGGCAGATGTTGCCAGTTCGACTGCTGCCAAAGGGGAAGAAAGGCAGAGATGTACACACACCGGAGCCCTGGGCATGTCCAATAAAGGTGCAAGTATGTGGAGAGATTTGTTGGGAAGCATTTCAGCTGTGATGCCAACAGTGGCTTCTCTCCTGGCTCTGTGTGTTCTAGACGAGTAATGCAATGGTTGGCTCTGACAATTAAGAAGTAGATGTTATGTGGATGTTCAAATGTGTAGTGATGGTATTGTAATATATCCTCCCATAGTCCTCTTTCCCATCCCTCTTGTAATAGCCTTGGTAGTCAGGACATTTGGGGAGGGCTGGCTTGTGACCAGCAGGCAGGGTGTAGCAACACCTGACCTCCAGTCAAGATGCAAGAAAGTAATCTCCACCAATGGACAGCAGAGAAAGAGTTGACTGACAAAACTTTTAGAGGGTCTAAGGGTATAAAAGGCACAGCATCCTTTTTGTATATGAGCCCATGGCTGCTAGTCACTGAGACTCCCAATGCTGCAATTTTTCCCTTTTCAGTCCTTTGTTAAGGTTTAATAAACCTTTAAAATTTTAAAAGTGAGAGTCATTTCTCACATGTGCAATGCTGTGTGCCATTTTCTTGGTCTGGTTTCCTTTGCTTGTGTCCCATCTGAGTGCTCAGCTGGGGTACAGGCTGTAGGTGCTTGGGGCACTGTTGGAGTTCCTCTTGGATCCCCTGAACAACAGGGTTTGGCCCATGAGGGGATTTTGTGCTGCTTTGTGACAGAGAAGAACTTCCCAAGCTCTTTTTTTGGTGTTTGCTGTAGGGGAGGTTGGTTATTGCTTTGCATAAATTCACAGACCAACGTGGAGCGTTTGCTTTGTGATGTCAGGGCATGGTTGCCACATTGTTGTGGTGACATCAGAAGGTTGCCTTGGTGCATGGAAGGCCTGAGTGTCAGAGCAGCCCTAGCGCTTGCTCATATCAGGAGAACCCTCCTGGTTGGGGAATTTGTCAGTGGGTAGCTTCCCACTGACAAGAGCCTTGTTATTTCTATATTTACCTAACTTTCAAAAAGGACAATGTTTCACCATCTGGCCAAGGCAGCTTTTGCTGTGTATGGCATTTCTTTCTCCATGTATTATGTGACACACTTCACCCGTAAGTAGCGGTTTCCCTTCTACTTAGGTTAGGGTGTAACCTAACCTGACTCTTGCATGTCTTCCTGCTCTTTCTTGGTGGCTGAGTTTCTGATTTTGAAAGAGAAAGAGCTTTAGGACGCCACTGGTTTGGTAAAGCTCCTGTCAAGAGGTTCAGCTAAAAGGGGGTGTCTGTAGCCACAGGGGCAGCATTTGCAGGGGAACCCGCAGGGCTTCGGTTCTCTCCACGGGAGAGTCTGTGGCAGCAGAGTCTGTCATTTCCTCAGGTTGCTGGGACAAGCAGGACAACTTCCAAAATGCAGACTGGGAGGCCTTCTCAGAAGGCCTTCTAAAGACTTTGTAGCTCTCCCCAGAACTCAGGGAAAGCTTCTTTTATTCTAAATTTTGTAATGAAAGGATTTGACTGTCCGTTTTGACCCTTGACTGAGTGCTAAAAGAGTGATTCCCTTTGCAGTGCAGTGCACCCGCCAAAGCAGTGAGTGTCTGCTCCTGAGCCTGGAGCTGCTGCTGTGCTGTTTCACAATAGAACTGGCACAGCTCAGGGGGATTTGGGGCAAGCTTTTCTGGGTGACTGTTTTCAGCAACGTAATGGGAATTAGTGCATGCAACTTCTTCTTTGAAAAAAGTACCTGAAAGACAAGAGAACAAAAGCTGCTTTATCTGTTGGACAGAACAGAAGCATTGAGTGTTGAAGAACAATTTGCATTTTCTTGATCACGTTTGTATTCATTTACTGACTAGACAGGCCAAAGTGTAGGCACAACCAAGATTATTGTCCTGATCTCTTGCTGGCTGTGTGAAAGAACTATGTCATGTGGAGGGATGTTGATAAAGAAAAATACTCTCTGTTTGGGTTGACCTCTTCTGTTGGATTCACAGCCCAGGCAGTTTTCTCACAGCACTTGTTCATTTTCCCTTGCCCACTCCAGGTCACCTGAAGCGTGTATTCAGAGGTGCCGATCCTCAGGTGAGTGAGAAAGGAACATTTCATGTTCCTGGTGCTTAGGAATTGTAGAGCAAGCTGTGAGCTTGGCCTGTGGCAGTAGAGTGTAGAGGGCCAGCTGGGTAGGCTGAAAGAAAATCCATTTCCATGTCTGCAGCAGCAATAACAAAGGCATCTCTGGCCATTTCTTAATTTTCCATTTCAGAACTTTCAAGGAATGAAAAGCTCATTTTGCAGAGAGAATCTTGCTTCTTGATAGCAGCCAGGGCGGAATGTCTAATTCAGAACTAGTAGCAATTCTGTTGAATTAGCCCATTTAAATTTAGTTGCAGTGACTTAGAATCCCATTGTTACCAAAGTTTCTGATTTGTCCTTAGCAGAGCTGGTTGTAGAAATAGAGCTGAATAGAATAAAGTGATGAATAGAAATAAGGTTATAAATGATAGGTAACTTTCTGTCCCTCACACTGCTGTCTGTCCACAGATCACAGAACCAACAGCAGTCTCTCCTCTGGCTCCCTCTGCTCATGGAGAGGAGGCCGAAGAGGAGGCAAATGAGGTGGATGAGCGCCAGCCTCCAGCTGTGCTCACACCACAGCCTGAACATTCTGAGCCAGTAAGTGCCAGCTGTGTGTGCTGCTGTCTTTAGTGCAGGGCAGAGCTGGAAGTTTCTGACCAGCCAGCACTTGCTGCTGCTGGCTGAGGATGCTGAGTGCTGGAGTCCTGCCAGGGCCTGGTGATTGCCCCCAGCCTGTGACAGCTGGACAATGGGCTTTGGTCTGTCACGTTTAGGCACCAGCTTCCTGGCATTTTGATAGGGGCCAGCCTGAAGCACGAAGGCTCCCTGTTCCCTGTTCCCTGCTCAGCCTTGTTGGATACACAGGGGACACTGTGGCGTGGAGAGACCTGTCCCCCTGCACAGACTGGCCAAGTTGCTGCAGGCACTAAAAAATTTTAATCTGACAACAAAAGCTCTTGGTTGTGCTTTGTCCCCACAAACTTCTTGGGTGTGCTTACTTGGGACTATTTCAGAGACACACTGGGGATGTAGAGTTGCTGCTTGAAGTCAGGGATTTTGGTGCCTTTGTTGCCAGGTTGCTCTTTTGCACCTTCAGGCAGAGCAGCCGGTAGCAGAGCAGATAGGGGCTCTGAGTCTGCCTGTTTCTTGGTCTTTGATAAGCTGCAAGGAGATGACTATGTTGTCCATGAAGCTGTGGGGGACCATTCTTGTCTAGTGTGGCAAAAGAAAGAAAGGGAGTACTTCTGAACCTTTCTTCTGAGGCAAAAACCAGACACTGCATGTGTCTGTTGATACCTTCTGTGGTGTAGTTTGCTTTGAAAACTGCATTGGAGCCTAGAATGGGAGCAAAGCTGCAAGTCCTTGACTGCTGTCTTGTAATCCTAAAACCAGGGTGTACACCTAGCAATGGTGCCTGCAGTATCTGAAGTGCAATGGGCACCTTTGTGTCTGGGGAGTTGCGTGGGCCAAAAGGACGCAGGGCTGGCGGCCGTGAGCAGCTGAAGATGAGGCAGCGTGGGGCCAGGGGGCCAAGAAGGCCAAGGGCACGGTGGCTGTGCCAGCAGCAGTGGGGCAGCAGGAGCAGGGCAGTGAGCGTGGCCTGTGCTGGGCAGCGCTGCGGCCACAGCTGGAGTGCTGTGTGCAGCTGTGGGCCCTGGGAAGCAGAAAGTCATGGAGGGGATGCAGCGAGTGCACAGAAGGACAGGGGAGCTGGGCAAGGGGGGGCAGCACAAGGCCAGGGAGGAGGGGCTGAGGGAGCTTTAGCCTGGACAATGGGGGCTCCTGAGGGACCTTCAGGCAGACTTCCATAGATCCCTGGCTTAGACCCATAGAGCCAATGCTCAGCAAAAGGGCTGTTTCCCCGCCAAACATCCCTTCACTGCATCCAAGTGCTTTAGACACTGGAGTAGGTAACACTTTCATATTTTGTTTGTTTATTTGTTTGCTAGAAGGAGAAGCCTTGTGTAATTTCTCCTTCTTCAGGGAGCAAGGGAGCTTTTTCTCAATCTTTCCTGCCCTTTTTCCAGCACTGGCAGAAACTTTCAGGTTAATGGCTCCTGTGTGTTTGGCAGCCCAGGGAATCAGTGTGTGTTGTGTTTGGGAATTGAGCAGGAAATCAATGCCCTTACTTTCCAGCCGGCGCTCAGAGATTAGAGGAGCTGGAGGGGCTGGGCTGCATTTCTGACTCCAGCCAATTTAGCCCCATCAGTGTGGTTGAGTCCAAGAGAAGAACTTGCCCGAGCACAGATGCACAAAGAGCGCAGTTCCCAGTGCAATGCTCGGGGTCTGACTGCATTCCGTAGGGACCCACACGCTCCAGATTCCCCAACAGTGTGGGTTACTGAAGCAACAGGAGAGCAAGTTCAGGACGGCTGCTGATCGGGGCACTGCTACCGAGTGCTGATGTGTGTAGCGACAGAAAGGCCAGTATTGATTCAGGGTGACCTCCCCGTGGGGAATAATGTGCTTTGGCTCTATGATTTAGGAGGTTAAACAAATGCTTTCTTAAGCTGTGGTATATTACACTAGTACTATATTAAAACTCTACTATAGAGATATTATACTAAAAAGCTACTAAAGAAAAACTGGTGACTGTCTCCAGACAGTCAGAACACAGCTTTTATCTAATTAGCTAATCAAGCTAAACAACTATCACTAAAATCCAATTAACAAATCACTTTCAGTAAACAATCACTAGAACACATTCTACATGTACTAAACAACAAGAACAGCAAGTAGAGATAACAATTGTTTTCTCTTCTTCTCTGAGTTTCTCACTACCTTCCCTTAAAAAAACCTAGGAGAGAGAATTATATCTCTCTCTGTTCAAAGAATGTAAATACCACAGCACAGTAAAGAGAGATTATAAAAGTGAGATCTGTCTATCTGTCTATTTGAATCTTCCTGGCTCTGCTCCAAAGCAGTGGAAGATGCAAAGCTCACGTAAAGGCGTCCCTTCAGGAGAGCAGTAGAGACAAGTTCCACTGACTGATCATGAGCAGGCAGAGATGTTTCCCCCTCCAGAGATGGTTGTTTATTCCCCTCATGTTTTCCTGCTCCAGCCTTTTCTGACATGAAGCCTTCATTTGTCCTTTAAATTTTTGCATGTCCTAAGGGAGTGGAACTATCCCATGCTGTAGCTGGGATCTGGTGACTTTGCTCATACATGAATTACTTGACACATGGTTTCCTTCACTGGCATCCCCAGGGTTGTGTAAGTGCATTCGTTAATGGGGCCCTATGAGAAACTCTGTTACTGCTGGTCAGAATTCTCAGTTGACAAAAGAGGGAGAAGAAACACCTTGGTCCTCCTCCATATACTGAGATGGCCATAGAGGTTCTCTGACTTCCATCAGAGATCTTTGCATGCATCCTCATCTCCTGGATGACCTGGTTTTCTAACAAGAGTGTGGATGTCAGGAAGGAGGAATGCTGGTGCAGGCCTGAAGAGAAGGTGAACCCCAGAAGTATCTCTCACAAGGAATGAGCTCACCCAGGAAGCCCCTGCAGAGCCAGGATGGAGCTGTGGGACAGGGCGGGGTGTCAGTCACTACTGAGAGACAAACAGGCCATGGCAGAAGCAGAGGGAGGCCCTCACCAGACCCTTGAGAAATGGCACCCCTTCCCTGTCAGCTGCCTGAGAGGCTGTTGGAGCTTCAGTCCCAGTGGCCCCTGATTGTAGGGCCAGGGTCACTTTGGAATCTGTGCCTCCCCTTGGGCCGAGAACGACCCAGGAGAGCAGCAGCACAGTGCTTTGGGAACGTGTGAGCCCAGCAGTCTGTGAGTCTTGGCCCACAAAGGGCGTATGGGAAGTTGAAACCCATGTTCTCTTGCTTTCTGTGAAGGTGCTTCTAGAAAAAGAGCAGGAGCACACTGCCTCATCTGAGATGCCATGCCAGACTCAGGGAGAGCTGTTCCCTGCCCGAGAGCAGGAAGAGCAGCTCAGGCAGCAGGTGGAAGAGCCACAGGAGAATGGCCAGGTAAGCCTGACTGGCCAGGGGACAGAGGGAAGGGCAGGGAGAGGGGCATAAACCAGAGCTCCTGGGACTGAGGAGGGCAGGAGTCCCACAGGCAATGGAAGCACAGTGCCTTGGAATCTGCAGAGATCAGCCCTGGGACAGGATGGTTACAGTGGAAACAGAGCTGGGTAGGGAAGCAGAAAGAAGGGGCTGAATAAATGTGATTTTGAGGCTAAAAGAGGGAAAAGCTGAGCCTGATGGCAGCTCTCAGTCACTGGCTCTGCTTTTGTGTGTACAGAACATCAAGGCAGAGCCACAAGCAGAGCTGCCTGAAGCTCAGAGTGCCATCATGGCAGCTAAGAGGAGGAATGAAGACATCCAAGAGGAGAAGAATCTCCCTATGCAGAGGGGCAATCAACAAAAACAGGTGAATGAAGGAATGGCAGCCACTCCACTCATGAAAGAGAGTCCTTTCCGTTGTTGTTTACAGAAAATTGATGAACAGCTGGAGGCACAGCTGCAGGAAACTGAGGCTAGGATCAAAGTAAGGAAGAAGAGGCTAGACAAAAATATTAAAATCATCAACGAGAAAATGAATTGCCTCCTTCAGGAGCAAAAGGCTCAAGAAAAGCAAGCGAGTGAAATAGCAATAGGCACTGCAGTCACCCAAGGCGTGGTTTCTGCCCTCCTTGCCTTTCCAGTGCAGAGCAGCAGGGGGTGGGTGATGCCTCTGAGTGCCATCCTGATGAGGCCTCTGTCAGAGCTGCTCTCAAGGACACTGCCTGCTCTGCTGGATCTCAGCTGATGCTCTAGACAGTGGCATTACTCCTCTGGCCATTTAGCCAGCAGTTGTCCGAATGAACTCCTGCTGGCTTCTTCCAGGTGACCTTGTTTCTTGAGGTGTTTTTGCAGGTGAACATGGTCACTCACATAGATTTGGAATACGAGCTACAAGCTGTCTGTATCGCTTTTCAATGCTCCTGTCCTTTACTTTCTTCCCAGTCGATGACTCCTGGCTGACGGGGACAAGCTGTAGTCTCTGACTGCTTTGTTCTGTTTGACTTGAGGTGGAAGTGTCGCCATCCTACCTGGCAGCCTGCAGAGAGTTCCAGCAAATGATGGGCAGCCAAGAGCCCCGAGGCTGGCATGAGGCCCAGGCACTGAGCCATCCAGAGATGCTGCAGGATAAGCTCGTCCCGAGGAAGGTGCAGAAAAAGAGAATTTCATGGCAGGAGGTAGAACATTAGAATGAGGAGCTGCAAATGTATCTGCAGACCTAGGAGGGGGAAAGGAGTCTTTGGGAGGAAGTGGAGCGGTCATTGCTGCAGTCATCCTTTAGAACAAGAAACTGGCTATGAACTGGAGTAAAACCAGTCTTTGGTTTTGACCATTTGGTTTCACAAGTGGACATCCAAAGCAACCCAGTTGAGCTGCATGTGGCTGACAGCAGCTTCCTAAGGGCTTGCACTTCAAATGGCAATCTCTCTGGCATTTCAGGGCAATCTGTGCCACACCTTCCTGACATCAACTCATTTCTTGTCTCAGACCTACACCGACTCTGACACTGAAGCTGCTGCAGAAGCAGCAGTGCCGTCCCAAGGAGCCTTTGCTCCCCAGCTGAAGAAGTGGAGCCTGAGCCCTTGGTTCACCTCCTGTGCTGACCCAGCTGCTGCTCAGCAACAGGAGATGGCGGGTGACTCCCTGGAGCAGCAGAGTACGTCTGGTATCTTTCTTATCTGAGGGACAGTGTGTTGTGTGCACGTGTCAGCATAGCTGCACCAAAGGGTTCTGCTCAGTTTAGTGTCACAGAAGTGCTGGCAGTGCTCCGAGGCAGCAAGAGAGAGCTCTGGGTGTTCCTGCTGCCTCTGAGGGCAGCTTAGACAGGCTGGAGTTTGCCTGGGCTTTCCTCTCTGCCAAAGGCAGAAACAGGGATTGTTCCTGGATCAGCAGAAGGCTGTGACTGCTTGAGTCCTAGCCACTGGCAGAAGCCCTGCTGAGATCAGTCTCTAGGAGAACAAATCAAGCCCCTTGTGATTCTGCAGCACAACCCAATGAATCTGCTTCTTGCCCGTAACAGCTGCCAGTGCTGTGCTCTCAGATAAGATCTGGTAGGGTTGAGAAGAGAGCCCAGTGGATTCTGTGTCTACCATCACCAGTTGGGACAAAAAGGGCACTGATCTGTGCCTCGGTGTGGCTGATCTCAAAGCCCATCCTGTTGTGTCCTGTATGAGGGCAACAGGGTGAAGAGAAGTGGCGCGGTTCTTCACGCGGGGCATGGGCAAGGGCGTCTTTGGTCTCAGCCTGCTCATAAAGGGTGAGGGTCCTGATGCTGAAAGCCCCGTGGGGATTGGTTCTAGCATGAGCTGCTCTGGTTTACAAATGCAGAGGCATTCTTCTGGCAAACTGCTGCAAGGTGGAAAAGATGGGAACACTTGGCAATATTCCTCCTGTTCTGAACTTGACATCTGTTCAGAGGAATTGATTCTAGATGTCCAGGTGCATTTAATATTAGCAAGTAGGAAACCTTTTCTAAATCTCACAGTGTTTATTCCCAAGAAAACAAAGGCACTGTTAGTTCCAGCTCTCCTTAATGTTTCTAGATGACAAACTTACTTCCCTTGGTCAGTATTCTCTTCTGCTCTCAGTCTCCTCTGAATGTATCTCCCGGTGCTTCCCTGTGTGCCTGCTGTCAAGCGGTCTCTCCCTTCAAAGGATGCTAGAAATCAGTCTCTGTGCCAGCCACTTGTGCTGTGGGCCTGCTGTTCTTTTCTTGTTGTTCCAGTTGCTGTTCCTGTTGTTGTTAGCCAGCTGTCCACCAAGGGAGGGCTCAGAGCCCCAGACAGTGGGGCTGCCTTTTGTATCTCTGAGAAGGTGGGATCTCTGCTTTAAAGTGAACATCTTGCACTTTGTTTCCCTCAGGGAGAATGGTGAAGATGGAAAATCCTATTCTAAAATACATTGAACTGGAAAATATTGGCAGTGGGTGAGTCCAAGCAATGTTAATTGTACAAAACTATGCATCAGGTGTTTTACTGGTGGAACAGGTATCAAGTGTGAAGTCAGACAAGCTGCAAATGTGTTCAGGCACTGGGCTTAGATTGTCAGTGCTGATCAGTATTTCTAAGTGTGCTCAGAAGGCAATGTCAAAGACATCTCCATGCTTCCAGTGTCCTGCAGGTCTTAGGCATTGACAGCACAGATCTCCTGTGTGGGCTGGCTTTCACTGCAAGATCTAAATGGCTTCTCCTTTCTCTGTTTCTGTTTTTTTCTAGGACGTTTGGAGATGTTTTTAAAGCACTCAACTTTGCCACAGGAGGAGAGGTAAATGTGATCAGCCCCTGCAGACTCTGCTGCACTCGAGGGCTTTCCCCTCTGGTGTGAGCTGTGGCTGGAGCTTTGGGCAGAGCTGTGCTGAAAAGGCACAAGAAGCACAGACTGGTGCCAGCCCACGAAACACATTTGGGACTTTGTCCTCCTCAGCTGCCGGAAGGAAGGCACGGAGGGCAGCGGTTCCTTTAAGAGAAGGACACGCTCACTCGCTCTCCATTGCTAAAACAAAGGTGGTGCCTGTGAGCACCTCACTGCTCTTTGGTGCTACAGCTTCAGAGTCCTGAGTTCTCATTTCTGGCTGCCAGCAAATCCATCTCACAGTTACTGGTAGTTCCTTGGCCACTTGCAGTGCTGCACTTGGGAACTGCACATAGGGAGAGATCAGCAAAGAATCCCTGAAAGCCCTACGCCCTGCCCATAGCCCAGGATGTATCCACAGAGTATTAAGGCAAGGATTCCTTCTTCTGAATCCCAAAAGATGCAGCAGAGAGTGTGGTCAGAGGTTTGTGGGTGATAACTGAGACACCGCTGTTACAGAGTGGTCAAGGCAAAATGTCAGTGGCCCCACGTGTCCTGTAACTGGCTCCCAAGGGAGCAGAGAAATGGGCTGTTGGAATGTCAGTTCCTAATTACTGCAGTGCCTAATCACAAGGCAGTTTGGCACAGCTCAGCTTTGTCATTGCAAAATCACTCGCTCCACATGCCTTGTGGTTTTGTGACACCAACCTCTCAAGTTACTGATTTTCAATGTCATTTTAGGTGGCCATCAAGAAAATACGCCTTCAAGGACTGAGGAAGAAGGAACTAAAAGTCAATGAACTCATGGTCATGAAGGTGAACAGGAATCCCAACCTGGTCAACTGTTTTGACAGGTGAGTTGTGCTTTTGTCCTATGAATGTTTGTTCACATATTGCAAACATGCAAGGTAAAATCCCACTTTGGTCACTGGCAGAAAATAGAGCTGTAATTATTGGCTAATTATTATTGCTCTTTTCATCTCCAGTGGATGGGAAGAGATTGCATTTTGTCTGCATGAGTCTTTGCTGGCACATGGTATTTGAAAATTGTTCAAGAACCCGGATGAGTCGTGTCTTACTAAATCAATGATGTCTGTATTCACAGCCACCACTTTGGTTTGGAGCTTGATTTTTTTCAAGTGTCTTCTTACGTCCAGGTAAACTTACAAGGATTTCCCTTGGATTGTTGCCACTGTTTTCCACTGCTATGCATGCCAGGAAGACTAGGTGCTTTTTTCCAGAAACACCATGCATGACAGGCTTTTTATCTGGGCTGTTACTAAACTGCACATTCTGCTTGCTGCCCATCTAAGACATCTCCTTTTTTGCAGCTGTGTCTTTCTCCTTGAGACTGGACAGATGGCAAACAATGCACAGCCAAGAGGGAATGTCTATTCCTTTTTTTTGTCTTTGTCTCAAAGGGATCTGAAAAGAAGAGTCAACCCGTCTTTTCCAAACAGCAACCTAGCCATGTACATTCATCTCCATGCCCTTGTTTTCCTTCTTTCAGCTACCTTGTGGGTGAGGAACTCTCCCTGGTTATGGAGTACATGGATGGAGGCACTCTGAGCAATGTCATCAGGCAGACCTACCTGTCGGAGGATGAGATGGCAGCCATCAGTCGGGAGGTCAGCAATCCCATCTGTGTTTCCAAGGGCTTGGGCAGCATTGTCTGGGAAACAGGGCCTCAGAGCTGGAGTGATTTCCTGTGCCAAGCTTTGTTTCTGTGTTGCTGCTATTCTATGGGCAAGCAAAAGCATCTCAAGTGAAAGGCCTGCCAGTGCCCCTGCACTCCCTGTAGTCAGTGCCAGTACTCTTATCTCCTGCTGTTGTATTCTCGCTCTGTCTCTTGTATTTGTATTTGCTGTTCTCCACCTTGCCTCTCTAAATGTTTGCCTGGAGTTTGTCTCCACTGCATTCCTTGCCTGTGAAAGCAAAGGTGGTGGTGGCAGGATTAGAAATGATCAGGAAAGAAAAACGACTCATTTCTCACAGTCCTCAGCTGAAAAGGATAGTAGTGCAGCCAAAATGCTCTTTACTTCCAGAAAGTGACTGGTGTGATACATCCAAGCCTGTGCTGAGGCCAGCAAGAAAATCTTTGTCATGCAGCCTCCCACCCAAAAGTGATCCGCTTCACACCAAAGGGAGAGACTTTTCCTTTCCAAACCCCTCCTTTGTCCTCTGCATGGAAAAAGCATGTCCACTGCGGCAGGAGTCATCCTGGCTGGTTGGCAGCGGACAGCCTACAACAGCAGGTGCTGTTGCACTTTCAAAAGCTGACGTGCCTTTCCTCAGAAAGGTCCTGCTCTGCAGGTGTTGGAGCAGCAAGCTCTTCCTCTCAGTGGCCATTACTGTTCTGTCCTTACTCCCCATTCCCCTGGAGAGGGAATCATTTAGTTTCTTTGTTTTCTTGCTTGTGTGATGAAATCACATCACTCATTTTTGACCTCCTGTTTCTGTTTTCTCTCTCAGTGCCTGCAAGCACTGCAATTTCTTCATTCAAACCACATCATCCACCAAGATATGAAGAGCAGAAACATCCTTCTCAGAACTGATGGTTCTCTCAAGCTGGGTCAGTATATTCTTGGTCAGGTGCAGCGTTCCAGGGATGTGGGTGTGGGGCTGCTTGGAGTGACTGCCAGCTCCCCAAAAATGGTGCTGGTGGCAGTGCAGGGACCCCTGCTGCGAGCTGAGGGCACAGTTGCAACGTGCACAGAAGTATAAGGAGCCACAAGCAGTCAAGAGTGGTCTTGCTCTGTGTGTGTCCCTTCCATAAAGAGGGAGCGACAATCTAAAGCTTCAGGGGAATAAAGTCCACTGCTGTGAGCAGCGTTAAGAAACCTGGGTTTTTTTGGAAGTGGCACATTCCATACTCCCTTGGCTAAAGCCCCAAGGAAATCAAGCGTGGACAGTTCTCCAGGAGATTCAACAGCACATTCTTAGTCCGAGAGTGGGGAAATCTTTTGCTTGGTTTCCTAATTGGAGCTGGCTTTCATGGTTTGTTGTTTTCTCCACAGCTGGCTTTGGCCTCTTTGCTCAGCTCAGCCCTGAGCAGGGCAGACGGAGCTCCGTGGCCGGCGCTGCTGGGTGGCTGGCGCCTGAAGTGGTGACAGGTCAACCATGTGGCCCCAAAGTGGACATATGGTCTCTGGGAATCGTGGGCATCGAAATGGTGGAACGAGAAGTTCCTTCCTGGAATGCAACTCCTGTCTTGGTAAGGTGCAAATACTCACTGATCCCACTGTCTTTCTCACCTGTCCCATGCTCTGTGTGCCATTGGACAAAATCCCATTGCCATCTGCTGGCACCACTTCCACCAAGGTCCCCTTCTAAAAATGCCCCTGCAACACATCAGCATCTGCTGTAGCTTTGGTTGTATCAGAAAGGGAAGTGGCAGTTCAGAAACCTAACCAGTTCAGAAACCTGCCATTTTGGCCTCCAGCCATGCCTGACATTTCTCACTTGTTTTTTGAACAATGTTGGAACTCTGTTTCTGAAGGACAAGAATTTTTCAGTGGAGAGGGTAGACATGTGATAAACATCCTGAGCAATGGAGGTTAGACCTTCCCAGTTTCAATTTTATAGAAAACATAAGAAAAAAAGGAAAAAGAAAAGTAAACAAAAAAGAAAAAGAGAAAAAAACCTACTATGAAACCAATATCCAAGCATTTCTGCTTGCTTATTCATTTTTTAAACACAGCTCTTGTCTTCGATTCGATAGCATCTTTTCCAAGTCCTTTTCGAAACTTTCAGGCTTTCAAGTCATCTGTACATTGTTCAGTCACGTATATGGGTGGCCTGGATAAGTTTCGGATGTGTTTTTCTCCGACTGCGATTAGAATTGTTTGCCAAACCCTTGGCTGTTTCTTGCTACTTTAACAAGTTGATGAGCTTGCAGGCAGGTGCCTGGGCTGGGATCCAGCGTGGGCAGTTGACACCGGTGCTGTGTTTCTTTACCACAGGAGCAGGGCCATCCCTGGCCTGCACAGTTCTAATGACAGGGAGGCCTCCAGCTCCCCACCATGGCCAGTGGCTGAGCTCAGCTGAGAGTCAGGATAAAACCCTCTTTGTCACCTCTGGTGATGTGGGAAAAGGACAGAAAGCCGCATCAATTATTTGTACACAAGGGGAGTGCATTGCCATTTCCGGCTTTGAAATTCTCCTTTGGCTTAAAGAGGATAATAGCAAAGTCTCTTTGGTCACCATCTATTTCAGTGCCACGAGCACAGAGTTATCATGACAGTGGTGGGCATTTTTATGGAGACTCCAAGGCCTCTTGCCATTGTTATTTTTGTCTATTTGAGATGGATTCTGCAAGTTGAGGTTTGAATAGTTCCAAGTTGGTCTCTTATGTTTCTAAATACCATCTTGCAAAAGCAGAATGAGCTCTCTCCCTCTGACTTGTCAGCGTGTTAGAGCTTGGTTCCACATGAACCACACTGGATAATGATCAGCCGATGTCTTGCCAATCTACACTGTAATTGCTTGGCCTGAGGAGTATCAGAAAGACCTGCTGAGCTCCATGGACACTGTCAGCTGCATGGAAGTGAGCATCCTTGGCCTTGCTGAAGAAACTGGAGCTCAGCTTAGGTTAGATGCTCTTGAGCAGGAGAAAGGCTGGAATCCTCAGGGGTTTCCAGAGGCCTGCGTGCCCAGAGGGACTGAGTTCTGGGGAGCAGCTGGATGTTTCTGCACATCATGGAAAGGGATTGCCAGACAGCTCAAGCCTCACCACAGGCAAACACTCCCCAGCTCTTCTCAGGCAACATTTGCTTTGGGTTTCAAGTTGTTCCCACTTGTCTGTCTGTGAAGATGCCCCTAAAACCACAAGGCAAGCCTCTCAGAACTGGTGTTACATTTCCAGAAATGAAGAAGGGAAGCCCAAACACAAGAAAGTTGCTAAGGTACTGATTTTTAGAGAGGAACTTAACCCCCTGTGCAGTTTCTTCTCACTGGGAAACATGCCTGAAACCTGGGCATGAGGGTCTAAAGGCCACAGGGTCTCTTCTGCTTCTTGAGCAGTGCTGCTGAAACACTCAGTGACCGTGTTTCTCTCCCAGCCCAAGCCACATTCTGCCCGTCACCAAGCCAGAGCCTGGTGATGTGGAGAGCCTGCCAAAACCTCCCATTTGTTTCCTGGCCCTTTCTGGGATGGGCCTACCATTCATGCACTGACTTGTGTAGCCAAATGAGTAGAGGGTGACCGTAGGGATGGAACCTCTCCTTCTGATTAGACCATGAAAAGTTTTTGCTTTTCCATGTAAGGAAAGCAGAAATTTTCAGACTGCTGAGAGACAGAGCTGCAGGTGGCTCCTGTGTGTCCCAGCAGCCGTTTTCATTGCAATACATTTGTGCATGCATTTTAATGTGTCTGTGTTGAAGATGAGATTCCAAATGTTTGTTTCCTTACCTGAGGAATACCTGGTGGGTTTCCTTTCTTTCCTTCCAATTCCCATTGTTTTCAAGAACAAAGCAAAAAGCTTGATTGGTTTTGTTTTATGGCAGCTGTGCTTAAGAGACAAGAAGCACTGCAGAGATACTTTTCATATCCTAACCCTTGGATACAGTACAGTTAGTATAGCAAAGTCCTTCTTCCAAAACGCCTCTCAAGCTGGTATTAATCTTCAGTGAAGGAACTGTGCTTGTGTTGATGTAGTTCCCACTAACTAGGTCAGGCAATGAAATCAGCTGCCAAGGCAAGATCTGCAGCACAGTGGGAAAGCTGTGGCTGCATCGGAGTTTGGGTTTTTGGTTGGTAAAGGAAAGTCGTCTCTGGGTCACTGCCAGCGCAGAAAGTGCCACTGCAGAGTGGAGCTTAATCAATGGGATCTGGGAGAGCAGGGACAGATGGGAAAGAAGCAGGTGGAGCCTGGTGTCTCCTTTTTCCCCAGCCTCAACTCCTGATAGCCACAGGAGGAAGACAAAAGCTGCAGCAGCCCAACCTATTTTCATCTTGCCTGCGTGACTTCCTGAGCTGCTGCCTGCAGAGAGACGAGGCGCGGCGCTGGTCTGCCAAGGAGCTCCTGCAGGTAAAATGTGAAGGGGCTGCAGGTGAAACAGGTTCTGAGCGATGGGCTCCTCCTCCACTCAAGCCCAAGGCAGCAGATGAGCCCCCTTCCTCCTCACCTCCATTCTTGGTGCTCTTCAAATAAAAATGGTGAGGAATCCTAGACTGGGCTGGGTGGCAGGGCCCTGTAAAGGTCCTGTGGTGCAAGTGTCCTGCAATGAGCAGGGACATCTTTAAAGAGATCAGGTTGCTCAGAGCCCTTTGCCACCGGAGCCAGAATGGTTGGAGGGATGGGGCACCTACAAGTTCTTGGGGCAAGCTGTGCCAGGGTTCCACCATGCTCCAAGAAAACAAGTTCTTCCTTAGACCTACTCTGATTAGATGCCCTTTGTGTTTAAAAATATTTGTCCATATCCTGTTGTAACTGACCCTGTTAAAAAAGATGTCCCCCACTTTCTTCAAAGCCACTCTGAAATCTTGGAAAGTGGCAATAAAGTCTCCCTGGGGCCTGTTCTTCACAAAACTGAATAACTCCAGCTCCCTCTGCATTTCCTGAGAGGAGAGGCGCTCTGTCCTCTGACTGTTTCTGTCACCCTCCTTTGTAATTTGGTGGAGTGTTCAGTTTTATCTAATGGCAAAAGAATTGAAGTAGAGCAATGCAGGGTACAGAGACATGAAATGGCGGTGGAGGAACACAAGGAAGCCAGTCCCAGCTGAGCAGTCAGAGATTTGGCTGTGGGCAGGAGGGGCTGTGGGGGGCTCACTCTGAGGGGCCCTGGTTTGTGCCCCCCAGCCCACCCTTAGAGGTTTCTGCCACGCAAACAGGGACAGCTGGGAGGGACTTGTCCCAGCCCCATCTGCTGCCTGGCACGCTCAAGCAGACGAGAACTGTGCCAGGGTTACTGCCAGGCTGTGTGGCAGAGAGGGAACTGCAGGGCCCAGTGCCACTGGGCTGGCCCTGCTGGGAAGGAAGGAGCCATCCAGCACACGAGGGCCAGGGCATGGAAAGGTAGACACTGCTTTCTGTCCCTGTGGGAATCAGCACAGTGCCTGTCTTTCAAAGGCAGGGACCCGTGTGAGCCATTGTAGTTTCCTGAAAGGAAGAAAGCCCAAGGACAGAAAGCACCATTTCTAGAGCACTGGCAGGGCAAAAATCCGAACAAGATAAAGAAACCTGAATAAATGGATGAGTGGGATTCTTGGCCAGGTTTGCCTGTGATGGCAGGGTCCTGCACATGACTGCTGGGTAGGAGATGGTCCCACTGCTCCTCTTTCTGGGTCTTTTTAGGACCCACAGCAATCCCAACTGAGCCTGTGAAGCACTGAGCTTGGAAAGTAATGGTTCACTGTTCACTGTTCTTTGTCTTTTTGTTGTTTGGTTTGTTGTTTGTTTTTGGTTTATTTGTTTTCTTTTGGTTTTGGTTTTTTATTTGTGTTTTGTTTTCTTTTTTGTTTTTGTTTTTGTATTCGTTTTATGGTTTTTTGGGGTTTTTTTGTGAACAGCATCCATTTGTAACATCAGCCGAGGCTGCATCCACCCTGGCACCACTCATCATCTCAGTGAAGAGGAGGATGGAGAGGCAAACAGTGCTATAATCATATCAGGACCATTTTCTCCATAGCCATCTTAGAGTAGGATTGTAGAGTAGGACTGTAGAGTAGGATTTAGAGTAGGATTTAGAGTAGGACTATGTGGAGAAAAGAAAACAGACTCTGCACAATTTAATGTGAATCAAGGAGAAGCCATTTATTGTGCTTCTAAGCATAGTTTATAATTAGTTCCTATCCTATAGCTTTCTGTAGTCATGCATTGTTTAGTTGCATCTTTTTCTTAATCTAATTGGTAGATACTGTAAGGGTCATTTTATTTGGGTTGCTACCCCTTTGTCTGTCAGCAACTCTTCTGCCTCTTCTTTCTGCTCACAACATCAACTTTTTATCCACAAAGTTGAATGCAGCTTTATTAAAAACCTGACTTAGTCCTAGAAGGTTAGTTAGTTTAGTTAGCTCCAGAAGGTTAGGCTGGTTCATTTAGTGCCTGTCCATTTTTCTGTAAATACCACCCTACAGGATTATAGAGTAGGATTGTAAATAAATAAAGTTTCTGAAACTTTAACTCATCTGGAAGAATCCTTTCTTTCTCACCCTGTGAACAAGCTGAGCATTTCCTGCTGAGTTGTCAGCTGTCTCTTAAAGGTGCAATGGCTTCTTTGGTGTTGTGAAAAGCACATATTACAGGACAGGCTCTTCACAGATATTAAAATTTATATATATATATATATAAATTAAGATGCTATATTTGTTATGTTGTCCTAGTTAGTAGTACTGTATTTTTTTAAGTAGTGTGGTATGTTGCAGTGTGATGTCATGGTTTGCCTCAGATACCCCAGGTTCCTCCCTGATAATTCCCTGCCAGGTGTGTCAATCATCCCTCCTTTCCACACCCTGACCCCTGCTGAGCGCTGTCTGTCAATCCTGGCATTCCAGAAGGGCGTTGAGTGATTGGCAGAATTCAAAAGATGCCCTCCCCTCCTGGAAGGACATTGGGCCATCCAGGTGTCCTCTGTCCCTTGACACTTCCCCGCCACGTACCTGGTTGGTGGTCCCCGTGTTCCTTCCCAACCCCTCTGCCCCGGGTAAAAGGGCGAGCAAACCATGCGGTTGGGAGTTCTCCTGGAGCCATTGCTGGATTCAGAGGCCTGTGGGCCAGGAATAAACCTCTGCATAGAAACCCTCCATCAGAACCGACTCCTTTCCTTCACCTCGCCTTAAAGCTTCTCTACCAAAGGTAAACCTGAGCTCCTGCATGCCTGGACTTGCCTCCAAGTGCCCAGCTGCAGCACCCAGCTAGCCAAAAGTGTCTCTGGGGTAAAATTCCACTGTTGCCGCTATTTGGTCAGGCAGCAAAAGTCAGACAAGCTCATGTACGTCCCGTCCAGCTATATTGGTAATTATTTCAGTGGTAAATATAGTTTTAGGTTATAACATTATGTAAAACAGGAGCTATGCGATGTAAGATACTTTTTCAACTAGCTCAAGAAAGGGATGGGGTAATCAAGAAATTCTTTGCCCATAGATGACAGCAACAGGACACCAAAAGCCCCAAGGGAAGAATTCTTGCGTCCCTTTGGAAAAAACCAACTTTCTTCCACCTCCTTCCCAACTTTGAGGAGCCAACAGGATTAAGGGGAAGAACTTGACAATAAGCAGAGAAACCCTTTGTTTGAAAAGAATTTATGCATCATGTATGAGATATATGAATATGCAACAGGCTATTGCTTTTAAGGGCTAATCCTTTGTTAGCGTGTGTGCTTTCAGGGCATAATTGCTCAGGAGGCACCAGGACTGTCCGTATGTCTTTGTTTTTATTGTCCTTTACTGTTCTAACTCTGATTGTCCAAATTCTTATTATTCTAACTTCTATTACTATCTTAATAACCGTTTTATTGCTAGTAAACTGTTAAAATTTCAAAAGAAGGGATTGTTGTTTTTCACAATGTTCTTTGAAAGCTGGGAAGACTCTTCATTCATCATCTCCAGAGCACACTGCCTTTGGCCAGCACACTGGCTCGTTTTGGTACATCTGTGACACTTCTAGTTGAGGCAGAAAGGGCAATGGCATTTGAAGGCAAAACCAAAGGAAGAACGGAGTAGCCCAAACATCTTGCGCAGATGCAGGCCTTCAGCTGTGACTGGAGAGCATTGGCGTTGCTGCCACTTGGATTTTTATCCCTAGGTGCAATGTCTTTGGCTGGAGGAGAGCCTTGCTCAAGTGAGAAAGCAGAAAGATCAGAGAGGGTGCTCGGGAAGGTCTCCTGTGGTGCAGAGCTGTCAGCACCTGTGAGGTGAGAGCGGGCACGGCCTTGCCCGGGCTGGAGCCCCAGCAGAGCCCCGGCAGAGGCCAGAGCAGCCTGAGCCCCAGGCAGAGGCAGGCTGGAAGGAGGCCCTTGGAGCTGCAAGAGGCAGCAGCCGGGCCCTGGGTGCCTCTGCCTGGGAGCGGGCGAATCCTCCGCTCTCAGAGCCCAGGTGGCAGCTGGCTGCTGCCGAGGGGAAGCGCAGCCGTGCTGGGCACAGCCCGGCCTGGAGACATTGGCCGTCTGGAGTGTGCCCAGGAGCACGGAAAGGCCAAGGGTAGCCGCGGGCCGCTGGGCTGGCTGAGGATTCCTCCTCTTCTGCCGGCTGCCCTGCAACTCCTGGCAAAGGCCAGCAGTGTGTGCAGCACTCTGGGCACCGGGGCAGGGAGCCGCGCTGCTCGGCAGGCTGGAGCACAGGGCAGCTCCTTCAGGCCTGGCACTTGTGCCAGGGGAAGCGAGGCCAGCGTGAGGCAGGGACAGCTTGGCAGGGCACATCTGCAGCAGCCAGCGCCTCATGCAGCCCTGGGAGGAAGCGCCTGCAATCCTGCAGTTCTGCACTGAGCCAGAGCAAAGGTGTGAGATGCAGAGTGTTTGGCAGAAATATTCAGGCCCACCAGGCCAGCCTGCTTTGTGCTCTGTGGCGCACAGCAAGCGCTGTGCAATGCAGCCCTGAGCTGCTGGGAGAGAGGCAGTCGGGGATGTGCCTGAGGTGAGCCAAGGTGTTAGCTGAAAATGTAATTAGGATAATTGAAAACTGCAAATGGTTCGAGGGGCTAGATGGGAATAGAATTGGGATAGTAGAAGATTGCATGTTTTAGTCAAGATTTAAAAATGAGGAAAGAAACTAAGTTAGTAATACAGCTAGCAGAAATCACGTACCTTAGTTAAAGAGTACCCAATATATTAGGAACATAAAGCTACGAGTGACAGGGATAGAGGAAGCAATTGTGAAGAAGCAGAGACCACAGAAATACTTTGCCTTAAGAATAATTGAGCAGTTAGGAGAGGCTTGGACCATGATTAGCAGGTCAAAAGGTCTTGCCACTAGCCATGGGAGAAGAGTTCACCATGAGGAAGACGGCTTTCTTCCTCCCATACAACCACTACCTCATTTAAAAATCCCACTGAACCAGTTAAGGGAGTACAATTGCACAGCTGTAATAGATATTCAGCTGATAAAATTGCAAAGCAGGCAGGTAAGAATTATGTATTATGGGTTCTTAGAAACCCAATGTAAAACCTTTTCTGTAGAAAGAGAGAGCAGGAGTCTGCAACTCCTTGCACGTGTCTTTGGAAACTAGTTCACATGTGTCCAGGGCTGCAATACATACCCTTCTTTTCTACTATAATTAGTTCAAGAGTAATCTGTCTGTGCTTCAAGGGTTATGCTGGAGTAGTGAACTGATTTGGAAGGGAGCAGAAGAGTTTCAGCAGGCAATTTTTGGAAGAGATGGAAGGCTCTTGTGACTGAAGGTAAAGCTATTTGGAATGGAGTAATGATCCCAAAGTCCATACAATTGTATCTCTGTGTCTGAATTTAAATCAGAATGCTTATAGATAGCTTCATGCAATTTGTCTACAAATTTATCAAAGTCTTCATTCTTCTTTGGTGAATTTGTGTAAAAGACATAGTGTGTAACCCATCTGGAAGTGCAAGGATAGCATTATATGCCAGTTGTTGGCTCATCTGCAAGACTTGATCAATGCTCTTAGCCTGGGCAGTGGCAGTAGGCCAGGGCCCCTTGCCAAGTAACTGTTGTGCTGTTAAACCCTACAGAGGATCACCCTGCACTCTAGGTCTTGCTGCTTCTTGAGCACACTTTTCCTCCCAGCTTTTATGACACATCACCTGCTGACAGGGTGGCATTCTAAGTCATATCATGGTTTGCACATCAGCCGGAATTAATGTGTTAGATGGAAAAATATACTGCAGAAGTGACTGTGCAAGTTGGGATTTTCAACCAAATTGTGAAATTGCAGCTCTCAACTTTTCTAAAATCTTCCAATTGAAAGGTTCTCAAACTCTACTTGCAGCATTAGTTACTACAGGAAAAGCTTCTACATCATTGGAGAGAAAAGTCCCTTCTACAATAGCTTCTGGAATAACTTTTTTCTACTTTCGTTTCTGAGCTGCTTTTATTTCAGGGTCACATTCCAACTCTAATTCCACATTCTTTACAGCATGAGAGGGAGGATTTTGTTTAACCGGCTCGAATGCTGGCTCAGAGACAGAATGGAGGAGTTTTTCCAAGACAATGGCCATATTCAGCCAATGCACAATCCAGCCTGCTTGTAATAATGGACAATTAACACGTTCACAAAGAATGAATTATGGACATATTCAGAAATGAACTCGGTATATCCTTGAAAAAGATATATGAGGAAGAGTCATCAGGACTCAGCAAGTTTGTCAGCAAGTTTGGGAAAGTGAGCCATGGGTGGGCCACACAACCTCAGCAAGATTTGTAAAACATTAAATGATCCGATCAGCATTCTATTTTAGACCTGTGAACAGCTAGGATTAACCAATCATGTATTAGCTAGAGACACGTGGACAGTAAAGATTTATTATAATAGAGTCTTTTTAGGAATAATAAATTTAGCTTCACTGGATCATATTGGTTATGTTGTGATGTCCCTGAACCTCCGCACCACGCACTTAAGGGTGGGTTGGTGTTGCCCATGAAATGTACACATCTGGGGAAGGGCCCTTGGCAGAGAGGGGCTGGATTCCCAAGGGAACTGCTTCCCCAGGAGCCCCCAGTGAGACAGGTGCAAGTGTCTCCATTTGACTCCCTGTGTTTCCTTCAGTCCTTGAGGCCCCTTGCACTTTGCAGAGGGGCATGCAAAGGGAGAAGGCTGTGAAGAAATACCAGTTATGTTCTCTTGATGCAGAGTGTGATTTTATACACTCTCTCCTATGGTGCAGATGCTCTTCATTTCTACTCTGTTGATTATTCTTATCAATACATATTTTAGTTTACACTGGCATTCCTCCCATAGAAAAGCTTTCCTTGTGTATTTGATTTATGTCTGCAAATGTTGATACGTAACCTTAGGTACCTGAATTTAGCCCATTTCTCCTCTCGCTTTAATTTCAGAAAATGTCAGCATTACAGATGTACGCACCAAAGTATCCAAGATTTCTGTGCAACAGAAAGATGAGTAAGCAGTAGTACAGTTCAATCTACATTACCTTTAGCAGTTACCAAAGCCAGTAGGTATTTTTAAAAGTGTGCCTTCTTTCAGCAATATTACAAATAGATTGTTATATAAAAATTATAATACTGGCTTTACAGAAATAATAAAATGGATTCTATATGTGTGATGTTAAAGTTGTGATCTTTATAACTTTGTTATAAAGATATAGTTTTTATTTCTGTTGTTAATTAAGCTTAGAGAGCTCCCAAGGCCTTGAACATACTTGAGACTGATTTTGTAATAAATGATCTTTTAAAACTCTGTTTGGAAAGCAGAAGGTAGGAACATCAGTCATCTTTTGTGTTTGACTTTATTGTTATTTGATATTGTAGTAAATACTGAGCATGAGCTGGGATGCAGATTGTAATTGCTCATCTTTCCAAAGATAGATATGGATACTATTAACATGTGCCCTGTTTATTGTTCCTAACTGACTAATTTACTGCAGTAGTTTTATAGTGCATTTTTACTGTTGTAATGTCTAAATGTAATGGGACAATATATATTTGACTTGGGGTAGTTTGGCTTTTGTTTTTCAAATAATAAAACCACTCTCTTCAGCCTGGTGAAGAAGAAATCTGCTTCTGTCCTTGTGTACAGCTATGGGTTTGTTTCCATAGCTTCTCCTTCCCTTTTCTGCCTAGGCTTTCTCACCTGCAGTTTTCAGTAGAAAAGCAACAAACCTTTGAAAGGCTAAACCTCAACATAACTGTGACCCTCAATCAATACTTCCTTCTTCCAATTTCTTAAGATCTCTTTGTCCTGGGCACTCAGTATGGCCTTTTTCCTCAAAGTTCTTTGGCTGTCTTGAATGCTTACAGCGTAAAAGGTAATCCCTGATCTATTTTCAACTCCCTGCTCAGATGCAGACTGCTGGAAGGGAGCTAGGACTGGTACTGGAGACCTGGCAGCTTGTCCAGGAAGCAGAATTTTTGAAATAATGGAAATGTGGAGAAGCATGCAAGTCTGGGTGGTGAACTCAAATATGCAAGTACTTGCAGTTTCCTGACAGGACTTTACAGTTCAAGGCCATGGTCTCTTCTTATTTCTGTCCCTTAATGCTCAATCCTTGCCACATTTCTTCAACTTCTTTTGCACTGTCATCTTCTGTGTTTTCTTCCTCTCTTCTTCTCTCTGTGACTTTCTATGCAGGACAGATAACCTGTCATACATTGTCAGCTTGCTCAGTGACCTGAGTAGTGATATGATGGTGTAGAAATTGTAGGTGCACAGTAGGCAAACGCGTCGTGCTTCTGTGTGCCCTCTGCCGGCAGACCTGCTTCCCAAACCTTCAGTCAGACTTGGAAAAAAGGCTTGTCACCACTACTTTGTTGTGGTTTATGCATTGAGGAAGAAACACTTCCATCTCAGCCCACTCAAGCCACTGCAGAGCAGGAGTTGTTGCTTTGGTAGCAGATGTGCTGTCAGGGTCCTTACAGCTCCACAAGATGTGCCTCTCCTAGAACAGATTTTTGTATTTTTGTACAATAAAAACTATGCTTTAAATTGCACCAGTGTAAGTCATGAACTCCTGTAGATGTGTTTTCAGACATAGATATTTACATATATATGCCTAGTGAATGGTCTCCTGGGGAGCAGGAGCAAATGAGGAAGGAAACTGGGCTGATAAAACATGCTTCTGCTTCAAGAAAAACCCCCCAGTCTTCCCTTTCCAGAGAAGGCTATAAACTTTTTCTTGATTGGCCTAAAGAAGATAAACAAGTCCCTCCATGTCCTGATCTTTTACTAGTCTCAAATTATTTAGAAAAGTTTTAATTTTTTTTTTTTTTGGTGGGGGGGGTGGTGGTGTTGGGGTCTGCACTTCAGACCTGTTCTCCCAGCAGCCAGGGACCTACAGCTGCTGTGGGTGGGGCAGGTGCTCAGGTAATTACCAACAGATGCTTGGTAATTGCTAGCAGCAGTTGAGGTGAGAAGTTGGCTTGTGCCTGGCTGAGGGCTTGAGGACTGTGGTGAGAGAAGGGATAGGGAGTGGAGTGGAAAATATTAGTTACACAGGAAAATCTGAGGTGTAGGTGGGATTTAACTGGATTAGGTACTGCATTTCATGGACTTGATCACATGAAGAACTGAACATTTAACTATGAGATAGGACTATTTAGTTGTTATTCTAAATGCTGCATTTACTAATATGTAATGTAGTTTCTTTGTATTTTGCTCAGAAGCTGTCTCAAAAACATTGAAGTCCAACTAAAGTCTTCATAAACACAAGTTAATAGCTTACTTTTTGTTAAAAACAGAAGCTGAAAGGGCCATTGGCTCTTGCATTCAGTAATTCACACATTTTAAAAGAAGTGGCTCTCTCTTCTTCCTGTGGCTAGCTCTCTTCAGGCTAGAAAACATTTCTGGGAGCATTTCCTTGCTGCTCCTATATCTCTATGCCCGTGGAATCTGATGCTAATAGTATATTTTTCTAAAATTAGAAAATGTTAAATGTCTGTAGGCCCTTTCATTTTGTAATTTGCACCTGTCACTCGGGGGGGAAAAAAGTCTAAGTTTTTTTTCTTGTAGGCCTCTCAAATTTCAGCCCATTGCATTTAGCTGCAAAATCCTAAGTCCTGCTAACAGGATGCCTGAAATGGACACTGGTAGAGAGTAAAAAAAGTTGCCTGATACAGATGCTATCAACTATTTTTAGTTCCTGACAGTCCAGTATTTCCCTTACTCCAGGACTGTTCATATTTCTTTCTCTTTTTCTGGCAGCTCTCAGTTCTGTGATGACTGAGAAACAAAAATACAAAGTAAGCGTATGCAGAGTAGATGGACTTTTTTAGAATTAGGGGCCAATTTGACCATACACTGATCCGTATGATTGCCTTCTTCTGTGAGATTTTAGTGGTGTTGGAATATATGTTGGGAAATAATTCATGCTCTAAAAGCATATATTTCATACAGATTGCAAAATCCAACCAAGTCTCTGACCACAGGCAGCCTGAGAGGCAGGCGTCTATTCAAATTCCGAAATTCCTGAAGGTGGTCAGATAACGATCGGCACTTTAGCCCAAGAATAGACACACCCAGCACAATGATCACCATTATCCCGAGTCATTGAAGATGCCTAAGAGCGATCATTGCCCTGTTGATAACATCGATCAAGATAGCCAAAGTCGCCAGAAAGATAGGTGTGAATACATGACTTCCCTGAATCCGATCAGCGCTGGCTATCAACAAGGAAATGGCGATTGTCCAGCTCTGCACACTGGAAGAACCAACTATGAATATGCAGAGTTACAAAAGAAACTGGGCATTCTTCGCTCAGGAATAATAAACTGTATAAAGCATCCCTACAAGAAGCAGCTCTCGTGAATGGTGGAGGGTCCGATGCAATAGAGGTGGGATCCAGGTTCACCCAGACCCAACCCGGGCTCCACACTGTCTCTTTGGCTGTGGTGGTTTTGAAGACCATATTTTAGTCGCAGAAAAAGATAAAGAAATATTTTCGCATTTTTTATAATTTGGCTTTTGACTGATCATTCATAACAGTTCCATATAGATGATTCCACATTTGGTGTCTTGCTGCGTAAATCAATAGCACAATCAGTTCATGATAAGCACCAGTACAAGCTGGACTTCCCAGAGCAGCCAACTGAAAGAATCTGAAAAGAAGAAATGCAGGAAATGACTTGGTAAACCTTGCCTGGAAGATGGCTGATGGTTTTTTTCAGTAATCTATAATCCATTCCCTTGGCTTTTGGCTTTCTTAGCAAGGCCATCTGCATCCCAGATTCCCAATGAAGTGAGAAGCCTGAGCTTGTGCAAGTGCCTGAAAGATGCCCTGTTCCTCTGCAGGGACACTCAGGCTGGAACAGGAGCTGAAGCCCTCTCTGCGGCAGCCTCCTCCAAGCTGGAATTTGTGTTGTGCCGTGCTGGGAGAGGAGGAGGAGGAGGAGAAGGCTGGTGCTGTGTGGCAGCAGCAGGAGGTTTGGCCGCAGGACATTCCGTCTGCGCCGCTGCCCCGCAATGGGCGGCCGTGCCCGGGGCTCTGGGCCTGGCCCCGCGTGCGCTGATCTGCCTGGGCTGGGCTCAGGTTCCCGCTGGGACTGGGCAGAGCCTGGGCTCAAACTGGGGGCAGCAGCAGTGCAAAACACCTCTGGGCATCTGCATTTCCTGCTGCTGGGAAGGAGCAATGAAGTGAGTCGAGAAGTTCTGGTTTCTGCTTCTCCTGGTGGATTTTTCAATTTAATTCCACACTACAGAGGCAATTTCTGTGATGGCCTCTGTCAGTTTATTCTATTTCAACAGTGCCAGCAACAGGGCTCTGTTTGAGCACTGCAAATGTGACCTGTGTGGCTTTAATTTCCCTCACCTTAGTGCTCAGGGGCTGGTAGGCATTCCAGTATCTGCTGATCTTTATGTCTGAGACAAAATTACTGACTTCACTGTCATGAAAGCACCATGGGTAGCACCAACTGAAAGAGGCACTTGCAGTTTTATGGCTAACATTCAGGTGGCAAGCAGAAGAGGGCCAAGAGCAGTCATGATCCCCAATTCCCAAGGCAAAGGCGCCAGCAGCCTGCTGCTGTCACCTCAGGGTGAGTCAAACAGAGCTGAAAACAGCGCTGGAACCCGATCCTTTCTTCCTCTGAGGGCTGGCTCGGGGCGGCACAGGTGGGCCCTGAGCAGTCAGGGCTGTGTGTGGGTGCTGGTTGCTCTAGCCCAGAATTGAGCTGGAAAAAGCCCTTGGGAGCCGAGGCAGGAGCAGGTGGGAAGGGGCCGGCGCTGCTGCTGCTCCTGGCCGGGAGCCCCGGCTGGGCTGGGCCGGCGCCCCCTGCACTGCGGCTGCTGCTGCTGCAAGAGCCAAGCGGGACTCGGGGACAGGGAACGGACACGGGGGGACAGCAAAGGCCTGGCGGCTGCAGGGATGGTGGCACTGGGGCCGGGGCCAGCACAGAGCTTCAGCCCGCAGTTAGCCCTGAGGGAAACGCTGGGGAAAGGCTCCATTTCAGCCTTTCTGCACTCGCGGCTGTGAAGGGACTGAAATGAAAGGAGAACAAGCAGGGCCCGACCCCTTCTCCTTTTGGAGGAGCCCTGCGCCTGGGGCTGTTAGGGGCCATCAGTCATGAGGCACCATTAAGGGCCTTGAGAGGCCATGGGGAACTCGGAGAGGCCATAGGGGTCTGCGAGGGGCTGTGGGATACCGGGCACCTCATGGAACCAAGGGGCCATTGTGGCCCACCAAGGTCTTTTGGAACAAAAGGGACCATGGTGACACTACAGAGCCTCATGGTACCACAGGCCCATTGTTACACAGCAGCCGCCGCAAGGCTGCAAACCCAGGAGATCATTGTGACACTGCACAACTGTGCAAACCTGTGAGCCTACCAGGGAAAAGGCAGCAGAAATGTCCTGGAGAGGCACACCACAGGCTCTGGGCATTCGTCACAGCTCAAGGTTAGTAACAAGCCTTCCCCATGGTGCTCTGCAGCACTGTGTTAATTTGTCCCAGTTCTGTCCTCCCTATTGGCCCGTTGGCCTTTCCTACTCCTTTGACTCTTATATGTTTATGTTCTGGTGTGTTCTCCCTTCCCTCTCTGCCCATTGGTGTGTAACACTGTCCATCTACCCTGGCATTTCCTATTGGTCCCTTCCCTGTGTACCGCCCCTGAGCCCTCAGAGCATTGGATCCCTGGTGCTCTCCTCTGCACCCTCTTTCCCTCTGTTTATACTCTGGACCCTCCTTTGTCTTTGTCTTTGTCTTTGGCCCCTGGAGGCTTTTGGTGTTGCTCTACAATGAAGCACGTTGGAACTCCATGCCTGGACCCTCCCATGTATTCACTGGTGAGCTGCTGCATGTGTGTCTCTGTGTGTCTGTCTGTGTGTGTCTGTGTGTGTGTGTGTCTCTGTGTGTGTGTGTGTGTCTCTGTGTGTATCTCTGTGTGTGTGTCTCTGTGTGTGTCTCTGTGTGTGTGTCTCTGTGTGTGTGTGTCTGTGTGTGTGTAAGTCTGTGTGGGTCTCTGTGTGTCTCTGTGTGTCTGTGTGTGTGTGTGTGTGTGTCTCTGTGTGTGTCTGTGTGCGTCTCTGTTTGTGTCTGTGTGTGTCTGTCTGTGTGTGTGTGTGTGTGTCTGTGTCTGTGTATGTCTGTGTCTGTGTGTCTGTGTGTGTCTGTCTGTGTGTGTGTGTGTGTGTGTCTGTGTCTGTGTATGTCTGTGTCTGTGTGTCTGTGTGTGTCTGTGTCTGTGTCTGTGTGTTTGTGTGTGTGTCTGTGCATCTGCTGTCTGTCTGTGCTGATGCTGTCATGGCTATTGCCCCTTGGCACAAGGTTGTGTCCACTACCACCATGGACCACAACAATAACTCCTTTTCTTAATTTCCTCTGTGGTGTAAATGAACCATTCTATCTAATCATGACCAGAATCAATCAGAGCTGTATTTATATAAATTTATCTGGTATTCCGTTATTAATCCTGTTAAATAATCCCACACGGCTCTTTACCATATGCAGAAAGCTCTTGGAGGTCTCCATGGAGCCCCTGTCTCTGCCTGTGACATTCCAGCTCTGGAACAGCCTGGAGACTCTTGGAAAGTCCCCAAGGAACCCCTCCGAGGGCCTGTGACAAACCTGATCCTTAGCAGGCAACCATCACCAGGCCCCAATTGTATGGGCAGTTTCCGTGGCAACCATCACCAGCCCCCTGTTGCTATGGTCAGTTTCCATGGCAACCATCACCAGCCCCTTGTTGCTATGGTCATTTTCCATGGCAACCATCACCAGCCCCCTGTTGCTATGGTCAGTTTCCATGGCAACCATCACCAGCCACCACATTGCTATGGTCAGTTTCCATGGCAACCATCACCAGCTCCCTGTTGCTATGGTCAGTTTCCATGGCATCCATCACCAGCCCCCTGTTGCTATGGTCAGTCCCTTGGCAGCTCCATGGAGACCCCATGCCGGGGGTGGTTGCCATGGACACCAGCTCAGGCCTGCAGTCAGAGCTGTTGCCATGGCAACCATTGGCAGCCCCATCCCCAGGCTCAAGGGATCCCAGAACCACAGAATTGGCTGAGCTGGGAGGGACCCATCAGGATCCTCCAGTCCAACTGCTGGCCCTGCACAGGACACCCCAACAATGCCAGCCTGGGCCTGGCAGCGCTGTCCAAACGCTGCTGCAGCTCAGAGAGCCCTGGAGCTGGGACCCTTCCCTGGGGAGCCCGGGCAGGGCCCCAGCAGCCTCTGGGCAAAAACCTTTTCCTGACATCCAACCTGAGCCTGCCCCGCCTCAGCTGCAGCCGTTCCCTCCACTCCTGTCCCTGGGCACCAGAGGGAAGAGGTTCCCACAGCCCCAGCCAGGGACCCGCTCCCAAGGCTGTTGCTATGGCCACCAGGGCTGGGACCAGCTGGGATGCTCGGTTTCCAGGGGCTGGGGTAAAGGAATGGGATTCCCCAATTTCCTGCTCCCGTTAAAACCGTGCTGTTCTTGCGGCCTACCCGCCTCCCCTGGAAAGCACAAAAGGCAAAGATCCCGGGCTGGGATAAGAACAATTTATTAGGAACAGGAACAAGATAAGGGACAAACAGAACAGAAACAATATTGATAACAGAAGGGATTAGAAAAACTGCTTACAGGGAAAACAAATACATCAACAACAGGCTCTTCCTGGCCATGCATTTCCTTCTGCATGGAAAGGACACCCTTCTTCTCAGCGAGAGAGAGAGAGTCCCTTTCCTGCCCCTGGCAATGTTCTGAGGTGCGAGTGAATGTAATGACATGAGGCCAGGCCCTCATGTTCTTCCATCCCACATCATGTCTTTGGCAAGGGCAGGAAAAGGGACAGGTGTCTTCCCAGCATAGACCACAGGGAAACTGGATCACCAGGGATCTTCCCAATGTGGGCCCTCTAATGGGGGATGAAGCTGGAGTGGTGCATGAAGCTGCTCCTGCATTTGTGGCATTTGCAGGGCTTCCCTTACTGGTGGCTCCGTTGGTGTCTGGTCAAGGCAGAGCTCTGGGTGAAGCTTTTCCCACACTGGGGACACTCGTACGGCCTCTCCCCAGTGTGGATGCGCCGGTGGGTGATGAGGGAGGAGTTGTGCTTGAAGCCCTTCCCACACTCAGGGCAGCGCAAGGGCCTCTCATCCGTGTGAATCCGCTGGTGCTGGAGGAGATTGGAGGTGGTCTGAAACCTCTTCTGACACTGGGGACACTCGTAGAGCCTCTCTCCAGTGTGGAGGCGTTGGTGGGTCACAATGTTGGATCTGTAGCTGAAGCCCTTCCCACACTCCCCACACTCGTAGGGCCATTCCCTGGTGTGGATCCTCTGGTGGCTGATCAGGTGGGAGCTCTGCCTGAAGCTCTTCCCACACTGCAAGCACTTGTGGGGCTTCTGCCCATCATGAAGCTGCTCATGGACCACCAGCTCTGAACTCTGGCTGAAGCTCTGTCCACCTTCCTGGCTCAGGGTGGCTCTTTCTTCTTCAGAGCACCCTGGGCTGGGTTTGGAGCCCCTCCTCATGGGGGATGTCTGAGGTTTTTCTTCCCTGTTGGATTCCTGTGCGCTAGAATCACTCAAAACGGCCTCTTTCACGAGGTTCTGCCATGCAGATTTTTCCTCCCTGGTCTCCATCCTCAGTTTCGTTCCCTGGGGAAGGAAGGACAAGGACAGGATGGGATTTGCCTCCATGCCAGAGGGAAGGGGAAGGAGATTCTGCCAGCGCATCCCTGGCAGGACGGGGTTGGCAGCAGGGTTGTCCTGCAGCCAGGGGCTGTGCTGGGCTGGGAGATAGAGCAGGAGAGAGGGGGAAATAGGAACTGAGTTCCTCCTCACCTATCTGGGTGTCCCAGGGCTCCTTCCTCTTCCTCACGGCCTCCTTCTCCATCCAATCAAGGTTTGGGGATGGGAAATCCTGTTCTGGGAAGAAAACAAAGGGTGCGCACATTGTCTTTTGTACTGGTTTGAAGGCAAACCTGGGGAGGGTCTAAACCAGAATTACAATTTAAAAGAAAACTAAGATCAAGGCAATGATATAGAAACACTGCCTTAAACTGACAGAGTCAGGATATAACCTGACACCCTGTTGGTCAGGGTGGTGGAAGCAGTCCCAGTAAATGGTGGCTGCAGTCCTGTTGGAGTGATCAACGTGATTCTGTTGAAGCAGTGATCCTGTAGAAGGGTCTGGTCTTCCTCTGGAGGTCCAGTGGTTGTTATGGAGCTCTTGTCCTCTGGCAATCCAGTAGGCAAGCTGCTCCTGGTGTAGCAAAGTGTCAGCTTATATCCAGGCAGGAATGCTTGGATCCTCTCCCTGGGCGGAGCATCCCACAATGGGAGGATGGAATTTTATCAGTCCTGCAGTGACACTCAATGGCCCATTCACAGGAGATATCTCCCCTGGAGGGCGTTATCAGGGCTGAGTCATGGAAGAGATAAAGAACAATGCCCCACCTGTTTATAGCAGTTGCTGAAGGTGGGGATTGAAAACATGCATTTGGTTACATCTTGCATGGCAACCTGAAACAGTGGGGTAATCCCTGCTCAGGGGGTGAACACCACCCCCCTTACCCAAACTGGCTCAGCTGTAAAACCCCCACCCTGGGAAGGGCACACACACACAGGGGACAATGTCACACTTGCCCTGCCCCAGGGGAGGGCTCTTTTTCCTCTCACTCCCTTCCTGTCCCCCCTTTTCTATCCCATTTACCGTTCAATAAAATTCATTTTGGGTTTGGTCTCATTATCACCTTAATTGGGGCAGAGGAGTCTCTCTAACACTTTTCTTAACCAGACTCACCAGATTGTGAAATTCTTTTGGCACAGTGAGTTTAGGCACTGTTCTCTAACCCCAAGTGCCTTTGACAACAGCATGGTTCCCTCCTCTGAGGAGGTTGTGGTTCTCTCTAGAGGAACTCTTTGAAACTGGGCTGCAGCTTCCTCTGAGCGAGTTATGGGAGAACTGATGAGGTAAATCACCTTTGTGGGCCCAGAGTGTAAAGAAAATATTTTGTTGTCCTTCTATTACAGCGACCTGATGAAGGTCTTCAGGGTGAGAGAAGTGGAGGAGAATCTTGGTTCATGATCAGAAGGCTGGATTTATTGATATATGATATATAACACATTATAACTATACTAAAAGGAATAAAGAGAAAAGTTGCAGAGGCTTGCTAAGCTAAGAATAGAAAGAAAAGAATGAATAACAAAGTTCTGTGTCCAGCAGAAAGCAAGGACCAACTCTCCCGTGAGTGGTCAGCAAATCCAAACACTCACAGAAGACCAATCACAGATGCTCCTGTTACATTCCACATCAGCAGATAATTATTGTTTGCATTTTTCTTCTGGGGCCCCAGCTTCCCAGAAAGGACAAATCCTAAAAGAGAGGATTTTATGAAAAAATGTCTGCGACATCCTTCCTTGAAATGTTTTTTAAAATCACAGGAGGAAAGGGAGCAAATGATACCAGCGAGACTGACAAGGTTCATTCACCCGATGGTGAGGAACGCAAGGCTGCTAAAAGTCCTACAAGAAGCTCAGCTCAAGTAGCTAAATTCCCAAATAACTCCTGAATTCCCAGGCTTGAGTGCTTTGCGAAATGTGAGAATCAGTTTTCTCTTCATCCCTGTCGCCTTTGTGACAGCTACGAAGAGTTTACTTTCCTTTTAATGACATCTGTATTGGGCTGAATTTACACTTTTATCAGAATGTGCCAGCAGCTGAGCTGGAGCTGTGCACGAACCAGTGGAACTTGGAATTGCCACAAAATTGCTTGTACTGTCAGTTTATTAATGTTTGGGATTTGTTTGCATTTTCATCACATCTGACTTGTGGGAAAATCAAATATTCATCAAAGTGATTTATGCAGAGTCAAGTTTGATTTCTGCTAAATTTATTTTGCCAGTGCCCAGGGGATGCTTGAGGGGTCTCTGTGCCTCTCGCCCTGGGGGATGCTTGGCAGGGGTTTGGGGGGGTTGTCCCTGTCCCTGTCACCCCAGGCCATTTCTCATGGGCTGTCCCTGTCCCTTTCACCCCAGGCCATTGCCCAGGGGCTGTCCCTGTCCCTGTCACCTCAGGCCATTCCCCGGGGGGTCTCCATCATTCTCACCCTGGGAATGCCTGGAGGGTCTCCCTCCCTCTCGTACCCTGTGCCAGGGGGTGCTCGGGGAGGTCTCTGTCCCTCTCAGCCCAGGGGATGCTCGGGGCTCTCTGTCCCCTCACACTGGGGGATGCTCGGGGGGTCTCCATCCCTCTGGCCCCAGGCAATGCCTGTGCAGGGCTGGGGACCAGGGGCTCTGTGTCCCTGTCCCCGCTGAGGGTGCTCGGGGCTGGGGGGCTCTCCGACCTTCTCACCCCTGGGGAGGCCGGGGGGGTCTCTGTCCCTCTCAGCCCTGCTGTGACCCCACCCAAACATCATCGGGGTCAGAGGGACAGAGACACCCCCAAACCTCCAGAAGGGCTGAACCTGGGATTTGGTTTGGGGCTGAGGATTTAGGAAGGGGCTGGAATTGAGGCTGGGGTTGGAGTTGGGGCTGAGGTTTGGATTAGTGCTGGGATTGGGGTTTAGGCTGGACATGGGATTGGCTTTAGGGCTGGGGTTGGGATTGGGTCTGGGGCTAGACAAGTCTGGCACTGGGATGAGATTAAATACAGAACTGTGAGTGTGTCTAAACATGGAGTGAGACAGGAAGGGAGTGAGAGGAAAAAGAGCCCTCCCCTGGGGCAGGGCAAGTGTGACATTGTCCCCTGTGTGTGTGTGCCCTTCCCAGGGTGGGGGTTTTACAGCTGAGCCAGTTTGGGTAAGGGGGGTGGTGTTCACCCCCTGAGCAGGGATTACCCCACTGTTTCAGGTTGCCATGCAAGATGTAACCAAATGCATGTTTTCAATCCCCACCTTCAGCAACTGCTGTAAACAGGTGGGGCATTGTTCTTTATCTCTTCCATGACTCAGCCCTGATAACGCCCTCCAGGGGAGATATCTCCTGTGGATGGGCCATTGAGTGTCACTGCAGGACTGATAAAATTCCATCCTCCCATTGTGGGATGCTCCGCCCAGGGGGAGGATCCAAGCATTCCTACCTTGATATAAGCTGACACTTTGCTACACCAGGGGCAGCTTACCTACTGGATTGCCAGAGGACAAGAGCTCCATAACCACCACTGGACCTCCAGAGGAAGACCAGACCCTTCTACAGGATCACTGCTTCAACAGAATCACGTTGATCACTCCAACAGGACTGCAGCCACCATTTACTGGGACTGCTTCCACCACCCTGACCAACAGGGTGTCAGGTTATATCCTGACTCTGTCAGTTTAAGGCAGTGTTTCTATATCATTGCCTTGATCTTAGTTTTCTTTTAAATTGTAATTCTGGTTTAGACCCTCCCCAGGTTTGCCTTCAAACCAGTACAAAAGACAATGTGCGCACCCTTTGTTTTCTTCCCAGAACAGGATTTCCCATCCCCAAACCTTGATTGGATGGAGAAGGAGGCTGTGAGGAAGAGGAAGGAGCCCTGGGACACCCAGATAGGTGAGGAGGAAGTCAGTTCCTATTTCCCCCTCTCTCCTGCTCTATCTCCCAGCCCAGCACAGCCCCCGGCTGCAGGACAACCCTGCTGCCAACCCCGTCCTGCCAGGGATGCGCTGGCAGAATCTCCTTCCCCTTCCCTCTGGCATGGAGGCAAATCCCATCCTGTCCTTGTCCTTCCTTCCCCAGGGAAGGAACTGAGGATGGAGACCAGGGAGGAAAAATCTGCATGGCAGAACCTCGTGAAAGAGGCCGTTTTGAGTGATTCTAGCGCACAGGAATCCAACAGGGAAGAAAAACCTCAGACATCCCCCATGAGGAGGGGCTCCAAACCCAGCCCAGGGTGCTCTGAAGAAGAAAGAGCCACCCTGAGCCAGGAAGGTGGACAGAGCTTCAGCCAGAGTTCAGAGCTGGTGGTCCATGAGCAGCTTCATGATGGGCAGAAGCCCCACAAGTGCTTGCAGTGTGGGAAGAGCTTCAGACAGAGCTCCCACCTGATCAGCCACCAGAGGATTCACACCGGGGATTGGCCCTACGAGTGTGGGGAGTGTGGGAAGGGCTTCAGCTACAGATCCAACCTTGTGACCCACCTACGAATTCACACTGGAGAGAGGTCCTATGAGTGTCCCCAATGTCAGAAGAGGTTTCAGACCAGCTCCAGTCTCCTCCAGCACCAGCGGATTCACACCGAGGAGAAGCCCTTCCTCTGCCCTGAGTGCGGGAAGGGCTTCAAGCACAACTCCACCCTCATCAAGCACCGGCGCATCCACACTGGGGAGAGGCCCTACCAGTGCGCCACATGCGGGAAGAGGTTTCAGACCAGCTCCCATCTCCTCCGCCACCAGCGGATTCACACAGATGAGAGGCCCTTCCACTGCCCTGAGTGCGGGAAGGGCTTCAAGCACAACTTCACCCTCATCATCCACCGGCGCATCCACACTGGGGAGAGGCCGTACGAGTGTCCCCAGTGTGGGAAAAGCTTCACCACCAGCTCTCACTTGACCAGACACCAATGGAGCCACCAGTAAGGGAAGCCCTGCAAATGCCACAAATGCAGGAGCAGCTTCATGCACCACTCCAGCTTCATCCCCCATTAGAGGGCCCACATTGGGAAGATCCCTGGTCATCCATGTTCCCCATGATCCATGCTGGGAAGACACCTGTCCTGTTTCCTGCCTCTACCAGTATCATGATGTGGCTTTGAAAAACATGAGGGTCTTGCCATGGCTGTGTCATTCACTCCCACCTCAGAGAATTTCCAGATGCAGAAAAGGGACACTCTCTCTCTCTCTCCCTGAGAAGAAGGGTGTCCTTTCCAAACAGGGGAAATTGTGGCCAGGAAGACCCAGTGAGTTGTGTTTTAGTTTTCCCAGTAAACTGTTTCATTTATCCCTTCTGTTATCAATATTGTTTCTGTTCTGTTTGTCCCTTATCTTGTTCCTGTTCCTAATAAATTTTTCTTATCCCAGACCAGACCTTTGCCTTTGTGTTTTCCATGAGAGGTGGGAGGGCAGCGAGGGCAGCGCGGTTTTAGCGGGGGCAGGAAATTGGGGAATCCCATTCCTGAACCCCTGTCCATGGAAACCGAGCATCCCAGCTGGTCCCAGCCCTGGTGGCCATGGCAACAGCCTTGGGAGTGGGTCCCTGGCTGGGGCTGTGGGAACCTCTTCCCTCTGGTGCCCAGGGACAGGAGTGGAGGGAACGGCTGCAGCTGAGTCAGGGCAGGCTCCGGTTGGATGTCAGGAAAAGGTTTTTGCCCAGAGGCTGCTGGGGCACTGCCCAGGCTCCCCAGGGAAAGGTCCCAGCTCCAGGGCTCTCTGAGCTGCAGCAGCGTTTGGACAGCGCTGCCAGGCCCAGGCTGGCATTGTTGGGGTGTCCTGTGCAGGGCCAGAAGTTGGACTGGAGGATCCTGATGGGTCCCTCCCAGCTCAGCCAATTCTGTGGTTCTGGGATCCCATGAGCCTGGGGATGGGGCTGCCAATGGTTGCCATTGTAACGGCTGTGGCTGCAGGCCTGAGCTGGTGTTCATGGCAACCACCCCTGGCATGGGGTCTCCATGGAGCTGCCAAGGGACCGACCATAGCAACAGGGGGCTGGTGATGGTTGCCATGGAAACTGACCATAGCAACAGGGAGCTGGTGATGGTTGCCATGGAAACTGACCATAGCAATGTGGTGGCTGGTGATGGTTGCCATGGAAACTGACCATAGAAACAGGGTGGCTCGTGAGGGTTGCCATGGAAACTGACCATAGCAACAGGGTGGCTGGTGAGGGTTGCCATGGAAACTGACCATAGCAACAGGGTCCTGGTGATGGTTGCCTACTAATGATGAGATTTGTCACAGACCCTCAGAGAGGCTTCATTAGGACTTTCCAAGAGTCTCCAGGCTGTTCCACAGCTGGAATTTCACACACAGAGACAGGGGCTCATGGACACCTCCCAGGGGTTTCTGGGATGATAAAGACCCCTGTGGTCAGAGGAAGTCACAGCCATTCCATGGGGCATCCCAGGTGACCTTGGGCTGCAAAGGCACCGATCTGTCACAGGCACTCACAGGGGCTCCACAGTGACAACCCAGGAGTCTCCAGGCTGCCAAAGAGCCGGGATGTCCCAGATACTCACAAGGTTCCTGTCATGGGCACTGTGGGAGCTTCAGGATATGCTTATTAGAGAAGCTTCTGTTGAGTCATGAGCTGCAGAAAGCATCCCTAGTAACCCCCATAGATCCCCAAATGTCACCGTTGAATCAGTGTTCCATGCTTTCTTTCCTATGGATAAGAACCATTCTTCTCATCCAGGTGTCCATGTCTGAAATTTGGATTCCACCTCCAAAGTTCTGTATATCCAAGGGTTGCTCCCAGGCACAATCTGCCAGTACCATCAAGTCTGGCTGGCCTTGCTTGGCTTCTGGTGGCCGCCCCTGCAACACTGGGGCTGGGTTCTTTCCTTCCCGTGGAGATTACTGGGACACAGTGGGGACCTCATGGAACCAAGGGGATCATTATGGCACCACTGGAGGCCATGGAACGAAGGGGCCATGGTGACACAGTGGGGCATCATGGAACCCAGAGACCATTATGACTCTGTGGGGCCCTCATGGAACCATGGAGACCATTGTGATCCTTCAGGGCCTCGTGTCACCAAGGGGGCATTATGGCACCTCAGGGCCTCATGGAAGCAATGGTCTGTTGGGGCACTGTGGGGCGCCATGGAATCGAGGGAACATGGAGCAGGTCTGGCTGGCTTGGCCTTCCAGGAGCCACCTGACAGGTCTTGCTGATCTTGGGATGTCAAGGGCTGCTGCCCATCAGCTCCTGGAGAACTGAGGCTCTGTGGTTTCCTTGCTATGGAAAAGAACTCTCCATCTTTTCAGATGCCCATTGCCAAAATTGGTACTCTCCCTAAAAAATTTAGTGAATGCAAGGGTATCTCTTAGAATAAAATCTGTCAGCTCTGGCTGGCCTTGGCCTCTGGTGGTCACCTCTCTTCTGCCCCTGAAACTCTGCGGCTCTGTTCCTTCCTTCCTATGGAAAAGAACCAGCCTTTATGTCCAGGGCCCATGGCCAAAATTAGAATTTGGCCTCTGAAATTCCGAATATCCAAGGAATGCTCCAAGACAAAAGTAGCCAGTACAGACATATCAGGCTGGCCCTGTCCTCTGGTGATTTTCTTAGACTATGAGCTGAATGTTTTCAATTGCAAACGCCTTGGCGAGGGCTCAGAGATCTCCCAAGGAGGGGTTTTGAGGTCTCAGGCACATGACCACTATATATGCACAAAAGAGCTCTGTGCTCTGTGCTGTTGTGGGGGTTTTGCATCATGAAAATGATGTTCTAAGAGAAGCCGCTAGCAGTTTTCTCTGTGTTTGACAAAAAAACCAATCAGTAATTAGCTCTGAGAATTGACAATCTGTTAAACCACTAAGGAAACTTGATGCCGAATTTTGCCCCAAAAGGCGATAATAAGCTGCCCAGAGACTAGATTTGAGGTCTATAGGCAGGAGGTATTTATTGACAACGCGTTGGAGAAATCACCAAGTGGATTTCTAAATTAGGTACAGCAAAAGCAGGTTTTTATACAATTTTGAACAAGAATTACATCATTTATTACATGCATATTCATAGGCAGGTAGGAATATAGGCGGAGTCTTCCGGGAACTCTTGGTCTTCCTTGGTTAAATTTTAAGCTTCTCCTAATTTGGGCATTTTCCTGTCATCCTTGGCATGTTTTTCCATGACTTGGCAGAAATCACTGTTGCACTTGGCTTGATTCTGACGGCTTGGCAGGTCACCTTAACTTTTTGGCTTCTACTTTCGCTTCTTCAAATATTCTAATTCCAAAGTTTCTTTTGTGAGTGTATTTTAGATTATTTATTAACTTATCTAATCAAAGTTTTCCCAAACAATGTATTTTAGGTTATTTATTAACTTCTGTGTTTCCCTTGATAGAGTGTCTTTTAATTCTTTTATTCCTCAGATCTTTTAATTCTTTTATTCCTCGGAAACTACTGTTCATTGTAATGAATGGCTTCATTCCCCCCTTTTCTTATAACTTACGAATTCTTTCGTCAAATTCTAATCCTATAGGGCGCTGGTACGCTCGTACCATAGCCCAAAACATTTGGGTCCTTTTCATTATGATTCCTAGTAGTTGAAGACCTGTGTAGCTGTTGAGTAGTATACAGCATTGAGCAGTATAATAGGAACAAGCTTTATTTTTCTTTCTGCCTTCTCTGTTTTTCCTTTCTTTGTTGTCTTTTCCCTGGTTTGTTAGAATGTCTATTATAAGGCCGTGTCAATTTTTGAATGCACTGGTCTAATTCCAAATCTGCATCTTTGCTTACAGGTATAGCGTGAGGTAAGTTTAAAGGCAAATCAGCTTTACAGCGAGCTGTTATAATGCAGGAGGATGTAGTAATTTCAAGCTCTCTAAGTACTTGCTGTAATTTCCACCTCATATATGCTATGGCCACTTGTTCTGTACTCTCATAAAGTTGTAATCCTGACCTTCCTGGTAGACCAGTACTGTGCTCAAGAGCTCTATACCAGGAAGAATATCGAATCCATCTTCCAAAACAAGGTCTACACCATAAAAATCCTATTGATCTTTGTGAGTACCAGTAAATCTGATTACAATCAGCACAATGCAGAGCTATCCAAGCATAGCACTTATCAACATCCCTTTTACAAACATAACAAGGAAGTGAATGTAAGTAAGGGCCAGTATAAAAGTCTGATTCTTCAATCCAATATAACCAATTCAATGGTGGTGACTGTAAAGCCTCTTCGGCTTTCTTACTATATGCGGCTACGAATTCAAGCTCCTTCTTTAATGCAACATGTATCTTACTTCGTAATCGTTGTTCTTGTTCTTCAACACCTATAGCATGCCACGAAGCAGGGTCCCTTAGACGTGAAATTGTCCTAATCATAGGGAACTAATTAACAATTACTAATAACCTTATTTAGATGAAGTCGTTCCTTTTCTTGCCTTCTTTTTCTTATCTATTTTCAGTTTTACTGCTCCTAACTTTACTGGTCCCGTCACTTGCAAACTCAATTTTTGCAATTTTCCAATACAATGATCTAATGCCTTTTCAGGATTTCCCCTGAAGGGCCCTACAATTGAACGCTGTGTTAAAGGTACTAATTTTCTACACCTTACAGAAACTATACGCGATTTACTTTGAACCTTAATTCTATTCACAACACATTGTACTTTCCAACGACAATAAGCAAGAATTTTCTGTTCGGGAGACTCATAACGATTTAAAGCTGCATATGCATTTTGCCCCGTCTGTCTCCTTAATTCATTTTCCCAGCTTCTACCCAACGTGTGCTCGTGCTCACAAGTATGACACCATAAATCCCATAATAATGATTGTTCTATCCAAAAAGTGTTATCACAACCTCCACAATGTAAAGCTATCCAGGTAGCACAATGTGGATCATAACAATCAAGGCAAGGTGCCTTTGCCGGACTTGACTAATGAGTCAATAAAATCATTCAAATCCTGGGCCGTTTGATAGTGACGTATCAGAGCTCTGTCTAACCCTCTCGAGTGTCCCTTCAGCTGTAGCGGCAGTGGTCGTAGGACTAGGGGCAGTTTCTTCTTCAGTCGCTCCCTGTCCTCTTCCGTGGGGTGCCAAGGCTGCATCAAAAACAGGTTTCACCCACAAGGCCACCCATTGGCCTGTGGACAGTAAGGTGTGTGTAATTGCCATTTAATTTGTAATGCTCTGCTTATTGCTCTCACCACTTTTGCACAGAAATGTGTGCCCCTATCCGAAGATATGCTCTTCGGTACTCCAAACCGTGGAATAATTTCATTCAACAATACTTTAGTCACCTCTCTTTCCTTATTTGTCCTGCAAGGGAATGCTTCAGGCCACCCAGAAAATGTATCAGTTAATACCAACAAGTACCGAAACCCCCCCTTTTCTTGGAAGTTCAGAAAAATCAATTTGCCATACCTCACCTGGAAATTTACCTCGATTTATTGCTCCCTGGTGTATCTTAGTCCCTGTATTCGGGTTGTTCTTCAAGCATCGCTCGCACTGGGATGTGACGTGCTTTATAGTGGTAAATAATTTCGGTCCTGCTATCCTGGCTTGCAAATATTGGTAAAGCAGATCTAGACCCCAATGGGCCTTTTCATGCTCCGTCTTTACAACCTGCCACATCAGGTTCCCTGGTATTACCAACTGTCCTGTCTCTAATCGTCCCCATCCACTGTCTAACAGTTTACCTTTATTTCTTTGAATCCATCTATGATCTGATTCCTGATAGTTTGGTTGGAGGTTTACATCCAGCTCCCCTGGTATCAGAGCTGTTATATTTACCTTTCCGGTCCTTGCAGCAGCTAATTTAGCTTCTGCATCTGCCTTTCTATTCCCAACTTCTGGAATAGTGTTACCCTTTAGATGTCCTTTACAATGCATTATGGCCACTTGTGCTGGGAGTTGGACTGCTTCTAGCAATCGTAGAATCTCCTCTGCATGTTTGACTGTTTTCCCTTGAGTAGTCAACAGTCCTCTTTCTTTCCAGATGGCTCCATGAGCGTGAACAACGGAGAAGGCATACTTAGAGTCTGTCCAAATATTTATTCGCATGTTCTCTGCCAATTCCAGGGCTCGAGTCAGAGCTATCAATTCTGCCTTCTGGGCTGAGGTCCCTGCAGGCAAAGGGTTTGACTCGATTACCTTTTCTGTGGTAGTTACTGCATAACCAGCCATTCTTATTCCTTGTTTTACGAAGCTGCTACCGTCCGAGAACCAATCGTCTGCATCTTCGAATGGCTCTTCTTTGAGATCCGGGCGACTGGAGTAAACGGCTTCAATCGTTTCCAGGCAATCGTGCTCGATGGGTTCTGCTGAGGTTTTCCCTTCTAGGAATGAAGCTGGGTTCACAACGTTAGTTACCTGAATAGTAACATCATCTGACTCAGCCAAAATAGCTTGATACTTTAGGAATCTGGAAGGTGACAGCCAGTGATTCCCTTTCTGCTCTAACACAGCAGACACAGTGTGAGCCACTAACACAGCCATTTTCTGGCCCAGCGTGAGCTTTCTGGCCTCTTCAATGTTGATTATCACTGCGGCCACTACACTCAGGCAGCCAGGCCATCCTTTACTCACTTCATCCAATTGTTTGGAGAAGTAGGCCACAGCCCTTTTATGTGGTCCTAACTGTTGTGCTAGGACTCCTAGGGCCATTCCTTGTCGCTCATGAGAAAACAGCCAGAATGGTTTAAAGACCCAAGGCTGGTGCTCTCATGAGTTCCTGTTTCAGTCTCTTATAGGCTCCCTTTGCCTCGGGGGTCCAAAGTAGAACACCCTTACTTTCCTTCAGTAAATCATAGAGTGGTTTAGCGAGTATTCTGTATTGATAGATCCATAGTCGACACCAACCGGTTATCCCCAGGAAAGCGCGCAAATCTCTCACCGTCTCTGGTCTAGGCATTTGGCAGATGGCTTCTTTCCTGGCTGCTCCCAGGGATCGCTGTCCTCTGGAAACTTCATATCCCAGATACACCACTTCTTCTTGCACCAGCTGTGCTTTCTGTTGAGAAACTCGATATCCACTTAAACCCAGAAAGTTTAACAGGGAAATAGTCCATTCAATGCACTCTTCTTCTGTTTCTGTTGCTATTAGGAGGTCGTCTACGTATTGCAAAAGAGTACCATCTCCCAGCGGCCTTTCCCACTGTTCTAATTCTTTGGCTAACTGCAGATTCCCATTCAAACGCAAAGATCTTTTGGCTCTCCGGAGCTAAAGGAAGGCAGAAGAATGCGTCTTTTAAATCTAACACTGTGAACCATGTCAAATTATCTTTTAATTTAGTTAAGAGTGTGTAAGGGTTAGCAACTACCAGATGTAGCGTCTTGGTTATCTCATTTACTGCCCTCAGGTCTTGGACTAATCTATCAGCTCCATTAGGTTTCTTTACTGGCAGAATTGGGGTGTTAAAATATGATTCACATTCTATCAATAAACCTAATTCTAAAAAACCTTTTGATTATGGGCTCAATTCCCTTTCTATCTTCTAACCTCAGTGGGTATTGTTTCCTAACTACCGGCCTCGCTCCAGGTATAAGTTCAATAATGATAGGTGTTGCTTGTTTTGATCTCCCAGGTATATCGGTAGCCCATACTAATGGATATGTTTTACTCAGGATACGCTCAATATTGTGGCCTTCAGGCTTCGGTTCTATACAACTGATTGTTAGGCTTAAGGCTGTAATCAGTTGCTCTTCACTTACTTGAAATTCCAATTTGTCTTTGTTGAATTTTATAACGGCTCCCAAGTTCTCCAGTAAGTCTCTTCCTAGTAGAGGCTTTGGTGAATTTGGCAAATACAGAAACTGGTGAATTCCCATTTGTTTCCCAATTTTGTATTTAATAGGTTTCAAAAGTAAGCTTTTTCTGGTTGGCCTGTTGCTCCCACAACTTGTACAAATTCATCACTCTTAGGTACCAATTCTTGATTTAAAACCGAAAATGTTGCTCCTGTATCAATCAAAAATCCAATTCCTTTTTACCTTCCCCTAGCTCCATTTTAACCAGTGGGTCTGCTAGGGTACGGCCCACCGGTCCCCCTCATTCACTGCCCTGATGTGCGATAGTAGTAGTGTCCATTGATCTTTCTCTTAATTGAGGGCACTCATGTTTCCAGTGTCCCGTTTGGAAGCAATAGGCACACTGGTTTGGCCCTATTCTAACTGGGTGGGGTTGGAACCTCCCTCCCCCTCTCACTGGGTAGCCTCTACCTCTACCCCTGGTGTTAGGCCCCAAATGGTTTGTATTTTGAGCTCCTACTGCTACAGCCACTATTCGAGCTAGCCTCTTATCTTCCTTTTTCTTTTCCTCTATTTCCCTATTATTATACACCTTCCATGCCTCATTCAGCAATGCCTCCAGGTTTTTATTTGCTGGATGCTCAAGCTTTTGTAATTTCTTCCTGATGTCTGGATTACTCTGCCCCATCATTAATCCTAACAGGTGTTGCTTCCCTTCTTCCGTTGCTGGGTCCAGGGGTGTGTACTGTCTCATGGCTGCCCTAAGTCTATCCGAAAACTCTGATGGGGTCTCATCCTTTCCCTGCCTGATGTCATATAGCATCGACCAATTGATAGCCTTAGGGATTGCATTACGCAAGCCCATCGCTATCAGTTTTCTATACTGCACCAGCCGCCGGTAGTGCTCTTCGTTGCCCGGGTCCCATTCTGGTTTATTGCTGGGGAAATTATCTTCTAGTCTCCCTGATAATACTTGAGCATGTCGTTTTCCTGTTTCCAATACGAGTTCCCTTTCTGTATCTGTCAATTCTGACAGCATCACCTCTATATCTTCCCAATCAATATCTAAATTCTTCGCCATTAATTCAAACCTCTTCGCTACTCCCTCTGGGTTCCTCCTGAAGTTCCTTGCCTCATCTCTCCAATTGTTCAGATCACTCGTGGAGAACGGCACCTTTACCCTAGTCCTTTCCCCTACCATTGGCATAATTTGTCGGAGAGGAGCTATCGTATGGTTACCTTCCTCTCTTTGCTTCGCTTCCCTCCGTGCCACAGATCTGGTATAATACGAGTGACTGATCCCCTCCCCGGGATCTTCTTCCTGTGCCTCAGTGTCTTCCCTATTCTTTCTCTTCTCTTTTCTCTTTCCCTTTCCCTGTTCTTCATCTTCACTTTCAATTTCTGTCAACTCTTTTCCTACTACTCCCCTAGCATGGTTTACACAGTCCAACCGCCTCTCGCTCTGCATCTGTCGCCTTTCTTCCCGCATCTGCCGGCGCCTGTCCTGTTCCGGGCTACTGTCCTCCTCATCTTCCGTTCCCCTTTCGTCTCTCTTATCCTCTATCTGGATTACTATATTCAGCTTCTGTGAATTGTTCTCTGCCTCTCTTTCGCATGCCTCATTGTCATTCTTCTCACTATATTTCAACTCAGAGACATCGCCTCCCAGTGAGCTACTTTTGTCTTTAGTCCTCTGTGTGCTAGTTTCCATTCTACAAGTACCTGATTTCCTTAAACTTCCATTCTTAGGTGTGCTACTATAGACTTAGTTCGGGCAGGCTGCGTGTCTCCCCTCGGCTCTCAGCTCCATGTGGACTGGCTTCTTCCCTCTCAACTTCTAGTCTAGGTGGGCTGTCAGCATCCCTGTAGTTCCCCGACCCCTGTGGACTATCTGGTCCCTGCGGGCTGCTTTCCCTCTTTTCAATCCCCGATTTCGATGGGCTACCTTCTCCCCAACTGTTGTCTAACTTCTGAGGGCTGTGCCCAAACTTAGATTTCCACCATCGTTCCAGTTCCTTTAATGGGCTAAGATCCCCTTGTTCCTCTTTTGACCTGGGAAGGGGGCCCTTCCCGTCCTGGGGCGAATGGATGATATTCCCACAGGCTTATTTCGCTCTCCTTTCCACTATCCCTTCTCGTTAGCTTAAGGCATTGTTCCCCAATGCTACATGCATCACAGCAACGTTCTTTAGGCTTTGAACCTTTCTTATCTTTTTCTAGAGCTAGTACTAGGGGGTCCTGAGGTGCTACATTTACCCCACATTCTTTTTGCCACTCTGGTTTATTTCTTAGGGTAAAGAACATGTCAGCATACATCACTTCATCCCATTTATTAAGTCGACGGAGGAAAAGCATCAGTTGTAAAATAGTGTTATAATTAGTTGTTCCCTCCGGTGGCCATTTCTCATCGTCATCTAACTTATACAATGGCCACCACTGTGTGCAATATTTAAGGAGTGTCTTTTTACTTATGTTTCCCCCCGGAATCCCTCCCAAGTCCTTCCAGTGCTTTAGGATACATCCTAAGGGGGTTTTCATATTTACGTCCTTACTCTGTTGACCTCCCATTGCTATTTCCCGTGTCTGCGTTTTCTGTTTAACCGGAACAGTCTCTTTTTCGCAAATACTGTATGCCAATTGATTTTAACACTTCACACACACAATTTCCAATCGCTTTGTCCGTTTCCGACCTGGCTTCTCGCGAAGAACAGGAAATGCGGAGTGGGACTCCCTCTCGCTTCGCAGCGATGCTGCGTCTCATTCACTCTCACCCACACACCTTTATGAAATAGTTCCTACCTTATGGTCTATATCAGAACGGATTGTTTACCAGGTAGGGTCACGAGAGGTCGCCTACAGACCGTGAGATACCGGTTTGCCAGATTCATGCAATCGCAAAGCACCGTAACAATTGCAGGGGGTGACAAATTTCTTCCCGGGATTGAGACGTGCGTCTATTACATGAAGAGTGACAAGACGCCTCCTGTAAGATTTTGCAACAGACACATAGAGCAGACACAAAAATACCACAAACTGACCGACCTCTCTTCCGGTCTCAGAGAACAATTTCAGTTCTTGACCCTTAATTCACAGTATTATAACATTAAACACAATGTTAAAACGGTTTCCCACATAATAAGAACAAACCAAAGGTACCAAGATAAACGAAAAACAAATATTCTTTCCAAAGATACCAAGATAAACGAAAAACAAATACTCCTTTCAGCAGGACTCTAACCTGCGTTACTATTACCGTACCTCTAACACAACTGGGATTCTTTACCAGGGCGTCCCCCGGCTTCCCTTCGAGCGGTCACGTCTGACCCTCGTTTCCCAATAAAGCGCTTTACCATAAAACCCTTAAGCAAAGATAAATACCTCTTAATTTGGAGCAGGAGATGCAGAAAGTTCTTGTCCACCGTTGCGCGTTGGCTGGGGGATGGGGATCCCTTCTGACAGAATTCCGTCAAGGGCCCCGAAGAGATCCCGGTCCCCCGAGCCAAGGCTCGGGAGGACCCTTTCCGTCCTGCCGCGGTCGCCAAAAATGATGCCGAATTTTGCCTCAAAAGGCGATAATAAGCTGCCCAGAGACTAGATTTGAGGTCTATAGGCAGGAGGTATTTATTGACAACGCGTTGGAGAAATCACCAAGTGGATTTCTAAATTAGGTACAGCAAAAGCAGGTTTTTATACAATTTTGAACAAGAATTACATCATTTATTACATGCATATTCATAGGCAGGTAGGAATATAGGCGGAGTCTTCCGGGAACTCTTGGTCTTCCTTGGTTAAATTTTAAGCTTCTCCTAATTTGGGCATTTTCCTGTCATCCTTGGCATGTTTTTCCATGACTTGGCAGAAATCACTGTTGCACTTGGCTTGATTCTGACGGCTTGGCAGGTCACCTTAACTTTTTGGCTTCTACTTTCGCTTCTTCAAATATTCTAATTCCAAAGTTTCTTTTGTGAGTGTATTTTAGATTATTTATTAACTTATCTAATCAAAGTTTTCCCAAACAATGTATTTTAGGTTATTTATTAACTTCTGTGTTTCCCTTGATAGAGTGTCTTTTAATTCTTTTATTCCTCAGATCTTTTAATTCTTTTATTCCTCGGAAACTACTGTTCATTGTAATGAATGGCTTCAACTGTACACACCTCTGTGAAGACACATGTTAAAGATGAGAAAGCCTGGGAGGGCCTCTTTCCCTTCTGGCTGGCAAAGAGGTAACAAGGCTGACCCGCCCCCATCTCAGCCAGGCCAGGCCGGACAGCTCCTGCTGGGGGGCCGGGCCCCTTCCCAGGGACCCCGCCAGGCCCCATCGGCTGCTGGGCAGGGCAGGGGAGGCCGTGGCGCTGAGGCCGGGCCGGGCCATGGCTGCAGTTGTGACCATCTGGGCACTGCAGAGCCCTGCCCCACCGCCAGCCCGGGCCCAGCCAGGATCCGCTGGGCCCCAGGAGCAGCCCTGGGCCGGGCCGGCTTGGCCAAGATTCTGCCACTGTTGGGGTTCAGCCGCAAGCCCCAGGCAGGGGGAGGAGAAGCCATCGACCCCGGCTGAGCTGCTGCTGCTGTATTCTGGCCTGGCCGCTGAGATCCTGGCCCTGCCCCAGCACGGCCCATCCTGACACAGCCCCAGCGCAGCTGCTGGAGAAACCTCCATCGTAAAACAGCTCCGGCCGCAAGCACCGAGCCCCACCGGGGTCACGGAACCATCTGCAGGCCCCGGGTGAGATATGAACTCTTTCAGTGCTTCCATCCTCCATCGAGTGAGAGAAAAGGACAAAGTGCAGGCACATAGAGGACCAACATGAAGACACTAAGACACTGAGGTCAGTGAAGAGGAAGTCGAGTCCCAGATGGGAGGGATAAAGAGATGCCTTGATCTTGGGGCTGAAATCCTCTCTAAAAGTATAGTATATGGTAGAGATAATTCATGCTATTAATGTATAAAATATTGTAAATTAATGTATAAAATATTGTAAAATCTAAACTATGTCTTTTGACCATCCTGGCCGGGAGCAGTGTCTTATTCATATATGTGTAGTTCCCGGACTTCGTTGAGATAAACATTGGGCTTTTTAACGTAAGAAAAGAAGTTTCCAGGTCGATAATCACTGCCTTCCCCTGGCCCACCCAAGAGTGATTATCACCTCAAGGATTACATCTACCACGATCGATGATGCCACCCTGATGCATGTGAATGTTGACTTCCCCGGAGTCTACTGACAACATCAAGACACTTGGACTGAGTCTTTGTCTACCTCTGCACATGTAAAGTCACGGTTATGCATGTGAAGAGACACAAAGAACATTCGGTCATCTCTGCCTCAGGCAGAATAAACTGTATAAAAACTCGCTGCACGAGGTAGCATTTGTGAGCAGGGGAAGACTCTGACATTTGGAGGTCAGATCTGTGTATTCACCTGTCACAGACATCTTTTCATTAAAATCCTTTCTTGGGATTTTTCCTGCTGAAGCTGAGAAGTTGCAGCAACAAAGTGCAAACAATGGTTATTTGCTGCTGTGGAATGCAACAGGTGGATCCGTGATTGGTCTCCTGTGGATGTTTGGATTTACTGATCACTCACGGCAGAACTGCTCTCACTCTCTGCCCGAGAGACAGATCTTTGTTATCATTCTTTTCTATTCTTAGCTTAGCTAGCCTTCTGAAGAAACTTGTTCTTTCTATTTCTTTTAGTATAGTCATAATGTTATATATATCATAAAATAATAAATCAAGCCTTCTGATCATAGAATCAACATTCTCGTCTCTCTCTCATCCTGCATACCCCTGTGACCATGGTCACATTCACCCAGCGCCGATCCCGGGCTCAACGCTGACCCTTGGCTGTGGTGGTTTCGACAACCGAACTTCAGTCTCACAGAAAAATTAATAAGTCTTTGCTAAATTTTCTTATAAGTTTGGCTCTCAATTTGATCATTTATAACAAAAAGCAAAGGAGAAAGATGTAATTGATACATCACTCACTTTTTCCTATAAGGCATTGAAAAGTATGGGGAGATGACTTGTTCAGCAAAGGGTTCTATACTAAAGTAAGCAAATGTTAAAGTAGCTGTGATCCCTTGAGAAGTTTAACAGAGTTTATAACACCTCTGTTCCTAGAGATGAAGATGATTTCAGAAATAGACAAAGAGAACCTTTGCTCTTAAGCAGCTCATCTTTAAACTAACACCCCATAATTTGACATGGTCCATAAACACAGCTGTGGTGAAAACTGTAAAAAAATGTGAGGGACTTCACAATTGCAGGTTTTTCCTGGTGGCTGCTATTCCTGGAAATTGAGAGCCACAGGAGAACTGTTTTCTTATGGAGAAGTCTCAGTAGCATGAGAGACTCCTCTCCCTAAGTGAACTGAAGAAAGACTATTCTAGAAGTAATAAACTGACTGAAAATTTTAGGTTTTGTCTCTTTACATTGTCAGTAAGAAAGAAAAGGTTGTAGGGAGAGGAGAAGTTTTCTGAAAGTTTTGTTTTGATTCTTATTACTCTTTCTTTTAGTTAATATTAATAAACTTTTCTTTATACACTTTTAAAGCTTTGAGCCTACTTTGCCTGTCTCCTAATCCTACATCACAGCAGGAAATGAGTAAGTATATTCTGGTGAGTGCACTGGTAATTACCCACCACTGAACCCACCACAGTAATTGCTGCATTCTCCAAGACATCTCAAATTGGCGAACCAAAACCACCATAGAAATATTTCTGATGAACTGAACTAGAGCAGAAAGAAATCAAGGCACAGCCATGGTTTGTCAGGACTTGCCTGATCCTAATGAGCCCCGTGGTGCATTTGGAGCTGAGTCCTTGAACCTCAGGGCCTGAGAGGAGATTGATCAAACCTTTCCAGGAATCAAGGTCAGAAGAAACACCCAAAGTGTCACAAAGCATGAATGGGTCCCACTGAGGTCCATCCCCAACACAGGCTCATCATGGACTCCTTGCAGGAGAGAATTGGAGGCCAGGGTGGCACAAAAACCTCTCAGAGACTCAGTGTGGAAAGGAAAATCCAAAGTACCTTAAAAACCTTGAATATCTCAAGGCATCAATGAGCCCCACTAAGTGTCAGTATAAAGCTCTCAAGGGACTCGTTAAAGCAGATAATTGAGGCCATGATTGCACAAATCTCTCACCTAGTCTGTATCGAAAGGGAAACACCAAGTACCTTAAAATAACTGAAGTACCTAGAAGCATTAATGAGCCCCACTAAGTGTTGTTACTGACAAAGACTCTCCAGAGACTAATTAAAGCAGATAATTGGAGGCCATGATTGCACAAAGCTCTCAGAGACTCCAATGTCGCCCTGGTTTTTTAAGATTTTCTAAGCCTTCTGATGTTGACATTCTTGTGGTGAACTTTCTCACACACTTTCTGTAAATAACTCATTGTTTTTCATTCCTTTATGGAGGAGGAGAGAGTTGATGGACTGTTGGTTTAACCTGCGGCATTGTAGAGGTGTCACTGTCACCTTCCAATCCACTGTCACTTTTGTAAAACTATAAATATTGGAGTCAGAGAATAAAACTTCCCTTTTTTCCCTTCACTTGAAAGCGGTGGTGTGCTTGTGTTCTTTCGTGTCCGTCAGCGACATCTGGTGACCGCCGAAGTGTATTGCAGTCTAGGCTGAGACACGGACAGCGCGTTGTGGTGAGGTTTTCTCCCCCTCCTTTTGGTGCTTTGCCTGCTATTCTTGGGGCGATGGAAACCTCTGTGGTTTTTCAGGATGATTCCCTCATTTTGGATCTCTGGAAGTGGGTCCTGGAGTGGAAAGAGGTGTCTGTTTCCTGGGATGGTTTGGAGAGTTTGATTTTGTGGGCCCGGGAGCGAGGGTTTTTTTCGGACCCTGTGAAGGCGTTCGATAAGCAGGAGTGGTCTCTCCTGGGGGTCCACCTCATGGAGGCCCTCTTTGATGATTGTACTGTAGACGTGGGACCGCTGCTGGTGCAGTGGAAGAAATGTCAGGAGCTTTGGCGGGGGTCTGGTTCTTGTACTCCTCGGAGTTCCCAGGGAAGCCCTTCTATCTCGGATGTGGATGAGGAGGAGATTGAGCTCCTGTGTGATGTGGAGTCCCCCTCCCCGCCCCACAACGGTGTGCTGGGGAGTGGCCATTGTCCGCCCGGGGTGAATTGGGCTCACAGCCAGCTGGTCCTGGGTCTGGAGGGCTCTCTGGATTCGGCGGACCGTCCTCGCCCCGCCTCGCCCTGTGCAGGTGGTGGGGCGGGGGACAGGTTGCCCTCTCTGTGTGCCTTCCCGGCCTTTAAGGGTCAGCCTCCGCCCCAACTTGAGGCTGCTGCGGTGACGACTTTTTGTCCGAACTGCAGTGTGTCCACCACGTTCCCCCTGAGTGAGGTGGGGGTGGGGTCTCCCATCCCCGAGTTGGGTTCCTCAGCGAGGGGAGCGATTTCGCCTTCCTCCAGGTGTGTGCGGCCTGCTGGGCATGCGCAGTCTGTGGAGGCAGCCGGGGGCGGGGCGTCGGTCGATGCTCCGCCCGGCCCCGCTCCGGTGGGCGGGCAGCCCGTCCCTCTCTGCTCGGTGGGGGCGGTGCCCGCTGCGGGACCTTGCGGCTTTGGAGGGGGTTCTCATAGGGGGCCTGCCCGGTTCCCTTGTGCCGCCCCGCAGTGACGCAGCTCCGCGAGCCGCGCCTCCCTCGGCATCCCACCCTGCCCCCGTTATCGGGGGATGGGGGCCCCGCGCCGGTCTCGTCTGGGGCCGTGCCAGATTTGCGGGCCGTGCCGGCAGCTGCGGCCGCCGAGGCGGCCCCTGCCGGAGCTGCAGCGCAGCAGGGGACTGGGGTGTTTACCTTTAGTGCAACTGCTGACACGGCCGGCGGGAGAACGGTGGGTGCCCGGGGCCATGGCACTTTCTTGTCAAGTCATTGGATGCTTCCTGCGTGCCAGGTGACCGTGCGTCCAAGGTACCCTGAACGTTTCTGGCCAGAGGCAAAAACCAAGACCAACGAGATGAATGAACATCTCTCCTCACTGCATCTGCAGGGTCGCGGGGCGGATTCCTTTGGCTCTGTCAGTGCTGCAGGGGGCGCAGGGACGAGTGGTGTTGCCCAGGCTCCCAGTCAACCACTCCCTCTTGTCTCTGGGGGGCCCAAGGATCGGGACACAGCAGGTGTGGTGGCTTTGCCAGGGGGTCCCCAGGCTTTCCCTGTGCTCAGGGGCGTCACTCATAACACTTATGAACCCTTTGTATATGAGCTGGAGAAGGAACTCAGTGAAGCGGTTGCTCTGCATGGTTTGGGGTCTGCTGAGGTTATGCACATTCTTTAGAGGCTTGATCAGGACGTGCTGACACCTCACGATGTCCATTGTGTGGCACATTCTCTTTTTGACCCTGTGCAATTTGGTGTTTTTGAGACCAAGTGGGCTCGTCTGGCGGCCCAAGCGGTGAGGCAGAATTCTGTGCTGTCTCCGGAGGACCCCAGGCGTGGAGTTGTTGTTGACATGCTGATGGGGATAGGGCGTTATGAGAATGTTCAGGGGCAGGTTGGATACGACCCCCTTGTGCTTCAGCAATGCAATACGCTGGGCATGGGAGCGATTGTGCAGACCCCGGAAATGGCTGCTCCGAAGCAGCCGTTTGCAACTGTTGTCCAGGGGGATGATGAGCCTTTTATGGTATTTGCGGCGAGGTTGATTGCGTCCGTGGAGAGGCAGGTGCCTGATCCTCTGGCGAGGGACATTATGATTGCAAACCTTGTTAAGTGCAATTGTAATGAAGCTTGTAGTGAGGTTATAGCGGCTATGCCTGGTGATCCTAGTATCTGGGAGATGGCAGAAGCCTGTGCGAACATCATTCCCTCACGTCGGAAGTTGGCCGCTGTGGCTGCCGCTGTGCAGCCGGTCTGGGCAGCACCACAGGGCGGGCGGCCACAGCAAGGGAATGCGCAGGCTAGCAGGGAGCGGGGGAAGAAGTTTCAGAAGGTCAAATTCCCCATGTTCTTGTGTGGTTGGTGTGGAAGGCCGAATCACATGTCTAACGTTTGTAAGGTGACTGTTCATGTTAATGGCCAGGCGTTACCGCATTCAGGAAACGTGAAGCGGAGCGCGCAGCAGGAGGGGCGCGCTCAGACAAAAGCTTCCCTCCAGACTCAGGTGCCGATGGAGGTCTCCTTTGCCGGCTTGCAGCCAGCACCCGCGGATCAGCAGGCATGGATGTCTGCACCGCAGCTACAGTTGTCTTAGACTTGTCTGAGATACGCAAGGTTCCCCTGGATGCCTTTGGTCCCTTGGGTGAGGGCATGAGTGCTCTCCTTGTGGGGAGGTCTAGTGCCACCCTTCAGGGCATCATTGTGCACCTGGGGCTCATTGATGCAGATTTTACAGGGCAGATTTGTGCCATGGTCTCCACACCCACTCCCCCTGTCACAATCCCCAAAGGGACACAGCTTGCTCAACTTGTGCCTTTAAGTCTTCTGTTCACAGGACAGCTGGCCGGTCGTGTGGAGCTGGTGGTTTTGGATCCACTGGGCCGCCTCAGGTTCACTGGAATGCAGTCCTGACCAAGGACCGTCCCGAGATACTGTGTACCCTGTCCGTTCCTGGTGCGGCACCGTTGGAAATCCACCTCTGCGGGCTTCTCGACAGCGGTGCTGACACCACTGTTCTCTCCCTTGCCGCCTGGCCCTCAGAGTGGCCCCTGGATCTGGTGGGGACGTCTGTCGCGGGCCTGGGAGGGACGGCGCAATGCTACATGGCCCAGCAGTGCGTGCTGGTCACAAACCCGGAGGGACAGATGGCCTGGGTTAGGCCTCATGTTACTTCTACTCCTGCCAACCTCTGGGGGAGGGATGTTCTGTCTGCCTGGGGGGTGCGTATCGGGACGGATTTTTGATGGGGGCCACTGCAGTGAAGGGTGCAGAGTGTCCTACGCCTCCTATACGGTGGCTGGTGGACAAACCCGTTTGGGAGAAGCAGTGGTCCCTCCCTGATGATAAATTAGTCGCCCTTCCGAATTTGGTGCAGGAGAAGTTGGACCAGGGTCATCTGGAGCCTTCTAACAGACCTTGGAACACTCCTGTTATCTGTATCAAAAAGAAATCTGGGAAATGGAGGTTGTTGCAAGACCTCCAGAAGGTCAATGCCGTGATGGAAAGCATGGGACCGTTGCAGGCGGGCATGCCAGCACCTACCATCGCTTCCTGCAGGCTGGCCGGTCCTCATTGTTGATCTGAAGGATTGTTTCTTTTCGATTCCTTTGCATCCCGATGACAGACTGAAGTTTGCCTTCTCGGTGCCAGTGATTAACGAGGCTGAGCCCGCACAGAGATATCAATGGAGGACAATGCCTCAGGGCATGCACAATTCTCCTGCCATATGCCAGTGGTAGGTGGCCCGTGCCTTGTCTGGAGTTGGCAAGCAGTTTCCTGATGCGCGTCGGTATCATTATATGGACGACATTTTGGTGGCCACATCCACCCAGGATGAGCTGCTGAGGATTCAGCCTCGGTTGCTCGATGCTTTGCATGCTCATGGACTGCAGGTGGCTCCAGAAAAACCACCTTTTTGGCTTCAACAAAAACCACCTTGGAAGTTCTTGAGGGTCAAATTTCTGGAGCAGACAATCTGTCACCAGGAGGTGCAATTTGTGCCTTCTGTGAAGACACTGAATGATGCTCAGAAATTGATAGGTGTCATCACTTGGTTATGTCTGTATTTGGGATTAACCAACGCACAGCTGTCTCCTCTGTATGATTTATTGAAAAGAGACTCTGATCTAAAGTTGCCTCGCACGCTGACCCCTGAGGCACGTAAGGTGTTGGAGGTGGTTCAGCAAGCTGTTTTGGCTTGTCAGGTTTATCGCATTGATTGCTCCGTTGATGTCACTGTGTTCATCACCACTCCAGATTCGCATCACACAGGTATCATTGGTCAATGGAGCGACAAATGGTCTGATTCCTTGCACGTTCTGGAATGGGTTTTCCTGCCCATCAGCTGCAGAAGACGGCAACTACATTGTTTGAGCTGATTGCTTGCTTGATAATCAAATGCCGACAACGGTGTTTGCAATTGATGGGTGCGGATCCTGCAAAGATCATACTCCCGGTGCAACAGGAGGATTTTGACTGGAGCTTTGCAAACAGTGTGTCCCTGCAAAGTGCTCTGGAAAATTTTTCAGGGCAGATCACTTATCATCTGCCCAGCCGTAGGCTGTTGCATATGGCGAAATCCATACAAATTTCTTTGCGGCCCAAGAATAGTCAGAACCCATGCAAGGACCCACCGTCTTCACTGACGGTTCAGGGAGAACAAGAAAGGCCATTGTTACCTGGAGGGATGGATCTGAGTGAAAGGTTCTGGAAGGCCATGAGAATGGGTCAACCCAATTGGTTGAACTGAGGGCTGCTGTCATGGCATTTGAGAAATTTTCCCAGGAACCTTTCAACCTGGTCACGGATTCCGCCTATGTGGCTGATATCGCACAGCGGTTGGGTCATTCGGTTTTGAAGGAGGTCAGTAATCCTGCCTTGTTTCATTTACTGAAGACCTTGTGGTGTGACATTCAGGCCCGAGTTCATCCATTTTATGTTCTGCATGTGAGGAGTCACACTGATTTGCCAGGTTTTATAGTAGAAGGTAACGCGAGGGCTGACAAGTTGGCTAACCCAGTGTCATGGTTTGACCGGAAATGGGACATCTGGGATATGTTGTTTTGCTGTGGTTACCAATGGGTGGTTGGATTTTAAGATGAGCACCTAGTTTGACCAATGGAGGTGGATCCGCCTCTTGAGACTACGAACCCAAGGGGTTAAAAGCAGGGCTCTTGGCCTTCGGAGCTCTCTTGGGATTTCCGGCGTGAAGGAGTCTCTCCCCCAGCCCAGTTGCTGGCTGGGCTGGGGGAGGGGAAAGCCACGTGGCCCATCTACGGTAGGCCCGGGTTCGGAGGAAGGGTGGCGGACCCTTGAGCGACCTGTTTATCCCCCCCCCCCCCCCCTTTTGGAGATGGAGAGAAGGCAGCCCGTGCTCGAACTGTATATCTTGAAACTTGATATCATGTGCCGGCAGGCAGCATGGCTGGGAGGAGAAAGGGGGGGGGCAGTGGGCAGTCCGGCCGCCTGGGAGAGCTTTTAACCCTTGTGGAGAATGAAGGCTTCGCAGAACATAGCCTTTCCTGGGAAAGGAATAGGAGTGGAACATGAAGGAAGAAACCAGGCCAGTAAGGGGGGTCTGGCAAAGGGAGAAGAGAGATGTTGAAGGAATGGAGGAAGAGGGAGTGGCAATTTTTGCTGGACTCTTTTTTGTTGTATATCCATGGACTCTTTCCTGGTGATGCAGAGGCTGCAGTGCAGGGGGAAGCGGAGGCTCGGAGTCAAGAGAGTTTGGTTTTGAGACCCCTTGGCCCCAGGGGGTATAGAAGAGATGGGGGGGACAAAGGTCCCGGATGAGACTGTGCTCTGCTTGGAACGAGACGAGGCATTCTTAAAAGGCCCTGAAGGCAGGCCCCTGCCCCATCCCATGCCTGGTGGTGAGAGCACCTTGGCATGGAAAGGAGATGTCACGAGATAGCAAGATACCGGGCGGATTGCTGATTGTGACAAGAAGTCCGTGGCACAAGGAAGGACTCCGTCTATCCCTTATGAGCTGAAGATTTGATTTTTTTCTAAAGGGTGGTGCCAGACCAAGTGTGGATAATTTTTGGAAATGTAAATGTGCTTGGGAATTTGGTGGGAGGAGGATAAGGAAGTGTTTCTGTGTAGTTTTCATTCTCCTTGTGGTTTTTTTTCTTTGTGTGTGTAGTTTAGTAATTGTGTGTGTAGTTTAGTTAATAAACTTCTCTTTATGTTTAAGTTGGAGCTTGCTTTGCTTATTTCCTGGCCACATCTCACAGCAGATATCAGGTAAAAGGTATATTTATGGGGGCTCTGGCTTTGCCAGGCCTAAACCATAACACCCAGCGCGGGTAGCGCCTCAGCCTGATACACTCTCACAGGCCAAGACATCACATGGGTTTTTCCACCAAAATGCACATACCCTGCAGAAGCAGTTTCAGCTGATGCCAACTGAGGATCGTGACACTGTCGAGTCATGTGATGACTGCCACGCACTTGCTCCGCCTCTGCCGGCTGGGGTAAATCCCAGAGGCCTTAGGGCCTTGGAGCTTTGGCAGATTGATGTCACCCAGGTTGCCGAGTTTGGCTGGCTCAAGTATGTGCATGTCACTGTGGACACGTTCTCCTCTGCGATGTGGGATTCAACTCACACTGGGGAGAAGGAGAAGGCCTGTGATGTCCTTGCCCACTGGAGGCAGGCCTTTGCCATTCTGGGCATACCTTCTGCTGTGAAAACTGACAATGGTCCTGCTTATGCATCCCAAAAGGTGCGGCAGTTCCTGCAGTTGTGGAGTGTCTCGCACAAATTTGGTATCTCTCATTCTCCAACTAGTCAAGCTATTGTAGAACGCGCTCATGATACTCTGAAGCAGGTTCTTCAAAAACAAAAACGGGGAATGCAGGGTAAAACCCTGCACAGTTGGTTGGCAAAAGCTTTGTGCACAATCAATCATCTCACTGTGCCGCAGAACTCAACCCTGTCATTTTGAATCACCATCTCTCATTGCAGGCTGCGGACGAGGCACATCAGCCTTGAGCAAAGGTTTGGGTGCGGAATTTAGACACCAAACAGTGGGAAGGTCCCTATGACCTCATCGCTTTGGGGTGCAGGTATGCTTGGGTATCCACAGATACTGAGGTACGCTGGGTACCTTCAAAATGTGTTTGCCCTGATCTGTGACCGCAGAGACAGAATCCAGCTCACGAGCAAGATGGAAACCGTGACCAACCTGAAAGGCATCAAGCGGGGGAATCATTGAGTGATGATTCATATGCAGACGTTGAGAGTGATCACTCCGATGATTCCTCTGCAAGTGGACACTGAACGTTGTTCATATTTTCCTTTTCACATTGTTCATTTCTTTTCCTTTTACTTTTTTAAATGGAAAAGGGTGAGATGTCACCCTGGTTTTTTAAGACTTTCTAAGCCTTCTGATGTTGACATTCTTGTGGTGAACTTTCTCACATACTTTCTGTAAATAACTCATTGTTTTTCATTCCTTTATGGAGGAGGAGAGAGTTGATGGACTGTTGGTTTGACCAGTGTCATTGCAGAGGTGTCACTGTCACCTTCCAATCTGCTGTCACTTTTGTAAAACTATAAATATTTGAGTCAGAGAATAAAACTTCCCTTTTTTTTTCTTCACCTTGAGAGCAGTGGTGTGCTTGTGTTCTTTCGTGTCCTTCAGCGACATATTGTCAATATGCTTCTGCTTTGTGTGATTGGTCAAAAAACTTACTTAAAGTAAGTTATAACATTAAATTCTTTGTCTACTGCCAGGGATGTGAGGGGATGGCATCTTCCCATTGTCATAACCATGTAATGAGACTGATGCTGGCAAACAAACAGCTCGAGGCGCGTTCCTCAGCAGTCCCGGCCCGTTTGTGATTTGTACACAGACCCCCGGCTGGCAATAGTATATTCGTGTTAAATTGCATCTACGATAAAGTATTATGAACTATTTCATACGTTTTGAAATATTTTGATTTCATATTGATTTATATCTTTTCATTTCATATAGATTTGATAAATTGCTCCAACTTGGGAGAGTGAAGATGTACAGCAGTGCAAAACCTTCAGCCCACACCCCAGTCAGCCCCCGGGTGCATGCATCACACCCACCCACTGTGCTTTCTTTTCTCAGCATCTGGGGTCTGCTGTTTGCACAGAATTGAGATGAATTTAACTCCACAGAGCCACAAGTGGGGTGTCCACCTTGTCATGAACACTCATGTGGCAACCAACAACACAGAGCTCTCAAAGCACATTATCACCAGGCATATCATTCTTGCTGGGCACTGAGGAACTCTTAAAAGACACAGAAAAGGGGTGGAAAACATTGGCATCATGCTACTGCTGGTGTCCTCCTGGAGGAAAATCTGTTGGGTTTCTTAAGGTGGTAGCTTTCCAAAACCTAGGAAAACTGCTCAGTAGTGGTAGCCCAATTGTGAATGGTTTTCTTGAGTCGGCAAAGCTGGGGTGTTAACAATGGACTCTATCCATGGTTTAAATCACCTGCCCTCAGACAAAAGCACCACCAGCAGCAGCAGCTATATCTGTCAATTTTCTCAAAAAGCTGTGTTAAATTTGGGAGAGGAAAGGAAAACACATCAGACACTGTGGATTAATGACAAGACTCTGAGGAACAGTTCCAAAGCAAAGGGCAGCAGCTTCTCTCTGGGCCACTCCTTGTGCCCCGAGGCAGCCGGGCTGCCCTGGCTGCCCAGGACCCTGCGCCCCGCGGGCTCTGCAGAGCTGCACAGCGGGGAGGCAGCTTCGGGCACCTCAGCCCCTGGGCAGGAGGGGCTGCTTGCTCTGCAGGGCTGCCTGTGGGCAAAAGCAGGGTGCTGGCCTTCTGCTCTTGGCCCTAGCCTGGCCTTGCAGGGATAATGCTGTTCCCTGTCTCAAATGTGCTAATGATAGACCTGGTTGTTTGCAGCTCTGCACAGGTGTGATTTGCACCACAAAATACTGAAGGGCTAAGGCCTGAACAACAGACCCTGACTGAAGCCTCAACAACAGGACCTGAGCCAAAGCTGCCCTCTAGATCACCTTCCCAACCCAATGTTCTATGTACCTGCTCCTTAACCAAGTGTTATTATCTAAAGGATTGTTGCATCCATTCACTGGTGAAACACATCTTCACCTTTCTGCATGAGGAAAAAGGACAAGGCCACACCTGGCCTTGGTTCCTCCTTGAGCCCTGGGCAGGCTGGGGGAGAAAACCAAGAGGAGAATGACACCAGCTGTGTCCCCAGCAGAAGCTCTGGCACATTGCTCGTCCAGCACTGTCAGAGCCTGGCTACTCTCGCAGCGCACTCGGGAGCCTCGTGGCCGCCAAAGGTGGAGGCACCGCAGGATTTCCCGATTCCCGGCCGTGGCTCTGCAGGGCTGGGCTGGGACAGCTTCCCCCAGCTGATGTGCAGCTCTGGATGAAGGGGAAAGCATTGGGCTACCTGGGGATGGATCTTCCTTAATCACCAGAGGCACCCTTTTGCAATAATGCTGAGGTGCATTGCTTAGCTTATCCTTTCCTGACTCTTTTTTAAACTTTGGCATTACAGTAAATTACACTGTTCCTTCAGCTGGTGTCTGTGTCTGCATCTCTGACCCTCTCCACCATCAAAACAAACACACAGCCAGTTTAGCAAGAGACCTGCCTCTCTGCCAGCCCATCTCTTGGCAAACACTCCTGATGGCCATCTGCACAAATGAAATTCCCACTTTGTACCTTCCTTTTCTGCAGGCAGGTGAGAAACGGAGCCACTCCCAGCTCTGGACACCTCCAGAAACCAGCTGCTTTCAGCAGTCACAACCCTGAAATATCAACCTCCTTCCTTAACCTACTCATGGGGAGCTGACACCAAGAGGCCTTTTGTCCAAGGATACCCACAGAAGAGCTGGAGAAGGGAGCAGTTTTTAACACAACTGCTTCAGAGTTTAAACCTGCCTTTACCAAATGAGCACACACCAACCTGTCCCAAAGGGAAAACAGGCAGGAAAGAGAAGCTCCTCTCCCACAACAGCAAACTCTGTGCTTCCTTCTGTTCCAGCTGGAGAGTGGAGGCCATGGGCTGCACCTCACTTTGGGAGCGAGCATTGGGAATTGGCCTGGTCTGGGAGGGCAGCAAAATGAATTCCCCAAAAAGTAGGAAAAGATTCTCTGGAAGGAATTGATGGTGACAATATTTCTGCAGAAAAGCATAAAAAGAATAATTGTGGGGAAGAAACATTCCCAGACACGAGATGAAGATCCTTGGGGCAGCTTCAATTCCCCCGCTGCTGGCATGCCTCGATGATTTTGGGGAACAGAAGCATCTCACCACCCGTTCTGCCATCGTACTGGCAGCAGGGTGCAGGCCTGTGGCAAGGCAGGGCCTGCCTCAGGGGCTGGGCCTGGGCTGTTGGGCTTGGGTCCCTGGGCCAGGGCCACCTCCCAGCCTCCTGATGGGTTTGGGGGTTTTGCTTCCCCTACCGGTCCTGGACCACTGTTTTGTGGGCCAGATCTGGGGTTCCTGATCCCTCCACATGGGCCAGGGGCCCCCAGGGCCTCTCTCTGGCTCCTCTGCTGCTGCACTTTCCGACAAAAAAAAAAAAACAAAAGAAAAATTAAATTAGATAAAAAGGGTTGAAAGAGCTGGCAGTAGCTTTGAAGCATTGAAGGGCCAAAAATTAGCTTCAGCCCAAGCTGCTCAAAAAAGGGCTGTGGGCAAGAATTCCACATTCCAGAAATTTTCTCAAATTGTTTGAAATTGTTTCATGAGTGTCAATGGACTTTTGATAACTATTGATGGATTTTTCTGTAGTAAGCCTGTTTCAGGACCAAAAGGGACTTTCAGAGATGGCAAAGAGGAATATCTTCAGTCCATGGACTTTTCCTGAAACTCAGCTGCTTGGACTTGGACTTTCCTTGCATTGTTTTTGCATTTTCTTATATTGTAGAATTCTTTTAGTGATATGATAGAATTTTATGTTCTACAGGTGAAGAGATTCCCTATTCATTCCACAGGAGCACTTGAGTGAAGTTTGATTGGCAACAGATAACCTGTCAAGTTTGTCCTTTCCTCTGCATGAGCCCAGCAGAGAAAATTACAAACACTTTTCTTTTTAATTTCACTGAACAAAAAAGTTGACATGTTGCAGACATCTTTTATGAAAAATCCTTTTTATAGGATTTTTCCTTCTGAGAAGCTGCAGTTTCAGCAATAAAATGTAAACAATTATTATCTGCTGCTGTGGAATGCAACAGGTCCACCTGTGATTGGCCCATCTTGGATGTTTTTAATGAATGGCCAATCAAGGACAGAGCTATCTCGGACAGAGTCTGAGAGAGCTGCCTTTTGTTATCATTCATTTCTATTCTTAGCTCAGCTAGCTTCTGAGAGGAAACCTTCTTTTTCTTTTTAGTATAGTTATAATGTAATATATATATCATAAAATAATAAATCAAGCCTTCTGAACATGGAGTCAACATTCTCATCTCTCCCTTCACCTGAAAACCCCTGTGACCACGGTCACAGGAGGGTTTCTTGCCTTGGTGAGCCCTCAGTCCTCTGGGATACACCTCACCTCAACGCAGACTTCAGGTGCTTTGTTGTTTTCTTTTTCTTCCTCCAAAACACCAAGAGATCAAAATTCTTGGTAAAAACAGGACTTCTACTTTCAGTAAAAGCCAAAGAGGAGCTCTGCAGGGCTTCTTTCTAGATACAGATAAAATACTCTGGTGATCTTATCACACCCTGTTCTCAAACTTTTGGCACCAGCTTCTACTCTGGAACACCATGACTTCCTTGTATTCTGAAAAAGGGAACAAATCAAACCTCAAGAACAGATCCTACCTTTAAAACCAGTGTCCCTCCCACCAGAAACTTCTTTTCCTGTTGTGATAGACGAGTCATATGATGATTGACTCTCACAATTAATAGACAAATATCATGTGTGTGAAAGGCGCATATTATATGGCTCTATGCAGATATTTACCATATGTATTTTGATGGATTGATTAGTAGTGCTGTATTAACATTTTAATAATATGATAAATGTAGTCTTTTAATTAAAAGGTAACTTTTGTAGTTAAAAGAAGAACTATGTCAGTGGGGTTTTTTTAAAGAAAGGAATGAGGCACTCGCACCAGATAGCAGCCACAGGACACCTAAATCTTTCAGAAAAAAGAATTTTTTGCTCTCTTATCAGAAGAAAAGAACTTCTTCCTGCCTCGAAGGCACAGTTAGGATTAGAAGGAAGAAGATGATGATGACCAGACAGAATCCTGTATTTGAATGGAATTTATGCATGTATGAAGTGTATGAATATGCAATGGGCTATTGCTTTTAAGGGTTAATCCTTTGTTAATGGGTGTCCTTTTCCGGGCTCATGCTGCCTAGGAAAAGGTACCCGGACATCCATAACTCTTTGTCTCTATTGTCTCATATTGTCCTAATTCAACTTGTCCAAATTATTCTAATTGCATTACTATTTTTATAACCATTTTATTACTATTAAACTTTTAAAATTTTAAAAACAAGTGATTGGCGTTTTTCACAATGTATATAGGTTAAGAAAAGTTTATAGATTTATAGTTGTGCTGTACCCCTCACGTGGTTATCAAGGGACAGCTGGGGTTGGGACATCTGGGAGGGCTGGCGTGTCGCTATGGCCACACCTGACCCCCAATCAGGATTTGAGGAGGAGATCTCCACCAGTGGACAGTGAAGAAGGGGTTGATGGACAGAACTTCAGGAGGGGTTAAAGGGTTAAAAAGGGAAAACCTCCATTGTGAGGGGACTAAGCACATAGCAAGGAAAATCTTTTGCTCCTGGTGCTGTAATCTTCTTTCTTCATTCAATCTTCTGTTGTATTTTTGATAAGGTTTAATAAACCTTCCTAAACTATGAAAAGTGGGTAGCTATTTCTCACACTGTGGTCTGCAACCCTCACTCTTTATTACAATAAAATGCTTCTTTTTATTAGGTTTACATCAGTTCCATATGCTTTTATGAGCTTTTATGCCTTTTTATCTATATATGTTTAATACTACTATACCACTATCTGCTTATTGCAACATTCCAGGAATCCCTTTTGACTCTTCCTGCAGAAGGTCAGATCACTGTGGGTTTGACACCAATAAAAATCCAGGCTGTTCAGATCCTAGGTGTGACGGGCAGGCACAATTTCCCTGCTGACACAGAGACTGAAGACAAACCCCTCTGTTGTCACTGAAAACAAAACAAAGGAGGAAGTTTCTGCCCATTGGAAAGTCCCCGTTTGCCCTGAAGGACTCTGCCTCTTCTTTCTCCACAGCAGCTCAGCAGCTGGATGCCAAGAAGGACAAGAGAGGGAGGGGTGGTTGATTTGTGTGACAATTTAACAGCCCTTGCAAACAAGAGCTGAGTCTGTCAGTAACATCTCTGCAGAGGCAAGTCCTTGCTGAGGCTGCAGAGCTGTGTCACTTGTGTTTAGTTTGCATCAAGTTAATGGCACGGTGGGTTTTCATGCTGCGGGTGTGGCCCCTGTGACAGCAGCCTGTTCATCCTTCAGGGGGTTTGCACCCACAGGGACAGTGCTGCTCCTGCCAGCTCACCACAGTTTGTCCTCATGCCAAAAAGTCCGGGCAGAACTTCTTAAAGGAACATTTTCCTTTTGCTCTCAAACCAAAGATTTAGATGTAATGGTATAATAGAAACAAATCTTTTCCCCTGTTGTCTGTTGGGACAGGAGGAAAATCCTATCCCATCCAGACAGCAAGGCACTGATTTCACTTCCACTCTGGAAATGACTTGCAGGAGCAAGTAAATAAAATTCTCTGCTAGAACAGTGAAGTCCTGCCACTCTAAATCAGTGTGGTGCCTGAAGGGTTTTGTAGCAGGTTTGCACCTAAGTTGATGCTCAAGAAGTTTATAAGGTCCAACATAGACCTAAGGTTTGCACAGCAGAGTTTAGGCTGACAGCTAAGGGAGCATAAATTAAATGGTCTTTCCAACCCAGAAGGCTGATGAGAACTGTTGGTATTTGTGTTCTCCTTCCTTGTTTAAAGGATAGCAACATATTTGATGAGATTTTGGCATTGCAGCTAAAAATCATGGCCAGATTAAGTCACCAAAGTGGTTGTTGTGCATTTCTAATTGTGGAAGTCAATATCAACGTAGCTGCTTCAGGTATTACAAAAAGCTCTTTCAAGACACTTCTTAAGAGAAATGTCTTTTTCCTTTTCACTCTTAACTGCAAAGCCCCTCCAGGATGTACAGCAAACAGGTTATCTAGATTGTCCTTTCACAATAACAGAAAACTTCCCCTTTAATTAGCCTGAATTGCATGATTCTCATCTGTATGAAGGAATTTCATTTAGTCTCTGCTGTAAAGAAGTGATTTCTATGCAACAGGGTTGATAAAGGGAAGACCCAAATTAACAAGAGTGGTATTTGTTAGAGCTGCCATTACTCATCACACACTTTAAACAACCCATACCACCGAGCCCAAAGCTAATATGGCTCCATGTTAAACATTTCTGATGGATTACACATCCTTGTGTGAAGATGGAATTAGGATTTAAAGCCAGTATTTCTGCATATACGAGCATTGTGCAAGAACATTGCATCTTCAAAATGGAAACCAAATATCACCTGTACAGGGTAAACGCTGCAATAACATGACTATACTTCTCCCATCAGGTTCACAGGCAGCTTAACCAATTCTGTGCTTGCAGATAATCTGTTCTGGCATCTTCTGGGGCCCTGAACCAGGAAGGTCACACTGAAATACTTTGGGACCATGAAAATTTCTCCAGATCCAAACCAGTCTCCAGGTGACACAAGTGACTGCAGCAACCTCCAACAACGCAGCGGAGGCCAGGTTTGCTGTGTTCTCTTTGTCATTGTGGGTTTGTAATTCAGACTCACAGAAGGGCTTAAATTGGAAGGGGCCTTAAAGACCCTCTAGATCCAACCCCCTGCCATGGGCAGGGACACCTTCCACTAGACCAGGTGGCTCAGAGCCCCTGCAAGCTTTGGCAAATACCCAAGGACACCTTTTCCTCTGTTTTGCAAGGCCAGATTTCCATGCTCACATTCACAGATGGCTCCAGTCTCACACAGGGCATTGCTGATTGGTCACTCTTATCTCCACAGCCCAGGAGAGATCCTGTTTTGGATGGCTCTCACTGCTCCCAAGGCCCCAGGGACTGGCCACTGCCTCTCCTCTTTCTGCTTTCCCTTCCAGGATCAGAGATTTCCTGCTGCTTCCTCCACATCTGAGACAACTGGAGGAGATGAGGGGCTGAGGATGTGGCTTCTGACAGAGAGTTGATAACGCTCAGCTGAGTATTTTATCCTCCTGCCACTAAGCCGTCCGGCTGCTGCTGAAATTCCTCCTGCTTGGAAAGGGCTGGTGTGCGCAGCAGGAATTGTTGCTGGCTGGAACTTTTCCAAGAGCTGAACAAAAGAAGCATTTTGTGGAAGGCCACCAGTTGCCCTTGGTCACAAGGTGCGAGGTCCCCTTTGAAGGCCATCCCTGCTCAAGGACAGCCTGGCCTTCTCCAGTGCCCAGAGCACCTTCCAGGCTTTTGGGCTGGCCTCGTCCCTCACCCTGGAGAAGCAGGTTGTTGTTGGAAATCTCATATCCACAGTTTCTGGCTGGATTGCCGTGTCTTACCACAGACAGCCCTGGAGACACCAGTACAGACTCCATCTGCAATAAAAGGGGACTTTGTTCCAGCTTTTCCCTTGGACCAGCGTGCAGCAAGCCCACCTGGGCCTCATTCAGGTCTGTGTGGGCTGGTAGTCAGCTTCTGCTGGGAATTTAAAGCTTTTACTCTACTTTCCACAGCAAATAGTGGAGCAAACCCAGCTGCACCACCCCCCGAATTTCACTCTAAAAACCACAATTTTTATTTTCCTCTATTCAAGCCTTGAAGAAAACAAACTCTTCTTGAGTGAGCTGGAGGCACAGTGTCCTCCAGGATCATTCTTGAGTAGGACAATATTGCAGGGGAAGACTGGCAAACCCAGAGTTTACTGGTGCTTAGGAAACTTTGCTAAACCTTCCCACATGCAGTGCTCTTGCTCCTGAGCTCCTGGAGCCCTCACTCAGCTCAGGCACAGTTTGGACAGAAGGGGATGGTTCCGTCTGTCACATGTGGGGACAGGAGGAGGGAAGACTTTGCAAACACTGCCACGAGGGCAGGGCTGTTTTCATTGATGGTGCCAAGTGGTAGTACATCATCTTTGATTAAATGTGAGGTGCTAAAGGGCAAAAATTCTCAGTGATAAAGAAGAGTATCTCCACTCACACAGCAAGGTAAGTGAAGGGGAAAGTGCAATCTGTATGTCATGGGAAGTGTTCAGTTTTTCACAAGACCTTTTTGCAGAAGACGTGCCTAGGCACGGGTGATTCAGAGCATTTGATCAGCCTCACAGAGTATCCCCACATCTGCTTTGCCACATTTTCTCTTTTTTCATTGTGAATGATTTCTCCTGCCAGGGTTACTCCTGCTTGGAGTTCTACTCTCAGTGGAGCCCCGGAGTTTTCTCAGCAGCCTCTGCAGCGAGTTCTGAGCCAACGTGGGGCTCTGCTGCCAGCCCAAATCTGCGCTTCCCCTGCCCAGCCTGAGTGCAGGTGGGGCATGTGCTGGGCATGGCCGGAGATTTGCATGGCCAAAATCCTCCAGCATTTACATCTGCTCATGGCTTTGGGTAGCACAGATCACAGAACACCCATCACAGCGGACAAATGGCATTTCCTGCAGATTGCTACAGCAACACTGCTGATCCACAAATACACAAGAATCAATTTCAGTTGAAAAATGTCATTTATTACAAAGTGCTACACCCATGCCGACAATACAGAACTATACAAATCTCAATTTAGGTTAAAAACGGGAATTTATTATATTATTACAACATTTCTATGTAATATTATACAAATACCAACTTCAGTTAATTTACTGCCAACCTCCACAACAACGCACTATACACAAAGATCAATTAGGTGTTTAACAACTTAATTTATTACATATTACTACAAGGATTAAGCCCATCTAGGAATACAAAAATATCTCCATAGATATGTAAATAGAATTACATCCAGAAACAGATATATATGAATTTAAAAATACTTATATACCTATACAAATACGATTATTCATATTTTAAAAGCCATATAATAAAAATTATATCAAAAGAGATACCTACACAACTTTACCCACAGGAAATAGAAATTAACACAGATACAACAATATCCATGTATACACAGATAAATTTATACACATAATATTTTCAAACATATATATATATATATATATATATATATATATATATATATATACATAGCATACATTCATAACAAAAAAAATATACATAAATACAAGAATACACACATGGAAATAAACCCATACAAATAGCAACCCACATACAGAAATACACATGTAATAACCCCTGTCTATGTTCAAGTCCGTGTGTCTGTAAACATCACTCCAATCAGAGGCATTCCAGCTGCCCTATCTTCAAAGCATCTCGCTCGGTCTTCTCCTCCCGAGCAGAGCAGCTCTCCTGGACAGGGACAGCAGATGGAACATCTGGCAAGCAAAGGGAACACTGAGTGAGTGTGGGGACGTTTCCCTTGGCAGCAGCTGCACTTCCATCAGGGCAGAGGAAATGTCAGAGCCTCCCCAGGAGGGTCAGAAAGAGAAAGCAGCCGAGCAGGCCAGGCTGTGGTGAGTGCAGATGCGGCAGAGCCGGCACAGCTCCCGGGCCCTGCCGGCACAGCTGCCTTGCCCAAGGACAGCCCCTGTGCCAGCCGGGGCAGCTGCGCTGAGCAGCCCCAGCACGGGCAGGGCCCGCTCCTGCCCTGCCGGGCAGTTCCCCCGGCCACAGCCCACGGCAGCCTCAGCCCCACCTGCCTCCCTGGGCCTGTGGCCTCAGCCAGGCTCTCTCCAGGCTGGCAGCAGCAGGGCCCCGTTCACTGCTCTTGCTGGTGGCCTTCAGCTCCTCCCTGCTGGCTCCTGTCAGTCTCCGGCTGTCCTCAAGGTCTTCATGGGAGCTCTGGCAAAAGTGGAGGCTCTGGAATTGCTTCCAAGGCCTGGCAGAGCTGCAGCCCTGGAGCCCTCTGTGCTCCCTGCTGGCCCCCTGCATCCCCTCAGCCCCGCCATGCTCTCGGTGAAGCCCCAGCCCCCTTCAGTTTCTTCAGCCCCTCACAGTCCTCTCACCCCCTCAGTCCCTTCTGAGCCATCCCATTCCCTGAGACCCACCACCATGCCAGCCTGTGCCACTTCCCTGTCACCTCAGTGCCACCATGGCCCTCGGCTGCCCCACAGCCCTCAGCCCCAGCAGCAGCTCAGGGTCACTGTCCCTTTGGTGCCATGGCCCCCTCAGCCCCCTCTGTCTCACCATCCTTCAGCAGCTCCTCAGGGACAGTGCCTGGGGCCAGCGGCAGCTCCCACCGCTCCAGGGACAGCCGGGGCTGGAAGTGCTGCTCCACCCGGCCCGGCCGCCAGCTCGGACCCAGCACAGGGACAGGGGACACAGGGGGCACCGGGGGAAAAGCAAGAGGTGAAAATGGCAGCCGAGGGGCGAAAGAGGCCTAGGCCTACACCAACAGCAATCTATCCATCAATGTCTCCATCTAAACCTTCCTATTCCTCTTACTATATAACTATACACATTCATAAATGTAACTTCATATATATATATTTATATAAATATTTTACTCTACACATATAAAAATCTAACTCTGAAAATCTATAAATGTAAATATATAATAAAATATAATTATGTAACATCTATACCTATATACATATTGACATTTAACTATACAGATATTACAATATATTTCCTTATAAATAGAACATTATCCTCTATAAATGGAACTATATTCACTAATAAATAGAACCATAGAAATCTTTAAACATATCTACAAGCCGAGGAGTTCTACCTGCCTGATGGTCACAGGCTCTCCCCTGTCTCTTCCTGCCATGCAGGGCAGCCCTCCTGGAGATGTTGGTCAGATGGCATCTGGGAAGCAAAGGGAACGCTCAGTCAATATTGGCCCTGTCCTTCTACCAGGGGCTGTCAAAGATGGCCTGAAAGGCAGACTCTTGGCGATTTGAAGCCATCTGCCCTTAAAAGAACAGGGACCATTCCAAGTGTTCAAAAGTGTGCTTCAAAACATTGAAGTATCTCGATAAAGTCCCAGCCCCCGCAGTGCAAAGGGCACCCAGGAGAGCTTGAAACACAGACAGTCCCAGCTGCCACAAGGAAGCCCAGCCTTGCTCTTTCTCTGAGCTGACAGAGAGACCTCAGTCCTCACTGAAATGGCTGAAGCTGAAGGTGCTGGGAGCTGAGTCATGAACCAGCTCCATTACCTGGCATCTTCAAACTGCCCTCTGCAGTGAGCAGCAGCTGCTCCAACTCGACCATCAGCTCTGGCAGGAAGGGCTGGGAGGGACAGAGCTCCCTACGAGGCCTGCAGGCTGCACCAGCTTGGCTAAGGAATGGACGCACAGTGCTCCTAGGCCTCCCTAATCAGGGGTCATTCAAGCTTTTCCTTCTGATGCTGGAGTTACCGTGATTTTTCAATTGGTTGGCCTCTGATGTTGTGCTCCTTGTTTTTCATGTGGGTCAGGACCAATACCAGCAGACTGGTACTACATTCAGTCAGTGATTTGGACTTCCACCCTGACTTTTTGCTCTTTTTTTCCCCTGTTCCTTCAAGAGTCGCTCAGCCTGGCCTCCCCTGGCACCCCGCAGTAAATTTATCCACCAACTTCAGCACAAAATTGGGACACCTGGCTTGGTGACACAACTGCCACAAGGTCAGGTTTATTCCCTGCTCTCTGCCCCAGCAGAGGACTCCGTGTCAGAGCCTCTGGAGAAGCGTGGAGGGCAGGGCTCAGGGAGGTTGTGCCCGTGCAGGATTTAACTCAAGGCACCAGGAAGCACCAACCCTGCTCAGAGCAGCCATCTCACAGCTCTCTAAACCATGGGGGTTCTGTCCTTACCAGGCTCCTTGGGCTCCTGGGAACTGTTCCTGCAGCTCTCGGTGTCAGATGAAGCATCCTCTGCTGCAGCTCTCTTCACAGGCTCCCCTTCTGGAGAATCAAGGGCAACACCAACATTGTCCTGAGCAGAAAAACAGAAAGAAAGGAACCCAAAGATCACTCACTATTTTGCTGAAATCATATCAGGGATACAATAACTATCCTTCTCCACTCCCAAAGGACATGGAGCACAGAGGAGGGAACAGTTCACATGACAAGCCTTTTAAACTCAGGATTCAGGGGGCCAAGGCGAAACTGAAGCTCTCACAAAATGACCTTTGAGAGAAAACATGATCACAGAAAACAAGAAGACACCAAGTGAGGGGACGTGCCCCCCATGCTCTGACCCTGCCTTATCCCAGAGCTGTGAGAAATCAGCCAGCACAAAGCCAGGGGTTCTCTTTGTTGCCAGCACGGCTGCCAGCCCTGCCCAGGGCTGTGTGCTGCAAACCCACAGGCAAAGCACACATTTCTGCCTGGCAGTCTCAGCACCCCCAGCCAAGCGCTCACACAACCCATCACAAGGTGCTGCTTCTCGGAGCCCTCTGCTGCTGTCCCACGTGTGTCATCCAGGCAAACATTGATGCACCCAGGCTATTGCCAGGATCACATTTGGGATCAGTGGCAAAGAGCTGTAAATCGTTAGGGTAAGGAAAAAATCAACCCAAAAGACAGAAAAAGTCAGACAACCAAGTAATGTTTCTATTCCACTGAGGAAGTAAATGTCCACAATGAAGCAAATTACCTTTGGACACAAAGATATTCTCCCTATGACCAGTTCCAGAATATTCATCTCTTCTGCCATAGCCCGTCCATCAGAACCCTAAAGATTCTAAAGAGGGTTCCGAGCCTGCAATGTTCCCTTTTATTATGGAATAAAATGCTTCTCTAAACTGCTATATGTGACTTTAGAGAAGACAAAAGTCATGCCACTTGAGAATAAGGTATTGGCAAATCCAAAAAATCCCACTCCCCCCCTTGAGCCCTCATCACAAATGTACTGCAAGCAACGGGACAGCACATCAACAGAAAGACAGACATTCTTTGGCCAACACGTGTAATAATCTGCAAAAGGACAGAGAGGTGCAGCTGCAGCCCAGCCCCAGCCATGGCTCTGGGAGTGCCCACAGCACGGCAGGGCTCACACAGCAGCAGCAGCTGCAGCCCAGCCCTTGCTTTGCCTTGGCCTTCCCACCCAAAAGAGGCACAGCCCACATCTGCTGCAGCTGGAGCAGAGGCACCTCTGGCATGCCCCTCCCTGCACGGGACACTTGGCCTTCAGTGCCACTTCTCCAAACACTCTTCTCCTCTTTCCCAGCAAGTAAAACTCTTCTTCATTTCTTCTTCATCCCCTCTTTTAGAAATCTTCTTTACCAAGAATAATTCAATAACTAAATAATAATGAAATAAGTTCAATTAAAGAAGCCTTTGCTTCTCAACCATGTAACAAGGTTCAAAAGCTTTCAGTCCAGCCCCTTTTATCCCCATCCAATGGAATTACCTGAGCAGAGGGAGATCTTTCAGACAGGGACCTCCTGATCTCCCGAATCATTTTCTCTACAGCAAGGCCCAGATCTGCTGGTGGCCATTCCTCCTCCCCAGGTGTGTTCTGTGCTGAGCTGGAGGCCGTCCATGCTGCACAAGCTGCACTGCCAGCGGGAGCGCTGGACCCTGAAGTGCCCGGGGTGGCTGCAAGAATACAAACACATTGGTCGGGCTCTACAACGTGGCTGTGGGACACAGAGCTCTAGTGCTGCTGTGGATCAACCATCAGGGAAGCACACAGCAAAACCAAGCAGATAATCTTTTGGTCTCCTAGGTGCCCCTTCCTAATAGGCTTGACAACTTCTGGCCGAGAATGACAGAGCCTTGAGGCAAAATACTTCAAGCGGTCACTTTTCAGGACCTTTTGGAAAAACAAGGCTACAACTCTTTTCCTACCTCGTGCATCGTCAGCTGGGGGCTGCTGCTCCCTGTGGAGCTGCTGGAAGCTGCAGGGCTGGATGGCGAGCACCTCCCGCTCGGCCGGAGGCAGCTGCTCCCCGTAGAGCTCCTGCGAGCGGCTGCGGGGCCCCTCCCGCCCGAGCGGCAGCGGCCGCTCCCCGTGCAGCCCGAGCAAGTGGCAGGGCGGGATGCCGAGCACCTCCCGCTCGGCGGGCGGCGGCCGCTCCCCGTAGAGCTCCTGGAAGCGGCTCGGCCCCTCCCGCCGGGCCGGCAGCGGCCGCTCCCTGTGCAGCAGGTGGAAGCCGCAGGGCGGGCGCCGGGCCGGCAGCGGCGGCCGCTCCCTGGGCAGCGGCGTGAAGCGAGCGCGCCCGTGCCGCCCGTCCGGCAGCGGCCGCGCCCCGGGGAGCTGCTGGGAGCAGCGGGGCGGATGCCTGCGGCCATCCCGGCCCGCCGCCGGCCGCTGCCTGTTGGCTGCGCTCCGCCGCTTGATGCGGAGCAGGAGGTCGGGGCGGTCGCGGCGGAAGCAGGGGTTGCTGTAGTGGAGCCAGGCCCCGGCATCGCCCGGCGCAGCCGAGCCGAGCCAGCCCGGCACCTTGCGGAAGCCGTAGCGATAGAGCTGCCGCAGGAAGCTGCGGAACTGCGTGGCCCTGAAGGTGTGCGGGACCGGGGCCGGCCCATGGCCACGGCCCCCGTGGGCGCGGCCCGAGCTGAGCAGCTCCCGCTCCAAGAGGGAGCGGTCGATGAGCAGCCCCTGGGCGCGGCTGTCCCAGCGCACGGAGCGGACGCGGGGGCTGTTCACCAGGCGCCAGAGCTTGGCAGGGAAGGTGCGGGCGCCGAGCCCGGCGGGCAGCGGCAGCTCCGCCATGGCGTCCATCGCCGACTGTGGCCACAACGCCCACAGCGCAACGGCCGCGGCTGCGCCGGCGGCGCGCGGCCTGAGGGGGGCGCTGCGCTCGGGCCCGCGCGCCCAGCGCCCCCCGTCGCGGGCCGGACTTGGCGGGGACGCGCGCGGCAGAGCCGGAGCTGCGGGTACAGCGCGGGCCCCGGGGCTGGCCGGGCTCGGCTCGGCTCGGCTCGGCTCAGCTCGGCACAGCACAGCACAGCAGGTTATCCCCACGCTGCATGCCGTGCCTGGGTCACCATCGGGGACAGAGAGGAGGGACTTTGCTCTGTTTTGGCTGGGGAAAGGATGAAAAGGGGTGATTAGAAAACATTCATTTGGTCTCCTTTTCAGCAGACTAGCTGGTTTTATCTCACCATGTCTGCCTGTCTTTGGCAGAGTAGGCACATTTCTCGTTATTCGGAGTCAGCTACAGCAGCAGGAAGGGGCAGCAATTTTGTCAGCATTGATATCAAAGCCAAAGTGCTTCCCCATGGATGGATGTTGCTTTCTTCAAGGGTTTTTTGGCCTAGAGCTGTAGCAAATGCATGCTGGTGTCTTCCGAAAGGGCGTTGCGTTTTTATTTCCACAGGAATCACCTCTACTTTTTCTTCCCCCCATCTGGGGAGGGTTCCCATGCAAATGCCTCCTGCAGCCAACTCTTGTCACTGTAGACTGACAAAGGAGATCTTGCAGTGGGGAGAGACTCCCTAGAGCTGCTGTGGAGAGCTGAAGGGGGAAGCTTTGTCCCTTAGTCTTGAAGTCTTGTTGGGGAGCTGCTCGTGCTCTGGGGGACAGACACCAATGATGTTTATCCAAGCCTTGCAGGTTCATTCCTGTAAAGAAAGAAAGGATATGGATGCCAGATAGAGAAACAAGGTATACGGGAGAGAGATGGGGAAAAGGAGAGGGGTAATAGAGAAAGGAGCCCTCTGCAGGCAGAGATCAATCTTCATGGAGGTAATGATCAATGCTCAGTGTATTGCAAATCTCAGGGTACATTTATATGGTAATGCAGGGCTCAGAAATGGGAGAATACATATAAGTGGTTACAAAGTGTTGTGTATAGGACAAAGAGCTAACATATCTTTGGTCACGTACATGGATTGGCAAAAGTGTCAGCAGAACATTCTGCCCCATATCTTCTCTTCACATCCTTAGAACATCTTGCTTCACATCTCTTTTCCTGGGGTACGTCTTGGCAAACTTCTTTATATTGTTTGCCCAAGGGCAGCATGTTTCTGCTCTAAGGAACGTATGCAGGGTTGTGCAGCTTGCTTCTCTCCTGTGTCTGCTGAAAATGCTCTCTACATTCCTGAGCTTCCTGACACACCACAGACACTTTGGGGTTGTCGTATTGGAAAACAAATTTCGGTCTGGGAATTTTTTGAAATACTTCATTTACTATTTTTTTTTTTTGCCTTTTTTTTTTTTTTTTTGGCTTTCCTCCAGAAACATTGTCATAATCTAATGCTTCCACAGAATCTTTTCCTACTTTTTATGGAATTCATTTTGCTGCCCTCCCAGACCAGGCCAATTCCCAGGGCTCCCTCCCAAAGTGAGGTGCAGCCCATGGCCTCCACTCTCCAGCTGGAACAGAATGAAGCACAGAGTTTGCTGTTGTGGGAGAGGAGCTTCTCTTTGCTGCCTGCTTTCCCTTTGGGACAGGTTGGTGTGTGCTCATTTGGTAAAGGCAGGTTTAAACTCTGAAGTAGTTGTGTTTCAAACTGCTCCCTTCTCCAGCTCTTCTGTGGGTATCCTTGGACAAAAGGCCTCTTGGTGGGAGCTCCCCATGGGTAGGTTAAGGAAGAAGGTTGATATTTCAGGGTTGTGACTGCTGAAAGCAGCTGGTTTCTGGAGGTGTCCAGAGCTGGGAGTAGCTCCTTTTCTCACCGGCCTGTAGAAAAGGAAGTTGCAAAGTGGGAATTTCATTTGTGCAGATGGCCATAAGGAGTGTTTGCCAAGAGATGGGCTGGCAGAGAGGCAGGTCTCTTGCTAAACTGGCTGTGTGTTTGTTTTGGTGGTGGAGAGGGTCAGAGATGCAGACACAGACACCAGTTGAAGGAACAGCGTGATTTCCTGTAATGCAAAGTTTAAAAAAGAGTCAGGAAAGGATAAGCTCAGCAATGCACCTCAGCATTATTGCAAAAGGGTGCCTCTGGTGATTAAGGAAGATCCATCACCAGGTAGCCCAATGCTTTCCCCTTCATCCAGAGCTGCACATCAGCTGGGGGAAGCTGTCCCAGCCCAGCCCTGCAGAGCCACGGCCGGGAACCGGGAAATCCTGCGGTGCCTCCACCTTTGGCAGCCACGAGGCTCCCGAGTGCGCTGTGAGAGTAGCCCGGCTCTGACAGTGCTGGACGAGCAATGTGCCAGAGCTTCTGCTGGGGGCACAGCTGGTGTCATTCTCCTCTTGGTTTTCTCCCCCAGCCTGCCCAAGGCTCAAGGAGGAACCAAGGCCAGGTGTGGGCTTGTCCATTTTCCTCATGCAGAAAGGTGAAGACGTGTTTCACCAGGGAATGGATGCAACAATCCTTTAGATAATAACACTTGGTTAAGGAGCAGGTACATAGAACATTGGGTTGGGAAGGTGATCTAGAGGGCAGCTTTGGCTCAGGCCCTGTTGTTGAGGCTTCAGTCAGGGTCTGTTGTTCAGGCCTTAGCCCTTCAGTATTTTGTGGTGCAAATCACACCTGTGCAGAGCTGGAAACAAACAAGTCTGTCTTTAGCACAGTTGAGACAGGGAACAGCATTATCCCTGCAAGGCCAGGCTGGGGCCAAGAGCAGAAGGCCAGCACCCTGCTTTTGCCCACAGGCAGCCCTGCAGAGCAAGCAGCCCCTCCTGCCCAGGGGCTGAGGTGCCCGAAGCTGCCTCCCCGCTGTGCAGCTCTGCAGAGCCCGCGGGGCGCAGGGTCCTGGGCAGCCAGGGCAGCCCGGCTGCCTTGGGGCACAAGGAGTGGCCCAGAGAGAAGCTGCTGCCCTTTGCTTTGGAACTGTTCCTCAGAGTCTTGTCATTAATCCACAGTGTCTGATGTGTTTTCCTTTCCTCTCCCAAATTTAACACAGCTTTTTGAGAAAATTGACAGATATAGCTGCTGCTGGTGGTGGTGCTTTTGTCTGCAGGTGAGGGCAGGTGATTTAAACCAAGGATAGAGTCCATTGTTAACACCCCAGCTTTGCCGACTCAAGAAAACCATTCACAATTGGGCTACCACTACTGAGCAGTTTTCCTAGGTTTTGGAAAGCTACCACCTTAAGAATTCCAACAGATTTTCCTCCAGGAGGACACCAGCAGTAGCATGATGCCAATGTTTTTCACCCCTTTTCTGTGTCTTTTAAGAGTTCCTCAGTGCCCAGCAGGAATGAAATGACCTGTGATAATGTGATTTGAGAGCTCTGTGTTGTTCGTTGCCACATGAGTGTCCATGACAAGCTGGACACCCCACTCGTGGCTGTGTTGAGTTAAATTCATCCCGATTCTGTGCGAACAGCAGACCCCAGATGCTGAGAAGAGCAAGCACAGTGGGTGGGTGTGCATGCACGCACCCAGGGGCTGACTGCTGTGTGGGCTGAAGGTTTTGCACTGCTGTACATCTTCACTCTCCCAAGTTGGAGCAATTTATCAAATCTATATGAAATGAAAAGATATAAATCAATATGAAATCAAAATATTTCAAAACGTATGAAATAGTTCATAATAATTTATCGTAGATTCAATTTAACATGATTATACTATTGCCAGCCGGGGGTCTGTGTACAAATCACGAACGGGCCGGGACTGCTGAGGAACGCGCCTTGAGCTGTTTGTTTGCCAGCATCAGTCTCATTACATGGTTATGACAATGGGAAGATGCCATCCCCTCACATCCCTGGCAGTAGACAAAGAACTTAATGTTATAACTTACTTTAAGTAAGTTTTTTGACCAATCACACAAAGCAGAAGCATATTGACAGTATGTCGCTGAAGGACACGAAAGAACACAAGCACGCCACCGCTCTCAAGGTGAAGGACATAAGGGAAGTTTTATTCTCTGACTCCAATATTTATAGTTTTACAAAAGTGACAGCGGATTGGAAGGTGACAGTGACACCTCTGCAATGACACTGGTCAAACCAACAGTCCATCAACTCTCTCCTCCTCCATAAAGGAATGAAAAACAATGAGTTATTTACAGAAAGTGTGTGAGAAAGTTCACTACAAGAATGTCAACATCAGAAGGCTCAGAAAATCTTAAAAAACCAGGGTGACAACAGTAGTTCTACCCAACCACTATAAGCACACATTCCTTTGGTTAAAACAATGCTTGCTCATTTCGAATACAATATCTGCTTGTAAGCCTTAAAGCACAATGCACAGAGCTCCATTATTAAGCTTAGAAGTCTAATATCTTGCTCGAGATACTTTTTTGAAGCTTAGGGGGTTATTCAAGCCAAGCATTAATACACAGACCCTTGTTCTATTTGTCCTTGATTTTCTACTTCTTATATAAGTTTTCTGCTGACAAACCTTATGGCTGCTGCTTAGTTCTAATTGCAGTTCTGCTGTCTCTGAGGCCTTCCTTTTGCCACTTTCCCAAAACCCTTTAATTTTGTGAATGCCTACAATTCCCCCTCTCGGTACAAGTAAAAAGAAACCTTTGGATCCGTGTTGTTTGTTAACTACCTTGCATTTCATAGCTTTACTATAGCCTACCTGCTTATTACTTGCTTAAAGCATCCTTTTTGCTCACATTAAGCCTTGCTATATTCCAACACAGCAATTTTAATGTTGTGAAAGTCCAGTCAGCTCAAAGGGCACAAGTCATGTCTGATAGCAATTACAAGTCGTTGTCCAAAAAAAGTCTCGCCTGTTCCAAGGTCTTAATTCGAAACCTTCCTCCATGTCTATACCTTCATCCACCATCTGCGTGAGATTTCAAGAACAGTCTGTGAGTCCATTTCCTACCTCTCTCTCTTTTGTGATTAAAACTTCTTTGATAGTTTTGTCCATCATTTGTCGCACACAACAACGTATGCAAGGTATTACTATTACCATCACTACCAAGACACCCAATACATATAGAGACCTATTCTACAAAGTTCTCTTAGCCAAGGTGCAAAGCTCCATCCTTGGAACAGATAATCTAACCATGACCCACCATCTTCTTTATTTGGAACTGTCAAATCTTTCAGCTTTTGTATGATTTTGTGGATGGATTCAGAGTGATCAGACAGGTTCATGCAACACAGTCTTTCAAATTCCTCACAGCGATGCTCATGTGCCTGTAAAAGAAAATCAATTGCTGCTCTGTTCTGTAAGGTTGCATGTCTGACAGCACTAACATCAGTCATCATGTCACTAATTGCAATGGAAGTAGCACTGTCTTCTTTCTTCAGCCAACACTCCAATCGGTATAATGGTTTCAATGCCTTGCCAGAGGCAAGTTGATGTAGAAATAAAGTTGATGTAACTCATTTTGCAGGGCCCTAGGGTCTGAAATTGCTATTACAGTTTTCTTTATAATGATGGGCATTCTTTCACTTCAAATGGGTTGGTGGGTTTTAAAGTGGGGAATGGTCTCCTTCAGATGATGGCCAAGACATCTTCCTCAATTTGACCTCTTTCCTTATGACCTGTTGGCAGGCTTTCACACCCCTTGGCTATAGTTGAAGTTTCGGGGCCCAAGTGCAGGCTATGGTCCTCTTCTTTGTCACAAAGAAATACGCATCCCATCCCGCTTCTTTAAACATAGTAAAGACAGGCAAGTGATATATTACCCTAGTCTTAACTACCTTATCTGCTAAAAATTAACCATCCCTTATTATTTTTACTCTTCTTGCTATACTCTTTTCCCTTCACTAAATCTTGCTAAAATTTTAACTCTTCCAGTTATTTTAAATCCTTGATTCATTGGCCTCATCTCACACGCCAGCCATGTGTGAGCCGGTGCTGGAACTGGGAAATTCCATTCCTGAGCAGGAGATACAAGGCCTGGTTCTGAGCTGGAAGGGTGAGAAGGATGAGATGCACAGCGTTTTGATCCAGGGGATGTCCTGAAAGTGCACTGCTTACCTGCCCCTGCTGCCGAGCACCGCGCTCCATCTCCTTCTCCTGCTCAGCGGATTTTTAGGAATCCAGGGGTTTCTGTGTATTATTTGCTACTGCAACAAATAGAATTAATTTCCTTTGCAAGCCCAGTTTTGTCCTGGGTTATTTTGTGCATGGGTCTCCTCCTGAACCTGTGACAATGACAAGCAGGGACTTAAAGGACACTCCTATTCTCATGTCAGTAAGTTTGGAGAAGTGATTTAAGTATCAATAAGTCAATAAGTATAAATCAGTAAATTAAATAATTTGGGGGAATATTTAGCCTGTGAGTTTCAGAAAAGTATTGAATGGATACAAACTAGTGAGTGAGATTGCTGGGTGTGCATGTATTAGGGAAGTGATTCCCCACACACCCAGTGCTGAGATCAAGGATTGCCTCTTTTCCACCCCTGAGCTGGCAGCAGGGATCGGGCCCTGCTTGGTAACTTTCATTTTGAAGACTTCTGTTGAGCAGGTAAGAATGGTCAAAATGAAATCTTTTCCAGCTGTTTCCCTTTGGTTTACCTGTTTGAGGGTTAAGATTCTGTGGTGCAGGTGTGCTGGGTGTGTGCAGAGCAGTGCAGCCCCAGAAACGCCTTGGCTTGCCCACAAGTTGTCATGCCTTGTTGCCAGGTGTGCCCAGCTGTGGCAGGAGAAGGAGCCCGCAGCACAGTGGGCACCGTGCCCTGCCCAGCCGGGGCTCTCTGGCACAGAGCAGCAGCAGCGCCAGCACCGTTCAACCCGCTCCTGCCTTGGCTTCCCCTGGCACACAGAAGCCTCTGGAAATCAGCAGTGCCAGTGGCGTTCCCAGCTTGGAGCAGCTGCTGCTGGTGGGCAGATGCTGTCAGTTCGACTGCTGCCAAAGGGGAAGAAAGGCAGAGATGTACATGCACCAGAGCCCTGGATATGTCCAATAAAGGTGCAAATATGTGGGGAGATTTGTTGGGAAGCATTTCAGCTGTGATGCCAACAGTGGCTTCTCTCCTGGCTCTGTGTGTTCTAGACGAGTAATGCAATGGTTGGCTCTGACAATTAAGAAGTAGATGTTATGTGGATGTTCAAATGTGTAGTGATGGTATTGTAATATATCCTCCCATAGTCCTCTTTCCCATTCCCCTTGTAATAGCCTTGGTAGTCAGGGCATTTGGGGAGGGCTGGCTTGTGACCAGCAGGCAGGGTGTAACAACACGTGACCCCCAGTCAAGATGCAAGAAAGTAATCTCCACCAATGGACAGCAGAGAAAGAGTTGACTGACAAAACTTTTAGAGGGGCTAAGGGTATAAAAGGCAGAGCATCCTTTTTGTGGGTGAGCACATGGCTGCTAGTCACAGAGACTCCCAATGCTGCAATTTTTCCCTTTTCAGTCCGTTGTTAAGGTTTAATAAACCTTTAAAATTTTAAAAGTGAGATTCATTTCTCACATATGCAATGCTGTGTGCCATTTTCTTGGTCTGGTTTCCTTTGCTTGTGTCCCACCTGAGTGCTCAGCTGGGGTACAGGCTGTAGGTGCTTGGGGCACTCTTGGAGTTCCTCTTGGATCCCCTGAACAACAGGGTTTGGCCCATGAGGGGATTTTGTGCTGCTTTGTGACAGAGAAGAACTTCCCAGGCTCTTTTGTGTTTGCTGTAGGGAAGGTTGGTTATTGCTGTGAATAAATTCACAGTCCAACGTGGAGCGTTTGCTTTGTGATGTCAGGGCATGGTTGCCACATTGTCGTGGTGACATCAGAAGGTTGCCTTGGTGCATGGAAGGCCTGAGTGTCAGAGGAGACCTAGTGCTTGCTCACATCAGGAGAACCCTCCTGGTTGGGGAATTTGTCAGAACTGACAAGAGCCTTGTTTTTTCTATATTTACCTAACTTTCAAAAAGGACAATGTTTCACCATCTGGCCAAGGCAGCTTTTGCTGTGTATGGCATTTCTTTCTCCATGTATTACGTGACACACTTCCCCCATAAGTAGAGGTTTCCCTTCTACTTAGGTTAGGGTGTAACCTAACCTGACTCTTGCATGTCTTCCTGCTCTTTCTTGGTGGCTGAGTTTCTGATTTTGAAAGAGAAAGAGCTTTAGGATGCCACTGGTTTGGTAAAGCTCCTGTCAAGAGGTTCAGCTAAAAGGGGGTGTCTGTAGCCACAGGGACAGCATTTGCAGGGGAACCTGCAGGGCTTCGGTTCCCTCCACGGGAGAGTCTGTGGCAGCGGAGTCTGTCATTTCCTCAGGTTGCTGGGACAAGCAGGACAACTTCCAAAATGCAGACTGGGAGCCTTCTCAGAAGGCCTTCTAAGGACTTTGTAGCTCTCCCCAGAACTCAGGGAAAGCTTCTTTTATTCCAAATTTTGTAATGAAAGGATTTGACTGTCCGTTTTGACCCTTGACTGAGTGCTAAAAGAGAGATTCCCTTTGCAGTGAAGTGCAACCGCCAAAGCAGTGAGTGTCTGCTCCTGAGCCTGGAGCTGCTGCTGTGCTGTTTCACAATAGAACTGCCACAGCTCAGGGGGATTTGGGGCAAGCTTTTCTGGGTGACTGTTTCCAGCAACTTAATGGGAATTAGTGCATGCAACTTCTTTTTTGAAAAAAGTACCTGAAAGACAAGAGAACAAAAGCTGCTTTATCTGTTGGACAGAACAGAAGCATTGAGTGTTGAAGAAGAATTTGCATTTTCTTGATCATGTTTGTATTCATTTACTGACTAGACAGGCCAAAGTGTAGGCACAACCAAGATTATTGTCCTGATCTCTTGCTGGCTGTGTGAAAGAACTATGTCATGTGGAGGGATGTTGATAAAGAAAAATACTCTCTGTTTAGGTTGACCTCTTCTGTTGGATTCACAGCCCAGGCAGTTTTCTCACAGCACTTGTCCATTTTCCCTTGCCCACTCCAGGTCACCTGAAGCGTGTATTCAGAGGTGCTGATCCTGAGGTGAGTGAGAAAGGAACATTTCATGTTCCTGGTGCTTAGGAATTGAAGAGCAAGCTGTGAGCTTGGTCTGTGGCAGTAGATTGTAGAGGGCCAGCAGGGTAGGCTGAAAGAAAATCCATTTCCATGTCTGCAACAGCAATAACAAAGGCATCGCTGGCTATTTCCTCATTTTCCATTTCAGAACTTTCAAGGAATGAAAAGCTCATTTTGCAGGGAGAATGTTGCTTCTTGATAGTAGCCGGGGCGTAATGTCTAATTCAGAACTATTAGCAATTCTGTTGAATTAGCCCATTTAAATTTAGTCGCAGTGACTTAGAATCCCATTGTTATCAAAGTTTCTGATTTGTCCTTAGCAGAGCTGGTTGTAGAAATAGAGTTGAAAGGAATAAAGTGCTGAATAGAAATAAGGTTTTAAGTGGTAGGGAACTTTCTGTCCCTCACACTGCTGTCTGTCCACAGATCCCAGAACCAACAGCAGTCTCTCCTCTGGCTCCCTCTGCTCATGGAGAGGAGGCCGAAGAGGAGGCAAATGAGGTGGATGAGCGCCAGCCTCCAGCTGTGCTCACACCACAGCCTGAACATTCTGAGCCAGTAAGTGCCAGCTGTGTGTGCTGCTGCCTTTAGTGCAGGGCAGAGCTGCAAGTTTCTGACCAGCCAGCACTTGCTGTTGCTGGCTGAGGATGCTGAGTGCTGGAGTCCTGCCAGGGCCTGGTGATTGCCCCCAGCCTGTGACAGCTGGACAATGGGCTTTGGTCTGTCACGTTTAGGCACCAGCTTCCTGGCATTTTGATAGGGGCCAGCCTGAAGCACGAAGGCTCCCTGTTCCCAGAGCAGGGAGTATGTCACAGACACTGTGCTCAGCCTTGTTGGATACACAGGGGACACTGTGGCGTGGAGAGACCTGTCCCCCTGCACAGACTGGCCAAGTTGCTGCAGGCACTAAAAAATGTTGATCTGACCACAAAAGCGCTTGGTGGTGCTTTATCCCCACAAATTTCTTGGGTGTGCTTACTTGGGAGTATTTCAGAGACACACTGGGGATGTAGAGTTGCTGCTTGAAGTCAGGGATTTTGGTGCCTTTGTTGCCAGGTTGCTCTTTTGCACCTTCAGGCAGAGCAGCTAGTAGCAGAGCAGATAGGTGCTCTGAGTCTGTTTCTTGGTCTTTAATAAGCTGCAAGGAGATGACTGTGTTGTCCATGAAGCTGTGGGGGACCATTCTTGTCTAGCGTGGGAAAAAAAATAAAGGGAGTAGTTCTGAAACTTTCTTCTGAGGCAAAAACCAGACACTGCATGTGTCTTTTGATACCTTCTGTGGTGTAGTTTGCTTTGAAAACTGCATTGGAGCCTAGAATGGGAACAAAGCTGCAAGTCCTTGACTGCTGTCCTGTAATGCTAAAACCAGGGTGTACACCTTGCAATGGTGCCTGCTGTATCTGAAGTGCAATGGGCACCTTTGTGTCTGGGGAGCTGCGTGGGCCAAAAAGAATGCAGGGCTGGCGGCCCTGAGCAGCTGAAGATGAGGCAGCGTGGGGCCAGGGGGCCAAGAAGGCCAAGGGCACGGTGGCTGTGCCAGCAGCAGTGGGGCAGCAGGAGCAGGGCAGTGAGCGTGGCCTGTGCTGGGCAGCGCTGCGGCCACAGCTGGAGTGCTGTGTGCAGCTGTGGGCCCTGGGAAGCAGAAAGTCATGGAGGGGCTGCAGCGAGTGCACAGAAGGACAGGGGAGCTGGGCAAGGGGGTGCAGCACAAGGCCAGGGAGGAGGGGCTGAGGGAGCTTTAGCCTGGACAATGGGGGCTCCTGAGGGACCTTCAGGCAGACTTCCATAGATCCCTGCCTTAGATCCATAGAGCCAAATCTCAGCAAAAAGGCTGTTTCCCTGCCAAACATCCCTTCACTGCATCCAAGTGCTTTAGACACTGGAGTAGGTAACACTTTCATATTTTGTTTGTTTATTTGTTTGTTTGTTTGCTAGAAGGAGAAGCCTTGTGTAATTTCTCCTTCTCCAGGGAGCAAGGGAGCTTTTTCTCAATCTTTCCTGCCCTTTTCCAGCACTGGCAGAAACACATCGCTTTCAGGTTAACGGGTCCTGTGTCTTTTGGCAGCCCAGGGAATCAGTGTGTGTTGTGTTTGGGAATTGAGCAGGAAATCAATGCCCTTGCATTCCAGCTGGTGCTCAGAGATTAGAGGAGCTGGAGGGGCTGGGCTGCATTTCTGACTCCAGCCACTTTAGCCCCATCAGTGTGGTTGAGTCCAAGAGAAGAACTTGCCCGAGCACAGATGCACAAAGAGAGCAGTTCCCAGTGCAATGCTCTGGGTCTGGTTGCATTCCATAAGGACCCACACGCTCCAGATTCCCCAAGAGTGTGGGTTACTGAAGCAACAGGAGAGCAAGTTCAGGACGGCTGCTGATCGGGGCACTGCTACCGAGTGCTGATGTGTGTAGCGACAGAAACAGTATTGATTCAGGGTGAACCCCCCGTGGGGAATAATGTGCTTTGACTCTATGATTTAGAAGGTTAAACAAATGCTTTCTTAATCTGTGGTATATTACACTAGTACTATATTAAAACTCTACTATAGAGATACTATACTAAAAAGCTACTAAAGAAAAACTGGTGACTGTCTCCAGAAAGTCAGAACACAGCTTTTATCTAATTAGCTAATCAAGCTAAACAACTATCACTAAAATCCAATTAACAAATCACTTTCAGTAAACAATCACTAGAACACATTCTACATGTACTAAACAACAAGAACAGCAAGTATGGATAATAATTGTTTTCTCTTCTTCTCTAAGTTTCTCATTACCTTCCCTTAAAAAAACCTAGGAGAGAGAATTATATCTCTCTCTGTTCAAAGAATGTAAATACCACAGCACAGTAAAGAGAGATTATAAAAGTGAAATCTGTCTATCTGTCTATTTGAATCTTCCTGGCTCTGCTCCAAAGCAGTGGAAGATGCCAAGCTCACCAAAAGGCATCCCTTCAGGAGAGCAGTAGAGACAAGTTCCACTGACTGATCGTGAGCAGGCAGAGATGTTTCCCCCTCCAGAGATGGTTGTTTTTTCCCCTCATGTTTTCCTGCTCCAGCCTTTTCTGACATGAAGCCTTCATTTGTCCTTTGAATTTTTGCATGTCCTAAGGGAGTGGAACTATCCCATGCTGTAGCTGGGGTCTGGTGACTTTGCTCATACACGCAATACATGACACATGGTTTCCTTCACTGGCATCCCCAGGGCTGTGTAAGTGCATTCGTTAATGGGGCCTTATGAGAAACTCTGTTACTGCTGGTCAGAATTCTCAGTTGACAAAAGAGGCAGAAGAAACACCTTGGTCCTCCTCCATATACTGAGATGGCCATAGAGGTTCTCTGACTTCCATCAGAGATCTTTGCATGCATCCTCATCTCCTGGATGACCCGGTTTTCTAACAAGAGTGTGGATGTCAGGAAGGAGGAATGCTGGTGCAGGCCTGAAGAGAAGGTGAACTCCAGAAGTGTCTCTGACAAGGAGTGAGCTCACCCAGGAAGCACCTGCAGAGCCAGGATGGAGCTGTGGGACAGGGCAGGGTGTCAGTCGCGACTGAAAGATGAACAGGCCATGGCAGAAGCAGAGGGAGGCCCTCACCAGACCCTTGAGAAATGCCACCCCTTCCCTGTCAGCTGCCTGAGAGGCTGTTGGAGCTTCAGTCCCAGTGGCCCCTGATTGTAGGGCCAGGGTCACTTTGGAATCTGTGCCTCCCCTTGGGCAGAGGACGACCCAGGAGAGCAGCAGCACAGTGCTCTGGGAACGTGTGAGCCCAGCAGTCTGTGATTCTTGGCCCACAAAGGGCGTATGGGAAGTGGAAACCCATCTTCTCTTGCTTTCTGTGCAGGTGCTTCTAGGAAAAGAGCAGGAGCACACTGCCTCATCTGAGATGCCATGCCAGACTCAGGGAGAGCTGTTCCCTGCCCGAGAGCAGGAAGAGCAGCTCAGGCAGCAGGTGGAAGAGCCACAGGAGAATGGCCAGGTGAGCCTGACTGGCCAGGGGACAGAGGGAAGGGCAGGAAGAGGGGCATAAACCAGAGCTCCTGGGACTGAGGAGGCCAGGAGTCCCACAAGCAATGGAAGCACAGAGCCTTGGAATCTGCAGAGATAAGCCCTGGGACAGGATGGTTACAGTGGAAGCAGAGCTGGGTAGGGAAGCAGAAAGAAGGGGCTGAATAAATGTGATTTTGAGGCTAAAAGAGGGAAAAGCTGAGCCTGATGGCAGCTCTCAGTCACTTGCTCTGCTTTTGTGTGTACAGAACATCAAGGCAGGGCCACAAGCAGAGCTGCCTGAAGCTCAGAGTGCCATCATGGCAGTGAAGAGGAGGAATGAAGACATCCAAGAGAAGAAGAATCTCCCTATGCAGAGGGGCAATCAACAAAAACAGGTGAATGAAGGAATGGCAGCCACTCCACTCATGAAAGAGAGTCCTTTCCATTGTTGTTTACAGAAAATTGACAAACAGCTGGAGGCACAGCTGCAGGAAACTGAGGCTAGGATCAAGGTAAGGAAGAAGAGGCTAGACGAAAACATTAAAATCATCAAAGAGAAAATGAATTGCCTCCTTCAGGAGCAAAAGGCTCAAGAAAAGCATGTAAGTGAAATAGCAAAAGGCACTGCAGTCGCCCAAGGGCTGGTTTCTGCCCTCCTTGCCTTTCCAGTGCAGAGCAGCAGGGGGTGGGTGATGCCTCTGAGTGCCATCCTGATGAGGCCTCTGTCAGAGCTGCTCTCAAGGACACTGCCTGCTCTGCTGGATCTCAGCTGATGCTCTAGACAGTGGCATTACTCCTCTGGCCATTTAGCCAGCAGTCATCTGAATGAACTCCTTCTGACTTCTTCCAGGTGGCCTTGTTTCTTGAGGTGTTTTTGCAGGTGAACATGGTCACTCACATAGATTTGGAATTCAAGCTACAAGCTGTCTGTATCCCTCGTGAATGCTCCTGTCCTTTTCTTTACTTTCTTCCCAGTCGATGACTCCTGGCTGACAGGGACAAGCTGTAGTCTCTGACTGCTTTGTTCTGTTTGACTTGAGGTGGAAGTGTCGCCATCCTACCTGGCAGCCTGCAGAGAGTTCCAGCAAATGACGGGCAACCAAGAGCCCCGAGGCTGGCATGAGGTCCAGGAACTGAACCATCCAGAGATTCTGCAAGATAAGCTCGTCCCGAGGAAGGTGCAGAAAAAGAGAATTTCATGGCAGGAGGTAGAACATTAGAATGAGGAGCTGCAAATGTATCTGCAGACCTAGGAGGGGGAAAGGAGTCTTTAGGAGGAAGTGGAGCAGTCATTGCTGCAGTCATCCTTTAGAACAAGAAACTGGCTATGAACTCGAGTAAAACCAGCCTTTGGTTTTGACCATTTGGTTTCACAAGTGGACATCCAAAGCAATCCAGTTGAGGAGCTCTGCATGTGGCTGACAGCAGCTTCCTAAGGGCTTGCATTTCAAATGGCAATCTCTCTTGCATTTCAGGGCAATCTCTGCCACATCTTCCTGACATCAACTCATTTCTTGTCTCAGATCTACACCGACTCTGACACTGAAGCTGCTGCAGAAGCAGCAGTGCCGTTCCAAGGAGCCTTTGCTCCCCAGCTGAAGAAGTGGAGCCTGAGCCCTTGGTTCACCTCCCGTGCTGACCCAGCTGCTGCTCAGCAACAGGAGATGGCGGGTGACTCCCTGGAGCAGCAGAGTACGTCTGGTATCTTTCTTATCTGAGGGACAGTGTGTTGTGTGCACGTGTCAGCATAGCTCTACCAAAGGGTTCTGCTCAGTTTAGTGTCACAGAAGTGCTGGCAGTGCTCCGAGGCAGCAAGAGAGAGCTCTGGGTGTTCCTGCTGCCTCTGAAGGCAGCTTAGACTGGCTGGAGTTTGCCTGGGCTTCCCTCTCTGCCAAAGGCAGAAGCAGGGATTGTTCCTGGATCAGCAGAAGGCTGTGACTGCTTGAGTCCTAGCCACTGGCAGAAGCCCTGCTGAGATCAGTCTCTAGGAGAACAAATCAAGCCCCTTGTGATTCTGCAGCACAACCCAATGAATCTGCTTCTTGCCCATAACAGCTGCCAGTGCTGTGCTCTCAGATAAGATCTGGTAGGGTTGAGAAGAGAGCCCAGTGGATTCTGTGTCTACCATCACCTGTTGGGACAAAAAGGGCACTGATCTGCGCCTCGGTGTGGCTGATCTCAAAGCCCATCCTGTTGTGTCCTGAATGGGGGCAACAGCTTGTCCGGGGCTCAGGCTGACTCTGGGTTCTTCTCATCCGTGCCTGTCAGTGCTCATGCTTGGGCTTTGTCAGCCTTGTTGTGGTTGCTGCCCTGCCCCTGAGGGCTGTGGGAATGCAGATGCTGGAGCCTTCCTTAGCTGGGAGGGTCCCGCTGCTGCCCGGCTGCTGCAGCGCGGAGCTGCCTGAGGCCGCAGCCCCTTCTCTGGGCCGGCTTCTGCCTCGCACGGCCTGGACTCACAGGAGGGTCAGCATCTCCTCTGGGCAGCTCTCTGTGTCACAGGGGTGCCTGAGGAGCACTGCTGTCCTCTGTGCCCGTGCCCGCCGTGCCGAGTTGGGAAGATGGGGACGTGTGCGGTGCCGAGAGGGCGAGTGCAATGGGAGCGACTGATCCGCGCTGTCAGGGTGAAGAGAAGCGGCGTGGTTCTTCACGCGGGGCACGGGCAAGGGCGTCTTTGGGCTCAGCCTGCTCATAAAGGGTGAGGGTTCTGATGCTGAAAGCCCCGTGGGGATTGGTTCTAGCATGAGCTGCTCTGGTTTACAAATGCAGAGGCATTCTTCTGGCAAAGTGCTGCAAGGTGGAAAAGATGGGAACACTTGGCAATATTCCTCCTGTTCTGAACTTGACATCTGTTCAGAGGAATTGATTCTAGATGTTCAGGTGCATTTAATCTTAGCAAGTAGTAAACCTTTTCTAAATCTCACAGTGTTTATTCCCAAGAAAACAAAGGCACTGTTAGTTCCAGCTCTCCTTAATGTTTCTAGATGACAAACTTAATTGCCTTGGTAGGTATTCTCTTCTGGTCTCAGTCTCCTCTGAATGTATCTCCCGGTGCTTCCCTGTGTGTCTGCTGTCGAGCAGTCTCTCCCTTCAAAGGATGCTAGAAATCAGTCTCTGTGCCAGCCACTTCTGCTGTGGGCCTGCTGTTCTTTTCTTGTTGTTCCAGTTGCTGTTCCTGTTGTTGTTAGCCAGCTGTCCACCAAGGGAGGACTCAGAGCCCCAGACAGTGGGGCTGCCTTTTGTATCTCCTAGAAGGTGGGATCTCTGCTTTAAAGTGAACATCTTGCATTTTGTTTCCCTCAGGGAGAATGGTGAAGATGGAAAATCCTATTCCAAAATACATTGAACTGGAAAATATTGGCAGTGGGTGGGTCCAAGCAATGTTAATTGCACAAAACTATGCATCAGGCGTTTTGCTGGTGGAATAGGTATCAAGTGTGAAGTCAGACAAGCTGCAAATGTGTTCAGGCACTGGGCTCAGATTGTCAGTGCTGATCAGAATTTCTAAGTGTGCTCAGAAGGCATTGTCAGACATCTCCATGCTTCCAGTGTCCTGCAGGTCTTAGGCATTGACAGCACAGATCTCCTGTGTGGGCTGGCTTTCACTGCAAGATCTAAATGGCTTCTCATTTCTCTGCTTCTGTTTTGTTTCTAGGACTTTTGGAGATGTTTATAGAGCAGTCGACACTGCCACTGGAGGAGAGGTAAATGTGAACAGCCCCTGCAGACTCTGCTGCACTCGAGGGCTTTCCCCTCTGGTGTGAGCTGTGGCTGGAGCTTTGGGCAGAGCTGTGCTGAAAAGGCACAAGAAGCACAGACTGGTGCCAGCCCACAAAACACATTTGGGACTTTGTCCTCCTCAGCTGCCTGGAGGAAGGCACGGAGGGCAGCGGTTCCTTTCAGAGAAGGACACGCTCACTCGCTCTCCACTGCTAAAACAAAGGTGGTGCCGTCGAACACCTCACTGCTCTTTGGGGCTACAGCTTCAGAGTCCTGAGTTCACATTTCTGGCTGCCAGCAAATCCATCTCACAGTTACTGGTAGTTTCTTAGCCACCTGCAGTGCTGCTCTTGGGAACTGCACATAGGGAGAGATCAGCAAGGCATCCCTGAAAGCCCCAAGCCCTGCCCATAGCCCGGGATGTATCCACAGAGTATTAAGGCAAGGATTCCTTCTTCTGAATCCCAAATGATGCAGCAGAGAGTGTGGTCAGAGGTTTGTGGGTGATAACTGAGACACCGCTGTTACCAAGTGATCAAGACAAAATGTCAGTGGCCCCACGTGTCCTGTAACTGGCTCCCAAGGGAGCAGAGAAATGGGCTGTTGGAATGTCAGTTCCTAATTACTGCAGTGCCTAATCACAAGGCAGTTTGGCACAGCTCAGCTGTGCCATTGCAAAATCACTCGCTCCATATGCCTTGTGGTTTTGTGCCACCAACCTCTCAAGTTACTGATTTTCAATGTCATTTTAGGTGGCCATCAAGAAAATACGTCTTCAAGGACTGAGGAAGAAGGAACTAAAAGTCAGCGAACTCATGGTCATGAAGGTGAACAGGAATCCCAGCCTGGTCAACTGTTTAGGCAGGTGAGTTGTGCTTTTGTCCTATGAATGTTTGTTCACATATTGCAAACATGCAAGGTAAAATGCCACTTTGGTCACTGGCAGAAAATAGAGCTGTAATTATTGGCTAATTATTATTGCACTTTTCATCTCCAGTGGATGGGAAGAGATTGCATTTTGTCTGCATGAGTCTTCACTGGCACATGGTATTTGAAAATTGTTCAAAAGCCCGGATGAGTCGTGTCTTACTAAATCAATGATCTCTATATTCACAGCCACCACTTTGTTTTTGAGCTTGATTTTATTCATGTGTCTTCTTACGTCCAGGTAAACTAACAAGGATTTCCCTTGGATTGTTGCCACCGTTTTCCATTGCTATGCAGGCCAGGAAGACTAGGTGCTTTTTTCCAGAAACACCATGCGTGACAGGCTTTTTATCTGGGCTGTTACTAAACTGCACATTTTGCTTGCTGCCCATCTAAGACCTCTCCTTTTTTGCAGCTGTGCCTTTCTCCTTGAGAGTGCACAGATGGCAAACAATGCACAGGCAAGAGGGAATGTCTATTCCTTTATTTTGTCTTTATCTCAAAGGGATCTGAAAAGAAGCGTCAACCCATCTTTTCCAAACAGCAACCTAGCCATGTACATTCATCTCCATGCCCTTGTTTCCTTCTTTCAGCTACCTTGTGGGTGAGGAACTCTCCCTGGTTATGGAGTACATGGATGGAGGCACTCTGAGCAATGTCATCAGCCAGACCTATCTGTCGGAGGATGAGATGGCAGCCATCAGTCAGGAGGTCAGCAATCCCATCTGTGTTTCCAAGGGCTTGGGCAGCATTGTCTGGGAAACAGGGCCTCAGAACTGGAGTGATTTCCTGTGCCAAGCTTTGTTTCTGTGTTGCTGCTATTCTATGGGCAAGCAAAAGCATCTCAAGTGAAAGGCCTGCCAGTGCCCCTGCACTCCCTGTACTCAGTGCCAGTACTCTTATCTCCTGCTGTTGTATTCTCGCTCTGTCTCTTGTATTTGTATTTGCTGTTCTCCACCTTGCCTCTCTAAATGTTTGCCTGGAGTCTGTCTTCACTGCATTCCTTGCCTGTGAAAGCAAAGGTGGTGGTGGCAGGATTAGAAATGATCAGCAAAGAAAAACGACTCATTTCTCACAGTTCTCAGCTGAAAAGGATAGTAGTGCAGCCAAAATGCTCTTTGCTTCTGGAAAGTGACTTGTGTGATACATCCAAGCCTGTGCTGAGGCCAGCAAGAAAATCTTTGTCATGCAGCCTCCCACCCAAAAGTGATCCACGAAACACCAAAGAGAGAGACTTTTCCTTTCCAAACCCCTCCTTTGTCCTCTGCATGGAAAAAGCATGTCCACTGCGGCAGGAGTCATCCTGGCTGGTTGGCAGAGGACAGCCTACAACAGCAGGTGCTGTTGCTCTTTCAAAAGCTGACGTGCCTTTCCTCAGAAAGGTCCTGCTCTGCAGGTGTTGGAGCAGCAAGCTCTTCCTCTCAGTGGCCATTACTGCTCTGTCATTACTCCCCATTCCCCTGGAGAGGGAATCTTTTAGGTTCTTTGTTTCCTTTCTTGTGGGATGAAATCACATCACTCATTTTTGACATCCTGTTTCTGTTTTCTCTCTCAGTGCCTGCAAGGACTGGATTTTCTTCATTCAAACCACATCATCCACCAAGATGTGAAGAGCAGAAACATCCTTCTCAGAACTGACGGTTCTGTCAAGCTGGGTCAGTATATTCTTGGTCCGGTGCAACGTTCCAGGCATGTGGGTGTGGGGCTGCTTGGAGTGACTACCAGCTCCCCAAAAATGGTGCTGATGGCAGTGCAGGGACCCCTGCTGCAAGCTGAGGGCACAGTTGCAACGTGCACAGAGGTGTAAGGAACCACAAACAGTCAAGAGTGGCCTTGCTCTGTGTGTCCCTTCCAGACAAATAGAGCTACAATCTAAAGCTTCAGGGGAATAAAGTCCACTGCTGTGAGCAGCGTTAAGAAACCTGGGTTTTTTCGGAAGTGGCACATTCCATACTCCCTTGGCTAAAGCCCCAAGGAAATTGAGCGTGGACAGTTCTCCAGGAGATTCAACAGCACATTCTTAGTCCGAGAGTGGGGAATTCTTTTGCTTGGTTTCCTAATTGGAGCTGGCTTTCATGGTTTGTTGTTTTCTCCACAGCTGACCTTGGCCTCTTTGCTCAGCTCAGCCCTGAGCAGGGCAGACGGAGCTCCGTGACCGGCGCTGCTGGGTGGCTGGCGCCCGACGTGGTGACAGGTCAACCATGTGGCCCCAAAGTGGACATATGGTCTCTGGGAATCGTGGGCATCGAAATGGTGGAACGAGAAGTTCCTTCCTGGAATGCAACTCCTGTCTTGGTAAGGTGCAAATACTCACTGATCCCACTGTCTTTCTCACCTGTCCCATGCTCTGTGTGCCATTGGACAAAATCTCATTGCCATCTGCTGGCACCACTTCCACCAAGGTCTCCTTCTAAAAATGCCCCTGCAACACATCAGCATCTGCTGTAGCTTTGGTTCTATCAGGAAGGGAAGTGGCAGTGAAACCTAACCAGTTCAGAAACCTGCCATTTTGGCCTGCAGCCATGCCTGACATTTCTCACTTGTTTTTTGAACAATGTTGGAACTCTGTTTCTGAAGGACAAGAATTTTTCAGTGGAGAGGGTAGACATGTGATAAACATCCTGAGCAATGGAGGTTAGACCTTCCCAGTTTCAATTTTCTAGAAAACATAAGAAAAAAATGAAAAAGAAAAGTAAACAAAAAATAAAAAGAGAATAAAACCCTACTACCAAAGCAAGTCCCAAGCAGTTCTGTTTGCTTTTTCATTTTTTAAACACAGCTCTTCTCTTCCATTCCGTAGCATCTTTTCCAAATCCTGTGGATCTTCGAAACTTTCAGGCTTTCAAGTCATCTGTACATTGTTCAGTCACGTATGTGGGTGGCCTGGATAAGTTTCGGATGTGTTTTTCTCCGACTGCAGTTAGAATTGTTTGCCAAACCCTTGGCTGTTTCTGGGTACTTTAACAAGTTGATGAGCTTGCAGGCAGGTGCCTGGGCTGGGATCCAGCGTGGGCAGTTGACACCGGTGCTGTGTTTCTTTACCACAGGAGCAGGGCCATCCCTGGCCTGCACAGTTCTAATGACAGGGAGGACTCCAGCTCCCCACCATGGCCAGTGGCTGAGCTCAGCTGAGAGTCAGGATAAAACCCTCTTTGTCACCTCTGGTGATGTGGGAAAAGGACAGAAAGCCGCATCAATTATTTGTACACAAGGGGAGTGCATTGCCATTTCCGGCTTTGAAATTCTCCTTTGGCTTAAAGAGGATAATAGCAAAGTCTCTTTGGTCACCATCTATTTCAGTGCCACGAGCACAGAGTTATCATGACAGTGGTGGGCATTTTTATGGAGACTCCAAGGCCTCTTGCCATTGTTATTTTTGTCTATTTGAGATGGATTCTGCAAGCTGAGGTTTGAATAGTTCCAAGTCGGTGTCTTATGTTTCTAAATACCATCTTGCAAAAGCAGAATGAGCTCTCTCCCTCTGACTTGTCAGCGTGTGAGAGCTTGGTTCCACATGAACCACACTGGATAATGATCAGCTGATGTCTTGCCAATCTACACTGTAATTGCTTGGCCTGAGGAGTATCAGAAAGACCTGCTGAGCTCCATGGACACTTTCAGCTGCATGGAAGTGAGCATCCTTGGCCTTGCTGAAGAAACTGGAGCTCAGCTTAGGTTAGATGCTCTTGAGCAGGAGAAAGGCTGGAATCCCCAGGGGTTTCCAGAGGCCTGCGTGCCCAGAGGGACTGAGTTCTGGGGAGCAGCTGGATGTTTCTGCACATCATGGAAAGGGATTGCCAGACAGCTCAAGCCTCACCACAGGCAAACACTCCCCAGCTCTTCTCAGGCAACATTTGCTTTGGCTTTCAAGTTGTTCCCACTTGTCTGTCTGTGAAGATGCGCCTAAAACCACAAGGCAAGCCTCTCAGAACTGGTGTTACATTTCCAGAAATGAAGAAAGGAAGCCCAAACACAAGAAAGTTGCTAAGGCACTGATTTTTAGAGAGGAACTTAACCCCCTGTGCAGTTTCTTCTTACTGGGAAACATGCCTGAAACCTGGGCAGGAGGGTCTAAAGGCCACAGAGTCTCTTCTGCTTCTTGTGCAGTGCTGCTGAAACACTCAGTGACCGTGTTTCTCTCCCAGCCCAAAGCAACATTCTGCCCGTCACCAAGCCAGAGCCTGGTGATGTGGAGAGCCTGCCAAAACCTCGCATTTGTTTCCTGGCACTTTCTGGGATGGGCCTACCATTCATGCATTGACTTGTGTAGCCAAATAAGTAGAGGGTGACCGTAGGGATGGAACCTCTCCTTCTGATTTGACCATGAAAAGTTTTTCTTTTCCATGTAAGGAAAGCAGAATTTTTCAGACTGCTGAGAGACAGAGCTGCAGGTGGCTCCTGTGTGTCCCAGCAGGCGTTTTCATCCCAGTACCTTTGTGCATGCATCTTAATGTGTCTGTGTTGAAGATGAGATTCCAAATGTTTGTTTCCTTACCTGAGGAACACCTTGTATATTTCCTTTCTTTCCTTCCAATTTCCATGGTTTTCAAGAACAAAGCAAAAACCTTGATTGGTTTTGTTTTATGGCAGCTGTGCTTAAGAAGCACTGCAGAGATACTTTTCATATCCTAACCCTTGGATACAGTAGAGTTAGTATAGCAAAGTCCTTCTTCCAAAACGCCTCTCAAGCTGATATGAATCCTCAGGGAAGGAAATGTGCTTGTGCTGATGTAGTTCCCACTAACTAGGTCAGGCAATGAAATCAGCTGCCAAGGCAAGATCTGCAGGACAGTGGGAAAGCTGTGGCTGCATCGGAGTTTGGGTTTTTGGTTGATAAAGGAAAGTTGTCTCTGGGTCTCTGCCAGGGCAGAAAGTGCCACTGCAGAGTGGAGCTTAATCAATGGGATCTGGGAGAGCAGTGACAGATGGGAAAGAAGCAGGTGGAGCCTGGTGTCTCCTTTTTCCCCAGCCCCAACTCCTGATAACCACAGGAGGAAGACAAAAGCTGCAGCAGCCCAACCTATTTTCATCTTGCCTGCGTGACTTCCTGAGCTGCTGCCTGCAGAGAGACGAGGCGTGGCGCTGGTCTGTCTGTGTTTAAAAATATTAGTCCATATCCTATTGTAACTGACCCTGTTAAAAAAGATGTCCCCCACTTTCTTCAAAGCCACTCTGAAATCTTGGAAAGTGGCAATAAAGTCTCCCTGGAGCCTGTTCTTCACAAAACTGAATAACTCCAGCTCCCTCTGCATTTCCTGAGAGGAGAGGCGCTCTGTCCTCTGACTGTTTCTGTCACCCTCTTTTGTAATTTGGTGGAGTGCTCAGTTTTATCTAATGGCAAAAGAATTGAAGTAGAGCAATGCAGGGTACAGAGACATGAAATGGCGGTGGAGGAACCCAAGGAAGCCAGTCCCAGCTGAGCAGTCAGAGATTTGGCTGTGGGCAGGAGGGGCTGTGAGGGGCTCACTCTGAGGGGCCCTGGTTTGTGCCCCCCAGCCCACCCTTAGAGGTTTCTGCCACGCAAACTGGGACAGCTGGGAGGGACTTGTCCCAGCCCCATCTGCTGCCTGGCACGCTCAAGCAGACGAGAACTGTGCCAGGGTTACTGCCAGGCTGTGGGGCAGAGAGGGAACTGCAGGGCCCAGTGCCACTGGGCTGGCCCTGCTGGGAAGGAAGGAGCCATCCAGCACACGAGGGGCAGGGCATGGAAAGGTAGACACTGCTTTCTGTGTCTGTGGCAATCAGCACAGTGCCTGTCTTTCAAAGGCAGGGACCCATGTGAGCCATTGGAGTTTCCTGAAAGGAAGAAAACCCAGGGACAGAAAGCACCATTTCTAGAGCACTGGCAGGGCAAAAATCCCAACAAGATAAAGAAACCCGAATAAATGGATGAGTGGGATTCTTGACCAGGTTTGCCTGTGATGGCAGGGTCCTGTACATGACTGCTGGGTAGCAGATGGTCCCACTGCTCCTCTTTCTGGGTCTTTTTAGGACCCAGAGCAAGCCCAACTGAGCCTGTGAAGCACTGAGCTTGGAAAGTAATGGTTCACTGTTCACTGTTCTTTGTCTTTTTGTTGTTTGTTTTTGGTTTGTTTTGTTTTGGTTTTGGTTTTTTTTGTTTGTGTTTTGTTTTCTTTTTTGGTTTTGTTTTTGTATTTGTTTTTTTGCTTTTTTGGGGTTTTTTTGTGAACAGCATCCATTTGTAACATCAGCCGAGGCTGCATCCACCCTGGCACCACTCATCATCTCAGTGAAGAGGAGGATGGAGAAGCAAACAGTGCTATAATCATATCAGGACCATTTTCTCCATAGCCATCTTAGAGTTGGATTGTAGAGTAGGACTGTAGAGTAGGATTTAGAGTAGGACTATGTGGAGAAAAGAAAAAAGACTGCACAATTTAATGTGAATCAAGGAGAAGCTATTTATTGTGCTTCTAAACATAGTTTATAATTAGTTCCTATCCTATAGCTTTCTGTAGTCATGCATTGTTTAGTTGCATCTTTTTCTTAATCTAATTGGTAGATGCTGTAAGGATCATTTTAGTTGGGTTGCTACCCCTTTGTCAGTCAGCAACTCTTCTGCTTCTTCTTTCTGCTTGCAACATCAACTTTTTATCCACAAAGTTGAATGCAGCTTTATTAAAACCCTGACCTTGTCCTAGAGGGTTAGTTAGTTTAGTTAGCTCCAGAAGGTTAGGCTGGTTCATTTAGTGGCTGTCCATTTTTCTGTAAATACCACCATCCAGGACTATAGAGTAGGATTGTAAATAAATAAAGTTTCTGAAACTTTAACTCATATGGAAGAATCCTTTCTTTCTCACCCTGTGAATAAGCTGAGCATTTCCTTCTGAGTTGTCAGCTGTCTCTTAAAGGTGCAAGGGCTTCTTTGGTGTTGTGAAAAGTACATATTACAGGACAGGCTCTTCACAGATATTAAAATGAATATATATATATGCATATATATATTAATTAATAAACTGTATGTGTTATGTTGTCTTAGTTAGTAGTACTGTATATTTTAAGTAGTGTGGTATGTTGCAGTGTGATGTCATGGTTTGCCTCAGATACCCCAGGTTCCTCCCTGATAATTCCCTGCCAGGTGTGTCAATCATCCCTCCTTTCCACACCCTGATCCCTGCTAAGCGCTGTCTGTCATTCCTGGCATTCCAGAAGGGCGTTGAGTGATTGGCAGAATTCAAAAGATGCCCTCCCCTCCTGGAAGGACATTGGGCCATCCAGGTGTCCTCTGTCCCTTGACACTTCCCTGCACCGTACCTGGTTGGTGGTCCCCGTGTTCCTTCCCTGCCCCTCTGCCCTGGGTAAAAGGGTGAGCAAACCATGCGGTTGGGAGTTTTCCTGGAGCCCTTGCTGGATCCAGAGGCCTGTGGGCCAGGAAAAAAGCTCTGGAGAGAAACCCTCCATCAGAACCGACTCCTTTCCTTCACCTCGCCTTAAAGCTTCTCCACCAGAGGTAAACCTGAGCTCCTGCATGCCTGGACTTGACTCCAAGTGCCCAGCTGCAGCACCCAGCTAGCCAAAAGTGTCTCTGGGGTAAAATTCCACAGTTGCCGCTATTTGGTCAAGCAGCAAAGGCCAGACAAGCTCATGTACGTCCCGTCCAGCTATATTGGTAATTATTTCAGTGGTAAATATAGTTTTAGGTTATAACATTATTTAAAACAGGAGCTATGCGATGTAAGATACTTTTTTAACTAGCTCAAGAAAGGGATGGGGTAATCAAGAAATTCTTTGCCCAGAGATGACAGCAACAGGACACCAAGAGCCCCAAGGGCTAAATTCTTGCGTCCTTATTGGAAAAGACCAACTTTCTTCCACCTCCTTCCCAACTTTGAGAAGCCAACAGGATTAAGGGGGAGAACTTGACAATAAGCAGAGAACACCCTTTGTTTGAAAAGAATTTATGCATCATGTATGAGATATATGAATATGCAACAGGCTATTGCTTTTAAGGGCTAATCCTTTGTTAGCGTGTGTGCTTTCAGGGCATAATTGCCCAGGAGGCACCAGGACTGTCCGTATGTCTTTGTTTTTATTGTCCTTTACTGTTCTAACTCTGATTGTCCAAATTCTTATTATTCTAACTTCTATTACTATCTTAATAACCATTTTATTGCTACTAAACGGTTAATATTTACAAAGAAGGGATTGTTGTTTTTCGCAATGTGCTTTGAAAGCTGGGAAGACTCTTCATTCATCATCTCCAGAGCACACTGCCTTTGGCCAGGACACTGGCCCATTTTGGTGCATCTGTGACACTTCTAGTTGAGGCAGAAAGGGCAATGGCATTTGAAGGCAAAACCAAAGGAAGAATGGAGCAGCCCAAACATCTTGTGCAGATGCAGGCCTTCAGCTGTGACTGGAGAGTATTGGGGTTCCTGCCACTTGGATTTGCATCCCTAGGTGCAATATCTTTGGCTGCAGGAGAGCCTTGCTCAAGTGAGAAGGCAGAAAGATCAGAGAGGGTGCTCTGGAAGGTCTCCTGTGGTGCAGAGCTGTCAGCGCCTGTGAGGTGAGAGCGGGCCCAGCCTTGCCCGGGCTGGAGCCCCAGCAGAGCCCCGGCAGAGGCCGGAGCAGCCTGAGCTCCGGCAGAGGCAGGCTGGAAGGAGGCCCTTGGAGCTGCAAGAGGCAGCAGCCGGGCCCTGGGTGCCTCTTCCTGGGAGCAGGCGAATCCTCCGCTCTCAGAGCCCAGGTGGCAGCTGGCTGCTCCCGAAGGGAAGCGCATCCGTGCTGGGCACAGCCCGGCCTGGAGGCATTGGCCGTCTGGAGTGTGCCCAGGAGCAGAGAAAGGCCAAGGGCAGCCGCGGGCCGCTGGGCTGGCTGAGGATTCCTCCTCTTCTGCCGGCTGCCCCGCAACTCCTGGCAAAGGCCAGCAGTGTGTGCAGCACTCTGGGCACCGGGGCAGGGAGCCGCGCTGCTCGGCAGGCAGCAGGGCAGCTCCTTCAGGTCGGCACTTGTGCCAGGGGAAGCGAGGCAGGGACAGCTTGGCAGGGCACATCTGGAGCAGCCAGAGCCTCACGCAGCTCTGGGAGGAAGTGCCTGCAATCCTGCAGTTCTGCACTGAGCCAGAGCAAAGGTGTGAGATGCAGAGTGTTTGGCAGAAATATTCTGGCCCACCAGGCCAGCCTGCTTTGTGCTCTGTGGCGCACAGCAAGCGCTGTGCAATGCAGCTCTGAGCTGCTGGGAGAGAGGCAGTCAGGGATGTGCCTGAGGTAAGTCAAGGGGTTAGCTGAAAATGGAATTAGGATACTTGAAAAGTGCAGATGAGTCAAGGGGCCAGCTGGGAATAGAATTGAGATAGTAGGAGACTGCATGTTTTAGTTAAGATTTGAAAATGAGGTAAGAAGCTAAGTTAGTAATACAACTAGCAGAAATCACGTTCCTTAGTTAAAGAGTACTAAATATATCAGGAACATAAAGCTAGGAGTTACAGGGATAGAGGAAGCAATTGTGAAGAAGCAGAGACCATAGAAATACCTTGCCTTAAGAATAATTGAACAGTTAGGAGAAGCTTGGACCATGAGCAGCAGGTCCAAAGGTCTTGCCAGCTGGCCATGGGTGAAGAGTTCACCATGAGGAAGACGGCTTTCTTCCTCCCATACAACCACTCCCTCATTTCAAAATCCCACTGACCCAGTTAAGGGAGTACAATTGCACAGCTGTAATAGATATTCAGCTGATAAAAATGCGAAGCAGGCATGTAAGAATTATGTATTATGGGCCCTTAGAAACCTAATGTAAAACTTTTTCTGTAGAAATAGAGAGCAGGAGTCTGCAACTTCTTGCACGTGTCTTTGGAAACTAGTTCACATGTGTCCAGGGCTCCAATAAATACCCTTCTTTTCTACTACAATTAGTTGAAGAGTCATCTGTCCGTGCTTCAAGGGTTAGGCTGGAGTAGTGAACTGTTTTGGAAGGGAGCAGAAGAGTTTCTGCAGGCAATTTTTGGAAGAGATGGAAGGCTCTTGTGACTGAAGGGAATGCCTTTTGGAATGGAGTAATGATCCCAAAGTCCATACAATTGTATCTCTGTGTCTGAATTTAAATCAGAATGCTTATAGATAGCTTCATGCAATTTGTCTACAAATTTATCAAAGTCTTCATTCTTTCTTTGACAAATCTGTGTAAAAGATTTAGTGTGTAACCCATCTGGAAGTGCAAGGATAGCATTATATGCCAGTTGTTGGCTCATCTGCTCTTAGCCTGGGCAGTGGCAGTAGGCCAGGGCCCCTTGCCAAGTAACTGTTGTGCTGTTAAACCATACAGAGGATCACCCTGCACTCTAGGTCTTGCTGCTTCTTGAGCACACTTTTCCTCCCAGCTTTTATGACACATCACCTGCTGATGGGGTGGCATTCTAAGTCTTATTAGAGTATGCACATCAGCTGGAATTAATGTGTTAGATGGAAAAATATACTGCAGAAGTGACTGTGCAAGTTGGGATTTTCAACCAAATTGTGAAATTGCAGCTCTCAACTTTTCTAAAATCTTCCAATTGAAAGGTTTTTAACCTCTACTTGCAGCATTAGTTACTACAGGAAAAGCTTCTACATCATTGGAGAGAAAAGTCCCTTCTACAATAGCTTCTGGAATAACTTTTTTCTACTTTTGTTTCTGAGCTGCTTCCATTTCAGGGTCACATTCCAACTCTAATTCCACATTCTTTACAGCATGAGAGGGAGGATTTTGTTTAACCGGCTCGAATGCTGGCTCAGAGATAGAATGGAGGAGTTTTTCCAAGACAATGGCCATATTCAGCCAATGCCCAATCCAGCCTGCTTGTAATAATGGACAATGAACACGTTCACAAAGAATGAATTATGGACATATTCAGAAATGAGCTTGGTATATCCTTGAAAAAGATACATGAAGAAGAGTCATCAGGACTCAGCAAGTTTGTCAGCAAGCTTAGCAAAGTGAGACATGGGTGGGCCAGACAACCACAGCAAGATGTGTAAAAAATAAGATGATCCAATCAGCATTCTAATTAAGATGTGTGAACAGGTAGGATTAACCAATCATGTATTAGCTAGAGATGCGTGGATAGCAGAGACTTATTTTAAACAGAGTCTTTTAAAGGATAATAAATTTGACTTCACTAGATCATATTGGTTATGGTGTGATGTCCCAGAACCTCCGCGTCCCACAGCCTGTTGCCGCAGGAGGCTCTGGTGAGCCCCTTCCAGGACGCTCTGCCGTACATGCAGCCCTTCTCCTGCCCGCCCAAAGCGCTCCTGGGACAGCAGGACACAAGTTGGCCAGCTCTGGGCTCAGCACACCCCAAACAGAAGGGCAGGAAGACGCAGCGTCTGTTTTGCAGCCCTGCCCAAGAGAGGTGGGAAGGGTCTCCTCCCTCTGGTCTCACTTGGTTGGTTTTCTGACTGGGCCTGAGGCAGTGGCTGCCGTTGCTCATTCTGGGGAGACCAGAGTTGCCAGAACCACACCGAAGGTGCAGGCACTGCCTGACAGCGCTGCGGCCACTGGGAAAGTCGCGCTTCCGAGTCTCAGCCACTCCCTGCTGCTGCTGCTGCTGCTGCTGCTGCTGCTGCTGCTGCTGCTGCTGCTGCTGCTGCTCTTAGGCACACCCAGAGCTCACTGTTAGGCTACGACAGTCTCTGCTTCTGCCCTCTTCCTGTCCCTGTGTAGGGATGGAGCATTGCTGTGCTTTCAGGAAGCTCTTTGTGGAAACTTCTGCCATTGCAAGCTCCTTTGCCCACCGTGGATGCCTGCACTGGAATCCCTCATGGCTGGGTTCAGAGCACACTCAAGCTGGCTCTTCTACAACTCAGGGTCCTTGTCCCCTTCAGCATGCTCAGCATGCCCTTTAAGTCCACGCCGCTGTGCAACTGGAGCAGCGGGACAGGGACCTTTGCAGCCTGAGCTGCCCTTGTTCCTCTCATTCCGTGCCTGGAACACAGCAGGCAGGAGAAGGGCAGCAGGGCCCTGCGTGTCTCCGGGCTCAGGTTTTGGTTGCTTCAGCTCCACGGAGACGCGGGTCAAGTGAAAAACCCAAACAGTTTATTAAGGGAAAGCGAAGGTAAGGGGTGAGCTTGGAGGCAGAAAAGGGGATGGGCAGGGCCTGAGGTCTGCAGGGAGGGAGGTGCCAACAGGGAGAGGGATGGCAGGAGCTGCTGGAGCTTCACACAGGCTCAGCTCTGAGCAGCCATGCTGTGCCTGGAGCTCCAGCTGCTCCATCCTGTTCTGCAGGTGCTCCCATCTTCAATGGGCACTTGAAATCGCTGATGGACACTGGTACATCTGATCCATCAGACAAAGTCCTGCAGATCTTCCTTCAAAGATCATCTGAAGCAGTTTGCTCAGGCACGATGAACTCTCATCTTCCTTCAGGGCTTGAAGAGCTGGAAGAGAGAGGAACAGAGCCAAGGTCAGAGGCCAGATTGAGGAAATCCAAGGAAAGCCTCCTGCCAGGGCCATCCCAGCCGGCTGCAGAGGCCCGGGCGTGGCTCTCACTGTAGCCAGGGCAGCAGCCGGGCTGGGGGCAGGGAGGGGCGCCGGGCTCAGGGCTCACCCATGAACCTGACAGCTGCCTCTCGCAGGGTCCTCCGTGGGCTCTCAGCCGCTCGGCTCTCGTCCTGCAGCAGCTGCGGGGAGCACCAGCAGGGAAGGCTTGGCATGGGCTCTGCCCCTTGGCCGGGCTCTCCCTGGCCCCAGCACCGGCCGAGCCGGCCCACACAGCCCAGGACAGGGAGCAGCGTGGGGGGCACAGGCTGGCAGGCCCGGCTGCGGCGCTGGGCAGTGGCACAGCTGCCAGTCCCCTGCATCGAGCACCAGGGGCAGGGCTCGAGCTCCCTGGCTGTCCTTACCAGGCTCTCAGCAAACTTAATCCGCCACGCCTTCGTCAGCAGCTCCTCAAGGTCCCTCCTCTTCAGGAAGCGTGCCGCACAAAGCAGGGCTTGGAAAGAGGCCTGGAGAGTGGCAGAGAGCTGCAGGTGGCACCAGAGCCCAGGGCACAGGACCTGTGTCCCTGTGCCATGACCATGGGGAGGCTGGAGCCCGCCAGGTGCCAGGGCAGGAGGTGGCCAAGCCCCCTGCCAGGGATGCGGCACCATCACACAAAACCTCACCTTGGCCACATACAGGTTCTCATCGTGCCAGCGCAAGAATAGAGGGAGCAGGCTCTGGTTCACAAATGTCGTGAGAAGCTCTTCCCCCTCTTCCACTACCAGCTCCATCACCTTGCAAAAGAGCTGAATGGAGAGCAGCTGCACGTGGCTGTTGTCCTGGAAGGAAAGGAAAAGACCTCAGCACCAACTACTCCAGGCCCATTGAGGCAAAGGCCCAGAACTGCACAGAGCACAAAGTTTCCAGGTAGCATCCAGTGCCCTTGGCTGGGGGCACATAGCCTTACGTTCTCAAAGTGGGGCAGGAGGGACTCAGCCAGCTTCAGGGCGGTGACGCTGGGTAGCAGGAGGTCTTTGTCCTGGAGCGTATGTGTGAGCACACAGAGGCTCATCCAGACCACCTCTGCATCTGGGTCAGGCAGCTGCTCCACCAGGTGTGGATAGAGGCAGCATATTCCTCCGGCCTGTGTGCAAGACCAGGCTGTGCTGTGAAGCTGTGAATGGCCGCAGCACCAACAGCTGCTTGGGGCACTGGGGCAGCTGAAGCAGGAGGCAGGAGAGCTGGGAGCAGCTGCCTCTGCTGCCAAAGGCCAGCCAAGCCCAGAGGTCTGCGTTGCCCAGCCCCACACTGCCAGCATGGCTTCAGCCACTGCCCCTTCTCACCAGCGAGGGCTCCTTGCTGAGCACCACAAGGCCTCTGAGCGCCCAGCGCAGCCTGTCCCTGCACTGGCTCAGCAGGTGCCTGGATACCACCAGCAGGGCACTGGGACCGTGTTTGCTCAAGTCCAGACACTCCAGGACCTGAAAGGCACAGGGCAGTGATGGGGGAGCTGGCCGGCAGGAGCCCAGAGCCTCATAGGGCCAGGCCCAGGCAGCAGCAGTGGGTGTGGGCAGCCTCCCAGGCGGCTGCAGCTATGGGAGGCCCAAGAGCTGGGAGGCAGCTCAGCCAGGCAGCGCTGGCCATCAGGCTCACCTCCACAAAGAACGCCAGGGCAGGCAGATGCCAGCGGGGCTGCTTCCCGAGGAGCAGGCTGAGCAGGTGTGAGGCCATGTGGGGACACAAGGGGCTCAAGCCACGGCGCATCTCCCTGGCATGGGAAAAAGGCACCAAGGCCCTGAGCCGGGCGGGCAGACCTCTCCCAGGCGTGGTCTCACAGAGGTCTGATCTTTCTCCAGCACTCTGCAAGGGGACATGGGGCCCTTGGGAGGCGGCTGCTGCTGGGCATCCTCCTCTCCCAGCCTATCCCAGTCTGCTCGGCTCTCCCTCGCTGACAAGGGCTCTCGCTTACAGCCCCAGGGACTCTGTGGGGCACTCTGGGCAGGGAGCACAAATGCTGATGGTGGCGGCGGGGCGTAGGAGATCTCACCTGGCCAGCAGATCTGCTGCATAGTGCTGGGTGTCGGCACAGAGCAGCTTCTCCCAGACCCGCTTGTTCTCCAGAGCCACCAGCTTCTTGTCAAAGCCCAGGCGGGAGAGCAGAGCCTTCATGGTCTGCACTGCAAACCTGCATGCCGAGCAAAGGCCAGGTCACTCTGGGAGCGCTGGCCCTGGCCACGAGGGCGTGGGAAGGACAGGGCGACTGGCACCTGTGGGGATGGCAGGGAAGGCCGTGTTCTTCCCGGCACGCTCTCCAGAATCTCCCAGTTTCAATGTCCCCTGGCATCTGCTCTGTGGTGGTGAAAATTTGCAAGAGCAGAGCCACAAACAGTTGGGGAGAATGAAGCAGAATGGCACAGTGCCACTCACACATGGGAGCAATCCTCCACAGCACCAGAGTTGCCTGCAAGAGACAAAGCAGCCTGAGGCAGCGCTCAGTGCCAGGGTGTCTATGAGGCAGGGCCCGAGGGGAGACGCAGGGGGAGCACGCGGCCTGCTGCCCCTGAGCCTGCCCCTAGGCAAGCTTTGAGCCCAGGCAGGGAGCTGCAGGCTAGGGAGAGCAGGGAGAGGTGCTGGAGAGGCAACCAGGAGGGCGAGCAAAGACCAGCTCCAGAAACTCACAGCCAGGGCAAAGACAGCCTTGTCTCCGCAGGAGAAGCTGCCATAGGGCGGCTGCTCCTCCATGGCAGAGAGCAGCCCTGGAAGCACCTCCTGGGCGGCCACTCCGGACGTGCCGATGGCTCTCCACATCAGCGCGGCGGCTCTGTGTGAGCAGAGCTGTGCGTCAGCACCGTGCCCCGTGCGGCTGCGTGGGGCTGGGTGACAGAGCCCCGGTGCCCTGAGGGGCAGAGAGGGAGCATGGCAGAGGCTCAGGAAACAGAGGGGCCCGAGGCTCCCGCAGCTCTCTGCCTGTCTGGCAGAGCCCACTGGACAGGCTGTACAGGGTGAGGGGCCCTACGGGCCGGTGAGCACTGAGCTCTCGAGGCACTTGTGCTCCGTACCTGTCACACGTTGGGGCACAGCATAGGAGGCTCATCACCACTTGAACAGGGTGTTCCTCTGTCAGGTTCAGAATCTCCATTTGCAGCCTGGCATCCACGGTGACACAGGACGCCAGTCTCTGGAGAATATCCCTGACCATGGCTTGCACCTGGAGGACGCGGCGTGGGGAAGACTTGGAGTGCTGTCCAAGGGAGCAACTTGCCCAGCTTCCCCGAAGAAGTGCTTGCCTTCCCACCCCACTGTAATGGCCTCAAAGGCTGAGGGGGTCCAGCGGATGTAGCTTGAGGAGCCACATGATCCTGGGAGGCCTTCAGCTCTGGCCCCATTTTGCTTAGCTGTGGAGAGCTTTGTTCAGACATGGCTTATAGAAAAAGGCCATGATCACATACAGCTGGTTAAAAAGTAAAAGGCAGCTGTAACCAGCAAGTTCTCAGGCTTTTCCTTAAAAACAATAAATACCTTGTCCTTGGCTAAGTTATGAGAAAAACATGGTGGAAAACATGGAGTCCTTGAAGGGTGCTCAATAACAAGTCAACAGCAGGATCAGAAAAACAAGTATTAGCCTCAACAAGAAACCACAGGTATTGACAACAAAGGAGGGGTTGGTGTGTAATCTGTAACCAGTGATGAGCTCGGGTTTTGCAATATGTATGAACTTAATTAACACTACTATAAAAGTGTGTAAGCTGGATCAATAAATCTGAGATCGATGCTCATCAATCGGATGTGTGCTCGTTCTCCCTTCACTTTCGTCACTTACCTGCTGTGGAGAAGCAGCACGCTTCTGGAAAACCTCCAGAGTGGGTGCAGGAGCCACGGTCAGTGTGGGCATGGCCTGAGTGTCTGGCATGCCCTGAGCCTGGGTGTGGGTGATGGCCATGCCCTCAGTCAGAGCCATGCCAGCCTCCGCCCTGCCCTGGGCCGTGTCCTGCTCAGAGGCTGCTGCGAGCTCCGAGGATGCTGAGATGGCAGCAGCCTCTGCCCGCAGCTGGCCAGGCCTGGAGTTGGGCTGGGCCGTGCCCTTGGTGCCGGTGCCACGGGTCTTTGTGCGGCCCAGGTGCAGAAACCTCCGCAGTGTCTGCAGCAGAAGGAGGGAGGGAGGGGAGGGACGTTCCATGGCCTGCTCCAAGCGCAGGGATCAGCCAAGCAGCGCCAGTAGGCCCGGCCCAGGTGGGGATGGCCGCAGGTACCTGCGCTGTTCTGTGGAAGCGGCCACGGGTGGGCTCCTGCTCTTGAGTTGGGTCCCTGGCTGCATCTGTTAAAGAGCAAGCGCAGCCAGAGGTGAGGGGCTGCGGGAGAGGCTGGAGAACACAGCCCAGCCCTGCGCTCCCCAGGCAGGGACAGCCCCACGGGAGCCCTGGGGATGGAGCACGGCAATTCAGGGGTGCAGCCCCGGTCTCTCTCCCATCCCGTCCATGGGCATATCCACAGGGATGGGATGGGATGGGATGGTATGGGATGGGTTGGGATGGGATGGGATGGGATGGGATGGGATGGGATGGGGTGGGGTGGGGCAGGGCCAGGCCAGCTGCAGGCACCGGCCCAGCAGCCCAGCTCCACCACTCACCGTCCTGCAGCATCTGCAACTTCTCTGGCTCTGCAGGCTTCTGCACTGGGGCAGCTGCAGGGCCTTTGCTTTTCTTGCCCCGAAGCCCCTTGAACAGACTGAGCAGTCCGCCCGCCATCCTGCTGTCTAACCTTTCAAATGCCTTGGCAAAGGCCCGCGTCAGCAAGGGCTGCAGTCTTGCCTTGAAGGCACCTGCAACAGAGGAGCCTCAGAAAGGCAAGAGGACAGCAAGTCCTGCACTCGAGGGCTCCTGCCACAATGACAGGAGGCTCCTGGCGAACAACGGAGGTCACGGAAGTCCCACGGCCTGGCCACGAGGGCACCAGCTGCAGGGATGGGAGATGCCTCGGAAAAGCTCCAAGTCACCAAATGCTGAGGTCTGGCCATGAGGCCAGCCACAGGAGGAATGCCTTGGAAAAGCTCCAGGTCAGCAGCCAACGAGCTGACTGTGCAGGGTCGCCTCACAGCACCGCTCTGTCACCTCCTGTCCCATTGCGTGCACTGAGCACTGTGGCGTGGTCGTGTGGCTGCCAGCCCCTATGTCAGCACGTGTCACAAAGGGCTGCCAAGACACGGTGTCCCTTTCGGTTCCACAGGGAACCTGCTGCACCGTGTCACAAAGGGACATGCTGCCACGTGCCCCGGGGCCAACCACTCCCCACCCAAGGTGCCCCCGCTTGGAAGGAATCCATTGCCCCAAATGTCTAACACAGCCCTGGACACACCAAGGGCTGCCAAGTGCTCGGGGAAGGACTCTCCACGGGACCCGCACAGCCCAGCTCGCTGCTGGCCCTGAAGCAGGGCAGCTTCCAGCAAGCAAGATGCAAATGCATCTTGCCAAGAGTTAAAACACAGCAGATAGGGAAGATGGCATGAATGTGCATAAAGGCCTTTGAATTCACAGGTCTCTGAGAGGCATTTGGGGCTCTTGGCTGGACAGAGATGATCCCCCTCTGTCCTGTGCTCAAAGGGGGGGGACACACCCTGCCGCTGGTGCTTGTCTTGGTCTCTGCAGGCCCAGGCAGATTGCCAAAGCTGCTCTTCACAGCCTTCTCCCTTGCCATGCCCCTCTGCCAAGTGCAAGGGGCCTCAAGGATGGAAAGGAGCACAAGGAGCCAAAGGGAGACAGCTGCACCTAGCTCACTAGAGGCTCCTGGGGAAGCACTTTGCTTGAGAAGCAAGCCCCTCTCTTCCAAAGGCATTTCCCCAAATGTGTCCATTTCCCAGGGAACACCAACACACACTTAAGAAACCCTGGCAAGGCTCAACTACTTCTGCACCTTGTAGCACAGGCACTCCAGCTCGAGCTCATCTTCCTTCTCCCGAGCCTGTTTCCTCGTGTCCATTGTGGCACGCAGCCCTGGACCCCCTATAAACAAGAGCTGCCCGCTGCCCCTTCAAGTGCCTGAGCTCCTGCCTGCGCTCACGACAGCAAAACCAGGCTGTTCCCAGGCAAGGAGCAGAGCCCTGTTCCCGCAGGAAGCTCTCATGACCCCCTTCCCCACAGTGCAAGCGGCACTTCTGCCTGCCTGCCTGCCCAGAACGCTCTTGGCACAGCAGAGCACAAGCTGGCTGGCTCTGGGCTCAGCACAGCCCAAACACAGGCACGGGAAGACACAGCTGCGGCTGTTTTGCAGCCATGCCCCAGAGGGATGGGATTGGGCCCCTGCCTCTGGTCTCACTGCCCTCTTCCTGTCCCTGTGTAGGGATGGAGCATTGCTGTGCTTTCAGGAAGCTCTTTGTGGAAACTTCTGCCATTGCAAGCTCCTTTGCCCACCGTGGATGCCTGCACTGGAATCCCTCATGGCTGGATTCAGAGCACACTCAAGCTGACTCTTCTACAACTCAGAGTCCTTGTCCCCTTCAGCGTGCTCAGCATGCCCTTTAAGTCCACGCCGCTGTGCAACTGGAGCAGCGGGACAGGGACCTTTGCAGCCTGAGCTGCCGTTGTTCCTCTCATTCAGTGCCTGGAACACAGCAGGCAGGAGAAGGGCAGCAGGGCCCTGCGTGTCTCCGGGCTCAGGTTTTGTGTCACTTCAGCTCCATGGATATGCGGTTCAAGTGAAAAACCCAAACAGTTTATTAATGGAAAGCGAAGGTAAGGGGTGAGCTGGGAGGCAGAAAAGGGGATGGGCAGGGCCTGAGGTCTGCAGGGAGGGAGGTGCCAACAGGGAGAGAGATGGCAGGAGCTGCTGGGGCTTCACACAGGCTCAGCTCTGAGTAGCCAGAGCCGTGCTGGAACTGCAGCTGGTCCCTTATGCTCTGTAGATTCTCCCATCTTTGATGGGCACTGGAAAACATTGAAGGAGGCCGGTATAGGTACATCTGATGCAGAAGACAAAAGAAGTTATGCAGATCTTCCTTCGAATTTCAGCTGAACCCATGTGTTCATGCAGGATGGGCTCTCATCTTCCCTGAGGGCTTGAAGAGCTGGAAGAGAGAGGAACAGAGCCACGGTCAGAGGCCGGGTTGAGGGAATCCAAGGAAAGCCTCCTGCCAGGGCCATCCCAGCCGGCTCTTGCCATGGCCAGGAGGGAGCGGGAGACAAGGGCTTCAGCCAGAGGGTGCTGGCCACAGACCCCCCGTGTCCCCGAAAGTTCTCCGGGCTGTGCCCCCACCACCCCTGGTCCGCACAGGCAGCAGAGCCCTCCGCAGCCCGGGCACGGATTGTAGCTGCGGAGCCGGGATTTGCAGCTGCCCCCACACCCCTGGCAGTGCTCGCTGCCACGCGGCTGCCCTGACTCACCCTCAGTGAGGACCTGGAGCTCCTCCTGCTGCCCCATCACGAGCACTCCGGCCAGCCCTGGCAAGACAGAGCATGTGGCGGCGCCAGGCGGCACAGCTGCCCGACACGGGCTCTGCCAGCCCTGCGGCCGCACGCTCTCCTGGCGAGCAGGGCTGCTGCCGGGCCCTGCCGCCCGCTGCCGCCCCAGGGCATGGCTGTGGGAGGGCGGCGGCAGCAATGCCCAGGGCGGTCGGAGCTGCAGCGGCTGGGGCGCGGCTCCTGCTGTAGCTGGAACAGCAGCCGGGCCGGGGGCAGGGAGGGGCGCGGGGCTGCGGGCTCACCCATGAGCCTGACGGCCGCCTCTCGTAGGGGCCTCTGTGGGCTCTGCAGGTGCGGCAGGGCCCAGCGCAGGTGCTCGGCCGCTCGGCTCTCGTCCTGCAGCAGCTGCGGGGAGCGCCGGCAGGGAAGGCTCAGCGCGGGTTCTGCCCCTGGGCAGAGTACTATACAATAAACAGTACTATAATGTTAGAAATGAGAAGCTTGACTAGGTCATTATTCAAGCAGCAATCAATTTATTAATTATTCTGGTAAAGTATGAGCAATACAGCGCTGAGTACAGTGCGGGAAGTTTTCCCTCCAACTGCACACGGATAGTTGAGGCTTACCAGTATTTATAGGGGCACTCCTAAGCTTTCTCAGCAGTTTCTAGTCCAAATTTTTTTCTCATCAGTAGTTTCTTTTCCCATTTTTTACATCACAATTCTATACAGTATTGTGATTATTTTTTCTCAGGATGTATCCCAGAAAAGGAATATCCCAGGTGGTGGGGGGTTCAACTTCTGAACGAAGAAAGAAGTCTCGCAGCTGGTGGGGTCCAGATTCCAGACATGGCTTTACCTTTTGATTGCATGGACTATAAATCTCACAACAGTGATGTCCAGCTTCCCTTGGTCAAAATCGTTAGTCCTTGCGTTGATATTCATATTCATTTCTCAAGCTGCTTTTCACTGTTTTGTCAAGGCCTGAGATAGGCATATTTCCTTTTTATATATTCTAAAGCTATAGTTTCAAAGATCCTTACTACAAGCAATATTCTGAAATTATACTTCAAAAGGTTATTATTGCAAAACTCTTGAAGGCTTAGCTACAAGCAGAAAGTTCCTGTCAAAAAGCAACATCCCCAAAGCTTTAATTCAAATGCTTCTAAATCAATTTAAGACTTATAAAAGCTAATTAGGAACAAAGGATAGGTTCAAAGGCCTTCTTCCATGCTTTGCTTTCCTCAGTTATATTAGAATTCGTCTTTATAAGTGTCCCATGGTTGGTTTCCACACATATCAAAATCACAAATACACACGTTGCCTGTATGTACCTGACACAAAATACAGCTTTTTATTTGACAAAAGGAAAGAAAGGAGAGCGATTTAGAAAGATGCATCAGCAATTGCCTAAATTGTTTCTCATCTTGCAGATCTGCACTTGCTGGGGAGCCTGATTTTACACCAAGGACCTGGGGAACCATTCCCAGCAATTGGGAAAATCCGAGGTCGTCCACCCACTCATAGATGAGGTCTCCAAATTTGCCTCGAAAGTGGGTCCAGCTTTTATAGGCCAACATGAGCAAGTCCAAGTGACTCAATGATATTTTTCGGCCCAGGAAGCCCTGCAGCTGATGGCACACTTCACAATCAGCAGGGGACACAGCTAGGCCAAAGCCCACACCTCTGCTGGGAGCCTTTCTCCTCAAATACCCTTCAGACAAACCTCCATGCAAGTCAGTTGGGAAAGTTTCTTCAAATGATCCATTTCTGACACATGACTACACAGGGTTATGGGAAAGATTCTAAAACAGCTGCTGTGGAGTCAAAGAGCCAGCACTAAGAGCCCTTGTCATCTCTTTGTAGCTAAATCCCACTTTGGGGGATTTGAGGGAGTTTGGAACAAGCTAGAGAGCAGGCCTCTGAGTGTTTTAGATGATGCCATTGCTTTTTCTTCTCTGCTACATAGACAGGAAGGGTGAGTTTGGCTCACATTCCACCGCATGGCTCACAAGACCAAAACACTTGTAGTTACAAGAGCTTTGAAGGATTTCTTGGCCAAGAAGACACTGCCAACAAGGATATTTACGTTTTGCAGCCAATCCTTCAATACTTTGTCTTAGGGGCTCATGCTGCAGTGTAAGCTTCCTTAGCCAATCATGTTATGACACACAAACCTACAGCACTGCATCCTAAGCTTCTTGTTTACCATTGTAACTACTTTTATTTTTTCTAGATCTTCAGCCCTAAAACTCTAAACTTTCCTCCACTTCAACCTTCCTCCCCGTCTCTCTGCTATAATAAACTAGAAATCCAAATTCTCGCTTCTACCACCTAAGTTTGGAAGCCCTTTCCAAGGTCTCCGATCAAATCCTGTGTTTAATTCTAAGCTTTGCTGACAAGACCAAAGATCTGAGATTTCCCTGCATTTGGGTTTCCATCAACACTGATGCTGTTAGTTCCAGAGTGCCCAGGATCCCTCTTGCAAGTCAACTCTGGCAGGAACAAGGCGGGCAGCTGCCAGGGGGCTGCTTGTGGCCTCTGACAGCCCAGTGCTCAGGGCTTGCCAGCGCCCCAGCCTCTCAGGGGCTGCCCCAGCCCGACCAAGCTGTCTGGAAGCAGCACCGCAGCCCCACAGCAGCTGCAGAGCAGCCCCATCCAGAGGCACCTGGGAGCCCTCAGCAAGGCAGCCAGCAGCAAACGGGGAGGAGGATACAGAGTGTGGTTCCTTCCTGGCACAGGGCTTGTGGCCATCTCCAGGCACCGCTCTGGCAGGGATCCCTGCAGCCCCGGCCCCTGCCCAGCCGCTCTGTCACCAGCACAAAGGCTTCAGCAGAGCCACCACAGGACAAGGGGCTTCTGGCCATTTTCCCTTTCCCACTGCATGCCTGGGCAGCTTGCTGAGCCAGGATACCCTTCTCCCCCTCTTCCCCTATGCCCTGAAGACCCTGGGTAGCAAAAAAAAGCTCCTGGGAGTCTGTGTATTATAACACACTCTATATTCATATGCTAAAGAAAAAAAAAACAAAAAGAAGAAAAGAACAATCTTAAAGAAATGGAAAATTCCAGCTGGCTCAGGTGGCCCCAGCAGACAGAGCCTCTGGCATCAGGTCTCTGCAGAGCGGCAGCAGCGCAGCCAGCCAAGCCCCGACAGATGAGGCCGTGTCCTCGATGCCCTGCGGAGCTGATCTTGCAGCCTCTGGAAGAGGGAATATCGCTCACTCTGCAGTGCCTGGAGGCCAGACAGTGTTTCTAGTGCCATGTCCGACACGGCACTGCTGATGTCCTCTGTCAGCGGTTCAAGGGCTGCAAGAGAGAGGGACAGAGCCATGGTCACATCTCGGATCTGCGGGGGGCCGAGGAGTGCCCCCTGCCAGGGCCATCCCAGCCGGCTCTAGGCATGGCCAGGAGGGAGCAGGGACCAAGGGCACTGGCCCGAAGCTGCTGGCCACGAATCCCCAATGTGGCCCTGAAATCTCTGTATGCTCTGCCCACGCCGCCCCATGTCTGCACAAGGAGCAGAGCCCTCTGCTACCGGGGCAGGGCTTTCAGCTACTCCGGCATCCCCCGCTGTCAGGCCACTGCCCTCATTCACTCACCAGTACAGATCAGCTGCAGCTCTTCCTTCTTCCTCCTCAGGTGCCGCCCGGCCATGCCTGTGAACACAGAGCCTGTCACAGCCCCAGCGGCACAGCTCCCTGCCAGCGGTGCTGCCGGCGCTGTGGCCACACGGGCTGCTGGCCCGGCAGGGCTCAGCCCTGCCCTTGCCGCACGCTGCCGCCCCAGGGCACGGCTGCCAGATGGCGGCAGCAGAAACCCAGGCCAGGCGGGGCTCCACGGCGCCGGGCCGGGCCGGCGCTGCCGGGGCAGCAGGCGGGGCCGGGGCCGAGCTGCGGCGGGCCGGGGAGGAGCCCGGGCTCGGGACTCACCCATGAACCTGACAGCCGCCTCTCGCAGGGACTCCTGTGGGCTCTGCAGGTAGTGCAGTGCCCTGTTCAGGTGCTCGGCCGCTCGGCTCCTGTCCTCTGCCAGCTGCAGAGAGTGGCAGGAGGGAAGGGTTGGCGCGGGCTCAGCTCCTGGGCCGGGCGCTGCCGGCGCCCATCGCCGCCCTCGCCTGCCCGCACAGCCCTGAGGCGCGGCCAGCAGCCGCTGGCCAAGGGCTCCCGAGGGGAGGGGCAGAGGGCCGGCTGCTGCCCGGGGAGCCGTGGTGCCGCCCCGCAGCCCCGCCGGGCCGGGGCTCCATGGGCACCCGACTCAGGCCCACGGGAGCCTGGAGAAGAGCCCGCGCAGCCTCTGGCTGCAGCAGCGGGCACAGCTGTTAGCCCTGCACACTGAGCACCGCCCTCAGGGGCCTTGGCCATGCTGAGGCTGGGGGGTCTCTGCTGTTCTTACCAGGCACTCCCCAAAGCTCTGATCCACGTGCAGCATTTGTTCTATATCCCTCCTCTTCAGGAATCTGGCTGAGGAATGCAGCGTTTCCCGGGAGGCCTGGAGAGGGACAGAGATGCACAGATGGCCCCACAGTCCAGAGCACAGGAGCATCCCAGTGGCACAGGCTGGAGGAGGCTGCAGCCCACAAGGTGCCCGGGCAGGAGGCAGCCCAAGCCCCTGCCAGGGGGACAGCAGCTGTGCACAAGTGCTCACCTCAGCAACCATCTGATTCTCATCATGGCAGTGGAAGTAGAGAGGGAGCAGGCTGTGGCGCACGTGGGACTTGAGGGCCTTTCTTCCCTCTTCTGTTAATAAGTCCAGCATCTCTTGAAAGAGAGCCATGGAGCTCAGCTGCACCTGGATGTCATCCTGGATGAAAGGAAAGGGCAAAAGACCTGAGCATCAGCTGCTTCAGGCCCCCCAGGGCACAGGCATGCATCTGCACAGGGCAACAAGGGTCCGGGCAGCAGCCAGTGGCTGTGGCTGTGGGCACAGAGCCTTACGCTGTCAAAGAGTGGCAGGAGTGCCTCAGCCAGCTGCAGGGTGATGGGGGTGGCTATTGGAGCACCATTATCCAGGAGCAAATATCTGAGTAGAAGAATGCTCATCCTGATCATGTCGCTGTCATTTTCCTCCAGGAGCTCCACAAGACTTTCAGTCAGGCTCTGCATTTTTTCAGCCTGTGCGGAAGACGACTTTGTGAAAGGCCGCCCTGCTGCCGTAGGGCCCAGAGGCCAAAGGCTTGTCCCGAAGCTGGGGCAGCTGAAGCGGGAAGCAGGAGAGATGGGAAGAGCTGCCCCAGCGGCCGAAGCCCAGGCAAGGCCAAGCGACTGCGTTGCCCAGCCCCACGCTGCCTGCACGGCTTCAGCCACTGCCCCCTTCTCACCATCAAGGGATTCTTGCCCAGCACTGAGAGGCCTCGGAGTGCCAATGTGCTCGCTCTGCAGGTTCTGGGTCAGGATCTCCAGAACACTGTCACTGCATTCCCTCAAGTCCAGGCACTCGAGGACCTGAAAGGCACAGGGCAGTGACAGGGGAGCCGGCCGGCAGGAGCCCAGAAGCGCACAGGGCCGGGCCCAGGCAGCAGCACAGGGCACGGGCACTGTCCTGGCAGCTGTGGCTGCCAGAGGCCAGAGGGCTGGGAGACCGCTCAGCCAGGCAGCGCTGGCCTTGAGGCTCACCTCCACAAGGAATGCCAGGGCAGGGAAATCCCAGTATGGCATCTCTTTGCCGAGCAGGGCGAGCAGGTAGAGTGCCACCGCGGAACAAAAGTGGATGGCTAAGCGGCGAATTTCTCTGAAGAGGGGAAAAAGGAAACAAGAGCCTGATGCAGTGGGGCAAACGTCTCCCAGGCGTGACTCACCCAGTTCTCATCTTTCCCCAGCACCCTTCCAGCAAGGGGACATGGGCCATTTGGGAGTTGGTTGCTGATGGGCAGCCTCCTCTGCCAGCCTTTTCCAGCCTGCTTGGCCATCCCTCAGTGCCAAGGCCCTCTGACCCATGGCCACCACGGACACTTTGTGGGGCACCTGGGCACAGAGCAGCAATGTCAGAGGCAGTGGGGAGAAGGGGGTCTCACCTGGCAAGCAGAGCCACGGCAAAGTGGTGAGTGTCAAGAGAGAGCAGCATGTCCCAGGCACACCTGCGCTCCATTGCCACCACCACATCCTCGCAGCGGAGAAGGCAGAGCAGGGACTTGAGGGTGCACACAGCAAACCTGTGTGCACAGCAAAGCCCAGGTCACACTGGCAGCACTGGCTCCTTGGCAGGCCACTTGGCAGGGACAGGAGGAGTAGGATGGAGCACCTGTTGGGGCTGGTGGCAAGGCCGTGCTCTTCCTGGCATCCCTTCCAGAAGGTGTCGACCGCCTCTGGCATATCCAGAGTGCTGAAGAATACTTGGAATAGCAGATGCATAAATTGGCGGGGGAAATACACCTTCAAGATGCATGGGAGACAGGGCACCTGGAGGATCTTCCACGTCACCACAGTTGCCTGCAAAGGACAAAGCCCCCCGAGACAGCGCTCAGTGCCGAGGTGTGTGTGTGGCAGGGCCCGAGCGTGGCAGGGAGAGGCCAGGAGAGAGCATGGCAGGGGGAGCACGGGGCCTGGTGGGCCTGAAGCTGCCCCTGGGCCAGGTTTCAGGCCAGCACCTGAGGCAGGGAGATGCAGTGGGGGAAGGAGGATGGAGAGCTGCTGGAGAGGCAGCCTTGGGGCCTGCAGAGTCCAGTTGCAGAAACTCACCGCCAGGGCAAAGACAGCCGTTTCGTCCCCATTGGAGGTGCAGGTGCTGTACTCTGGCCAGCTCCCCAGCACATCCAGGAGGATCAGCTGCGCCAGCTCCGCAGTCATGGCTGCGCCCATGATGGTCTTCTACATGGCCATGGCAGCTCTGTGGGGTTAGAGCTGTGTCTCAGGGGGCCTCAGACACAGCACCGGGGGCAGCTGAGCCGGCTGCCATTGCTGCCTCTGCCCACTGCCCCCCTGCCAGCAGGAGGCAGACAGCCCAGCCCTGTGGGGACAGAGCCCTGAGAGGCGGCAAGGGAGCATGGTAGCAGGCTCAGGGGCTGGCCTGGCAGGGCTGGGAAAGGGAGCATCCAGAGGGCCCTGGAAGTCTCTGTTGCTCCGACACCTGGGGCAGGCTGTGCAGGGTGATGAGCTGGGGAGGCCTGAGCCCTGTGGGCAGGTGGGCCCCATACCTGTCACAGGACGGGGCCACACGCAGGAGCGTCACCACTGCGTCATTTGGCTGTGCTTGGGTGAGATCCAGCAGGGTCTTGTCCAGCCTGTGCTCAGCAGAATCATTGGCCATGAGCCACTGGTGGATGTAGCTGACCATGGCAGGCACCTGGAGAAGGCACGGGGAGACTTGGAAAGCTGCCAGAGGGAGCAATGTTCCCAGCTTCCCCAGAGGAGTGCTTCCCTTCCCACCCCACTGCCATGTGGCCTGAAAGGCTCACAGCAAGCAGCATGCGTGGATTGGGAGGCCAAGCAATTGCTGGGAGGATCAAAGCCTGGCCCAGGCTGCTTACTTGCTTTGGAGTGTAAAAATCTTCCTCTACAAGCATATGCAGCAGGACAGCACCGGTCTTGCTGAGGAAGATGGGCGAGTATGGTCTGAGGCCTATGCCCGTGGCGATGGTCTCTTCCTCTTTAATTCTCTTGAGGAAGTTGCAAACAAACTGTAGGAGAAGGGCAAGAAGCCGAGGATGTTGCATGAAGTGCTGCACACACGGTGCTGGGCTGAGCAGGGACAGCAGGCCCAGCCCAGGTGGGGGTGGCTGCAGGTACCTGCGCTGTTCTGCGGAAGCGGCCACGGCTGGACTCCTGCTCCTGTGTGCGCTCCAGCTTGCTTTCCCACTCATTTTGCTGTGCTTCCCCTCAGCTATTTTTGTGGCTATTTATGGAAAAGCAAATTTCTCCGTCCCTCAACTGGAGAATCTCTTTCGGACACATCCCTGGTTGCAGCCCTGAGTCATGGCCTGTGCATCTCTGGGGCAGCAGAGCTCACTGCTGTGACTTTGCAGAATCTGTTGGTTATTCCCACCCCTGATTTTCACCCCCCAACCCCTGAAGGACCAGATCTTGCCCACCAACCTTCTCCTTTGCTGAGGAGAACCACAGAGCTGAGACAGGAGGGATGGAGGGCAGAATCCTCCAGCAACAGATGTAGGAGGGAAAGTTGTCCCATCTCCGTGGTGAGGACTTCTTGTGAGGAGGCTGAAGGAGAGAGAGAAGGGGACAAAGGGAACCTGTTGGAGCAAGTCCAGAGGAGGCCACAAAAATCACAAAAAGGGCTAAAAAATCACAAAAGGAGCATCTCAGCTACAGAGACAGGCTGACAGAGCAGGGGGTGTTCAGCCTGGAGAAGGCTCTGGGAGACCTCAGAGCCCCTTCCAGTGCCTAAAGGGGCTCCAGAGGGCTGGAGAGGGGCTTTGGACAAGGATCTGGAGTGACAGGCACAAAGGGCAATGGCTTCAACCCGCCAGAGGTCAGGTTAGATTGGATATTGGGAAGAAATTCTTCCCTGTGAGGGTGGTGAGGCCCTGGCACATGCTGCTCAGAGAAGCTGTGGCTGCTCCATCCCTGGAAATGCTCAAGGCCAGATTGAAAAAACCTGGTCTAGTGGAAGGTGTTCCTGCCCATGGCAGGGGGTTGGAATGAAACATCCTTTAGGATTCTGTCCCAGCCAAACCAATCTATGATTCTGTGGTTCTAGGAAATGGAAGGTGGGAAGAGCAGCCTTGAAGCCAAAAGACCTGGCACTGCTGAGGAACAGAGATGGACTAAAGAAAGTAGAGCATGTGCTGTGTGATGCTGATGGATGTTTGGCACAGGGTTTTTTTAGATCCCTTGTTGTCATGTCTGAGCTCCTGCCTGCCTATTTTGAGTGGCCCACAGTGGCTGCATGTACTTGCCCTGTTGCCTGTTTAGACTGGGGATTTGTGACACCCTTGCTCAAAATGTGGCAGCAGAAGTACCAAGGTCACAGCTCCTTTTGAAAGGGGGAGTTTTAGGATTTTTCCAAGAAAAGGGATTGCTATTAGATTGGGTGCTGTTAAATCAAAGAGGCCCATGGCTCACAAACTCCCTTTGTTCCTGCTTTCAGCACTCTGAAGCCTGGATAGATTGCATGACAGAGTGAAATAATCCATAAATAGAGCAACATGGTTTTGTATCTTGGCAAGGATGATGCTGCTGAACCATGCAAACTGACTTTGCTCTCTCTCCCTCAGTGCAGAGATCCTGTCTGGCTGCAGGGAAGGAGTGGTGCCAGCTCTCCACAGTGCTGGGGGACACAGACAGCCCCTTCTCCCATCTCAAGTTGTGTGCTTCAGCAACCCCTGAACTGCCCTTGGCTTAGAAAGTGCACAATAATATCCTTCCCCAGCTGGAATCACCCTCACCTCACAGTACAACACCTCCCATGCTTGGATTCACAGAATCTCACAGTCCTTGAATGGTTTGGGTTGGAAGAAACATCAAGGTAATCCAATTCCAACCCCTTGGCATAAGCAGGATTCTTGGAAATTTGCTCTTCCTGTGGCTGAACTGCTGCAAGGGCCTTTGAGAGGAAATCATATCCTGTTCAACAGCCCACTCTTGCAGCAAAAGGGGTTTGTCCTGCAGTCTGTGTTATTTCTGAGGGAGGATGTAGCTCCAGTGCTGATGGAGGCTCCTGCTGCCAGCAGTGGTCAGGGAGAGCATGGCTGCTTCCCTCCCCTCTGGGCCTGAAGCCAGGCAGGAAGGGCTGGAGCCTGCAGCAGCACCAGCACTGCCAAACAGCACATTTTCAGTGTAGTGAAATGAAGAATGATCCTTCAAGAAACCAAGCAGGAAACTTGATTTTTCCAAGGAAACCATTGAAAGAATCAGCATCATCCTGTAGGCTGCTTTTGGCTGCATTAGATCACCATTTTCCTGGCCACAGAGAGGGGCCCAGGCAGAGCCTGAGCTGTCTCTGTCCATTCAATAAACATCAGTTTCTCTGTGTGTTTCCAGCCGGGCATGTGCAGTGAATGCTCCAAGAATAGCTCATGTCATGCTGATTTCATTCAGTGATGAGGAATAAAAACAGAAGCTCTGTAGTCAACATGAAATTAAGATTAATGGCTTTTCAGGTTGATTTCCTCTGTGTGAAACAAACCCCATATTGCGATTTGGCTATTTAATGTTTGCTCAATGTTAGTCATTAATAGCAACTTCTCCACATGCACAGGTCATTTGCTCACATATTTTGGAGTTTCTCTGATCTCAGCCTTGCACTGCTCTTGCTTTGTTTAGCCACAGGGGAAATCATAGGATCACAGGATGGATTGTGCTGGAAGGGACCTTAAATGTCATCTATCCAACCTTCATGGCATTAAAATTTCTGGAGATAATCACCTGCCACCAGGGACCCAGCACAAAGGGGCAGAGAATGAGCCCAGCCCCTGCTGCTGGTGTTTGTCCTTGTCCCTGCATCCCAGAGGTGACTGGGAGGTGGCAATGGAAAGCCACCCAGGGCTCTCCCTGTGCTTTGCTTTGGCATCTGCACCGAGGTTTAATTTGCATGTGCTAGGCTGGAAAACTGCTTCATCATCTGGTGAGTGTCAGCGATGCCACTGAGCCCTTCTGCCTGGGGATATCCCCCAGGAATTGTGGAGGATGAGCTGGAGACCAGGCTGGATGGGGCTCTGAGTGCCCTGGTTAGTGGAAGGTGTCCCTGCCTATGGCAGGGGGTTGAAACTGGATGATCTTTAAGGTCCTTTCCAACCCAAACCATTCTGTGATTCTCTGAGTCTGTGAATTGTGATTCTGTACTTCTGTGATTCAGTGATTCTATGATTCTGTGATTCCATGGATCTGTGACTCTGTGAGTCTGTGAATCTATGATTCTGTGAGTCTGTGAGTCTATGATTCCATGATTCTGTGAGTCTGTGGTTCTGTGATTCCATGATTTTGTGAGTCTCCGATTCCATGATTCTGTGAGCTATTGGTTCTGACCTGCCCCATCCATCATGAAATGGTGTCCATCAGCCTCACACTCCAGCTCCTGGTCAGCGTGGATGAAGGAGCTCAGCTGGGTGTGGCCATGGCATGAAGGATCCTGCTGAACCCATCACATGGATAAAGGAAATTTAATTCCATCTGTAGGATTTCCATCAATGCTGAGCAGCAGCAGGCTGGGTCTCAGGGGAGATTTTTCATTGTGTTGAAATCTGACTTTGTTAATTACCAGTCTCTGATCTCATTTGAGGGTTAAGGTTATGAAACAGAATCCTTATTTCTCTGATTTCCTTATCCAGCTGGTTTATTGAGTCTTGTCCAGGGGGTGGTTTGGACCTTAGAAATTCCCAAGTTGTCTCACACTTCTGGCATGAGGTGCGGAAGCATTGAAGCAAGGGGAGGTGATGGAGATATGCAGAAGTCCTGGTGAAAGACACAGCAAGAAATCATCTCAGGAAAACTGAAAATGAGGACAAAGGTCTTGCTGCCAAATTATAACTTCTTTTACCCTCAAAGGGAACTCCCCCTTCCCACATGGGAAGCACCCACCCCAGGCAGCCAGGGAACATTGTGGTGGGGGCCTTTAGCAGTGACACCAGCCTTTGGTGCACCCCAGGCTGTTGACTTCCTCTTGAGGAAAGCTTCCCATCCTCTGTTTACTCAGGAAGCACCAAATTTGACGGCTGTAGGCAGTCAATAGAGCGCCTGGTTTTTATCCACACATCAAATTTACTTTCTTTTTTAAAGAGAAAATAGCCACTGAACAGCCCTTGAAGCTTGGCGCTAGTGTCTAATTCCACTTGAAGAGCTTTGTTAGATAATTGCAGTATTTTTCTGAGAGAAAATAGAACAAACAAGGCTTGTAATTAAAAGCCATTCAGGCAGCTTTGATCCTTCTCTCTTCATCTTCACTTACCAAACACAAATGCCAACAAGGACTCATGGCAATATTTACAGTCACTATTTTTGGCCTTTGCCTTTAAAATAACTCCTCTTCCTTGCTTCCAGTCAAAAGAAGGGGGAGGGAGGGAAATGGGGCTTTTCAACAGGTGTTTTTTAGAAAGATTATTTTGGAGGATCCCTGATATCATAGAATAATTAAGTTTAGAGAAGCACAACAAGTCCAACTATCACACACTAGCCACACCACCACATTCACCACTAAACTAAATGAAATGTCACACACAGAGGTTTTTTGAACACTTCCAGGGATGGTGACCCCACCACTGCCCTGGGAAGCCTTTTCCAGGGCTTGACCACCATTTTGGTGAAAAAAATATTTCTGATAATCTAATCAAACCTCTAAATATCTAAAAAAATCTAAAAAAAAAAAAATCTAAACATATTTCTAATATCTAATCAAACCTCCCCTGGCACAACTTGAGGCCATTTCCTCTCATCCTGTCACTCCACAATGACAAACCTGGAACTCCTCTGGAGACCTCAGAGCTGCCATAGATCAAATTTATCATCCCAAAACTGCCTCCAGGCACAGCCTCAGCTGCAATGGTGGTGTGGATGGGACAAGATCCACACGCTCTGCCCTGGGCATGGACAGGGAGCTGCCAGGGCCATGTCCCACAGCCCACAGGGGATCCTCAGGTGAGCTCCTGACTCACTGGGAGAGGAACCCAGCCTGGGAAGTCCCAGCAGCAGGTGGGGATGTCAAACCTTGATGTGCTGAGACCCTCTGAAGGCACCAAACTGGGCTGGTTTCTCCCAGAATTGGCAGTACAGCCAGTGGGTTGTCATTTCATTGGGTTTATGGTGGGACCAACAGCGGTTCATCAGCACCCAGGGGCTCCCAGCAGTCCCAAGAAAACAAGGTGAGTGCTACAGGTGTCAGGTTGTACAGGGAAGGGACAAATTCTCTTCCTTGGCTTGGTTTGAACACTGTCTTCTGGATATCCTTCTGCTTCTCATCTTTCACAGTCCAAGGTTTTGCTTATCCATGTTTAATTTTTATTTCCATATTTTCCTCACATCAAGATGCTTCTGAGAGCCACGCCTTCAACTCTCAGTGGGGTATTATTTCTTTTCTCACCCAAAAATCGTGACCAGCCTTGGGGAGGCAGTGTGAGACTGTGTAAGACCCAGGGGACTGGAGCTTCCCGGGAGAACAAGCTGCAGCACGGCTCGGATGAGGACAATTGATCCAAACAGCCAATATTGCTGCAGCATGAAGATTTAAAAAGCAACAACAGCTTCTGATCCCCCACCCTAGCTGAGATGCCTGCATGGAAAGCCTGTGGTGGGAATATGAGCCCTAATTCCTGAAAGTGGGAATATGAGCCCTAATTCCTAAAAGTGGGAATATGAGCCCTAATTCCCGGTGGCTACCCCGCACCTTTGCACCCATTAATGCAGCACACACTGTTCCAGAAGGAAATCCACCCAGCTTTGAGGCTGAGCTGACTCTGTGCATGGCTGGGAAGGGGTTAGGAGGAGGAGGAAAGCCTGAGTTCCTAATTCAGCCTCCCTGCAGACCCCAGACAGGGTGCTTGCTTTAGGAAGGGATTTATGCAGTGAATCGCTAATGGGGTTTGTTTTCCTGCTTCCAGTGTTCAGGATGCAGCCGATGTGGGCTGGTGTGACAAGCCAGCCCCAGCAGTGGGAGGAAATTCAAAGGAACGAGCTGGCGTGGGGGTTTCCCTGGGGAAATCTTGTGCTGGGAGTGGGCAAGCATCTCCCTGGAGGTGTTTTCTGCTCTCCCAGAAGGAGCCGAAGCAGCCTGGCTTCTGATGCTGTGCTCCGAGGGTCTGCCCAGGCGCAGGAAGCCCGAATGTGCTGTTTCCCCGCAGGAGCAGAGTGCCAGGCTGTGTGTGAGGCTGAAGATGCTGCGATGGGGGGGATGCAGCGATGCTGAGCTGAAAGCAGCGAGTGCCGCTTAGTGCCGCCGGGCTGAACCGCACCGGGGCTCCGCGGGAGCTGCAGCCTCCCCTGGGCTCGGGAGGGCACCTGGACAGCCCAAATCCTTCTCCCCCGGGAGCCTGGCACCCGCACGAGTGGCCAAGGCTCCTGTCGGGTGTTTGGCACGGAGAAAATCACGGATGCAGCAGGATGCTGCCCTAGGGAGATGCTGAGATGAGGCTGCCCGTGCTCAGAAAGGGAAGGGGCAGGGGATGCAAGAAACGTCTGGAAATGCCCGTGGAGGGTTCAGAGAGGAGGGAACCAGACTCTCCTCAGTGATATCCAGTGACAGGAGACACGAACTGAAACATGGAAAGTTCCATTAAATCACAGGAAGGAAATTCACTGTTCAGGTGGTGAAGTACAGGAACAGGTTGTCCACTGTAGCATCTCCATCCTCAGAGACATTCAAACCCGAGTGGACACAGTGCTGGGAAATTTAACCCTGCTTGGGCCATGCTGTGACTGTGACTATCATATCATTTTTTCCACTTAATGGAAAAACCTCCAGCTATATCATTGTCATGTCTGAAGTGGTTAACTCACACTGAAAAGCTCCTTTCCATGCAAAAAAATACAGTAGTTTTTCTACTTAATCAAATATATTGCCTTTCCTAGAGCCCCAGTGCCAGTAAACAGCGATGTTTCAGCTGACTGGGCAGCTTGTGTGAGAGGTGACATAATTTGAGTCAGTTTTCTCACACAGAGATGTTTTTCCACCCGGGAAACCCATTGCCAGCAGGTGGCAACCACGCCAAAGCAAAATTCCCGGAGAAGGTTTGCCTGGAAGAATGTGTTCTCCTTCATTGTTCTACCACAGCTAGCACCTTTAATATGGAGAAGGCAACAGAGTGATCTTGTATACACACATCTGTTTTTAGTTTTCCATCAATTAAATTGGAATCCCGAGGTATTGAGGGTTGTCAGTTTGGGTGTTGGGGTGCTCAGGGCACTGAATTTCCCCGAGCAGTCTCACCTGGGGTCTCCACCCACACCCACCCATGGCTCTGGGAGCCCATTTAAGCTGAGAACTGCAGCCTCCTTTCCTTTTATGTTCCCTGTACTGCCTTTTCCTGGGGGAATTTGGACAGGTAAGAGCCAAGCTTGGTGCCTGGGGTCGGAGGAAAGCTTAAAAGAAATATTTTAGCTATGACAGCCTTCCTAACAGCAGTAAGATACAAACTTCACTACTAGCAGGGCTAAAGGGTGTGAGAATGAGTTTTCCAAGCTTTCTATATGGAGTTTCTGATCTCCAGACTCTTCCAGTCAAGTCCTTTTGTTCCAATACTTTTGTTCAAGTATTTTGACTATTTATCTGTGAAAGAAGAAACTTTATATCTGCAGTGCTCACTACAGTCTTACTTATGGCTTACAAACCACCTTAATTTTGTTACAAACCTGCTGTGTTTATTTTATAATAGGCAAAATGCAATATATATAGCAAAGATATGGCACAAGTAGCATAAATTTTCTCTTGTGAAAGAAGGACCAGTCTCTTTATTCCCCCATGAGGTTTATTTCATTACTCACTCTTAAATAAATATGTATTTGACACTTTACAGGGACAACTAGTTCAAAATTATTTCTAACACAAGTTCTCGCAGTTGTTATAGTATTTGTATGGTGTGCTGTTTGGCACCATTTTTGAGACTCAAATCTTCCTTTTGGTCTAAATTTACCAAGTCAGAAAAGAGGAAATTTGTGGTGGGGTGGAAGATGGACAATCCTTCAAAATCAAAAGAAAGCCATAACACACAGGAACATACACGAACATTGAAAATAGTTTCTTTTCTCTTCTAAATACTCATCCTCTCTTTTACAGATGTTTCATTGAAAGTGCTCATTAGCTCTGCTCCATTAAACAATCCTCCCTAATAACTCAGTGATAAAGAACTGAGCTTTGCACTCCTCTGGAAATTGGTCTCCAGCCTGTCCGTGCTGTACAGCAGATGGCAATAAAGGACCACTCTGTGGCAGAAGCACACCCCTGAAAAGGAAATGTTCTGGCCTTAGTAATTCAGAGGGTGAAATTAAAATCAGGGTCTAGAAATGCAAGTTGGTGGGAGCAAAGAGGGGAAATACAAGAGTTGCAAGTGGGCAGGACAAACCCTGTTGCTGATGAGGGTTACAAACAGACCACACATTACATATAAACCAAAGAAAGGACGTTGTGCATTCATTGGCCACTCCTCCAGTCTGCAAAGTTTCTCCTGAAAAACCCTGGAAGGGCAGGGACCTGCCAGCCCCAGCCCCCTGTTCAAGAAGTTCTGCATTCCAGCAGCTTCCGGAAACTTTTCCGAAAACTGTCATCCAGGAAAGCGTACAAGAAAGGATTCAAGCATGAATTGGCATAGCTTAGGCTGGTGATGAAGTAGGATATCCCAATGACCATGGAGGTCTGGGGTAAGTCAGTGGTCAAAGCCACGATGATAGCCAGGTGGAAAGGGGTCCAACAGAAGAGGAACACAGCCAGGACTATGAAGACCATGATGGTGACTTTCTTCTTGGCTTTGTCCAGGGCTCTGGCATTGGAGTTCAGGTGCATGTTCCTCAGCTTGTAGAGCATCATGGTGTAGAGGATGCAGATGGTGGATAGTGGAATGGCAAAGCCAAGGATGAGGGTGTAGATCCTGCTGGCTTTGAACCAAAACCTCTCCGGCTTGGGGAAATTGAGACCACAACTCTTGATCTCCAGGTCGTCAGTGTAGACATTGGCAAAGATGATGAAAGGGAGGACTATGATGGTGACCAGGATCCAGATGCACAGGCTGACAATCCTGGCTGCTCGGTGTGTGCGGTGGGGCATCCTCTTGGACCTGACCGTAGCCAGCACCACCAGGTACCTGTCTATGCTCATCACTGTCAGGAAATAAATGCTGGAGAAGATATTGTAGTGATCTATGGACAAGATGACCTTGCAGAGGATTTTTCCAAAGGGCCAGTAGCGGAGGAGGTGCTCTGCAATATTGATGGGCAAGACAAGGGTGAACAAGTCATCAGCGATAGCGAGGTTCAGGATGAACATGTTGGTCACAGTCTTCATCTTGGGGGCCTTGAGGATCACATAGATGACAGCAGTGTTGCCTGTGAGCCCCACAGCACAGATCACAGAGTAGATCACGGGCAGGACAATGTAGAAATCAGCTGCCTGCTCTTGGAGGGTGAAGCTGAACCTCATGCTGTTTTCCAGGTAGCAACTGTTGCCTGCGTTGCTGCAGGAGCTGTTCAGATCACCCCAAAAGATGTTTCCCATGCCTATTGACCACAGACCACCTCCAGATACCACTGAAAGCCTCACTAGCCCAGAAGTGAGAGGTTTTTTGCTTGGTTGGGATATTTTCCCCCTTCTGTGAGAAGCAGCTGTTACCTCATTTAGATGCAGCTTATTTTCAAAGGTGAGTTGTGAGGCTTCTTGGACCACCTAACTTACCTCTCCCCCCCGTTGGAGAAGTTAGATTTTGAAGTGGTGATGGGAGAAGAAAATGTTTGGAAGACATAAGGCTCCATGAACCAAGAGAACAAGAGAATAATGTCTTTCTAAAGAAGTCAAGGAACTCTTCTTTCTGAGAGCATTCCGGTGAGCTTTGGCTTTTCTTTGCTGGGGGAGTTGAGCGGCTCTCATTCAGCTGTCTAAAGTGACAGTTCTTTTGGGCCTGGCAGGAACAAGGAGGCAGAAGGGGGAATTTCGTGCCTGGCTGGCTGTTTACAGCCCTTGGAGGACTGGAGGGATGGCTGCAGTTTCTCTGGCACAGCTCTTGCTTTTCGTGCTGGAGCAGAAGCGTTCCAGTGGTTAATTAGCGCCTGCCTTTGTGTGGAGTTCAGGCTCTTCATGGACAGCGATTTCACAAACAATGAAGAGGTTTCTGACACTGCTACTCCCCACTCCCAGGGTCCCCTAGCAAAAGAAGGAGGGGGAAAAATAGTTCAGGGAGTATTTCTGAAATTAACATTTAAAGGGGATTTCCCTGCAATCAAAGTACACCTTTAAGCAAGGGTGAGTTATGAACTTACTCACTCTGAAAACCATCCCCAGTACGAACAACTGGCAGCCCCCCAAATTTGGCACAGATAGACAAAGCTGTACATCTCAGAAGTTCAGGATTAATCGGGGAAGAGAGAGAAAAGTACCCTGAAAGAGACACAGCAGGAATCATCTCACCTGTAGCAGTCACCACATCCATCACTATTGCCTGACCCATACTTCCAAGAATTCCTCCACAGGGAATGAACAAAAAACCGACCCCTACCCCCCTCCACCATGAAGATCAAAGGTTTGGCAACCGGTCCCAGGCTCTGCAGAGAGAAGTGCCTCACTTCTCCTGCCTTTTGTTGTCGCACAGCAGTAAAGTGAGCTGGACTGCCGGCACTGGGGATGGGGAGTGAAGTGTCCCTTACTTGGGAAGCGGCTCCTCTGCCTCCTCCAGCACCTGCTGCTCTCACTGGTGAGCCTCTTCCCTCTGATCCGAGCTGGAGGAGGGTCTCTGGGCTGCTGACGTACGGGGATTTGCAATCAGATCAACACGATGCTTCTGTGTGTGTGTGTTGTGTGTCTGACCAATTAGCACTTGCTGGGATCGGGGAAGGGGGGAAACAAGGGTTTTCTCTCTGCAGGGTTATTGAAAGAGTAAATACGGTGGATGTTTCCTTCAGGAATGAGGGAGATGTGGAGGGACACAGGCAGCACTCAGGACTGGCTAAGTGAGGGATGAAAGGATGGGAAGCAGGGGGTTAAACTGCTTCAATAGGGAACAGTGGCTGGTTTTAACAAAGGGAGCAGGAGGAGGGTGAGCTACATTACAACGCGCAAAATAAACAAATAAACAGATGTACCTTGCCAGATCTGTGCTGTTTTCGGCTGCTCTGGGGGAGTTTGGCTGAGTTCCTCCAGCTGGGTCTCTGATCCGGCTTTGGAAATCCAGTGAAATCCTTCAGATGTGCATCAGGAGGTGCAGGAGTCCCGTGAAGCTTCTTGGAAATGCACCCCAGGTTATAGAGCAACAATGTAAGATCACTTTACCAGCATGTCCCTAAAGAAAAAAAAAGAAAAAGGAAATCAAGAGTCTTTTGATTCTCTTTTAGTCTTTTAAGTATTGCCTGACCTTTGTTTCGAGACAAAGCAAGGGAAAACAGGAATCCATCACTGCCATGCCTGGCTGAGTGCATTAAACCAGGAGGGCCAGCTCATAGATCTGAGCCAGTAGCCAAGAAGTGTGTCTGACTTTGCTCCTCTTTTTGGATGTTTTATATTCTTCTGGCAAGATTATTGTGCACCAGTAGCTGGGTGGGAATAAAACATTTCATTGCACTTCTTAAAGACATGGCTATAACCGACTTCAGCAGATGGGATTTTTTTTTTTTAAATGTACAACTCTTCAAGATATTTCCTTGACCAAAATCTAAGCAGACATTGGGCTTAAGGAAAATGAAACAGGAATTATATTGTCCAATTATATTGCATAGGAATTATATGGATGATACTTCTTCAGATGAAACACCCCTGGAGCTTTCTTCTTGCCTGTTTTGGGAAAGATGGTGTGGTTTATAAGGAGTTGTAAATGAAGCAAGGCTTTGGTAGGTCTGCAGGGGGAATGCAGTTTCCAGGAATTGCTGTTGTCTTTTTTCAGAGAATAGCATACAGAAGGCAGAAAAATTCAGGAGAATGTGATGTTACATTTGCTGATCTGTAACTATTCCCTGGGACAAAAGGGTTTTAAAGTATTTTTCATCCACAATCCTTTGAGGCTTTCTGTTTTTCAGCATAAAGTATATCTCTGGTCTCTGGGATAGTTTAAAAGCTGTTCTTTTTTTCCCAGTCTATATTATCTTGGAATTAGCTGCCATGGCCAGGGGTTGTGTGCCTGGGTGCTGTGTGTTTCAGGAGCTGTGGTGCTGATGATGGTTCCTTGTGCTTTTACCCTCTGCCTTGTGCCTTCCTCCTCATTATCCATGGTGAACATGCTCTCCGTGCCTTGGTTAGGATGTGCTTGATTAAAATAACCTGTCAGAGATGAGATGGAGACTAATTAAAGCTCATTGCCTGGTGTGGGTAGAGGGGCTTTTGCTTATATGCCCCAAACAAATTACTGGCACCTCCTTTCAGAACTCCTTGCCTGGTTCTCCAATAAAACTTGTTCGCTTTGGGGAGGACAATTGCCAACAGATCTAAATTCATGTAGGGGATTGCTTTGCAGTAGGAACTGTTCTATCAACAGAGAAAATATTTCTTGTGTGCATCTCTGGGCTTGACCAGGGCCAGGGGCTGTGCACAGGGGAAACAGATCTATTTATATTGGTGTGATGAGGAGTGCTTGGAGAGAATGTTTTACTCTTCTTGTCTTCTCTGGCTGGGCATTCCTTGATTATAAATATTACAGCGGCATAAAGCCCTGGAAATCACTGGTTTGGAAATGCTGCTACAAAGGGCACGAGCTGCCTGGACCTATTTTTGTGCCAACAGCTCCATCATCAGCACAGTGCAGCAGGGACAAAGCGTTTATTCCTGGCAAATCTGTGCCGTGGAGATGGACTTTGCCTCTTGAAGCCCATGTTCACACTGTGCTGCTTGGGTCAGCTGTGCAAACAAAGAAAAGGCAGCATTTTAGGGAGGGGAAATCCCTGCCAATGCTAAATCAGTGCTGCTTTATTGCCTTCCTAAAGCTGATGCGCTGCTGGCTCCAGACAAAGGCCATCCACCATTTTGGAATTATGGACAACCTGTTTTGTTGGGCTCCTGCTGCTGTCAAGGAGTCAAGTTCATCTCAAGGACACAGATATACAATCAATAATCTGTTTACCAAAACAAAATGTTCTCGGCTGGCTGTCTTGCAGTCACTGGTTATTAAGGTGATTTATTTGTATGAAGTGTTCAGGCTTTTAAAAGCATTGCAGGTTAATAATAGAATCAGGGAGTAGTTTGGGTTGGAAGGGACCTTTAAAGGTCATCTAGTCCAACCCCCCTGCAATGAGCAAGGACATCATCAACCAGATCAGATTGCTCAGAACTCAACCATCCCACCTGACCTTGAATGCTCCCAGGGATGGGGCATTTACCACCTCTCTGGGTAACCTGTGGTAGTGCCTCACCATCCTCATTGTAAAGAAATTTCTTTCTTATATCTAATTTAAATCCACCCTCCATCTGTTTAAAGCCATTCCCCCTTGTCCTACCACAACAGGACCTGCTGTCCTGAGAAATGTCCAGAACTGATTACATCAAATGGGCTGAAATTGCTTCTGGTAAGGTAAGTGTGCCTGGTCAGGCTATTTGTAGGATAACACTCACCCACAAAGCTGGGATGTCCTTCTGCTTCCCCCCAAAACCTTCCCAGCCTTATTGAGCCAGGCTGCCTTAGGCAGGTGATGGTGCTCACCTTGTAGGACAGCTCAGGGAACCAGGCAAGAGCTGCAGGGCAAATGTCACCATCGGTAAACTGGTGAATTGTGGCAAAGAAAGTGCTTTTGAATGGTGATAATTGTCACAGATCCAGGGGCTGGTGACACATCCTGCCCGCCTGAAAGCTGCAGTGAAGGCAAAGGGGTTCAGGAAGCGATTTAAGGAAAATGGGAGTCCATAAACAGCCTGTTTTTGTCAGGGAAAGCACATATCAATAACTGCCCCGTCTGGCTCTGCAGGGGAGCAATCCACACAAACCGTGCAGCAATTTCCTCAGACCAGCTGTGATGGGGAATAAAAGCTGCAGCCCTGGGAGCTGGTGGGTGGCTGGCTGGAGCTATTTGCTCCCTGCCAGCCAGGAAAGAGGTTGGGAGGCTCCTGCAATGGGTTACCCTCATTCCCAGCACTTCTTGGAGACCCTGGCTCTTTTACCACACCTTCCCCAGCCCCACCAGTCGTGGAGGGAAAGTGGCATTGCAAGAGGCTGCCTGGCTGCCAGCAGGATCTGTGCTGGCAGGTGTGTTAATTAAGGGAGCTCTGGTAGAGTACTGGTGACAGTGGGAGCAAGGACACGGTGCCAGTCTTGCTGCAGTTAATACCTAACTGTGAGAATCTGAGTGCAGAGGGAATGCTGCTTTCAACACCCTCGTTTCCTCTCCCACTCCCCCCTGGTCCGGGTTCCAGCAGCCTTGCTCCAGAGAGAAATTAAAATCTGCTTCCATTCCAGGATGCTTTTACTCTCCAGCATTTATTCCTGCTTTTCTCCAGGGCTGGAAGTGAGGGCGTACTTTGGTTGGTTTGCTGCCCTGAGCCAGCTCAGTGTGCTGAAAGCAGAGCCCTTTGGAAGAGGGAGATTTCTGGAAGTGGACTGTCCCTTTTCCAGTGCTGCTCATCACCTTTGTGGGGTGTGAGGGGCTCAGGGCAGTGGCTGGGGCTTCCCTTGTGTCAGTGCTGCCATGAGGAGAGGGCAAAAACTGTCCCATGGCTCTGACTGTGCCAGAGGTGCTGCTGCCTCATCCTCCTGAACTCTGGAAGCAGGAGAAGCTAATCTGCTGCATCCATCTATGGGTCAGTTAGTCCTCTGGACTTGGAGCTTTTGTGCTTCCCTATCTCAGAGTTCTTCCATTAGCCCACGTGAGTGACAACTTTTGTGTAATTTGTCTGTGGGACCTGTGAGGAAAAGCCTTGGATGTGATGGGATCTGGTGCTGCAGTACTCTGGGGTACAGCTGATTGCTTCCTTTTGGAGTTCTCTTGGCCATGGATTTATTAACAGGGCTCTGTTTCCTGCTGATTGCCTTTATCAGATGTGCACAGAGTGTGTGCAAGGGCATTCCTCAGCACAGCTGAAGATTAAAACAGCAAGGAGGAATCCTAGTTTGAAAGGATGAGAAAACAAAACCAAAATAAAAAGATATTTTTTACCCAAAGTTAGCGTGAGTCAGCAGGTAGGAATCAGCTCTTCCCTGGACCCCTGTCCTTCCAGTGCTGCTGGCAGATGAGGGTGTCCTGCAGTGCTGTGATCCATCAGCATTCCTGGCAGGAATATACATTATTTAGTTGCCATTAAGCTGGTTGTAACACAGCTGCTAAGAGCCCTTGGTATCTGCCACGTCCAAGTGAGAGGAGTTGTCATTTTGACTTTTTTAATGCCATCTGAACTTTCACTTGTGCAAAGTCACCCTTTCTGTCATTGCTTGACCTGCTTGGAAAAGCTGTGACTCTTTACAAACATCAGCACTGCAACAGGGCTATAATGCATCCTTGGAAAAACAGCCAGGAGCCCTTCAGGGATCTCACCGGGGAGCAGGCTCTGTGCAATATATTCCAATATCTCTAAGCAACAGCTTAATGTGTTGCCTTGTCTGCTTAAGTAGCAGAGCTCCTCTGGCCTAAAAGCCTCATCACCAGAGGGTTATGGAGTGCAAATTGCTGCAGAATGAATTTGCTGCTTTGTTCACTCTGGTTTCCCTTCCCTTTTGTGTGTGCTATGACAGTGAAATGACTCATCTTCACCTTAATATCATGTTTTGGAGAAATGGTCTAATATTTTGTACAATGCTCAATGTAAAAAACCCCAAACCAACAAAACAGATGAAATCTGTTTCCTGGAACAACGTTTTCCAGTGCAATTACACAGAGCCAACTCCTTTCTCCACACTCTTTTGGGCAACAGACATTGCGGAGTACAAAGTTTACAATACCATCAACTATTGTAAGGAAAAGAGGGAAAAGCAGAAGGAAAAGAAGCAAAAGCAGGTTTGAGCTTAGTGAAACCTGATTCTGGCTTTGGGCTGCAATAATTTATTACAGCTCTGTTTTACAATTAATGCCAGCCTGACCTACTTAAATAGAACATCATAATTCTTGTGGCCATGTATGTGGTCATGAAAATTCAGTGCTAAGAGCGTGAGCCATGTTGGTTATGTCAGTGTGATGGAGAAAAATGTAATTTGGATAACTCAGGTGAATTGAGTAGGAAATGGTGTGCTATAAAATGCATAAAAATAATTTAAATGCAAAAGATAAAAGGAAAAGGGAAGGGATTACTGCAAGATGGGGTTTATGGCTGGTGCTCTCTGCTTATCAGGACCCCATGGTCATGGCCATAGTGGGGATGTTAGGGACTGGATTCAGTGTGGGTCCCAGAAACAGCCAAAACAGCAGTGACAGTCAGGAACACCTGGCTCTCCTTTCTTTAAAATCTGATTTCAGGCCCAAATTTAATTCCCTGGGGATTTAAGCTGTGAGACCTTTGAGTCTGTGTGCTGGGTAAATAAAGCCCCCATCAGAAATCATATTAATGCAAATTATAGGTGACCACACCAAAAAGAAGTTTTGGATGCTTGTGGAGGAGAGGCAGAAAAAGCAAGGAAATAAAGATACTTCTGTGTTTTCCACAGGGAATAATTTCTGAAGTGCGGAGCTCCCCAGGCCATGCAGGGCCTCCTGCCAAGGGGAATGTTTTCAGACAAGTGCTGACTGTGTGGGAGAGGGTGTTTTGTGTTGGAGGGCTGAGTTATCACTGAAGTTTTTCACTTCTAATACTTGGTAATATCAGTGTCATTTTGTCAGTAAGGAGCACACTCAGTGTCTGAGACATCGCCATCTCCACCTGCTTCACAACTCCACTTGAAGGCAGATGAAAATTATTTCTTTGTAAATGATGTGTTTTCAACAAATTCTGCAAACCCTTGCTGAGGCTCCTTGCCATGAAGTTGATTTTCTATTTATTTTTTCCTATTTTTTTTTCTAATAAGAAGAATTGCTTTCTTGCAAATTTTAGGTAAATTTTTCCCTTCCTGGGATGTCAGGAGGTGCACATCCTGTACAGAAACACTCCCCAGCTGCATCAATAACCTTTTTGTACTGTTCAGTGAGTCCTAGAAAACTGCAGAGCAGTTTTGTGTCTCTGCAGGTTACTTGGCAATCAATTCTCCATCTCTGATAAATCCTAATTTACAGGGAGGATGTGACGAACTCCCTCCTCTGCAATCAGGAGTTGGCAGTGCCCATTCTTCTGCAAATTTATGGGTTCAGCAGAATAATATCATAGGAACAGAGGTGTTGTGCAGCATTCCTGCTTGGTTTGCTCCTCATTTCATGGGGCAGACAGCAGCATTCTACAGCCCTAAAAAGGGCAGGGAATTTTCTGGACTGGGAAGAAAAGCATCCTTGAGAGAGGCAGAATATGATGCTGTTACCCATGGCTGGTGTTCCCCCCTCTGTTATCAAATTTCCCTCCCTTGCTGCCCTGGGGCACCTGAGAATGGGTGATGTCTCAATGTTTTCCATAATGAAATCAGTCAAAGAGTTTGTGGACTTCTTTCCAGCATGAAAACGAACCCTGTTCTGCTGGTTGTATGAGGGAAAAATTATTTCAGGCAGAGAGAGGCAAGAAAAAGGTGAGGGACCAGTGAATTTTTTTCCATGTGGCTGCAGGGAGGGAGAACAATTGTGGTGTGGAGATGCATTGTTAATGTAAAAGCCACAAAAGCAACCCAAACAGGGAGTGAGCATCACTGGAACTGCACCTCTGTCAGTAAGGGATGGATCCCTCCTGCTCTTTCTCCTGCCTGGGGCACCTGTGTGGGGCTGGTTGTCCCTGTCATTTACCTTTTGATTGCATAACCATTTCTTAGAAAACAGTTGGCTCTTCAGACTCTCCTGGGCATTCAAGTGAGTCCAGGAGATGTGGGGGTGAGCTGGTAAGTGGGTTTGGATGATCTTGGCTGTTAGGTGTTGCTACGTTTCCTGATGCTGGTCTCCAAAGAAATCCCTGGCACGCTGCTTTTGTGGAAGGCAGAAGAGCTCATGAGAAAAATGCACTTGAAATTACCTCTTCTGGGGAAATGCAATGAATTTTCTGCTAGGAAGGGCTTGTGAACAAAGATGGAGCCTGAATTAGGGATCTGCCCTTGTGGGGGTCCCTTACACTGACACAAAGCTCTCTGTGCCTCTCAAGAGGGTTGCCACCATGCAGAAACATGTCACTTCGGTGCAGGGAGGGGGATTTGACATCACAAAACATCGAGGGAAAAACATCGAGGCAAATTCTCCTTTTCTGGTCAGGAAAACCAGAGTGTGTGCCTGCTGTGTTCCACGAGTAGGAAATCAATTGCTGAGGGATTTCTGCTGGGAGATTTGTGCTTTATGAAATTCCTGCCAGGGGCAGAGGACTGGGGAGCTGGAAACGATAGCGCTGTCTTCCTCCCCTCTGCTGCTTTAATTGTTTGTAGTGATTTAATAAGCAGCACTATTCTTCCCTGCAGCAAACACAGACAGGTGGCATTTTATTACCTTTATTAGGGCCCCTGTTTGGAATTTCTTTGCTGTATTTCCTTCTTTGCAGGCTTGGCCCAAAACTTGGAGAGATCAGTGCGAGAACTGGACTTTGTGCTGTCAATATTCTGAGTGTTGAGCCAGCACCAAATCCATGCAATTATATGGGAAGGAAATAATAAGGACAAATGACATGATTTAAACAAAGAAATGCTCCTGGCTTTGGCATTTTATGTACACAAATGCACACCAGAAGAGGAAGAGCAAAGCAGGTACAAGCTCCCAGTACTTGCAGAAGAATGGATGGAAATAACTTCCTGTTTAGGCTGGAAACTAGGAGAAAATTTGTACCCATCAGAGGGATGTTGAAGTGGAGCAGCTGCCTAGTGACAACAGATAGGTGGAGAAGTGAAACCCCAAATTAAAGGTTTTTAATGTGGAGTTTTTTGGATACTGAGGTCTTTACAAACAGATCATGTGAGTTCCATGGGCAATGCAGGTGGATTCCCAGGGGAGCATCCCTGTCCCGAACCAGGGATCAGCTGCCCTGGTCCCACAGAGTGATTTGGGTTGTACCTGATGGCCCAGCAGAGCTTGGGGAAATGCCTCAATGTTTGTTGGATTTGAATGACATTTGGGTCAAATCGAGTTTCTCCTCTGAGGAATGGAGTCTTGACCTCTCACAGGTTTCGCTTGAACATTTCTTTAATCTGTCCCCCACCCCAAAACCCCCAGCAGATCCCCTGCTCCTGCCACTCTGTGTCTCCCACAGCTGAGATCCTCACAGCTTTTCCCTTACACTAAAAGAAGTGGAAATCGGCTGGGTTTTGTTACCTCTTGGCAACAAAATTGTCTCCTATTGTGCAGCTCAGGGGGAAAGAAACCTCTTCCTCCCTTCAGTCTGCTACCACAAAGTGTTTTGTTCCTCTTTGTGAAGAACCAGGAAGAAACACTTCTTTTTAAGATGAGGGAGCCCAATTCAATTCCCTTATCATTTTGAGCAAAATAACCCAGTTATTTATGTTGAAAGTCACTCCAAAATTTTGAAGAGATCTTTTTAGAAAATATTTCTCTTGGTGACTGATTATGAGTGGGTATGGGAAGAAACTCTTTGCATTGAACCACTCAAAGCAGTAATTTCTTCCCAAAGAGTAGATGTAATTACATTTTGTGGGTGAAAAAAAATAAGTAGTAGTGGACCAAAGGAGCTTCAAGCTGATCTCTATTTGCTGCCAATGTCTGAATTAAATGCACAGGGTTCCTATCAGCTCTGCCAGACAAAACGTTGTATTTGGGTTATTGGGGGTTTTGTCAGAAATCTTTGTAGCATGAATAGTTCATGGACTTATCTCTGCTGGCTTCAGCCATTCCTGCTGTCCATCATATCTTGCTATTATAAGGCAGCTCTTTTCATTATGTTGTCTTTTAATTCAGATATCTGAGCCTTTTTCTACTTCTAGACCCACTTTTCAGTAGGACAAACATTTTCTTATCTGTGAGTGTATTCAGTGGTGGCCACACAAGTGAAGGTAAGGAGCTGGCAGGTGATAATTTATGAAACTTTCTATAATGGAAAAAACTCAGCATTCAATTTCCATCTCCTTAGAAATCTCTATTTCTTTTCTTGTCTCTTGTGCTCTTTGTGGCTGGTCTGAGTTTAGTGCTTGGAAATGCAATTATATGGATTCCAATTCTTTTGAGAGAGAATAATCTTGTATACAAAGCCAAATAAATTTAACTTTTCAATATTAGAGCAGTTTGACATCCAGGTTGGGGACCTGGCAGTGGTTAGTGCCTGGCCAGCCTCAGAACACAGAGTTTGATTTAGGTGAAACTTCATTCATTGGAGACAAAGTAAAATTGCCTCTTATTTGCTCAGCACTAAAAATCCATCTGAAGCTGATTGCCAAGACTTGCTGCTGAATGACGGGATTAACTCCTGCAATGGCACCATGAAATGAGAGACAGGGAGAGGAATGTTAAGAAAAGGCATTTCCAACCATGTGCAGGCCCTCATGTCCTGCTGTTGGCTTGGTGCTGTCAAAGGGGCTGATTTTGATGGTTTTAGAGGCACTAACCTGGGCAGTGAAATGCACCTCAGGCAGCAATTGCTTCTCTGGTGTCTGCAAGTGCCTTTATCTCCCTTTGTACTCCTCAGAACTGAAATCCTGCACAGACCGAGTGAATCTGAGGCTTTGGGAAGGCCCAGTGGTGATAGATTTTGGTGAGACTTGAGTCAGGAGATGGAAGCAGCAGCTGAAGATGCTGTAATCTTCATCCTTGGGCTCTCCTGCAGGCTGATGCGGTGTGAAGGAGGCAGGGATTCCATAAAGCAGCTTCTGTAGCTCCTGAGGGAAAAAAAACAAGTGGAAAGTTCTTTAATTTGTTAGAGTTTCAGGCTGTGCTGCACCTCAGGGCCAGGCTCTGCCCCTCTCTGCTCCAGCTGGTGCTTCCCTCTGTGGTTTTTATTTGCAAACCACCTCTCTGACCAGCTTCCACTTTGCTTTAAAAATTCAGCACCACGTTTGTGGCTGAACGGGTTCCAGAGCTGGGGAGAAGGGTTTGAGATGCAATTTGCATCACAGAGTTGTTACAGCAGGGAAATTGTCCCATCCCTCCTGTGCCTGGAGCTGCTAATCTTGTTCTGAACATTGAAAAACTCTTCAGCTTCTCTCATTATACCTAAATTTGATTACTGCTTTGATTTCACACCTCTTTCACGCAGGCTTTTCCTCTCTCCTTGGCTGGAATTCTCTGAAAAGATAAATTTTATCAAGTCTTGGGACAGTTCCCGTCATCTATCTCTGCTCCAAATGCTGCTTTTAATTATCTTGGCAACCTGAGCAAGAGGGAAACTGGGAGGAGTTTAGTGAGAAGAAAAGGAAGGCACAGAGGCCAAAGTGTAAATGCAGAGTCTGGGTCACCAGAGTCTGCAGTGTTGAGGGGGTCTGGACCGTGCAAACTGATGTTTTTCTCTGGGAATGGCTGATTCCTTCTGTATCTCCTCCTGAAATTCCTGTGCACGAGGGCTGGTGCTGGAACTGCAGCCGCACAAACTCCCCATGGAGCTGTGTGGGACACAGTGGGAATCATTTATTTGCTGCTTTTGATGAAAAGTTGTGACATGAACCTCCATGTCAGGGAGGTGACACGTTAATGCTGCTGCTGTCAGACAGTGCCCACACACTGTGTCTGGAGACAGCTCAGGAGAAGATGAAGAAAAACCAGGATTAAATCCCATGTGCCACTGAACTCTATCAGAGATAAACTGCTTGGAGTGAAGTCTGTGAAGTGACTGGGGAGAGCTGGATGAAAGGGACAGCTCTGAGAAGTGTGTGGTACGTCAGTGATGTCCTAACACTCATCTTTGCACAGAGATGAAAAAGTATCAGTTTGCATGGCCTGAGTGTCTGGGTGTGGAAACTGTGTGTTGCACAAGCTGTGCTGAGCTCATCTGGCTCTGAAATATCATCTCTGCACCTTAGCCAGGAACAGCAGCAGAGTTCTGAACAGATTAATAACAATCAGTCATAACCCAGAAGCAAACCTTGGCAATACACATCTGTGGCAAGTGAGGAGAGCAAAAGCTTTCATTATTGTTCAATAAAAAAATCCTCTCTCTTGGCATTAAAATGCTTTAGTTTCAGCTCTGCCCCAGACTATCAATGTCAAGTGTTTCTCTGGGTGTTGAGGGTAGGTTCTCCCCCATAGCTCTCTGCAGGTTGGTGCTAATTAGTGATGTTCTGTCAGGTTCAGATGTTTTGGTGCCTGACCAGGGAGTGCAGAACAGGGATTACAAGTGCTGACATTTACTGTACTAGAAAGTCCAAGGGAAAAATTTGTGCCAATTAACACCTTTAACTAGGAGGATCAATTCCTGTTGTGCTTGTACCAGAGTCTGAGCACAGACAGGGTTTCCAAGGGAAATCTTGGTCCATGTAGGGCTGGGGCTCCCTCCAGGCTGGTCCAGCCCCTCAGGGTGCTCAGGAACAGGGGTTCCCCACAGCCCAGTGCACCCTCCCTAGCCCTGGGGCTCCCAAGGGCAGAGCCAAGGCTGAGGCTCTGCAGGAGCAGGCAGGCTCAGCCCTGCTCCAACATGGGATCCCATGGGACAGGGCACGCTGGCATTTGCCCCTGCAGCTACCAGGTGTGTCCAGAGAAACTGCAGGGAGGGGGTGACCTCTGTCAGTGGGACCCCTCTGTGCACAGGTGCCCCCACTCCTGGGGTGGCTGTGCCAGCTCCCCCGGGGACCTCCAGCCCTGAGAACCTGGAGCAAGTGGAAACCACAACTTTGCAAATGCTGCCTGTGCCCAATGCAAATGGTAAGAGAACGGGGGTGTGAAAAAAAAAATTGTTTATTACAGAATTGTTTATTAACAACAATACAGAACAATTTTAGAATGTAAGAACATTTGCAACAACAACAACAATCCATAGAACATATATACATAAGAACCTATCTAACTAAACTATATTAAATCTATTTGTAGAAGACAAAAAATTCTTAAAGTCTTAAGTCCTAAATCCTATTCTAAATACAAAAAACTGTAGAACAATGTAGAACTGTAGAACTATGTACAAAAGGGTGCCATCGCTGTCTGGAATGTTCATCAAGGGTAGAAGAAAAGCAGGTGTCATTGTTACTGCAGTCAGGCACAGACGGCTCTTCCATGTGTCCCCAGGTTGGCACATGTGGGCAAAGCAGGACTCTGCTACCAGAGCTGAGCTTGGCTGGGTCTGGAATGGAGCTTGAGTGGTCCGAAGAGAGGACAGGGCAGGCAGTGTGTGGCCACCAGACTCCAGTTTGCGAGGTACCACATCCCTGAGCAGGGACCAGCCTAGCTCCAGTCTGGCAGCAGGGGACCCACTCTGCCTGTGGGGATCACGTGCCTGTCCTGCTGCTGGCATTGTTCTTCACCCCAAAATCATGTCCTCTTCCTCATCTTTTACATCAGCGTCCATGTCCTCAATGTGATCTTCCACCTCCACTTCCATGTCCTCCACATAAACATCCACCTCCATCTCTTCATCCACATCCACCTCCATCTCTTCATCCATATCCGTATCCACCTCCATCTCTTCTCCAGTCTCTTCCTCCATTTCCACATCCTCTACTGTAGGACTCGGGACATCCACCTCCATCTCCTCCACTCTGTCCATGACAGCCTGCAGAGGTGGCAAAACCTCAGAGTGGGGTCCCTGTCCCACACCATCCCCACAGAGCTGCAGCCCACTCGGGCAGCTGGAGGTGTCCACCTCCATGGAATGGCACCATACCTCCCTCAGCTGACAAATTAGACAAAGGATAAACGTGAGCATCTTGAAGTGAGGGGTGACAAAATGCAGGCACCAGGGAGCTCTCAGCACTGATGGGAGTAGCAGAGGGCAGGTGGCAAGAAGGGCGGCAAGAACAATCACGAGGGTGAGCAGGCGCAGACTGAACGGTGGGCTGACACAAGGGCCAGTGGTTGAGTTGTGCTCTTTGCTGGGGGGTGGCAGTTCCAGTTGGAACGTGGGATGTGACATCACACAGATTCCAAGATTCCAGGGTCAACAGAAGTGGTCACTGGGGATCCCTGAATGGTTGGGCTTGAAACGGACCCTGAAGATCATCTTGTTCCAAGCTGAGCAATCTCCCCCCAGACCTTGGGGGAGCCCTGTTCCCAAGGATGGGGCATGCACAGCCTCTGTGCCCAGCCTGGGCAGTGCCTCACCACCCTCAGTGTAAAACAGCAGCTTCCTTAGATCCACCTTCAATCAGCCTCCTGCAGTTGAAAGCCATCCCCCTTGCCCGGTCACCACAGGCCCTGTTGAACACTCTGTCGCCTTCTTTCCTGTGGGACCCTCCCAGTCCTGCACAGCCACACTGGGGCCTCCCAGTGTCTCCTCTTTTCAGGCTGAGCATCCCCAGTCCCACTTGGACAGCAGTCAGTCAGATCAGGGGATGTCAAAGCTGAAGTGTAGCAAATAGCATCAGGAACTGAGAGATGGAAGCTTTAGACCCAGATTTGCCTCTAAATATACAAAATTAAAAACAGTGGAGGGGAAGATGGTGGGACACTTGTTCTGTTCTAACTGGTCACTTTTATTTTTTTCTTCTTTTTTGTCATGCTGACGGTTTTTCTCTTTGAAATGAAGCTTGGCACAATGTCCACTGTCTTCTCCATTTGTGAAACACCAAGCAGAGTCTGGGCAGGCTGATGATGCAGAGCAAAACCTGCAAATATACTGGTGATCCTGAGCCTGGGTGTGCAGCTAAACCCCGCCAAAAGTAATTTCTGGAAAGTCAAGTCTGGTTTACATTTTCTTGAGTTTGGCTATGCCAACTTTACCGGTCGTTTATAAAAAAGCAAATAAAAAGTTCAAACCAAACAGACAAAAACCCAAATAAACAAACCCACGGAAACCAATCAAACAGATAAAAAACCCCAAATAAAACCAAAGGGAATGAGGAGTTAGTGTTAGTTGTGAGGATATCACAGCAGGCAAATAGCTGCTTCCCACAGAATCACCATAAAAAGCCCCATAAAACAGCTGCTCCAAAATATACCCAACAGGAGAAAAATAAAAAGTGATAGATGGCAACTTTGGGGGCAGCTCCACATTAAGGTGAAGGATGAGCAGTGGTTCAGATCAGCATTCCCCACCCTCCAGGCTGCTGTTTGCTCCTGATGAAAGACCCTTGCAGGACTGTGGCCCCTCTCAGTGCAGTGTAAATCATCGCCACAGCTCTCAGCTGAGCCACTGGCATTTCCAGAGTGACATCCAGGCTCCATCCTGAGCATCTGTGGAAGGTCCTGAGCATCTTCATGCCTGGAACCACAAAACAGCTCAGGCTCTCCCTGGACTGGGTTTTTAGGGGAGGTTTCCATATCCCTGTGAGATCTGTTCATCCCTCAACACATCTGACTTTATGTACAATGATGCATCTGGGTTCCTTCCTTGCTCCTGTGTGCCAGTGAGGAAGCATCCATGTGAATGGAGGATGTTGTGCACAGGAACATTTATTCCTGGATTGCCATTTTGCTTCACTGTCACTCAGCTGAACATGGTCCCTTTCTAAGAGGGACTTACAAGAAATGTGTAGGAATTTTGGCTCTGAGAGGAGCAGAAAGCACATTTTCTACACCCCATTCCCAGCAGATGCAGTTTTTCTGGCAGAACAGTGATTGCCATTCATCTTCCTGGGAAGAATGTGGAGACCCATTCAGACATCACAGATTCAGCTGATCTTTGGCTTTGTGTCCCTCATTTCACATGTCCAGTTTCAAGGGCCATTAAAAGAGGCTCATGTTTGCCTTGCTACCCAGAAGGGCTGTAGTTATTTCCAGGAGAAAATAAAAAATTGATTGTCCTCTGGTGTGGTAGAAATCCCACCACAATTGTGACTCTGAGAGCAAAGACAGCCTGTGCTTTTTGGGGCTGTAACAGCTGAGAGTGTGGCAGAGCAGTTTTTATATTATTTTTAGAGTGCTGAAAACATAGTTCCCAAAACAATCTTTCTCTCCTGTCTTCTGTCATAAACTGTAGAACAGAGAAAATGGAAAAGAGCAGAGGTTTGTTTAAATTGGCTGGGGTTTTTAAAGTCTTAAAATAGTGTCAGCTTGATGCATGATACTTTAGAAATTGGATTAGTAGCACCTATTTCATCCCACCAGAGAGGTGGGATTTAAAACTTCCAACAACAGAAACACTGGATGTGAGAGATCTCAGTTTTCCACCCCCCACACAAGTATCTTGCTGTACTATTTTAAGCAGCTCAGCCATACATATTAAAATATTGCTGCAAACAACAACAGAATGAAAATGTTCCACCAAATGGGAAAAATAAGAAAAGTGGGCGGCAGCCCTTTCTGAAGAGCTTGTGTTGATTTTGCAAAGTTGGATGCAAACAAGGTTTGCCATATTTCTTTCCTAGAAAATGTAGGTATTTAATAGAAATCTGTGTCTGAGGCTGCTGAGTTGGGTATGATTTTAGATCTGGGAGGAGCAGAACAGGTTCCAGAGAAGCTGTGGTTGTGTCACCCTTGGCAGTGCTCAAGGCCAGGTTGGATGGGGCTTGGAACAACCTGGTCTAGGGGCAGTGTCCTGAACATGGTGAGTCCATGAAAAGAAATTTTTGGTTTTCCTGAGATGCTGCCCTTGCAAGGGGAGCTCACAAATACCCCACATAGTTTGAAATGCCCTGAGCAGAACCCAGCTGTGCTTTCTCACAGGTGATGAGGGATTTTCACTTGTATTTTATGGGGGATTTTCAGAGGGCAGTGCAAGAGCAGCTGAGAGTGTTTGACAGGCAGAGAGGGCCAGTGTGGCAGCAGCTTAGTGCAATGGAGCTTTTCCTTCTGTGATCCTGTATAACCTGAGGCACTCTGGGGCTCTTGGACCCAGCAGCTGGGCAAGTTAATCATTGGAACAAGTGATAAATTAACCTGCTCCACTCTCCTTAGCATGGCTGTGATGAGCATTAAGTAAACCAGCGAGCCCTTGCCAAGGTGGGAGCTTGTTCTTAGCCAGGGAGGAGGGAGAAAATATTGCTCGGAGTAAATAAAGCAACTTTGCTTCCCCAGGAAGAGGAAAAGCAGCAATTAAATATGTGAGTGCTGCATGGAATAATTTGCACAAGGACATATCTTGTCTGCTATGCAGGAATGTTCCCAATCAACCATGCTTCTCCTGACCTTTATTTTTCTGTATTTTCTACCACATCATATAAGAGACTCTTGATTTCAAAAAACCAAAACAAACACCTTGTGGGGAGGCATTTCTTCCTTTCTTCAGAGTGCCTCTTTCTTTTGTTCCCTCCAGAGCTCTCACTTCATTTCTGCTGTTCCTCGGAGCACAGGCTTACCTCTTTCCTGATCCCCTGGGCTTGTTTTGCCTCTGGGTGTCATGAACACTATTAATTGTGGGGTTTTTCTTCCATCTTAAGTCTGTCTCTTCAAGTGGTTTACCTTCATTTACCTGTTCGAGTGATGGATTTTTCTCACCTTTTATTACTTAGTGCTTTTTCTTCATTCTCTAAACCCAACTTCTCCCTTGGCCTGTGGCTGTTAGATGCCATTATAGGAGCATTCATTCTTTCTCTACTGGTTGTCTGAGCTTTCACAGGGAGCTGAGAGCTCTTTGGGCTTAAACTTGACTCACTTCAGTGCCTTCCTTGATGCTGCCTGTGTACTTGGACACTTTGAGAGAATAAAGTCTCAGTGTGGAGATTACAGCTGTGAAATAATGGCTCTTTTGAAGAAGACAAGAATGCTGTTGTCAATCTTTTCAAGGATAAACTGAGCACCTTCTTTTGGGGAGAACCAGGCTCAGCTCAGCACAGAGGTGGCTGATGCAGGTACCCAGGTTTGGAGGGAAGGGTGCAGCTCCTGGGGGTGTGTTTGTGGGGGGCTGTAAGGTTTGTGTGGGGTCCCTGGAGCAGTGGGAACACCCCACTGGGAGATGCACATCAGGAAATGGGTGCACAAAGGGCCTGAAGTGTGACCAGCTTTGGTGAAGGGTTCCATAGGAAAAAATATTTTTACTGAGATTTTGACAATTTGAAGCTCCTTCTCATATCCTTTGCCTGATGAACATTCCCCCTCTGCAAGAGCATGGGGAATCCTGAGCTCACACAATGAAAAGCCCTGATAATTATATTTTTTTCTATTTTTCAATGTTGTCATCCCAGCAGGAGTCAGAGAAAGAGAATTTGTGTGACCTGCCTGTCTTTGACTTTGTGACAGGAACAATGCCATGAGGAAGCTGGTCAGAGGAGCATCACTGCTCTGTCCTTATTTTTCCTGCACAACTGAGGATGATTTAAGAACCAAGGCACAGCCAAGACCTTTCCTCCTCCTGTGCTCATCAAGCAATCAGGGCCTCATCACACCTCAGCTTCAAACTCTCGTTTGCATCTGGCTGACCTTGACTGCCCTCCCTGGATGGGAAGATGAAGAGGTGGAAGTGTGAAAGATTGGGATTTTATGGGTGAGTTGTGAAATAGTGTCTGGTGCAGGCTGGTTCTGTGGAAACATCGTGTGCTGTGCCATGGAGGATGAGAGTAAATGGATTAAACAGGAGATAAAAAGGGCAAGGCACCTGGTTAGCTGCTGTTGAAGAAAATGGTGGGGAAAAAAAATACATGTAAGAAATATGTCAGAGATGGTCATTAACTGCCCTGCAGGGTCAGAGCTCCTTTAGTAATTGGCCATGTAGTGAATACTAGAAATGATTTTAAAAGTTCCTAAGTGACTGAGGGCTTTTAGTGAATGGTTAGGGGAAACAAAGGAATACTGTTTCTGGCAGAACTTTTATTATAATTTAAGCATCATCCTCTTTCTGAGATAACAGCTGCTTTGAATAAACTGAAATATCTTCTCCATTAGCTCTGGCAGGAGCTGGATAAAGCTCTCATTCAGGTAAACTTTAACATATGTCTGTAGAATAATAAATTTAATGAGAGTCATCAAACGTATTGTATGAGTAAGGATTGTGCTTAGGGCAAGAAGAAAGAGTAATTAGGAGTGGACAAAACATGAATTATAGTGGGGAAATAAGAATTTATGGTGGTTTAGGGGGGATATTTAACTAAGCTGAGATAAAAATCTACATTGGTTGCAGGCTCAGCTTTATAACAGAATTCTACTAGAGCAAATGTAGTAGTCCTGGGCTCCAGACAGACCTTTGGATACAAGTTTACCTCTGGTTTGAGAAAGCTCAGGGCTTGAGCAGCATTTTATGGCTTTGCTCTTGACCCTGGGGCTATAAATGCTCCTGTAAAATTAATGCTAAAGTTATAGCTTCTACAAATTTCTAAGAGTTCCCATGGAGAAAGGTCCACCTGGACTTTGGGGACAGTTTCTCAGAGCAGAACATTTCAAGGTGCCATTAAACTGCATTCAAACTCCCTTTTATTGGGGCATAAATTTCACAGCCTGGTCTATCAGCCTGACACGTTCTTTGAGAAGAGACAAACTTTATAAGCCACTTTAAAAATAATTTCACTGCCAGGTTTGCAGCTCTGAGAACATTAATAAACTGAAATGGCTTTTCACCCTGCAGTAGCTGCTAAGTAATAATGATTGTCTGTAGGCAGACTAATGAAACCAGCTGTTAACAACCTAATGAGAATTTTTACCAGCCCTCTGCTCCAAAGACACATCCCTTTTCTGTCCCTGATTTTCCTGCACCCAGTGTTCCCCAGAGAAATTTAGTGTTGTTTGATGTTCAGGTAAAAACTGCTTTATTTTGTAGGAGGGGTGATGCTTCACCTGGGCTGCTGCCATGCTGGGGTCATATCACAAAGTCCAGTTTCTACAGGAGCTGGGCAGCATGGAGAGCTTTGATAGCACAGCATGGCAAAGCTGGAGTGGAGCATTCTGGTTTAGTGTGCCCCTCAGTGGCAGACAGCATCAGTAATTGATAAATCTTGATTTCAAAGATAAGGTGTTGCTGTTTTGGCTCTAACCTTAGGTTGCTTTCAACACAGTTTTCCCTGGCACTTAAGATACTGTTTTTTTCTTGCTTTCAGTACTCTGTCATTCCAGATGACCTTTAAAGGTCCCTTCCAACCCAAACCATTCCATAATTCTTTGGATACATGATGAATAGCAACATTTATTTTACCCTTATTATGGATGATATTACATCATGTCTGGCCTTTTGGGGCTCTTTCTTCTCCAGGTCCTTGTGACTACACTCACTCCTATATGCTCTTAATTTTTTCTGTTGCTTACCAGTGAGCATTTTCAGTTCTGCCCCCCATGTTTAGAGCAAGTTTTCTGTGACTCACTGCACCAGACACCAGGTCAGTTCAAAGAAGAGCATTAGGAAGTATCCAGCTGTATTTCCCCTTCTTCCCTCTGTGTACATGCTGCTGTTTTGAGCACTCTGGCTTTCTGAGCTCCCTCACATGTCTTGATCCTTTTCTGGATACCCAGAGGGATATCAGGATTAAATCCCAGCTCTGAGGTCTGGCTTTTGAAGAGCCTCAGTCATCCTCTCCCACTCATCTCATCCCAGCCTTGATGGAAATATGCCTTCATGGGATTGTTGTTCAGCTTTGGGGCATTCTGGCACTGCTGTTCAGTGAAAGTTTTTGAGACTTTGAAAGGTTTCCTGGTGCGGCAATGACAATCCTCAATCCTAATGCTTGATGCTTGCAGTTGCCTGAGTTGTGAAACCTCCTGAAAAACATTGTTTGTTCTTTTCTCCTTGACTTTTCCTTGACTGTTTTCATCAACAGATTAGGAGGTTTGGGGATATCTTTTCAAAGAGAAATTTCAATTAATCTCCTGTCTGGCATTTCAAAGGGGAACAGTGGTTTGGGGTTTTTTTTAACCAGCACCTGCTTACCATCCAATTAGCTAACTGCCTTTAATTAACCATAATACATTCCAGGAGAGCAAAATAACAAGGGAACAAAATCAAGTGGTGACAACTCTGTGACTGAACCTGGTGCAGGATTCTGGGCAGCCCTGTAACCCTTTGCTGGCCACTTTGAGCTCTGCCATGCAGTGCCTTGGGTTTCTGGGGGGGGAAAGCATCCAGTCACTCAGCTCCAGGTTCACATCTGCAAATCCAGAGGCCAGTGGGTATTTCTGTCTGTGGGATTTGCACACTGGATGCCCCATAGGATTCTGGTTGTGAGCTTTCCTCAAAAACATGGTGAGATGAGGTGTGCAGGACTCATTTCTTCAGAAGAGCAGGAGAAACCTCTGAAGGCCTCCCCTAAAGGGCCTCCTTACCCAGCAGTCTAACACAGATTTACTTCTGAAGAGCTTTGTAATTTGTCCTTATTATGTTCTATGTGTGATTTAATGAAAGCCTTTTTCTCTTCTGTAATTGAGCTCTTAATCTCATCTGAAAAGCAGAGCACAATCCTTTCAGAGATGGTGTTTGAGTAACAGCCTGTTTGTGTTTCCTCTGCTGTGGTGCTGCTCATGGAGCTGCTCACTCCTGATTTAGGAACAGAAAATAAACAGATTTCTCTGAGTCAAAAATACATCAGTGATGCCACACAGAGTAGGTTTGAATAGAAACCTCTTTTTTCTATTGGGCAAGAGATCTTTCAAGCAAGATCTTTCCTGGTTCTGCAAAGAATATGAAGGAGTGAGTTTTCCTTAGTGAGCACCTGAGGCCTCATGCAGGTGATGCTCAAAAAATGGCACATGGGCTTGGCAGCTGTCAGCAAAACAACTGGCTCTGGGTAGGTAAAAGTTGGCAGGAGATAAGAGTGGAAAGTCAAAACAACAGGATGCTGAAAAACTTGTAAGAGGAATAATGACTTCGGTGACAATCCCTCCATCTTAAAGCTTCAAAAAGCATTTTTACAAAAATCCACAAAAATGTCCCGATTATGATCAGTCTGATCTCCCTAAATAGCATTTTACAATCAGAATTAGGAGTTGAGAGACACTAAAGAAGGCTTAGCAGAGGATTTTTCATTGTGACCTTAGTACATATTTTTTACTGTGCTGTAGTTTGGAAGGAGACCCCAAGATCCAGCTCAGCCAGGGGAGACCCTGTTGATCTAAACACTCCCCACGCCTTCTGTGGGACTGACCCAGTACCAGAATCTGTAGGGAACTGGGTAAAATACTTCCCACTAGAAAACACTTGAAGCTTGATCCACAGTTCCCAGTTCAGACCACAGGCAGTGCTGGCAGTGACCAGTTTGCTGCCTGCTCTGTGCAGAGCTGGTGGCTGTGAGTGGCAGAGCTGTGGGGTGAACAGGCTGGTGGCTTTTTGGGGCACTCAGAACCTTCCATCTCTACTGCTTTGTCCCCACTAGAGAGTGGATTTTCCCAGAGAAATACCTGGAGAGTGGGAAGGATGAAGAGCAAATCATTCCCTGCCAGTGGATGCTGTGCTTGTTGCAAACACGTGAGTTACATCTGGTAGGAGTCCTTGCTGTCAACCCTCAGGGATTCCAGGCTGAGATCAGCTCAGTTCTGTCATTTGCCAGGGGAGTGAGGATCAGACTCTGCACCACACCTCCAGAGCTGGGGACGAGTGGGTTGAATCACATCCAGAGCCAGAATGAGGAATGGGCGGTGTTTTGTCTTGCCATGCACAGCAGATATCCTAATTTAAAGCTGTGCTGTCTTCCCAGATTCTGCTTCTTCCTCTGTGAAGACCCATCCATTTTGATCCTGTTCCTTTCCACCCATCCCTCTAAAGATCTCCATTACTGGAGTAATTGGCACTATTGGATCAACCTTTGATGTGATGAGCAGTGGATTTTTGTAGTCAACATGCCAATTTAAAGGGCCACAAATAAAAGATCAATTACTTCTTTCCTGGAGAAGAAATTAAGGTAAAATCTTTCAATGTAATGGGCTGAGTGTACAAAGCTAAAGAGGTAGAAGATTAAATGAGACTGTCTCCTGAGAGGAGTCAATTTGTCAATTTAGCAAATTAGAGAGAATATGCTTTCACCTTTGAAGCAGTCAGGTACCAAAATGATGCCACTTGGAGTAGGCAGGGCTGGGAATTGCTCCCATAGGCTTTGACAGATCTGTTCACACAAGAGCCCTGGAAGCAGGGCCCGGAGAGACAGCTGGTCAAGGGCAATGTCTCTGCCTGATTTTACAGCATGTTTGACAGAGCTTTCCCTTCTCTTTGCAGCCCTGTGTGTGGTGTCCTGGGTGGGACCATCCTGCCACACGCTGCCTGCCCGGTGGCACCGGGGTGGCTTTGCACCAGGCCCCTGGGCCTGCAAGGCCCCTGTGCCCTCAGCCAGAACTGTGACAGGTTAGAGGGAATTTAAGGAGTTCTCAGCAGCATCAAAGGCCCTGTGAGAAGTAATTAGTGCTGTGAGGTGAAATTAGAGGGTTTAATGCTTTTTGGCAGAGGATCAGGTGCTGCTGTACAAACTCCCACCCAGAGTGTGGCAGCCCAAGGCATCAGGCAGAGGGGATGAGGTTCCACGCGGCTTTTTGTCCAAAATCAGCCTAAACCACCTTCCCTCCTAATGCAAATAACTTCTTTTTGGTGCCTTCTTCCAGAAACAGGGAAAAAATTGAGAGAGGGGGACCACCAGCCCTGAAATGCTGAGAAAAAAGAGCTCTGTTCTACAGGGATGCTGTGGAGGGGGCTGGAGTCAGTGTGTGCCAACTGGCGAGTCCCTCCTGCAACTGCTAACGTGCTCCTGATTTTATTTAATTAATTAGCAGCGGGGGGAGAATTTGTAATCAGGGCTGTGCTGCTGGAGTAACAGGAAACAAGACGTTCTCTGGGTGCTGGAGCTGCTCTCAGGTACTCATGGCTGTGCTCGCCAAGGTAACAGGGCAGTGACTCAGAGGAGGAGCAGCTGCTGGCACCCTGCCAGCCCAGCACTTGGATTTTGCTGCTCCCAAGGTCCCTGCAGCAGCTTTCCAGCCAGGAATGGTGTGGAAAAGGGTGCCGAGCCCATGGGATGTGATGAGATGAATTTTCCACATTGCAATGTAAAATACATTCTTCCTTTTCAGTCTCGGGGAAATTATCTATTATTTGATTTCTGGTACCTCTTAGTTTGGTTAATTCCTGCTAGTCCCCTTCATGTTCCCTTGAATACTAAAAAGAGGCTAATACTAAATACTTGACAGAATCAGAAAAAGGTTTGGGGATATTTGAAAAACATCATGAAACCATCATGTATTGCTGCCCTCCCTTAATTAAAGTTTCTTCCTTTTTATTTTATATTTTTTGGGGTGATCTTTTCACCTCTTTTTTTTTTTTCTTCTAACTGTGCTGCTGCTATCTCACTGCCAAGCTCACAAAGGAACCCCAAGAAATCAGCCAGCCAAGCAGATAAGAAATCAGGTATTGTAGAGCACAAAGGTTTAATAAATACAGAGAGCTTGGGGAAAAAAAAGGATTTGCAAAATGGTGGGAAGCTGCTAAGGTTAAAAGAAAGGGGATTTGGGATGGGATTACAAAGGGGAAACCCTTTTCTGAAGAGAAATAAAATACCTTGTGCTCTAAAAATATTTTCATTAATTCAGGGCAATTATAGAGAAGGAATAAGAATTTGCATTAGGTAAATGGGAAACCTGTACAGCCAGTGGACTCTGTTCAGAGCCCATTGCAAAGCTGTGCCTGGTGCATTTAGGCTCTGATTTTCCCATTGTTTTTTGGTCTCTTTCACATGAGGAATAACAGGGAAGATCTCTGACCCAGAAAGCATTTAACAAGCTGTGGTAGGTAGGACTTGCAGGGTCCAGCTGGCTGCTGACCCTCATGGTGGCTTTGCTCCCCATGTCTGTGGAACTGAGCTTCTTTCTGGCCTGTTAGAGAAGAGCCAATCTTTAATGAAAACTCAGTTACTCCAGCCTCATTAGCCCGGATCGTATTTCACTGTTCCCTGGAAGGCAGGCAGAGGTGGGACTTGTGCTTGCTTCATTACAAATGCAAAATGCCACCGGGTGGTCGCTCTCAGGAACAGACAGTGCCTTACACTCCAGCGTTTGTTTTCGTGGAATGCAAAACCCTCCCCCAGATCCATCCCAATGACTCCATCAGCCACCCCAGACAGGGCAGGTCTCTGCCCACCCTTTGCCCTGGCAGTGCTGATCCCTCCTGGTGATGCCCTCCCTTTCTCCTGGCAGCATGGGGGGGATGCAGAGCTGGGCTCAGGGAACCACAGGGCTTGAGGGTTGCTGTGTCCTGGCATTGTGTTGATAAAAATTAATGAACCATGTAGCTCTTGTCTCTCAATTGTTGTACTCTGGCTGCTTGCTGGAATTGGTAGAGGATGTGGAGCTGCTGGAGTCAGTCCAAAGGAGGCTGTGAAAATGCTCAAAGGGCTGGAGCGGCTGGGACTGTTTGGTTTGGAGAAGAGAAAGCTCCAGGGAGATCTTTGAGCTCCTTCCAATGCCTGAAGGTGCTTGAGGAGACCTGGAGAGGGACTTTGGACAAGGGTCTAAAGTGACAGAACAAGGCGGAGTGGGTGCAGCCTGACAGAGGACAGGTTTAGATGGATATCAGGAGGAAATTATTTTCTGTGAGGGCAGTAAGGCCCTGGTACAGGCTGCCAAGAAAAGCTGTGGCTGCCCCATCCCTGGAGGCGTTCCAGGCCAGTTGCACAGTGCTTGGATGAACCTGGGATAATGGAAGGCAGGGGGGATGGAATGAGATGGTCATTCAGTTCCTTACTAACACAAACTGTTCTAGAATTCTATGACTGGGCTGCTGAACCCAGCCAAAAGAAGAGCTACTGTTGCTGAGGTTAAGTGAAGAAGGGGATTAAAACCACCTGTGTTTGCACTTTCAGTCCCTTCCAACATCAATTAAGATTGTTCTGATAAAGACCCAGGTAGTGCTCAAACAGCTGCTGAAGTTGTTCCCAGCTGTATCTCTGGGTAGGATCACAAAGGAGCCTTTGTTGTTCTTCAGTCCTGGCTGAAATTTAAATCTCAGCAGTGCAGCTCAGAGGGTGACATGTGCTGGCACTGGGGCCACTGTGTGGGACTTGTTTTCAGAAAAATGGGAGATGCAGAGGAGAGGTTCCTGAATACAGTAACTCTGCCTACACCCAGAAGTGAGGTATCTGCCCAGGGATTTCATATTCACTGACTGAGAGGGAAATCTAATCAGGGCTTGCTAATTTTCATGAAGTCAAACACCTGGGATTCACTTCAGACTCGCATTTTCCTGGAATAATTCAATACAAACGTTGTATATTTATACACAGGCACTTGACTTTTCTGTTGTTTGATGAGACTACAATTTGTCTTCCTCTTGTGGTTCCTGCAATCCTTCCTCTCCTGTGGTTTTCAGTTGAATTACCAACCTCTACCCCAGGAATATTCATCTGTTGTGTTTTGGATATTGTTGTTCTTCAAAGGAAAGCAAACAATGCCAGTTTAAGCCATCCCTCTTCCTAGGCACATTTTATTGGAACCAAGTCCTGCCTCAAACCAGAATCCAGTCTCTTCTCCATTGTTGTGTACCTCTATTATTTTTCTCATCATTGCTTTTCCATTTCTTATTGCTATGCAGCTCTCAGTCTTGAGCAACATCATTCAGAATTACACAGAATTCACATACTGGTGCATTTCTATTCATATCTGCTTGTTACCTAATCCCAACCAGCTCTCTGTTGAACATCTGCTTTTACCTGGGCTGACAGGTGTATTTTTTAGCTGCAAATATTGCAAACCAGGGGTGCAGAATTTTTCTTACTCTGTGAATCTGATCAAGGTCCTTTTCCAATGTGTCACTGAACAATGAATTCTCCCTTTCTCCCAACAACCTCCAGTGCTGGTTTTGGCTAAGATAAACCACACAGTGCTGTTTGGAGTCACTCCCCATCTGTTTTTCCATCTCACCCAGTGGCTGGGGTAGGATGGTTGGTTGGGTTGTGCAGACAGTGCACTGCACCTTCCCCTGCTGGTGCCCAGCCTGGATCATGGCACGTTGGATCCATGGGATCCATCCTTTGCCATGCTATGTGAGCCTCCATGCAGTAGGGATAAAAAGCCCAGCACTGGGGAACCCCAGGTGCTGCAGCAGTGATATTTTTGGGAGAAACACAGAGCTGTGCATGGCCAGCTTGATGTCTGCACTGGTGTGAGCACCAGGCCTGATGTGCTGAGCCCAGTGCTCACCCTGGCTGGGACACTGAGTCAAGGAGCTTTGCAAGAATTGTTCAGCTTGAAAAAGCTCTCAAAGTTCATGGAGTCCAACCATTCCCCCAGCACTGCCAAGCTCACCACTAAACCATGTCCTCAGCTGCCACATCCTTGCTTCTTTTAAATATCCCTAGAGATGGTGACTCCAGTGCCCTGGGCAGCCTGTGCAAGTGCTGGACAATCCTTTTGGTGAGGAAATTTTCTTAATATCCACTCTAAGCCTCCACTGGTGCAATTTGGGGCCGTTTCCTCTTGTCCTGTACCTGGGAGAAGACACTGTGCACACACACACACAGGGACAGATGAGCAGGGGAATGGGAATTCCCTTGGACTCCTCAAGCAGAAAATCATGTGGAGGATCCTTCTTTTTGCACAGCAGGTGAAAACTGAAGCAGTGACATGTATCCTAACTATGGAGGTGGGGGTAGAAAGATGCTTTGAAAGGGGATAAAACTTGCTGCCTGGCTTTCCTCTGTGAGCAAGTCCAATTTCTTTCTCTCTCTTTTTTTATTCTTTTGGTGCTGTGTTATTCCTCCGTGGGCAGGAGGCTGCAGACATTTCAATTTTCTTCAAGTCCTTGTTTCAAAAAGGGCCAAAAATATGTTCTCTTCTCAGAGGCAGTAAACAGCAAGTGCACAATGCAGCTTCTCTAAGCCTCTCTTCTCCTGTCTCAGGGAGAAAGGAATTCTCCAAGCCCTGGAGCCTGACTCACTGGCTGTGTGAGCATGAATTAACCAGGAATGTTGGAGAATTATTCCTGAATAATTCATGAACCTGAATTAATCATGCATTTTCATGAATTATTCATGAATAACTCATGGAAATGCAAGGTTTATTCATGCTCCAAAAAACCCAAGGCTTTTTCTCTTCTCTTCTGCTCTCTCTCCCTGTAAGAAACAGACCTGAAACAAGCTAAGGAAAAACATAATATATGTATATGGGAAAAGAACAGGAATAATAATGCTGAAACAAAACAACCAGGAAAAAAGAAAGCAAAAGCTCTTTTTTTTTTTTTCTTTGCAGTGGGGACAGCAGGTGGGAGCTTTCCAAGCCAGACAAAGGAGACCTGACAAGGACCTGTGGTGAAGGGACAAGCCCAAGGCAAGGAAGTGTCCGGTCACCTCCTCTCCTGGAGCAGGCAGCAGAGACCTGGAGAGACAGGAGACATCTTGCACGACTCAACACCTGGAGCAGTGCTAACCAGGCAAGGAGCAGCTCTGTTGCTGTCAGGATTGTGATCTCTCTCTTTTTTTTCTCTCTCTCTGTTTGTGATTTTGTGTAATTTTGCTGCATTCATAAGGGTAAATGAACAACTGGTTTGGGGAAGGAAGATGAGTGTGTTTTCTTTAAATGTTAAAGGAAAGCCCCTCCAGAGAGCTGTTTGGGCTGGGGTTGTTTGCTGTCTGGAATGTGGAGCTCTGTTTCTGGGAGGGAGAGGGCTTAGCTATGCATTTATCCCAGTTTCTGCTCTGTAGCATTCCCTGTGTTTGGGAGAGGGCTGGGGGCAGCTGCCTGCTGCAGGGAAGGGGATGTGGGGAGACAGGCACACAGAGATTTTGTGTATGGTGCTTCCTGATGCAAAATCAATGCCAGGGTGTGTATCAGTCAGGAGAAACGGGTTGGAGAGAAGCAGGTGTGAGACTGTGCCAGCAGGGCAGACTGGCAGGTTTGGGGAGAGTTATGATTCCTGCAGGGAGCTTTGCTGCAGCTGATGGGTGGCTGAGATAGGGATGGAGAAAGTTCTCCAGAGTGAACTTGGACCTTCCAAGTGAGAGGAGTCAAATCCAGGGAAGACTTGAATGGGGGTGTGGAGATAAAACAAAAAACTGGAATAAATTGGGTCCTAGCTGCCTTTTCAGCTCCAACTCTCTGCCTGCCCCAGCTCCCTCCCATCTTCTTTGGACTCTGTAGCCATTCCCCAGCTGGTGCCAGCACATGGGCTCAGCCCTGTCTCCAGAACCCTTCTGCCAAATCCTGCTGCCAAGCAGAGCAGGCAGGACTGGGGTGATGCTGCCAGGGCCCTTAGGAGCTGGAAGGAAACTGCTCCTGAGCTCAGCAGCCCTCAGCTGCTCCTCTGGCACGGGAGGTTTTGGAAATCCCCACCAGCCTGGCTCTCCAGTTTCTCCAGTGATTGAAGTCTGCAGCTCCAGGGGCAGAAAGAGAAAGCTCAGTGGGCAGAGCAGTGGGCCAGGACTCAGGATCCAGCTCCTTTCAGCTTTGTTGCTGACTGCCTTAGACATATCCAACACTGGTCTGTGCCTCAGTTTCCCCATGGGTGAAATGAAGGGAATTTTCTGTTCTCCTTATCAAAGCATTTTGATGTTCGCTGGGGGAAATAATTGTGCAGGCAAAGGAATGATCATTTCCTAGAATACCCCTGGGTCTTTTAGAGTTTCTTCTCTGCACTGCCTTGATAGCACACAGACACAGCCCTGCACTGGAGCAAACTGCAGTAGATGCACTGAAGTCCTTTGAGGAGAGGAACCAGCCTTTGTCTGCTCAGTGTCTTGTTCAGCATCTGCTCCAAGTGTCAGCTGTGAGGGCTGCCTGAGCCCAGGTGAGACCTGGCATGGCTGTCACTGCAGAGAACACTTGGATGCACTGGAGGCATGTGGTGCTGAGCTCAGCCAGACCCAAGGGAGCCTCCCAGCAAAGGGCTTTAGGATGAGGCAAGCTCAGAGGGGTGAGAATGGGAACAGAGAAATAACTGGCAGAGAAAATGCAGTGCCAAGCATTTTATATCTGCAGGTTGTGCTGCCCTGGGTAAAGCACAGCTTGTGAACACTCCCACCCACAGGAGAGCCCAAACCCCTGTGGTGACATTGCCATGCTGTCCCTCTGCTCCAGGTGGGCAGCCCTGATGTCAGGCAAGCTGTACGTGCTCATCAGCTGGCCCGACGGCAGCCGGGTCATCAGCATGGAGAACATCAAGGAGCCCCGCAAGCCCTTCCACCTCTACAGCGTGGGGGAGCAGGTCCTGGCCCGCTGCCCTGGCTTCAGTGGGCTCTACTGGGGTGTGGTGGAAGGCATCAGTGGTAAGTGACACCCCCCTGGCCTGGGTTTGCAATTTGGGGCTGCTCAGAAGCAAGAAGGAGTTCAGTGCTGAAAGATCTTCTCTTGCTACAGAGCATAAAGGTATTTTGGAGAAGAAGCTGCTGGAAGATCGACAGCTCCTGGAGAAGTTAAGTGAGTAAGGGCATTTGACACTGCACCTTCCTACTTCCATGGGGCTGTTTGGATGGGAGGATGGTGAGCATGTTGTAGTGGCATTATAAATTTCACATCACTGCAATCAGTGTACAGAGCACTGAGTGGGAGTGGAAGGTACACACATTGCTGCCCCACTGCACATCCTGAGCCTCTCCCTTCCTTTCAGAAGAAGAACCAGCTGTCCACAGCATGATGCCGTCCCCACCAAAGAAATCCAGGAAAACCTTTCCAAAATGGACCCCAGGGAATGCATCCAGGAAACACCCCAGTGACAGGACCTGTCCTGCAGAGCCTCTGCTGAGGGTGGCAGAGGCCAGCCTGCCCCACGATGCCAGCAGCTCCTCCATCCTCAAGGACAGGCGTGTCCTGGGAAGCATGGCAGGGAGCTCCTGCTCGCTGGCAGCTCCCCCCCAGCCAGCCAGTGCCTTCACACCTCCATCCTCCTTCATCACCATGGCCATGCCAGGGCCACGCACTTCCCAGAGTGAAGAGGACAGGGCTGGTCCAGCTGCCAGAGGTAACCTTGGGTTCTGGCCCTGCTGCCTAGTCCTGAGGGTGACAGGGTGGGATGGGGACTTGCAGGGCAGCCAGAAAACATCTGCTTTGCTCTAGGGGTGTATGGGCTTTGTCTCAGGGCTACAGAGGTTAGAGATGGCATTTCCTGCTCCTTTCCACCTGGGAGATCTGTTCCAGGAGGGGTGTCTAAAGGGAGATGCAGTGTATGGCCTCTGCTCTGTCTCCTGGGGTGACAGTTCTCCTCTCCCCCCAAACCAAAAGACAATCTGAATGAATGCCTGCCTGAATAACTGAAATTCCCAAAAGCCCTGTGTCTCCATTAGTCAAACCTTCTAGATTTGCCTATTTCCCCATTTTCCACCCACTTCTATACCCATTAAATGCACTTATGAAAATGTGCTAGTGTCTTATTTACCTGCTGACTAACAGCAGCATCCAGAGACAAGTTGGCTCTGCTTGCCTTGCCCCCACCATATCATTTGCACTGGGAACAGAAGCCCTTGAGATGCCACCTTTTGCTAATGGCAAATCTCCATTGATCAGTCCTGGAGAGCCTGTCTGGATCACTGTTGTGCAAATGGAATAACGTGTTGCCATGCAATCTAGCAGGGGATTTCAACAGCTGATTCTTCAGCTTGTCTCCCACCCCTGCAGCAGATTATGTTGCCCTACCAATGAAGAGGAAGTCAGATGGCATCTTGTCCCCGTGCCAGCAGCAGATCTGTGTGAACAGGTAACACCTGAAAGCATAGTGAGGAGCCTGAATGTTTCACACCACACATATTGATTTCTGTCCACTCTGTCTCTATTCTCTGCCAGTGTTTGCTTTGAGTGGATGCTCGTGGAGGTTAAACCCAAAGCACAGAAGATAACAGGAGTTTGTGTGGGCACATACAGCAAAAAAATGAGCCTGCCCTGAAGTCCTGATTCCATGGTGGGTCAGTGGGAGGTCCCCCATATCTGTGTGCCAGGAGGATGCACAGGAGTTTGTTCACATGAAGAACCCCTCGTATTCCCTCTCAGTCTATTTTATTCTTGTTGCAAATGAAACCAGAATTGACTTTGCTTTGCATTCCAGATAATTCTCTTCGGGAATGAATTTGAAGATGAGCTGTTTGTGGCAGTGCTGTTTAACTTCCTTGTTTCTTCCAGCCATGAGGAGCAAAAGATTGATGCTTTGCAAGAGATGGATGGCTTTGAGAGGGCTCACAAAAATTTCAGTCCTGCTGAGGTGGAAAGGTAATTAGCAAAAGAAGGCACTGTGTTCTCCTCCTCACTACAAAAGTGAGCAGTGAGATCACAGATGGGTGACAAAGTGGGACAATTTTAAACTCCAAAGTTGCTGAGTCTCTTTACAATTGAGCCAGGTGTTTCTGGTTGTAGGGCTTGGATTTAGAGATGCAAGAAAGCTCTAAAACAGTGCAGAAACTACAAAGCTCTTGCCTATAACAATCAAAACATGGTTGTGTGTTTCTTGTTTTATTGCTCATTACTTTGATGGCCAGTATCCAGTGATAAAGTGATGCTAGGGACAGTTTTCTTGCAAAGAAATGAGTACCAAAAAATTCAGGTTATGGTTCTTGTATTGTCATTTCCCACAAGTCTGTTGTTTAATACCACAAATATGTGTGTCCTGGGACTTGCAAGACAGGCTTTATGTCCTTCCTTACAACTGAGAAGAAAATTGAGCATCAAAGTCTCCATGTATGCAGGCCCAGGGGGAGTTGAGGGTTAAACTGAACGTTCCTGAGCACTGAAAAGTCCAGACCATGGTTTTTTTCTCTCCTGCCTTATTCCTCACCCAGGTGTCGTTGGAAGGGTTGATACTCTGCCAGAGGAGTTGTCCTGCCCTGCAGGCATCTAATCACTGCTTGGGTGGAGGAGTGACATCCACAGTGAGGACATGGTGTCTTCTTGCCTTTACACAAGCAACTTTAATTTTTCAGGGTGGAGAAGATGGAGCAGCTGGAAAGGATGGTGCTGGACCTCCAGCAGGACATCTTCTCTCTGAAGAAGAAGGTGCAGAGGCTGGAATCCCTGTCCTTCCAGGAGGAGCCCCACCGACAGCCGTGTGAGGTGGTGGAGCTCTTCAAGGGCTACACCAAGGAGCAGCTGAAAGAGACCATCAGGTTTGACCAGAAAATCAGCACAGCCTGCAAGACTCTGCTCTACAAGCTCTTCACCTCTGACTACATCCAGAGCCATTCCATCACGGGGCGCAGGGGCAACACCTTCCGCGAGGCGAAGCCCATGATGGACGAACGCTGCATCAAAATCATCAGGGTGCTGCTGAAGCAGAAGTTTGGGGATCACCTCAGTGACACTGTGATCACAGAGAAGATCCAGAACGTGCAGAAAGCCCTGAGGCAGAAGTTTAAGACAGAGTGTCTCTGAGGTGTGGGAGATTTGGTGTCCCCTCCTGCCATTCCCGTGTGTGTCCCTGAGCAGCTTTCCCAGGAGAGGTGAGCTGAGCAGCTGCTGCTCAGTAGATTTCCCCCAGGGAGCCAGCCCAAGTAAACCATGTGCTAAACACAGCTCAGACACTGCCAAACCTCTGCCTCCATTAACCAAGCAGGAACTGGGCCCAACTTGGCTCAGGTTTTGCACTCTACAAGTTCCTTCCCATCCAGCCTGTGTGCAAACCTCACTGTGGGTGCATGGAATCACCTCTGTGACTCTGATGATGTGCTCAAAGGCTTCAGGGCTCCATTTGGGTCCAAGAATGGCTCAGGAAGATCGCCCTGTTCCACACTGCAGATATGTTGCCTTTAGGATAGGGAATCCAGCTGCAGACAGGCTGTGTCACCCAATGCAGCTTCTCTCTGTCTGCCTCTGGTTGCCTCATTCTGCCTCTGGGACAATATTTACTCTTTCCTCACAGTGAATGTTTTATTTCCAGCACTAACAAAAAGACAGACTCATTAAAATAATGTCTTAAAACATTCAGAAAAGGATAACTTGGGTTTTTTTTCTGTTTATTTTAATGTAGCTATATAGAGGAGTTGTCTTCCCTAACAAAAGCCTGCTGAACAAGAGGAGGGGTCACCCATGGAAATTCCATTAATTTTCCTTTCAAGATCAGATTATTTCCATACAGGAGAAATCCCTAACATTTTTATGACACAAGAGTGAGGGATGGAGGACAAAATATGGCCCAACTTTGCTTTGAAGGTATATATCTTGTGGACACAGTCACTATTATTTAAATACAGTATTTTTATCCTAGATAAAAAATGCCAAGTACAATCAGTCCCTTTGCTGAGGGACTACAGAGAAGGTCTAGAAAGAGAAATCTTTTCCTAAATAATTCAGAGCTGGAGTGTGGGTGGGTTAAAATTGTTCTAAGTGTTAAAAGAATGAGATGCTGACACCAGTCCAGCACTTAACAGAAGTGCTGCAAAATACCAAACATTCCCTTTTACAGAGGCTTCTCAGACAGGGAATTGGTTTTCTCAGCTTAATTTTTAAATTATTCAGGAAAAGAAATGCCAGTGGGTTTGCATTAATCAAAACATTTGGTTTAATTTATATGTTTTGTTGTGTTTTCAAGTATTTAATTTCTTCACAGTTACATGAGAAATAATAGTGCAAAATAAATGTATTGGAGAAACGAGGAGCTGTTTTGAAAAAAGGTGTTATTCTCAGAATTTTCCTCCCCCTTCAGCCTTTTTTTTTGAGCTCATCCATTAAAGTGGGGTTGATGCTGTGATGTATTTTGGTTTTGAAGGGAGATAGGCTTGCCAATGTTTCTGGTACTATTTTCATCAGATGTTTCTAACAGTCATGTTAAATTGCAGAAGTAACAACTAAAGATATTCCTTCTGGTTTCCCAGTGCAAATACTTTTCCTAACTATGGTGCAAACACATTGATGATGATTTCTCCTTTGTAGGGACCTTGGTCTGAGCAGCACCTGGAGCAGATCTGCTGTGGTCACTTAGAGCCCAGAGTGCAGCCAGTCCTGGAAAATCCACTGGAACTGAGCAGAACTGCCCCAAAACCTCCTCAGTGCAGAAGCACACCTTGAAATACACCAGCCCTGCCAGAAACCTGGCACCTTAGGCTGCAATCACTGCTCAGGGAAATGCCCCAGGTGATGTTTTTAATGTTAACTTATCAAAGAGAAGATCAAGGAGGCACAATCAGCCTTATCCTGCAGAACCTCAAAGCTCACCTTGTTCCAGCCCCTGCCATGGGCAGGGACACCTTCCACTATTCCAGGCTGCTCCAAGCCCTGCCCAACCGGGCCTTGGACACTTCCAGGGATGGGGCAGCCACAGCTTCTCTGGGCACCCTGTGCCAGGGCCTCTCTCAATCTTTCCTCCCTGATGTTCATCACATCCCTCACCAAGCTGCAGCCTGGAAAGCCAGTTCATGAATGTTATTTATTAAAATAAATGCTACTGCTGTCCTCCCCGGCTGAGCCCCCTCCGAGGAGCTTCAGATCATTACTGTGAGCAAAGGGAGAAAAAAGAGCCAGGCATGGAGCTGCTGCGGGGTGCCACGGCTCCTGAAACACGCGGCTCGAATCAGCTCCCCTAGAAGCAGATGAGCTGGGTGACCTTTCTGCTTGAAAAACCCTGCTTGAAAAACCCTTCGGTGGCTCCCTCAGAGGTGACTTCCCAGCCTAAGACACTTGCTGGTGTTCAGGAGTGCTCCTGGTAGGTGGGCTGATGGATGCTCAGCATCTCCGTGGGCAGCACAGCCGCAGCACTAATGAGCCAGCGCTCAAATGGGCCCTTCTCGGCTGTAAAAGTTGTCCCCAGATACTCTCAAAGGCTTTGATATGGCAGAGAGGCTTGAAGAATGGCAATGCAGGCGGCTTTTTGTCAAATTTCATTTTTGAAAGTGCTTGTGAGCCGGAGGCAGCGTTTGCAGGCTAATTGGGAGCACGGGCAGCCGCTGGATCAAACGTCAGCGCCAGGACGCCGGTGCTCTCACCTCCCTGAACTCTCCAGCTCTGGCTCATCAGCCTCCAGAGGGAGAGGATCACACAGCACTGGCATGTGGCATTCCCCAGGGATGCAGGGGCCAGGGCAGATAGAGGAGGAGGAGGAGGAAGGTTTGTGCCAGAACTGCTTCACTCAGGGAAGTTCAAAGCTGTGTCTCTTTCTAAGCAATGAAGGGCAGCTCCATTGAATGGAATTAACTTCCCATTTTAAATGAATTACCTGGAAAAAGTGGACAGCACTTGCTGTTGGGATTAATTACTCTGCTGAACCTGCAGCATCTTGTTAAAAATGGTGCTCCTGCTCAGCTTCTGGGTGAGGTGGGTGCAGGAGGGTGTATGCGAAAATGAGGGTCAAAACTCAGAGGAGGTCTCTTGCATTTGGTTGAAAAGCAGGAGAAATGGTGCCTGCTGACGCTTGCAAAAACAGGACTTGAATGGAGCATGCAGAGCTCTCTCCCTCCAGGAGGAGCTGGAGCAGCAGGGCTGACCTCAAGTTGGATTCAATTGGGATGTGCAGGGACCGCAATGGGCTGCGGGGCTCTCTGAGGGCCCTTGGTCCCCAGCACCCCAAAACTGCAGTGGGGCCTTGCCACACCCCCCACACCTGGGTACACCTCTGCTGTTTCCTTAGGAACCAGCTGAAAGCTGCATGTTGCTCACTGGCAGCAATACACAGGTTTTCAGGGAAAGGTGGGAACCTTTCCAGCCTGATCTGTATCAACCTTTACATTTTCAGCTGGGCCAACGTGAGGCTTCTGAAATTTCAGAGAAATCATAGAATTGTTTGAGTTGGAAGAGACCACTAAAGGTCTTCTAGTTTCACCCCCCTGCAAGGAGCAGGGACATCAGGTTGTTCAAAGCCCCATCCAACCTGACTGTGGCTGTTTCCAGGGATGGTTCATCAACAAGTTCTCTGGACAACCCGTGCCAGTGTTTAAAAAACAAAAAATCCAGTTGTAGAGGTGCTGCTGGCAGCATGATTTATTGTGGGGAAAAAATCCCCAGCCCAAACAAGAGGGAGATTCTTTGGTGTTTAACCCATTTTACTTAAAATTAATTTCCTTGACCCTGCCAGGGGGGTTCCATGTTCAGCACAGGCAGATTTTAATTTTCCCATTACGTGGTCTGTAGGAAGCACTCACTGCTGAGTCTCTCAATGCCTGCACTGTGTGCATCCCCCAGAAACCAAAACACATTCACTTAATGACATGCAGACTGTGAGTATCAGATAAAGGAATGATGTTAAAATGGAGCTGAATCCCTCCCTGGGTTTTAATCTAGGCTTACAAAGCCTGGCTGCCTTTCCATGAGCCCCAGACAGCCATCCCTGAGCCTGCCTGGTGTTCCAATCTGGTTGGATGCACGTGGAAAAATTCTCTGCAGAGGAGGACTGGTGCAGTGGGTGGTGGAAGTGCCTTTGGTTTGATATCCTCCCATCAGGCAGCTGCAGGAACAGGGAGATCTCAGCTGGGGGATGAAAGAAATATCACAAGGACAAGCCTTGGCCTTTGTGAGCTTGGAGCTGTGTGTCATTTCCTACTGTCACCCACACACAAATACTCTGTGTCACAGGAAGATTTTTTTTTGTTCTGGTAAGTCTTTGTCTTGTTTGTTTTCATATCATATCTAATCTGGTTTCATATCAAATCATATCTGGTGTTTGGTTTTTGTTTTTTGGGGGTTTTTTTTGGGGTTTTTTTTTTTTTGAGAGTGCATTCCCATGCCTGAGAGGTGAGCAAATACATCAGATTTTGTATTTAAAGCAGTCTTTTATGTCTCTGCCTCAGTCATATATTCATTACACTTCACTTTAACCAGTATTTGTCTCTCTGCAGTACGTGATTGCATTATTCCAACTCTCCATATCTGTCCAATCTCCCCCACCTTTTCAGAGCTGAATGGAACTGGGGAGATCATTATTAAAACACAGAAAGCAAAGAAATAAAATTAACCAGAGCACCAGTTCTCTTTGTGCTGAATACACTGAGGAAATAAAAGGGCCTTCCACTTCTAATAAAATCTGGATGTGAATTGCCTCATAAAAGCTTGGATGAATTATATTCAGAGGCCAAAAAGAGAGAAGAGAGAGAGCTTGGAGCCCTCCACCAGCAGGACGCTCTCCCTTCCTTGGTGTGCAGCCCAATGGAAATGCCAGGAGAGCTTTGGGATCAGGTGAGATGTTCTGCTCAGAGGATGAGCTTCAGGCCTGGATGAAGCACTTGAGGGCCACAGGCTGTTCAAGTCCCTCCCAGTGAAATATTTGTGCTGCTGAAATTGCTGGAGTTCTTCCTGCTGCCTCCTGAGGTCTCAGCCCTCCCTAAGGTTCTTGCCCAAGTTGCTGGCTGGTGGAGGAAGGACCCTGCAGAGCTGTGGTGACTTTTCAGCCCTGTTCATCCCCACTCTGATCTCCCAGGGTCCCAGGAAGGTTTTAGGATATGGACTTGGCTTCTAAGCTTCGTCTGTGTGCTGGAAGAGGAAGGTGGTGAGGGACATGCCCCAGGTGTCCTCTTGTCACCAGCAATTCCTGCTGTCCCAGGACACTGCTGCTCCCAGGAGATGCAGTCTGGTGACGTGCTCACCTTTAAGGATATATCTGATGGTGTTGGCTTTTCTTTTGGCACACAGATTGAGCTGAAGCCAAGGGGACTGTGCCTAACTGAGTAATGGAGAGATTAACAGCCCAGAAAGCCAGGCCTGCACGGTGCTCATTGATTGTTTCTCTCAAATATAAGCAGAGCAGCCCAGTGTCAGGCATCTGAGGAGAGAGGAGACTGCAGAACTGATGTACTCCTGCTAATGAATAATCGTTAAACTCCAAAGGAGTTTATTATTATTGCCATTAATTCTGGTTGTACTGTGCCTGAAGACAAGGAAGGTGGAGAAAGATGAGTTCATGACCTGCATATTACAGAGTAGATTTTATCCTGGTAATATGAGAAAATTGATCATTTCTTAAGTGAGAGGACTGATAAAATCACTGACTTCTCAGGAGCAACATCATTGCTTTTATGTGTTCAACAAGCTCACTGGGATGGTGCTGGAGAAGGGTCAAATCCCTCTTCTGGACATGCTAAGGTCAGGAGTTTGTTTGCCCTCAGTTTCCCAGAGGGAGGAGGGAAGCAGGAAACACCATCAGCGTTCACACCTTCAGTTCTATTAGGATTTCTCCTCCATGTTAACCATGAGGTTTTACTTACCCTGAACTCAGAATAAATTGCCAAAAGTCAAGGAAAGCCATAGGAAGATCCCTCCAGCCATAACAGGGATGGACCCAAGACAGGGGTTTCATGTTGTTCCTTAAGGTGTTTTGGATCAAGAGTAAAATACCATCATGATCTGAGAACCCTGCTCTTCTTCACACTCCCCAAATGACTCCAGCACATTCCTGAGCAAGAGGACTCCTTCCTCTCCTGGAAACTAAAAAGTGAAAGACAAAAATCACCCACAAAAAAATATCTGTTGTCATTTGTGCAGGCCAAAAGGGAGGTGCAAACTGCTCTCTGCCTTTTGGTTCTGTGATCAGTGTATTTCCAAGTCTCTAGAGCTGAACCAGGAAGAAGTTGCGTTTGCTTTCTGCAGAAGTGCTGCCTTCCCATGTGGAGATGTTTCTGTATTTCTTGGCTCAGAATGGAAGGAGCAAATATGAATGTATTCATGACCCTTCCCCCTTGAGATCTTTAGGGTGAAAGATGGAATCAGTCACTTCAATGGGTTATCTTGGTAGAGGAATTTAACACCTAACTGTAGTCATTAATTAAATAATTCCTATGTATATAATACCCTGTGCTGGTTTAGCCAGTGCTCTGAGGAGTGGGCTAGGAATGCTTATTTGTGGGATGGAAAGCCAGGAGCAGGCCTACTTTCTGGTGAATAATTTGAAAGCTGGAACTGTGATCCCCATATTTTTCCTAAAAATGCTGCAGACTCTGACCCACCTTTTTGTGCTTGCACAGCTTGGAGGGCTGTGTGTACCAGGTCGCTTGAGAGCCACCAATACAAGCCAGGGAAATGTTGGCATTTCCAAAGAACTGAGAGAGGGCTGGGACAGAGCAGCACTGATCTTTGGGAAAAATAACCCACTAACCCTGCCTGCCCTGGCGAAACTGTGTCAAAAATCTGGACTAATCTTTGGTGACAAATGGCCTGGAAAGTGGGAAAGGAGAGAGCTCATGCTCTTTTGTAAGAATAAAGATGAATTAATTCTTGATTAGGAAAGACAGCAAGTGGAGACACTTCCAGCTGCATGGACATTGTCTTGACATTGGCTGTTAAATGCCTAATGATGACAGCGTGAATTAGCTACTGAATATGTTTTATTGTGTTTTGTGGTCCCCAGGGCAGACATGCCAGAGACATTTAAAGAGAATGAAAACAGAGAAGAGGAGGCCTCCATACAGATAATTTTGAATCTGTAATGTCTGGTAATTAATGGTATTGAACAGTCAAAAAGCCACATGTGGCTCCCATATAGTACATGTTAAGCCTCAGCATGTTCTGTCTTCATAAATAAAAGCTTGGGAAAGTGGATGGATCCCAAAAGGACAGGCAGAAACATACCTGTACACAGGAATTGGGGTTTTTTTTTCATTTTCCAGGCTGAAAAGTGGGGTAATGTTTTTGGGAAGCTATTGAGCTGGCAGCTCTTCCCATCCCTTTCCCAGGATGCCAATGCAGGGTCCAATTTTCATTGCTGAAGTCAGCGTGAGTTTTTCTCAATACGTTTGACCATCAGAAATTCAGATACAATGGAAAAAAAAAGTCATCAGAACTCAGCAGGATCCAATTTTCCATCCCTGCATTTCAATTTGACAACAACAGTCTATTAAAAAAATGCAAATATAGACTTTTGCTGTGGACAGGAAGGAGAGAGGGTGCTGAGAGCTCTCGTGTTGTTTGATCACTTTAAAGCCTTTCCTGCAGAAACTGAAATGGTGAAATTCTGCTTGAAATGTGCTGGGTGCAGTAAATCTTCAGCTTGGAGCAGCCTCCCCCAGACCTTTATGTCTATCTACCTAAATTCAAATACAGGATTTTTTATTTTTTGTGTGGCTCATCTGTGGATTCACCCTGAGTGCTTCTGATTTAACCATCCGGTTTAGGGAAAGAAGAACCAGAGAGATTCCAGCTCTTTCCCCCAGCCCAGCCTTTTCTGTCCTGTCATGTTAATGAGCGATAATGCTTCATGAGGGTTTTTCACAAGCTATTGCTGCTCAAAACAAAAAAGGCCCAAGGATGCCTTTTATTGTCTCCTCATTGTGAAGCTCAGAACATCACAGTAAAATTGAATGATTTAACAAGCTGCTTTCTTACTGCCCTCTCGGCCCTTGTTCTCTTCACTGAAGCCTTCAGGTTGTGAATCATTCCAGAGAAACACCCAAGCATCCCAAATCTTCAAATCCCAAAGCAAAATGGGCTGGTTGGCACCTCCTGCCCAACACCTCCCCAGCTCTTCCACCACCACTTTGTAAATTCCCATTGGAACCAGCAGGTGATGCTGAAGCAGAAAACATGGAGTTCATTCTGCCTTCTATTAGGCTTTTCTTTTCCTCCCATATAAAATTCACAAGTGAGGAAAAAAATCCTGTGATCCTGGTGGGGTATTTAGAAACATAAGATAGAAATGCTGGCATGCAGCACGTGGCTTTGTTCTCACTGTCTGCTCTGCTCTTCCATCCCCGAAAGTGGGTCCGGCTTTTAGAGGCCAAAAGAGCAAGTCCAAGTGACTCAATGATATTTTTAGCCCAGGAAGCCCTGCAGTTGATGGCACACTTCACAATCAGCAGGGGACACAGCTAGGCCAAAGCCCAGATCTCTGCTGGGAGCCATATCTCCTCAAATACCCTTCAGACAAACCCCCATGCAAGTCAGTTGGGAAAGTTTCTTCAAATTCCCAGCAATTGGGAAAATCCGAGGTCGTCCACCCGCTCATAGATGAGGTCTCCAAATGTTCTTCAAATGATCCATTTCTGGCATATAACGACACAGGGCTATGTGAAAGATTCTAAAGCAGCTGCTCTGGAGTCAAAGAGCCAGCACTAAGAGCCCTTGTCATCTCTTTGTAGCTAAATCACAATTTCGGGACTTGAAGGAGTTTGGAACAAGCTAGAGAGCAGACCTCTGAGTGTTTTAGATTATGCGGTTTATGTTTCTTATTTTCTACACAGACAGGAAGGGTGAGTTGTGCTCACATCTCCACCGCATGGCTCAGAAGGTAACAAGACTTCAAGTTACAGAATATTTAAATGATTTATTAGCCAATAAAACACTGCCAACAAAGACATGTATGTTTCTGACCCAATCCTTCAGTATTTCATGCCATGGACTCATGCTACAGTGTAAGGTTTCTCAGCCAATCATGTTCTGACACACAAACCTCCAGCCCTGCATCCTAAGCTTCTTGTTTACAGTTGCAACTACTTTTATTTTTTCTATACCTTAAACTCTAAAATGCTAAACTTTCCTCCACTTAGCTTAAGGTGTCTCTGTTTTATACTATGAATCCACATTCTCGCTTTTACCACCTAAGTTTGGAAGCCCTTTCCAAGGTCTCCGATCAAATCCTGTGTTTAATTCTAAGCTTTGCTGACAAGACCAAAGGTCTGAGATTTCCCTGCATTTGGGTTTCTAACAACACTGATGCTGTTAGTTCCAGAGTGCCCGGGATCCCTCTTGCAAGTCAACTCTGGCAGGAACAAGGCGGGCAGCTGCCAGGGGGCTGCTTGTGGCCTCTGCCAGCCCATTGCTCAGGGCTTGCCAGCACCCCAGCCCCTCAGGGGCTGCCCCAGCCCGGCCAAGCTGCCTGGCAGCAGCACCGCAGCCCCACAGCAGCTGCAGAGCAGCCCCATCCAGAGGTACCTGGGAGCCCTCAGCAATCCAGCCAGCAGCTCACGGGCAGGAGGATACAGAGGGTGGTTCCTTCCTGGCACAGGGCTTGTGGCCATCTCCAGGCACCGCTCTGGCAGGGATCCCTGCAGCCCCGGCCCCTGCCCAGCCGCTCTGTCACCACCACAAAGGCTTCAGCAGAGCCACCACAGGACAAGGGGCTTCTGGCCATTTTCCCTTTCCCACTGCACGCCTGGGCAGCTTGCTGAGCCAGGGTACCCTTCTCCCCCTCTTCCCCAATGCCCAGAAGACCCTGGGTGGCAAAAGAAAGCTCCTGGGAGTCTGTGTATTATAACACACTCTATATTCATATACCAAAGAAAAAAAAAAATAAGAAAAGAACAATCTTAAAGAAATGGAAAATTCCAGCTGGCTCAGGTGGCCCCAGCAGACAGAGCCTCTGGCATCAGGTCTCTGCAGAGCGGCAGCAGCGCAGCCAGCCAAGCCCCGACAGACGAGGCCAGGTCCTCCATGCCCTGCGGAGCTGATCTTGCAGCCTCTGGAAGAGCGAATATCGCTCACTCTGCAGTGCCTGGAGGACATACAGTGTTTCTAGTGCCACGTCCGACACAGCACTGCTGATGTCCTCTGTCAGCGGTTCAAGGGCTGCAAGAGAGAGGGACAGAGCCATGGTCAGATGCAAGATCTGCGGGGAGCCGAGGAGAACCCCCTGTCAGGGCCATCCCAGCCGGCTCTAGCCATGGCCAGGAGGGAGCAGGGACCAAGGGCACCGGCCCGAAGCTGCTGGCCACGAGTCCCCAAGGTGGCCCTGAAATCTCTGTGTGCTCTGCCCACCCCGCCCCGTGTCCGCACAAGGAGCAGAGCCCTCTGCAGCCGGGGCAGGGCTTGCAGCTCCCCTGGCAGCCCCCTGGAGCGGTCAGCCCGCTGCCCTCACTCACCAGAGCAGATCAGCTGCAGCTCTTGCTGCTGCCCCCTCAGGTGCCGCCCGGCCATGCCTGTGAACACAGAGCCTGTCACGGCCCCAGCGGCACAGCTCCCTGCCAGCGGCGCTGCCGGCGCTGTGGCCACCCGGGCTGCTGGCCAGGCAGGGCTCAGCCCGGCCCTTGCTGCACGCTGCCGCCCCAGGGCACGGCTGCCAGAGGGTGGCAGCAGCAATGCCCAGGCCAGGCGGGGCTCCACGGCGCCCCAGGGCCCGGCTGGCGCTGCCGGAGCAGCAGGCGGGGCTGGGGCCGAGCTGCGGCGGCCCGGGGAGGGAGCTCGGGCTCGGGACTCACCCATGAACCTGACGGCCGCCTCTCGCAGGGACTCCTGTGGGCTCTGCAGGTAGGGCAGGGCCCGGGGCAGGTGCCCGGTCGCTCGGCTCCTGTCCTCTGCCAGCTGCAGAGAGCGGCAAGAGGGAAGGGTTGGCGCGGGCTCAGCCCCCGGGCCGAGCGCTGCCTGCGCCCAGCCCCGGCCTTCCCTGCCTTCACAGTCCTTAGGCGCGGCCAGCAGCCGCTGGCCAAGGGCTCCCGAGGGGAGGGGGCAGAGGGCCGGCTGCTGCCCGGGGAGCCGCGGAGCCGCCCCGCAGCCCCGCCGGGCCGGGGCTCCATGGGCACCCGACTCAGGCCCACGGGAGCCTGGAGAAGAGCCTGCGCGGCCTCTGTGTGCAGCACCGGGCAGGGGCACAGCTGCCAGCCCTGCACACTGAGCACCGCGCTCAGGGGGCTTCTCCGGGCTGAGGCTGGGGCTTGCAGGCTGTCCTTACCAGACACTCGCTGAACTTCCACACATTCTGCCTCTTCAGCAGTCTTTCCAGATCCCTTCTCTTCAGGAACTCGGCCACACCAAGCAGCGTTTCCTGAGAAGCCTGGAGAGCAGCAGAGACGTGGAGATGGCCCCACAGCGCAGGGCGCAGGACCCGCGTCCCTGTGCCAAGGCCTGGAGGAGGCTGCAGTCCAGCAGGCGTCAGGGCGGAAGACAGCCCAGCCCCCTGCCAGGGGAACAGCTGCAGCCCACAAGTCCTCACCTGTGCCACAAGCCGCTTCTCATCATGGCAGTGGAAGAAGAGGGGCAGCAGGCTCTGGTGCAGGGGTGTCTTCAGGGCCTTTTTTTCCTTTTCCTGTGGAAGAGTCAGCAATGTTCTGAAGAGCAGTATGGAGATCAGCTGAACCTGCCAATTGTTCTGCATGGAAGAAAGAACAAAAGACCTCAGCATTGGCTGCAAAGGGCTCAGCTTGGCAACAACCTGCAAATCAACAGGGCACAAAGTGTCCGGACAGCACCCAGTGGCCGTGGCTGGGAGCAGTGAGCCTTACGTGGTCAAAGAGTGGCAGGAGCGCCTCAAGCAGCTGCATTGTGATGGGGCCAGGCATCAGCATGTCATTGTCCAAAATGATAAAGCTGAGGAGCATGACTGTCATGAAAACTATCTCTCCATCTGCATCCCACAGGAATTCCACAAGGCTTTCAGTCAGGCTCCACATTTTTTTGGTCTGTGTGGAGCACAAGTTTGTGAAATGCCATCCTGCTGCCTCAAGGCCCAGAGGCCAAAGGCCTGTCCCGAAGCACTCGGGCAGCTGAACTGGGAGGCAGAAGAGCTGAGAGCAGCTGCCCCAGCACCCAAAGCCCTGCCAAGCCCAAGTGACGGCATTCCTCAGCTCAGCCTCAGCCGCTGCCCCCTTCTCACCATGGAGGGCTCCTCAATGAGCTCTAGAAGGGCCCTGAGTGCCAGGCGACGCCTCTCCCTGCACTCGCTCTGCAGCTGCCTTGACAAGATTTTCAGGACTCTTTTAGCACCGCCTTTGCTCAAGTCCAGGAACTGGAGGACCTGAAAGGCACAGGGCAGTGAAAGGGGACCCAGCCGGCAGGAGCCCGGGGCTGCACAGGGCTGGGCCCAGGCAGCAGCACAGGGCGCGGGCACCGTGCCAGGCAGCTTCGGCTCCAAGAGGGCAGAGAGCTGGGAGGCAGCTCAGCCAGGCAGCGCTGGCCATCAGGCTCACCTCCACAAGGAACGCCAGGGCGAGCAGCTCCCAGCGTGGCTCCTGTGTGCTGAGCAGCCGCAGCAGGTAGCGAGCGATCCGGGAACACAAGGGGATGGAGACACAGCACATCTCCCTGACAGGGGAAAAAGGAGCCAAGACTGTGGGCAAGGGGGACAAACCGCTGCCAGGAGTGACTCATGGAGTCTGGTCTTCCCCCAGCATCCTGCAAGGGGCCCTGGGCTATTTGGGAGGCAGCTCCTGGTGGGCACCCTCCTTTCCCAGCCTTTTCCAATCTGCTTGGCCATCCCTCAGTGACAAGGCCCTATGGCCCACAACCTCAGGGACTGCGTGGGGCACCTGGGCACGGAGCACACATGTCAAAAGGCAGTGGGGAGAAGGGAGTCTCACCTGGCCAGCAGACCCACGGCATAGTGGTGGGTGTCAGCACACAGCAGCATGTCCCAGCCACAATTGCGTTCCATTGCCACCACCACCTCCTCGTGCTGCATTCGGCAGAGCAGGGACTTCAGGGTCCTCACTGCAAACCTGCGTGCACAGCAAAGCCCAGGTCACGCTGGGAGCACTGGCTCCCGCCCAGGGACATGGCAGGGACAGGAGGAGTGGGATGGAGCACCTGTTGGGGCTGGTGGCAAGGCCGTATCCCTCATGGCATCCCTTCCAGAAGGTATCGACTTCCTCTGGCATATCCAGAGTACTGAAGAACACTTGGGAGAGAAGATGCCCAAAGAGGTGGGGGAAATACACCATCACCTTATGTGGGACACAGGGCAGGACGATCTTCCACATCACCACAGTTGCCTGCAAAGGACAAAGCCCCCCGAGACAGTGCTCAGTGCCCAGGTGTCCGTGTGGCGGGGCCCGAGCAGGGCAGGGAGAGGCCAGGAGAGACCATGGCAGGGGGAGCACGGGGCCTGGTGGGCCTGAAGCTGCCCCTGGGCCAGGTTCAACCCAGCGCCTGAGGCAGGGAGATGCAGTGGGGGAAGGAGGATGGAGAGCTGCTGGAGAGGCAGCCTTGGGGCCAGCAAAGGCCAGTTGCAGAAACTCACAGCCAGGACAAAGACAGCCGTTTTGTCCCCATCGGAGGTGCACGTGGGGTGCTTGGGCCAGCTCCCCAGCACATTCCGGAGTATCAGCAGCGCCGGCTCCGCAGTCCTGGGTGAGCACATGATGCTCATCCACATGGTCAAAGCAGCTCTGTGAGGTTAGAGCTCTGTCTCAGGGGGGTCTCGGACACAGCACTGTGGCCTGGGCAGCAGTGGGGACCTGAGCTGGCTGCCAGCTCTTCCTCTGCACATTGCCACTCACCAGCAGCAGCCAGGCAGCCCAGCCCTGTGGGGACAGGCCCCTGAGGGGCAGGGAGGGAGCACGGCAGCAGGCTCAGGGGCTGACGTGCCAGGGCTGGGAAAGGCAGCAGCCAGAGGGCCCTGGAAGTCTCTGTTGCTCTGACACCTGGGGCAGGCTGTGCAGGGTGATGGGCTGGTGAGCCCTGAGCCCTCTGGGCAGGTTGGCCCCATACCTGTCACAGGACGGGGCCACACGCAGGAGTGTCATGACCACGTCATTTGGCTGTGCTTCGGTGAGATCCAGCAGGGTCTTGTCCAGCCTGTGCTCAGCAAACTGATTGGCCTGGAGCCACTGGTGGATGTACCTGACCAGGGCGGGCACCTGGAGAAGGCACGGGGAGACTTGGAAAGCTGCCAGAGGGAGGAATGTCCCCAGCTTCCCCAGAGAAGTGCTTCCCTTCCCAGCACACTGCCATGGCCTCAAAGAGTTACAGTGACCAGCAAGAATGGCTTGGTAGACCAAGCAATTCCTGGGAGGATCAAACCCTGGCCACTGGCTGCTTACTTGCTTTGGATTGGAAAAGCCCTCCTCTACGAGCATATCCAGCAGGGCAGCACTGGTCTTGGTTTGGAAGATGTGCGAATATGCTCTGAGCCCCGTGCCCATGGTGCTGGTCTCTTCCTGCCGAATTTTCTTGATGAATTTGCAAACCAGCTGTAGGAGAAGGGCAAGAAGCCGAGGATGTTGCAGGGAATGCTCGAAGCGCAGTGCCAGCAGGCCCAGCCCAGGTGGGGGTGGCTGCAGGTACCTGCGCTGTTCTGTGGAAGAGGCCGCAGGTGCATTCCTGCTCTTGTGTGCGCTGCAGGGCTGCACCTGGCAAAGAGCGAGCGCAGCCAGAGCTGAGGGGCTGCAGGAGAGGCTGGAGAACACAGCCCAGCCCTGCGCTCCCCAGGCAGGGACAGCCCCAGGATGGCCCAGGGGATGGAGCACGGCCCCTGCAGGGTTTCTACCCGGCCCCTCCTCTGTCCTGTCCATGGGAATGGGATGGGATAAAGTGGGATGGGATGGGATGGCGCCAAGCTGGCTGCGGGCACCGACCCTGTGGCCCAGCTCTGCCACTCACCCTCCTGCGGCAGCTCAAACGGCACCACCTCTTTGGTTTGATGTGCTGGGGCAGCTCCAAGGCCTTCTTCCTCCTCTTCCCCCCAGGCCACCTTGGGCGCTTTCAGGGGTCTCTGCTCCATGTTAATGACGGGATTTGTGAGGGCACCTGCAGAAGAGAAGCCTCGGGAAGGCCACGGGTCAACAAGTCCTGTGGTCTGGCCTCGAGGTCAGCTGCAGGAAAAACGCTTCCGAAAGGCTCCGGGTCAGACGGGAACAAGTGTGCTGTGCGGGGGCTCCTCACGGCACGGCTCTGTCCCGTTCTGCCCCGTTGTGTGTTCCCAGCACCGGGCAAGCTTCTATTTCCCACGTGTCACAAAGGGCCCTTGTTCACCAGGTTCCGTTCCATGGCACGGAGACCGTGCTGCAGCATGCCACCCAGGGCCATTGCACACACTGCCTTCTGCCCTGGGGCCACCCCCAGCCCAGCCAAAGTGGCCCAGGCTGGAAGGAATACCTGGCCCCAGGTGTCTAAGACAGCCCGACAGGATCTTTAGGAAGGGCTCAGACCATCAGCAAACGCTGCCCGGCTCTACGGGCAATGTCCTATCCCTATCTCTTTCCCAGAGAGCATTTGAATTTCTAAATGAGAGTCATTTGAAGGGAGGGGATTTACATTTTCCATTTCAGAGAAGCCTTCTGCCTTCATTAGCCAGCACCTCTCTCTTCAAACCAAGACAATTGTTTATCATCTTGCAGATGCGATTGCAGATTGCTGGGGAGCCCTGTTTTACACCAGGGACCTGGAGAACCATTCCCAGCAATTGGGAAAATCCTAGGTGGTCCATCCACCCATAAATGAGGTCTCCAAATGTGCCCCGAAATTTGGTCCGGCTCTTAGAGGCCTAAAAGAGCAAGTCCAAGAGACTTGATGATATTTTTCGGCCCAGAAAGCCCTGCAGCTGATGGCACACTTCACAATCAGCAGGGGACACAGCTTGGCCAAAGCCCAGACCTCTGCTGGGAGCCTTTCTCCTCAAATACCCTTCAGACAAACCTCCATGCAAGTCAGTTGGGAAAGTTTCTTCAAATGATCTATTTCTGGCATATGACTACACAGGGTTATGGGAAAGATTCTAAAGCAGCTGCTGTGGAGTAAAAGAGCTAGCACTAAGAGCCTTTGTCATCTCTTTGTAGCTAAATCCCTCTTTGGGGGATTTGAGGGAGTTTGGAACAAGCTAGAGAGCAGACTTCTGAGTGTTTTAGATGATGCCATTGCTTTTTCTTCTCTGCTACATAGACAGGAAGGGTGAGTTTGACTCACATCTCCACCGCATGGCTCACAAGGCCGCAACACTTGTAGTTACAAGAGCTTTGAAGGATTTCTTGGCCAAGAAGACACTGCCAACAAGGATATTTATGTTTTGCAGCCAATCCTTCAATATTTCGTCTTAGGGGCTCATGCTACAGTATAATCTTCCTCAGCAAATCATGTTACAACACATAAACCTACAGCACTGCATCCTAAGCTTCTTGTTTACCATTGTAACTACTTTTATTTTTTTTAGATCTTCAGCCCTAAAACTCTAAACTTTCCTCCACTTCAACCTTCCTCCCCGTCTCTCTGCTATAATAAACTAGAAATCCACATTCTCGCTTCTAGCACCTAAGTTTGGAAGCCCTTTCCAAGGTCTCCAATCAAATCCTGTGTTTAATTCTAAGCTTTGCTGACAAGACCAAAGGTCTGAGATTTCCCTGCATTTGGGTTTCCAACAACACTGATGCTGTTAGTTCCAGAGTGCCCAGGATCCCTCTTGCAAGTCAACTCTGGCAGGAACAAGGCGGGCAGCTGCCAGGGGGCTGCTTGTGGCCTCTGCCAGCCCATTGCTCAGGGCTTGCCAGCACCCCAGCCCCTCAGGGGCTGCCCCAGCCCGGCCAAGCTGCCCGGCAGCAGCGCCGCAGCCCCACAGCAGCTGCAGAGCAGCCCCATCCAGAGGCACCTGGGAGCCCTCAGCAAGGCAGCCAGCAGCACACGGGCAGGAGGATACGGATGGCGCTTCCTGCCTGGCACAGGGCTTGTGGCCATCTCCAGGCACAGCTCTGGCAGGGATCCCTGCAGCCCCGGCCCCTGCCCAGCCGCTCTGTCACCAGCACAAAGGCTTCAGCAGTACCACCACAGGACAAGGGGCTTCTGGCCATTTTCCCTTTCCCACTGCACGCCTGGGCAGCTTGCTGAGCCAGGGTACCCTTCTCCCCCTCTTCCCCAATGCCCAGAAGACCCTGGGTGGCAAAAGAAAGCTCCTGGGAGTCTGTGTATTATAACACACTCTATATTCATATACTAAAGAAAAAAAAAAAAAACAAACAAAAAGAAGAAAAGAACAATCTTAAAGAAATGGAAAATTCCAGCTGGCTCAGGTGGCCCCAGCAGACAGAGCCTCTGGCATCAGGTCTCTGCAGAGCGGCAGCAGCGCAGCCAGCCAAGCCCCGACAGACGAGGCCAGGTCCTCCATGCCCTGCGGAGCTGATCTTGCAGCCTCTGGAAGAGCAAATATCGCTCACTCTGCAGTGCCTGGAGGACATACAGTGTTTCTAGTGCCACGTCCGACACGGCACTGCTGATGTCCTCTGTCAGCGGTTCAAGGGCTGCAAGAGAGAGGGACAGAACCATGGTGAGATCCCGGATCTGCGGGGAGCCGAGGAGAACCCCCTGTCAGGGCCATCCCAGCCGGCTCTAGCCATGGCCAGGAGGGAGCAGGGACCAAGGGCACCGGCCCGAAGCTGCTGGCCACGAATCCCCAAGGTGGCCCTGAAATCTCTGTGTGCTCTGCCCACCCCGCCCCATATCCGCACAAGGAGCAGAGCCCTCTGCAGCCGGGGCAGGGCTTGCAGCTCCCCCGGCAGTCCCCGCTGTCAGCCCGCTGCCCTCACTCACTCACCAGAGCAGATCAGCTGCAGCTCTTGCTGCTGCCCCCTCAGGTGCCGCCCGGCCATGCCTGTGAACACAGAGCCTGTCACGGCCCCAGCGGCACAGCTCCCTGCCAGCGGCGCTGCCGGCGCTGTGCCCATACGGGCTGCTGGCCAGGCAGAGCTCAGCCCGGCCCTTGCTGCACGCTGCCGCCCCAGGGCACGGCTGCCAGAGGGCGGCAGCAGCAATGCCCAGGCCAGGCGGGGCTCCACGGCGCCCCAGGGCACGGCTGGCACTGCCGGAGCAGCAGGCGGGGCTGGCGCTGCCGGGGTAGCAGGCGGGGCTGGGGCCGAGGCAGCCCGGGCTCGGGACTCACCCATGAACCTGACGGCCGCCTCTCGCAGGGACTCCTGTGGGCTTTGCAGGTAGTGCAGTGCCCTGCGCAGGTGCTCGGCCGCTCGGCTCCTGTCCTCTGCCAGCTGCAGAGAGCGGCAGGAGGGAAGGGTTGGCGCGGGCTCAGCTCCTGGGCCGGGCGCTGCCTGCGCCCACCGCCGGCCTCGCCTGCCCGCCCAGCCCTGAGGCGCGGCCAGCAGCCGCTGGCCAAGGGCTCCCGAGGGGAGGGGCAGAGGGCCGGCTGCTGCCCGGGGAGCCGCGGAGCCGCCCCGCAGCCCCGCCGGGCCGGGGCTCCATGGGCACCCGACTCAGGCCCACCGGAGCCTGGAGAAGAGCCCGCGCAGCCTCTGTGTGCAGCACCGGCAGGGGCACAGCTGCCAGCCCTGCACACTGAGCACCATGCTCAGGGGGCTTCTCCGGGCTGAGGCTGGGGCTCGCCGGCTGTCCTTACCAGACACTCGCTGAACTTCCACACATTCTGCCTCTTCACAGCAGCAGCCGCAGCGCAGGGGGCGCCGGCCCGGCCCAGCCGGGGCTCCCGGCCAGGATCAGCAGCAGCGCCGGCCCCTTCCCGCCTGCTCCTGCCTCGGCTCCCAAGGGCTTTTTCCAGCTCAATTCGGGAGCAGAGCAGCCAGCACCCACACACAGCCCTGACTGCTCAGGGCCCGCCTGTGCTGCCCTGAGCCAGCCCTCAGGGGATGAAAGGATCGGGTTCCAGTGCTGTTTTCAGCGCTCCTTTACTCACCCTGAGCTGACAGCAGGAGGCTGCTGCTGCCTCTGCCTTGGCAATTGGAGATCACGGCTGCTCTTGGCCCTCTTGTGCTTGCCACCTGAATTTTATCAGTACAACTGCACTTCACTCTTTCAATCACTGCTTCCCACTGTGCTTTTGTGATGGTGAACTCAGTGTTTTTGTCACAGGCATCATGATTAGCAGTGACTGAAATGCTCACAAGTCCTTGAGTATTAAGTCGAGGGGAATGAAAGCCTCACAGATCACATTTGCAGCACTCAAACACAGCCCTGCTGCTGGTGCTGTTGAAATACAATCAACTTACAGAGACCATCATAGAAATTGCCTCTGGAGTTGCCAATGAAATGAAAAAATCTATCAGGGGAAAATACAGAACTTGGCTGCCTTCATTGCTTCCTCCGAGCAGCAGAAAATGGAGATGCCCAGAGGTATTTTGCACTGCTGCTGATCCCACTTGGAGCCCAGCCCTCTGCAGAGTCCCAGCGGGAACCCGAGCCCAGCCCGGGGAGCTCCCAGTGTGTCCTGGAGATTCTCTCTGCATTCGGTCAGGCTTGCATTCCCCAGCAAGTCCCCAACAAAACCTCCTGTTCTCTAGGGTTAGAACAGACACAATGAAAAACTCAGCAATGGCACAACTCCCCAGCTCACAAGGAAAAGAAAGGACAAGTTGTCAAGGAATCCAAACATTTGTCTTGCTTTGCTGCAGAAGTCGTGCTGCACTCACAGTGTGGAAAGCCAAGAGAAGCTGCAGTTGAGGGCGCATCTTGTGACAGAAGCTGCACCTCGTTCTCCAGGAAAGGTTCTTGAAAAGGGCAGACAGGAGTGTGGAGAAGATTCCTAGACAATTGAAACAGCCTTCCAGAAGTGAAATGAAAATGGGAAGGAACAATCCAGTATGTTTTCCTCTATTTATTTCTATTCTCCCCTGTTCCATGTTGCACTGCTTCTCCATGCCATGAACTCCAAATGCATCTCACCTCTCAGATGGATGCCTTAGCGAGTTTTAGCCACTGTAATATTCCATGAGCTACACCCAGTTTGCCTTGCCCTGGTTTTGTTGTAAAGCAATGCTGGAGCCATCAGTGCAGCGCTTGGGTCGGCACGAATACTGCAGGCAGGGAATGTGCCCCGCCAGTGTCTCAGCCTCAGCAGGGACAATGCACAGCAGCGAGCGAGGGATTTGCTCCCTGTGCAGGAGTCAGGACTCTGGATCTGGGCTCAGCACGGCGAAGTTCCCGTGCTTGGACAGACTCAGGGGCTGCCCTGAGGGCAACGAACGGGAGAGTTCCTGGCTGGGAGACACCCCAGCAGAGGAGGGGATCTTGTCCCTCCTCGAGGCCCTTTAAGGGTCTCCAGGCCCCTTTGAAGTGAAGGTTTTCTCTTTTGAGGGTTTTTTGGGGAAATCCCACCACTTCAAGGGTGTTTTTTCCTTCCCATTTTAGGGTGTTTGTGGGGCCGCAGCCACACAAGCCCCTTTCAAGGGGGGATCATGACATCTTTCATTGGCATTTTTATGGGACCCCCACTCCAAGGCCCTGTAGGGGATGTTTTGCCTCCCAGGGTGATTTTTGGGGTTGTCTCCACCATTGCCGCTTAAGGGCCCCCACTATGGTCGGGTCCCACTATAATTCTCCTAGAAAGGGCAACACCACTCCCGTTGATTCTGACAATGGAGCCTGGGATGGGGGAGTTGGAGATCCTGGGAATGTTGGCAGTCCCAGGGAGGTTTGGGGGTCCTGGGAGGGTTTGGGGGTACCTGGGTTATGGTGACTCTGTGCTGGGTATAAACTGTTGTGAGGGGTTCCTGGCGGGGTTTTGTGTATACCGGGGATCTTGGGGCATCATGGTGGATTTTTGGGGGTTCCAAAGGAGGGCTTTCTGGGGTCCAACGGGGGGATTAGGCGATGCCAAGAGGAATCCAAGGCTGTTTTGGGATACCTGCCGGTGACAGAGATGGGGATCCCATGCCAGGTATGAACCTTCTCAGGGGGACCTGGAAGGGTGTTGGGACATCCTGTGGGAATTTTGATCTCCTGAGAGGGTTTGGGGGATCTGTATGGGGTTTTGCAGTCTTGGGGAGCTTTTGGAGAGCCCAGGGATGGTTTTGGGGTCCCAGGGAGGTTGGTTTGTTCCACGGGGTTTGGGGTTCCCTGGAGGTTTTGGGGGTTTTGGGGGTACCTTGGCAATGCTGGTGACAGAGCTGGGACCCCGTGCTGGGAATGAGCCCCCTCACTGAGCACAGGCAGCGTCAGCGTATTCAGGGGGATCCTGGGGGCCCGGGGAGTCACCCCAACCCCCAGGGGACCCCAAATGCAAAGGGGCCCCCGAACTCCCCTCAGCGCTGGATCTGCTGCAGGCAAGGGGCACCAGCACTCAGCCCCCAGCCCCCACCACCACAGGGGGGCTGTGGAAGAAATCGGGGGGGGCACGGACAGGTCGGGGGGGACTCCCAAAGTCCTGGGAATGGGGGAACACAGGGGAACTCCCAGGAATCCCCATGTGCGGCTTATGGGGGACCCAGGAGGAGTTGGGGGGGGCTGGGTGGGACATGGGGGACCCCCAGAAGTCTTGGGAGGGTGACCCCCAGGAAGGGTTTGGGGGGAAGCAGATTGGAGCCTCCAGACGCCGAATCCGATGAGGAGAACAACGCCGATGGCAGCGCGGACAGACACAGGGAGCACCAGGGTGAGATTCCCGCTGGATTCCGGCTCTGGGAAGCACGGCATGGTGAGGTGGGGAGGGGAACCCAAAGGGAGGAATAGGGGTTCAGGGGGTCTCTGGGTCAAAGAAAAGGGGGCTCTGGGGGCTGGGAGAGGGGGGATTGCCGTAAGGGGATGCGGGGGTTGTTGGTGCCGGATAAGGGGGCGCAGGGTGGAACCCATGCCCGGGAATGGGGGTGCGGGGGGATGGCGGCGCCAAAGAAATGGGGGTTCAGGGGCCCCTCGGTGCTCCGGAACGGGCGACCCCAGAGTCCCGGTGCCGGGGGTCCCCCTCAGCTCTCGCCGCCCCCCGGGCCCCAGGAGCGCCCCCAGCCCCAGCACTGGAGCCATCGCGCTGCTCTGCTGCGGCCCCGCCCCCTGAGCCGTCTCCGGCCCCGCCATTGGCGCCGCTCTTTGCTGTCTGCCAATGGCGACCCACGTCTTTGGTGGCGTCACTGGTCGCCGGGCGAAGGGAGGCCTGGGGGTGAGGTGCCCCGGCTGGCCGGGAATGGGGTCCGGGGGTCCCCGGGCTCAGGGAAACGGGGGATCCAGGGGCTGCCAGAGGAGGATACCCGGGAAAGGGGGTGCAGGGGGTGTCGGGGTAGGATAATGGGGTTCAGGGGGTCCGGCAGCTGTTGAAGGAGATGCGGGGGGGGTCGCAGTGCCCAGGAATGGGCATTCAAGGGGGTCCCCGGGGGGCTCCCCAAAGCCCCTGCCGGGGGGCAGCAGGAGCTGGCTCAGGAGCTCTGGGCAGAGCAAATGGGGTGACCCCGGCTTGGGGGCACATTGGGGACTCACACACGCCCCCGGGGGGGACACGACCCCCGGGGACCCCCCCTCACCTTGTCCCGCAGGGGAGGCCGAGCCCCAGCCCGGGCAGACGAAGCCCCTGAGCCCCGGCAGCATCTTGGGGGGCCGTGCGGGGCCGGGAGGGGCAGGATCCGGGAAACGGCGGCGACTGCCGGGGGCCGCGGGTGCCTGGGAACCGCGAACGCGGCGGCGGCGTCTGTGACAGCGGCGCGGCCTCAGCTGCCCGAGAACGCGGCCCTGGCTGGGTGTGCGCAGCCTGGGCTCCTGCAGGCGGCTGCACCGGCGATTCACCAAGGGAATTGTTCACGGGACATTGGCCTGCGCAGAGAATTCCTAAAGGTGCAGAGCATTGGCCTCTGCAAAGTTCCTACACCTGCAGAGCATTGGCTTCTGCAAAAGTTTCCCGAATTTCCTTTGAAGGTAAGATTGACTCAAGTTGAACTTCTTGGTTTTGTCTCATCTGCACTCTGAGAGAGAATGCCAAAGGGAAATACAGGATGGGATAGTGCCCGTCCTCTGGTGCAGCAGTTTAGTGGTTTGCCCAGCTGAATGAATGAACAATATATGCTCTACTGACTGTGCTTTTTTTTTGCACTGAAGAAATGCAACATTTTCTAAATGTACTGGTCTATACATTTTTCCCGATAGTGATTGCTTAAACTACTTAAATGTGAACAAGTTCTGTTCAAGTTTCAGTGGGTTGTTATCATCTGGTTATTAAAATTATTGGGGAGATGCCTCTGAATTGCTGCAGCAACCTGGCTGCCCTCAGCTGACATTCTGGCCAGAAGCCTTGTGAGCACATTAGAGAACCCACACAACAGGAATTCCATTCTTGGGGAGGGAAAGTGTTTCCCTATGTCAGGTTGCACAAAGCTCCTGGTCTTGGATAATTCCTGGGATGGCACATCCACTTCTCTGGAGAAACAGTTTCAGTTTTGTTCCACTCTCATCACTGTAAAATATTTCCTCCTTCTAACAAATGTAAATCCCACCTCATTCACTTCAGACATATTGACCCTTGTTCTGCCACTGCAAGATTTGGGAGAATATACCTTTGACCGCTGTTTTTCCATTTTCACAAACCTTGGAGAGGACCCAAACATGTTTGGAGGCCTCATTACATAACCAGCAGGTGGAGGCTGCAAGCTCTGGGCTCAGTGGGGTGGACACGTAGGACAGAACAGGAGTAGCCTGGCAGGGGCTGAAGGGTTGTTTCAGAGAGGCTGGAGCTTTTCTTCCTGGAGGGTAGAGGCATGAGAAGGAAATAATGGCACCAAGGGCAGCTGGGCAGGCCCAGCCTGGGCAGCAGCAGAAAGGAATTTCCCTCCCAGGGCAGGGCTGTGGTGCAGCACGTCCCCAGCAGGAGCCTGGAGCAGCCCCAGGCTCTTTGTGGGCAGGCAGAGGCAGGCAGGAGGCAGAGCTGTCAGCAAAGGAAGGGCCCAGCCAGGTGGGGCAGCCGGGGGATGCCGACAGCCTGCAGGGACAGAGGCGCAGGGCAGGGACACCGTGGGACAGCCTGGGCTGCACAGCGCACAGGGATGGGCAGCAGCTGCAAGACAGCCCTGCCAGAGCCACCTTGGGCAGCACTTTGGCCATGGCCATAAGGGGACAAGTGACCCTTGCAGGGCTGGGGCCTCATTGCCTCCTTGTCCCTGCTCAGCAGCCTGGCAGGGGCCGCCCCATGCTCCTGCCCTTGGCATTGCACATCCCCACATGCCAGTGCCCATCCCGGGAAGAGCCTGAGCAAGGAGGGAGGGACAGGATCTGCCTGGCCAGGGGCTGGGGCTCAGGCCTTGGCCCTTTGCATTCCTCAAACACATCCAGCTTTGCTCAGCACAGAGACACGTTTCCCTTGCTTGTCCCTGCCTGTCATTAGTGCTTCCAGGGTTCTGCTCTACCTGGAACCTGGGGACATTTTCTCAGTCCTGTCCCTCAGTGGGACCCAATAAATCTTCTAGCAAATTCAGTGTTTCAATTAAACTTTGAGTTCTTGAGAAGTTTTTAAACACACTCTGAGGGACTGAGTCTGATGCAAAGAGCAGCAAAGCCCCAGAGGATCATTAAAGTCCCTGTGCTGTGTCTGTGCTGCTGAGCTGGGCCGGGCTCCTGGCCCAGAGGCAGCTCCTGGCAAGGGCAGCGCTGCAGAGAGACAGCTCTGGCCAGGAGCAGCTCCTGTGCACAGCCCAGCAGGATTGGGGCACTGCCAGGGCCCCTCAGGGACACCAGCAGGGCACAGACAGAGCTCACAGGGGCTCAGCACTGGCAGGGGCTGTGGGATGGCCCAGAGGGGGCTGTGTCACAGCAGCACCTCTGGGGCTGTGTCACAGAGGCACAGAGCAGCTGGGATGTCAGCAAGGGGCTGTGTGACAGCACAGAGTGGGCTGTGTGAGGTCACAGATTGGGTTCTGACATCACAGAGTTTGTTGTGTGAGGCCACTGAGCAGCTACAGCGTCATAGAGGGGACTGTGTGACATCACAGAACAGGCTCTGAGACCATGGCATGGCTGCATGACATCATAGAGCTGGCAGTGAGGTCAAAGTAAGTGCTGTGACCTTACAGAGTGTCAGTATGACATCACAGAGAGGGTTTTGTAACATCACTGAAGAGGGTTGTTGCATAACAGAGCTGGCTGTGACATCATAGAGTAGGGTGTGAGGCCATAGAGCAGATCCTGCCATCATAGAAGGTGGCTCTGTGACATCAGGGAGTGGGCTGTGACAACACTGGGTGGCTGTGTAACATCATAGAGCAGGCTGTGACATCACAGTAGAGATTGTGAAATCATAGAGTGACTTTCTGACATCACAGAGACTTCTGTGACATCACAGAGCAGCTGTATCACATCACAGCCTGGCATCTAAGAGTTGGCTCTGGGACATCACACGGGCTGTGTGACATCACAGTGCCTGTGTGACATCACAGGGGCTGTGTGACATCACAAGGATCTGTGTGACATCACAGGGGCTGTGTGACATCACACGGGCTGTGTGACATCACAGGGGCTGTGTGACATCACAAGGATCTGTGTGACATCACAGGGGCTGTGTGACATCACAGGGGCAGTGTGACATCACAGGGGCTGTGTGACATCTCAGGGGGCTGTGTGACATCACAGGGGCAGTGTGACATCACAGAGATGGCTGTGTGACTTCACAGGGGCAGTGTGACATCACGGGGGCTGTGTGACATCACAGGTATCTGTGTGACATCACAGGGGCAGTGTGACATCACAGGGGCAATGTGACATCACAGGGGCAGTGTGAGGTCCCTGGGGAGGTCACTCTGCCCCGGCCCCCCCTTACAGCTCCCCCCAGAGCAGTCCAACCCTGCTCATGCACAGCGGGGTCCCCTGTCCCCCCGGGTCCCCCCGCCCCCAGCCCCGCAGCCTCCCCCAGAGGATGTTCCACGAGATCGACCCCAGAGCCTGACATGGGGACGGGGGCCGGGGCCCTGGGTGTGGCACAGGGGGACAGGGACCCCCCGGCAGCGTTCCCGTGTCCCCCAGGGCCAGAGCCTGGGCCGGGCTCTTTCACCCTGCTACCAACGAGGCCTTGAGAGCGCTGAAAAAATCCCCAGCAAGGGAGCAGCAAAAACCAGACTGAATATTAAGGGACAGCAGCACAAGGTTCCTTGGCAAGAGTCACTCTGCTCCTGACTGGACACTTCAGGCACAAAAAGGAAACAAAGCAACAACAAAACCAAACAGAATCCAAACAATCAAACCAGAAATTTACTGAGAACTGGGGCTTTCATTCCTAAGGAAAAGAACTGTCCTTCTTATCTAGGTGCCCATGGCCAGAATTGGGATTTCACCTCCAGTATTCCCTATTGTGACAGAGTGGAGGAGTTTCTTGGCTCAAGACACTTCATGTGTGGGGAGTGTTGCAGTGTGTTGCAATTTCCTGTTTTAAACTTCCCAGCCCCTTCCCAGGTGTGGCAATATCTCTCTTCCCCTTCCCCTTCCCCTGAGCCCCCTGCTGGGCTGTCAATCAGTCTTAACATTCCAGCAAGGCCATTGTGTGGTTGGTCAGGTTCAAAAGATGCCCCTGTGCCCAGAGGTCATTGGTCTGTCTGGGTGTCATCGTTCCCTGAGACCCTGCCCCTCCCACCTGGTTGGTGGCTCACCTGTCCCTTCCCTCCCCCTCCCCCCGGAGCTTAAAAAGTCACTCAGGCCATGCGGTCGGGATTCTGTTGGAGCTGTTACCTAAGATTCAGACGTCTGTGACCATGGAATAAACTCTTGACATTAACCCTCCGGCAGAATCTGCCTCCTTTTCCTCCTCACCTTAGCCTGAAGCCTTCCCACCTGAGGCAAACGGATTTTCCACAAGCCTGGACTTGTTTGGGCGCTCAGCTGCACCATCCAGCCAGCCAAAAGTGTCTCTGAGGTGAAACACCACAGTTGCTGCCTTTGGCCCAGGAGCAGGGGTCAGACGAGCCCAGGCACAATCTACCTGGTAATATTGGGATCTTATTCCAATAGGGGAGGAAGGGGCAGGTCCAGCCCTGCCATGCCCTGGAACCCCAGCCCTGCCCTGCGCTGGAACCCCAATGCCCCCAGAGCCTCTATGCCAGCCAGCAGTGTCTTCCAGTCCCTGGCACAGCACAGGCAATGCTCCACAGCCGCCTCTGCAGCCCCAGCCCAGCTCCTGAGGGACCAAATGACCCACAGTCCCACCTGGGGGAAGGGCCCAGGGAGACCAAGGGGTATTGAAGGCTGACCACAAGGCAAGCACACATCTTGACCCTACCTCCTCTTGGAATTTCCGTCTAAACACTACTGGAATCCAGGAGTTGGTACCTCTGTGTATGCTTCTCTGTATCCTGTTTGCCTCTCTCTCTTTCTGTCCTTTTCTTCTATTTCGGTCCTTTTGCAAATTTGAGTAATGTAAAATTCAAATAGCTTAGAGTTTGTGAAGTTGAATGGGCCAAGTCAGTGCTTTAAGAAGTGTTCTGTGTTGATTGAATGTCATATTAAATCTTTTGCCAAAAATTCTCTGATTTTCCAAAGTTACCAGTAAAGACTGTTTTGTTGTTTTGAGCTCCTGAGGATCTCTTCTTGGTATTTCTCCAGGAAGTCCAATTCAGAATACAGAAACAATTGTAATTCCTTTTAAATATCTCCTTGACAGAGTTTTCTACTGGATGGCAGTCAGGGCTTGTGTGTCCTGCTTGGCCCAGCCCAGGCAGGGCTTTCCCAGCCCCATTCCGCACTCCATTGCCCAGCTGGAGCCGCTGGTGCCTCTGAGTTGTGCTGCCCCAGCCCCAGGGACGCTCTCCTTGTCTGCCCATTCCCCCACGGTCTCTGGGCAGGGATGGCCTCAGTGGGGGCTGCTGACATCCTCAGCACCTTGGAGGCTGCTGCTGAATTTTCCTGCTCCAGAGGCTTGTTCAGCCTTCAGCTCTTCAGTGCAGGAATTCAGTGTCCCAGGGCTCATTAACATTCAGAACAGCTAAACATGCTAAGCTTCTGGGAATAATTTTATTTAAGCATTCAAATCAAATGTGTGGTTAATTAGTCAGATTTCAGAAGCCAATTCAATGTGAATACCCTGAATTTAAAAAAACAGCAAGAAAATATTTTTTTTAGGTCCTGTAATTTTTTTTTTTTACAAGTAATTCATTGAAATGTGCAATCTCCAATTGACATTGAATTCAAGTACCTCCTCCTGCAGTTTGACTGGGTATGAAAATCAAGACCTTTCACGGCTGACAATCAATCAGACTCTGTCCCTACCCCCACCCCACCATTTTCCCCATCCAAGGCTGGCACTCAGAGCAGCCTTGTGCAAATCTGAGCTCCCTCCAGCCCACACTGGACCTAGCCAACAGACCACAGTTGAGCAGGATATAACTTCATAAAAATTACACCATTAAAATAACAATCACACAATTACAAACTCTTCCCTGAGCTATGTGCAATGTCCCAGCATGTCTGATGAGTCCACTGTTCACAACAGATTTGCATACTAAAATTAATTTTTGACTAATGTGGTTCTGTGATAGATATAAACACAATTAAGTTCTTGTATCAGGCCTCTTGTCCTAGACTGAGGACAGAACAGCTCAAACAATTCCTGATTTGCAAATCTATCAGTGGTGGATGGAGAAGGGAGGTCAGGCGGCTCTTGGTGTTGAGGAAATGCTGAAAGCAGCCTGACTCATTTCATCTGCTCATGCCATGGCTGATCTCCCCTCTTTCCCCTTCCACCCATCGGCTTTTGTCTCCCCCCAGCCCCCTGTGAAGAGCCTGGCTCTGTGTTCTCCATCCCCTCCTCGCTGGCACTGCCAGGCTGGCATGAGGAGCCCCTCAGCCTTCCCTGCTCCAGGCTGGACCAGCCCAGCTCCCTCAGCCTCTGCTCACAGCCCAGGGGCTCCAGCCCCACCTTGCAGGCCCTTCCCAGACCCTGCTTCAGCTGCCAGACATCTTTCCTGCCCTGGGCAACCCAACCCAGGCCACAGTGACCTGGATAATCCACATCCTTGATGTCGTGGTCACACAGCCCTGGCCCCTTGTCCCTATGTCAGGCTCTGGGGTGGATCCTGTGGAACATCCTTTGGTGGAGGCTGTGGCTCCAGGTGGGCTGGGGGGATCCCGGGGGACAGGGACCCTGCTGGGCATGAACAGCATTGGAGTTGTTGGGAGAAACTGTGAGGGGGAGCTGGGGCAGAGTGACAAACCCAGTGACCTGACACAGCCCTGCTGGGATGTCACACAGCCCCTCTGGGATGTCACACAGCCCCTCTGGGATGTCACAGCCTGCTCTGTGATGTCACAGCCCATTCTCCAATGTCACACAGATGGTCTGTGATGTCACACCAGAGTCTGTGATGCCATAGTCTGCACTGTGATGTCAGACCTCTGCTTTTTGATGTCACAGCTGAATCTCTGATGTCACAGAGGCAGACTATGATGCCATGGATGCTCAATGACCTCACCTAACCCACTCTGTGATGTCATAGCCCACTCTGTGACCACATGGTACCAGATGATAAATTGTCTTCACCAGGTGAGCTCACACCTGGAGCTTGTTCTCCACAACCCCAGGCCTGTGGAAACCACACAGTGCCCATTGTGTGAGAAGGGGAACTGGAAGCTCAGCAGCCTCAGTGTCCTGCCAGCTCAGCCAGGCCCACAGGAACATTGGGGTCCACGAGCACCAGGGACCACCAGGGAGACCGCCAGGACAGGAGAATGCATGGGTAAAGGGGAGGGGAAATATATTAATGATTTTGGGGAAATGATTATCATATGTATTTTTAGTCCAGGACAATCAATGAATATGTATGCAAAATACAGAATATAAAGAGAAACTTTCCTGTATTCAGCATGCACAGCTTTGGGAGGAGCTCTCCCCCGTGCATCCAGCTGAATAAAGAATGCTGCTTCCTAATGCTACATTGGGGTTAAGGAATTTTCTGTTTTACCAAATTTTTGGTAACACTCCCACTGCCAAGGAAAGCTCTGTCTGCTGCTGGTCACAAACAGAGAAGGGCTGGGGGCAGATGTGGGGCTCAGAGGCTGCCTGGTGCACAGTGACCATGAAATAATGAAGTGTTCAATGTTCTGTGAAAGAGGGAGGGGCAGCAACAAAGCTTCTTCACTGGAAATAGGAAGGGCAGACTTTGGCCTGTTTAGGAGGCAGATTTGGGGAATACCTAATCAGGTACTGATTGCTTTAAGGGAAACAGCCCTTAAAAACAAAGGGGTCCTGGAAGGACAGACACATTTCAAGAAAGTAATCATAAGGGGGAAGAAGCAGCCTGTCCCAGTGCGGCAGAAGATGAGCTAGTGAGGAAAATGACTGGCCTGGCTGCCCATGGAGCTTTTCTGGAGACTCAGGGGTGGAAAAAGGACCAGCAACTCAGGAAGTATTTAAGGGGTCATACAGAAAGAAAAGCTGAGAGTTGAAAACTCTATTAAAACTTAATCTGGAGGGTTCTGCAAAAAAATAAAAATGTTTTTATAAAAAAAAAATAGCAAAAAGGAGGAGTAGGAGAACCTCTACTCTTTATTGGATGCAGTGGAGAATATAGTAACTAAAGATAAGGAAAAGGCTGAGCTACTTTACCCCCAGTTTGTTTCAATTTTCAATATTAGGAGAGGATATCCTCAGGATAAGTGTTGTCCTGAGCTGGTAGATGGGCACAGTGAGCAGAACAGCCCCTGGAATCCAGGAGGAAGCAGTGGGTGACCTGCTGAGCCACTCAGATGCTCACAGGTGAATGGGATCAGACAGGATCCATCCTAGGGCAATGAGGGAGCTGTGGATGAGCTCCCCAGGCTGCGCTCCATCATTCACCATCAGTGCTGGCTCAGCAGGGAGCTCCCAGAGCACTGGAGGTGCCAGTGTGAGCCCATCCCCAAGAAGGGCTGGAAGGAGGATCTGGGGACCTCCAGGCCTGTCAGCCTGACCTGGGTGCCCGGCAAGGTTATGGAACAGATCACCTTGAGTGCCATCACAGGGCACCCACAGGATGGCTGAGGGGTCAGAGCCAACCAGCGTGGATTTCAGTATCTGCACTGATGATCAGCATAAGGGGATTGAGTCCAGCATCAGCAAATTTGCAGATGACACCAAGCTGAGTGTGAGTGTGGATCTGCTGGAGGGTAGGAGGGCTCTGCACAGGGCCCTGGACAGAGTGGATCCTGAGAACAAATCCAGCAAGGTGAGGTTTAACAAGTCCAAGTGCCGGGTCCTGCACTCTGGCCACAACAACCCCTGCAGCATGACAGGCTGGGGACAGAGGGGCTGGACAGCAGCTGTGGGATCTCAGTCTCTCAGAACTGGGGTGCAGGGTGAACAAGACCCCCCCTGGGGGGCTCGGGAGTCCTGGAATGCTGCCAGAAATGTCTGGTGGCTGGACTTTGATCCCACATGGGAGATGACATCAGTATGAGGACGGGAGGATTTCACTGGGGTGAATGGTGAAGGGACAAGTTAATTGGAGTGTGAGATACAGGGTTTAAGATCCCTGTACAGGGGGGTCTAGAGAGGCAAGATGGAGGGATTGGGGCGTGCCCTTCTCCTTCCTCTTCTTCCTCTAGGCCTCCATCTTCTGTGGTGGAGTTGGCACTCCGGGATTGGACCTTACTAGGGGAACACTGGTTAATATGAGTAGAGGGTATTGGAGAAAAATGATAAATATTGTATACGTAACTCCGGGTATAAAGATAGGTGACCGCCCCAGGGGCTTTCAGTGTGTGCCCATGGCTGACTGCTGAGCAGAACTCTGTCAGGCCAAGAGAAAATCTTTTAGATAAGCAATTAATAAACACCAAGACCAAGAACAAATCTGAAGCTTCCTCTCGTCCTTTCGAACCCGGGGGCCCAAGGCCATCTTTGGGCTTTTCCCCAGACCATCTAAACAGCCGAGAAATCCAAGAAGCAGCCAGGCAGAAAGGGACCCGGGGGCACTGATGGACAGCAGGCTGGACATGAGCCAGCAGTGTGCCCAGGTGGGCAAGAAGGCCAATGGCTCCTGGCCTGGATCAGGAATGGTGTGGCCAGCAGGAGCAGGGCAGGGATTCTTCCCCTGTGTTCAGCACTGCTTGGGCAGCATCTCGAGTGCTGTTTGTAGTTCTGGGTTCCCCAATTTAGGAAGGACATGGAGGGGCTGGAGTGTGTCCAGAGAAGGGCAACAAGGCTGGTGAGGGGTCTGGAGCACAAGTCCTGTGAGGAGTGGCTGAGAGAGCTGGGGTTGTTTATCCTGGAGATGAGGAGGCTCAGGGGAGACAAGACGGTGTCAGGGCACAGGTTGGACTTGATGATCTCCATGGCCTGTTCCACCCTTGCTGATTCTGTGACTCTCTGAAGCCACCCTTGGAGCAGTTGCAGGATGAGCCCTGGGCCTCCTCTTGAGAAGCTCCAGCAGCCCCAGTCCCTCAGTTTCTCCTGCCAGCCCCAAAGCCCATCCTGTCAGTCCTGCAGAGCCTCTGCAGCTCCTCCTCACTGCCCAGAACAGGGGGCCCCAGAGCCAGACACAGCAGCCCAGATGTGCCCCCCTGGCCTGGGGTGCCTCTGGCAAGGGAGCAGCACCAGGCACTGCAGGAGCCTGCAGACAATTCCTGCAGCACTTGTAGGATGATCCTGCTGCCCAAGGGACGTTCCCATGGGGCCAAGTCAGGAACTGCAATGGGGAGTGGGGCCAGAGAGGGAAGGGCAAACAGGGATGGGCTGTTTGCAGGGCAGGGAAGAGGGGTGGGCAATAGGAAGGAATTTGTACCAGTGAAGAGTAAAGAAATCAAAGGTGAAGCCAAGGAAATGCTCAGGGCAGTTTGGGGGTGGCTGCCACGCAGCCCTGGCTCTGAGCAACAGCGTCTGCAGTGGGACAGGAAACTCCCAGCTGATGGGAACAAACTTTCTGGCTGACTGCAGAGGCCAGGACAAAGCCGAGTGGTTTCCCTGGTGTCCCCCAGCCCTTGCTGGCCCCAGGGGCTGATGGCATTTGTGCTCCCTCAGGTTCATGTCCCCACACCAACAGCATGGGGGTGCTCCTCCTGCCTGCTCTGTGCAATGCAAACAGGGGCTCCTGAGCCAGTGCTGCCAGGTCTGTGCCTGCAAGGATGGGGCACCTGTGTGAGCTGGGGGAGAGGCCAGGGCTTCAGAGGGGGGATGTTGTTGGCAGCTCCATGAGGATGCTCTGGGACGCTGCCCTGGGCTGTGCAGCGCACTGGGGATGGATCAGCCCCTGCTCTGCTGCTCCTTCCTGTCTGCCCCAGGGCCCTTGCAGAGCCCCAGCCATGCTGTTTGCCCCCAGCCTGCCCACGGCCAGCCTGGGGCTGCTCACGGGGGTTTTCTGTGCTGGGCATTGGCCTGGGCGTGTTCTTGAGAGAGCCTGGGCAAGGAGCCTGGAGCCCCCAGGCCCTGGCCTGAGGCGTCAGCGCTGCCCCAGCAGTGCCCATGGCCTGTCCCTGCTGCAGCCCCGGCACTGCCACCCCCAGGGCTGTGCCCGGCCCCGAGAGCACTCAGGCCCTGCAGCAACACCAGGGCCACCACGGCAGCGGGGCAGGGCCACGGCAGCAGCACTGGCAATACCAAGTGCTGCTGCTGCTGCTGGGCACAGCTGCTGGGCCAGCCCTGATCTGCCCCCAGCTCTGCACACAGACATTGCTGCTGCAGCTCCAGAGAAGGCAACAAAAGGGCATCTCTGCAGAAAACCTTGTTGGGAGAAATCATCATTTCATTTAAAGGCACCAACTCTACAGCCCCTCATTGCCACAGTCTGTGGCCACAGGGATGGTGGAGAGGAACAAAATGACCAATGCAACAAACAATGACATTTCTTTTTGGACAATAAGAAAAAAGTAAAACAAAGGTAAAGAAACTCTAAAATGAAGCCAACAAGAAGCAGCAAAGATGACTTTGATTGCAAGTTATTTGCAGATATTGCCCAGCAGTTTAATGTTTTTGAAAGCATGCAGTCACCAGTCTCCTCACAGCAGCCTTGAGCTCCTGGTTCCTCAGGCTGTAGATGAGGGGGTTCAGGGCTGGAGGCACCACTGAGTACAGAACTGACAGGGCCACATCCAGGGATGGGGAGGACATGGAGGGGGGCTTCAGGTAGGCAAATGTGCAAGTGCTGATGAACAGGGAGACGACAGCCAGGTGAGGGAGGCAGGTGGGAAAGGCTTTGTGCCGTTCCTGCTCAGAGGGGATCCTCAGCACGACCCTGAAGATCTGCACATAGGAGAAAACAATGAAGACAAAACAGTCAAGTGCTAAACAGGCACTGACAGCAATGAGTCCAACTTCCCTGAGGAGGGATTTGGAGCAGGAGAGCTTGAGGATCTGTGGGATTTCACAGAAGAACTGGCCCAGGGCATTGCCATGGCACAGGGGCAGGGAAAATGTATTGGCTGTGTGCAGCAGAGCATTGAGAAAGGCACTGGCCCAGGCAGCTGCTGCCATGTGGGCACAAGCTTTGCTGCCCAGGAGGGTCCCGTAGTGGAGGGGCTTGCAGATGGACACGTAGCGGTTGTAGCACATGACGGTCAGGAGATAAAACTCTGTTGAAATGAAGAACAGAAAGAAAAAGAGCTGAGCAGCACATCCTGAGTAGGAGATGTTCCTGCCATCCCAGAGGGAATTGTGCATGGCTTTGGGGACAGTGGTGCGGATCATGCCCAGGTCACTGAGGGCCAGGTTGAGCAGGAAGAAGAACATGGGCGTGTGCAGGTGGTGGCCGCAGGCTACGGCGCTGATGATGAGGCCATTGCCCAGGAGGGCAGCCAGGGAGATGCCCAGCAAGAGGCAGAAGTGCAGGAGCTGCAGCTGCCGCGTGTCTGCCAATGCCAACAGGAGGAAGTGGCTGATGGAGCTGCTGTTGGACATTTGCTGTGGCAGCACATGGGCACCTGTTCATGGAGAAAGGGACAGTGATGAGTCAGAGGAGATATCTGTAACCAAAATCAAAGGCATTTCCCATACACCCTCCACTGTAACACGCACAGACACTGTTTTGTGTTTAAGAGTTGTGAGGTTTTCTTTTTGAGCTCTGCCCCTGTCTGTCCTGCTCTTCCATATCAGATACACTCAGCGTTTCTGCTGCCCTCTGGCAGAACAAAGTGAGTTCCCTGCAGCCAGATGGTGAGTGCAGACTGGGAGCAGATGATCTGTCACTTCATTCTGTTTTGAGTTTCTCTGGGCTTTCAATTTCTTAAATGGAGAATGTTCACACTCCCAAGTTTCTCCTACCAACCGTCAGGTACTGCTGAGAGCAGATGGATCCACCACAGCCCAGCTCCAGTTTTGTAGCCAAGGACTCACGTTGCTCATTCCACCAACCCATCAGCACTTTCAGTGTCACAACACCTCTGCCTTTCCCCATCAATCCTATAACTCAAAGTTGTTCTAGGATAGGTTTGCACCCTCGATTGAGGCTCCCAGCTTGGGCTGAAATCTCAGAGAAACTCCCAGGTGTCCTTATGCTGGCATTGGATGAAGGGAGATGCAGCTCCTTCCCTGGCTGCCCTGACAGCATTGCCCAGAGCTGGGCACTGGGCACAGCGTCACCCTGAGCCAGCGGTGCCCCCTCCAGAGCCCCCAGGGCCGGGCAGCTGCTCCCAGCCCTGTGCTCTGCAGAGGGAACTGGGCCCGGGGCTGCAGAGCTGCCCCACGGCTCTGCTGCAGCTCTGCCTGCACAGGAGGGGCTGCATGCCTTGGAGCCCCGGCCCTGAGGGCAGAGGCTGGGCTGGGGCACAGGAGGGAGGGGGCTTGTTCAGAGGGAGAGGCTGCACTGGAGGGGATCCTGTGGGCATCTCTAAACTCTCCCTGCCACAGCATTGCTGGGTTTTGTTTCCTCTCATTGCCTGATCTTCTCTCTGCTTCCTGCAGATTTTCCTCCTGCAGGTGTTTCCCAGTGCCTGATCTCTCTGTGCCAGCACTCACAGACCCCAAATCTCTGTGCCCTCTCCTTGGCCCTACAGAACCCTGCCTGTTTGCAGGGCACTGGCTGGGGCAGGTTCTGTTTGGAGGTGGGAGAAAGGACAGCTCAGACTGAGCCTGATGGCTCCAGCAAAGGGGATGCTGGTGCTGTGCTTGGGCAGAGTGGCTGAAAGCACATTAGGGATCTCCTGTGAATCTACAGAACATAAAAATAACAGTTCCAATGTCTTGGGAACTTTTAAAATTTCATAATTAATAATTCATAATCAATCTTTAATGTTAATCCCCCGCTCCCTGCCATTCTCCGATATTAGGAAACTGAATACAAAGTCTTTGGAAATGTCCTAATTTTTAATGAAATCCTTGTATTGGAAATATTTTATGACTGACAAGCATTCCTCAGCATGTCAAAGCTTCATGAGCATTTCACCTCCCCTGCACCAGAAATATTCAGTCTTTTACTCACAGAGTCTGCAGGCATTGGGATGTTCCAGCTTAGGAGATCACTCCAGGAGCTGCAACTGCATCCTCCTGCAGCCAGAGGTTCCTGTGCCAAGGGCTGGCAGTGATTGTGCCCCAGGCACTTCTCAGCACCTTCCCAGCCCTGACTGATTGAAGCTCTCTGTGCCTCTGTGCTGTTCCCAGGGTGGCTGTAGGCAGTGCCTCAGCCCTGCTGGGCTGGGAGAGGAGCTGCTCCTCAGGAGAAATGTCTTTTTGAAGCTCTTCTTGGTTTGCAAAGAGCTGCCTCTGGGCCAGGAGCCCAGCCCAGCTCAGCAGCACAGACACAGCACAAGGACTTTAATGACCCTCTCGGGGCTTTGGTGTTGTTTACATCAGACTCAGTCCCTGAGAGAGTGTTCAAAAAACTTCTCAAGCACTCAAAGTTAAATTTAGACTCCAAAGTTTCTTGAAGTTTTTATGGGTCCCACTGAGGAACTCAACTCAGAAAGTGTCCCCAGGTTCCAGTTAGAGCAGAACATTGGAGGCAGTGATGACAGCTGGGGACAAACAAGGGAAAGCTGTCTCTGGTGCTGAGCAAAGCTGGATGTGTTTGAGGAATTCCAAGGGCCAAGGCCTGAGCCCCAGCCCCTGGCCAGGCAGATCCTGTCCCTCCCTCCTTGCTCAGGGCTCTTCCCGGGATGGGCACTGGCATGTGGGGATGTGCAATGCCAAGGGCAGGAGCATGGGGTGGCCCCTGCCAGGCTGCTGAGCAGGGACAAGGAGGCAATGAGGCCCCAGCCCTGCAAGGGTCACTTGTCTCCTGCTCCTGCCTCAGGCCCAGGGCCAGCAGCCATGGCCAAAGTGCTGCCCAAGGTGGCTCTGGCAGGGCTGTCTTGCAGCTGCTGCCCATCCCTATGCCCTGTGCAGCCCAGGCTGTCCCACGGTGTCCCTGCCCTGAGCCTCTGTCCCTGCAGACTGTCGGCATCCCCCGGCTGCCCCACCTGGCTGGGCCCTTCCTTTGCTGACAGCTCTGCCTCCTGCCTGCCCCTGCCTGCCCACACAGAGCCTGGGGCTGCTACAGGCTCCTGCGGGGCGATGTGCTGCTCCACAGCCCTGCCCTGGGAGGGAAATTCCTTTCTCTTTGGGTCCTGTCTGGCCCTCCCTATCTGTCCTTTGCATTAATTCTTTCTTTGTCTGTCTGTTCTCTACCTTGTCAAAAGGATCCACCATCTCTGAAACCACCGTTCAGTCCCTGCCAGGGCTCTCCTCTGCTGTCCTCCTTCTCCACCCCACTGAGCACAGAGCTCCACTGTCCCTGTACAGTGCTCATGTGCTTGAGGCCTCCAAACCCCATCTTGGGAGATCTCTCAGCCCTCTCCAAGGTATTGGCAAATGAAAACATTCTGCTCATAGTCTAAGAAAATCACCTCAGGACAAGACCAGTCAGGCCTGTGTGTCCTGGCTACTTTTGCCTTGGAGCAATCCTTGGATAGATGGAATTTTTTAGGCCAAATTTCAGTTTTGCCCATGGGCACTTTGATGTGAACAAGGATTCTCTTCCATTGGAAGGAAAACAGAGGGCCAGTGTTTCAGGGGCAGATGAGCAGAGGCCACAAGGAGCAAGGTGAGCCAGACCTTTCTGGAATTGCAGCTTGTGCCTGAGAGAAATCCTTGGATACACAGAATTTGGGAGGTGGAATACAAGTTTTGGCCACTGGTCCCTTGATGAAAAGGCCATTTCTTTTCCATCTGAAGGAGAGCAGAGAGCCCCAGGGTTTGATGGTAGATGAGAAGCAGCCCCTGGGAGGCCAAGCCAGCCAAACTTGTCTCTCCTGGCAGCTTTTGATTGGGAGCTGTCTTTGGATACATGAAATTTAGGGGCCAAATCTCAAATTTGGCCATGGCCCCTGGACGAGGAGACTGTTCTATTTCCATGGGAAGGAAGGCAGAGAGCCCCAGTGTTTCAGGGGCAGATGACAGGTGGCCATCAGAGCCCACAGTGCCAGCGAGAGCGGGCAGGTTTTTTCTGGGAGAAACCTTTCATGTAGTGAATATTTTAGGAGGAGTAGCAATTTTGGCCGTGGAGGAATAAGAAGATTCTTTTCCATAGGAAGGAAAGCACAGAACCCCAGTGCTTCAGGGGCTGATGAACTGCAGGCACCAGAGACCAAGGCCAGCCAGACCTGTCTGTAATGGAAGCTTTTGTGTAGGAGCAATAATTGGATATAGGACTTTTGGTCGTGGAATCCCAATTTCAGCCATGGGCACCTGGAGAAGAAGGATGGTTCTTTTCCCTTAGGATGGAAAGGGCAGAGTCCCAGTGTTTCAGGGCAGAATTCAGGCAACCACCAGAAGCCAAGGCCAGCCAGACCTGCCTGTACTGGGAGATCTTGTCTGGGAGAAAAAACCCTTGAATGAAGGAATTTTGGAGGACAAGTACCAGCTTTGGCCATGGGTGCCTGTGCAGGAGGGACAGCTCTTTTCCATAGGAAGGAAAGCACAGAGCCTCAGTGTTTGAGGGCAGGTGAGACCCATCTCTCAGGAAGACTAGGTCAGCCAGACTTGTTGGTAATGGCAGCTTTTGTCTGGGAACAATCCCTGGATATTGGGAAATTTGGAGGGGAAATCCCCTTTTGTTCATGGATGCTTGAATGAGAAGAGCAGTTCTTTTCCAATTGAAGGAAAGCCCAGAGCCCCAGAGTTTCAGGGGTACATGAGAAGAGACCCCCGACATGCCAAGGGCAGTTGGACCAGTCAGGCCAAGCCAACCAGACCAGTTCCCTGTCCCCTTGTTTCCATGGGGCCCTGCAGTGTCACAGTGAGGTGTCATATTGGATCCTTGGTTCCATGAGGCCCAGATGCGTCACACTGGCCTCTGGTTTCCATGGGGCTCCAGAGTGTCACAATGGTCCCTTGCTTCCATGAGGCCTTGCAGTGTCACAGAGGTCTCCTCGGTGCCACAGTGTCACAATGGACCCTTGGTTCCATGGGCACTCAAAATGTCAGAATAGTCTCCTTGATTCCATGAGGCCCTGCAGAGCCCCTTGATTCGACAAGGCCTCCAAGTGTCATCATGGCCCCCAGGATTCCATGAGGCCCCACAATGTCCCAATGGACTTTGGTTCCATGGGGTCCTGCAATGTTCCATGGATCCTTAGTTCCATGGGGCCCTGGAGTGTCACAATGGCCTCTTGGTTCCATGGTGACCTTCCTTGGTTCCATGGTGCCACATAGTGTGCCAACAGCTCCTTGGCCTGCCAAGAACCCACATTGTCACAATGGTTCCTTGCTTGCATGAGGCCTGTGGTGTCAGAATGGTCTCCATGATCCCGTAAGGCCTTGCCATGCCACAACAGACCATTGGCTTTATGCAGCCCCATAGTGTCACTGTGGTCCCCTTGGCTCCACAAGGCTCTGAAGTGCCACAATGGCCCTTTGGTTCCACAAGGCCTCCAAGTGTAAAAATGGCCTCCATGGTTCCATGAGGCCCTGCTGTGTCACAATGGCTCATGGTTCCATGAGGCCACACAGTTTAACAAGTGACTCTTGGTTCCATCAGGCCTTGCTGTGTCACAATGGCCCCTTGGTTCCAAGAGATTCCTCAGGGTCACAATGGTCTCCTTGGATCCGCAGTATCACAATGGACCATTGGTTCAATGTGGTCTCAATGTGCCAAAATGGATTTTGGTTCCATGGGGTTCTGCTGTGTCACAATGGACTCTTTGTTCCATGGGGTTCCACAGTGTCACAGCTGACTCCTTGGTCTGTGAAGAACCGCAGTCAGCAAATCTCTGAAATATCAGAACAAGACTCCATAACACTAATTTGCTATTTCAGAGGGTGTCATTTATTCAGGCCTGAGGTCTGGTGAGGGATAACTCCCAACCCTACATGGACATGTAATTCTACCAGTGTGTTGCTTATACACATTCACTAAATGTGAATTACAATTTACCCATTTCCATAAAACCCACCCCAAATTCCCAGATTCACTCCTTGATTCCTCTATCCCTGCACCCTTGAATCAGATGTCTTCTTCTTCTCTTCCACTCATCCTTGCTGGGAAAGCAGCCCCTGCATGCCTTGTTCCTGTGCTGAAAGTTCACAGGCAGGGTAAAAATGGAATGAAACCTTTTGGTATCAGCCCCAGGCTCTGTGTGGGCAGGCAGAGGCAGGCAGGAAGCAGAGCTGTCAGCAAAGGAAGGGCCCAGCCAGGTGGGGCAGCCGGGGGATGCTGACAGCCTGCAGGGACAGAGGCGCAGGGCAGGGACACCGTGGGACAGCCTGGGCTGCACAGCGCACAGGGATGGGCAGCAGCTGCAAGACAGCCCTGCCAGAGCCACCTTGGGCAGCACTTTGGCCATGGCCATAAGGGGACAAGTGACCCTTGCAGGGCTGGGGCCTCATTGCCTCCTTGTCCCTGCTCAGCAGCCTGGCAGGGGCCGCCCCATGCTCCTGCCCTTGGCATTGCACATCCCCACATGCCAGTGCCCATCCCGGGAAGAGCCCTGAGCAAGGAGGGAGGGACAGGATCTGCCTGGCCAGGGGCTGGGGCTCAGGCCTTGGCCCTTGGAATTCCTCAAACACATCCAGCTTTGCTCAGCACCAGAGACAGCTTTCCCTTGCTTGTCCTCAGCTGTCATCACTGCCTCCAATGTTCTGCTCTAACTGGAACCTGGAGACACTTTCCCAGCCGTGTCCCTCAGTGGGACCCATAAAAACTTCAAGAAACTTTGGAGTCTAAATTTAACATTGAGTGCTTGAGAAGTTTTTTGAAGACACTTTCAAGGACTGAGTCTGATGTAAACAACACCAAAGCCCTGAGAGGGTCATTAAAATTTTCCAAGTCCTGATATGGAGAAAAATTTCAAACACCTTGAAAAAAAATACACATTCCTGTTTTAAAGGAAGTATTTTATTTTATTTCTCTTTAGAGCAGAGTTGATTGCAGCATTCTGTGATTGATGTTGACCCAGGGTCTCTCCTCAGCAGCTCTGGCCTGCTCACAGAAGCTGTGCCTGGAGCTCTGACCCAGTGTGGACAACCTTGCTCCCCATTGCCCAGCCCCATCCTGTCTGTCCTCACTCCCCTGGGACCTGCTGTGCTTGGAGAGCTGGCTGCCCTCAGCCTAAGAGGGGTTTTCCCTTTTTGGGGTTTTTTGAAGCAATCTGAACCTCCTGAGTTGCCCCACTGCAAACAGACACACTGCTCAGGTGTGTGCCAGCCCCAGGGGCCACCAAAGCCACTGCAGAGCTGCCCTGGGCCAGCTGTGAGGGTGGATCATCAGCCCAAGCTGCACTGGGCCACCGCAAGGGGCTGTGGCCATGGGCACTGCACTGACCCCACTGCTGGGTTTGGCTGCCACGGCCACCCTGAGAAATTAAACTGTCCTTGGAAACACTGGGGAGGACTGGTGTTATGAATGAGAAGCTTGACTAGGCCAATATTCAAGCAGCAATCAATTTATTGATTATTATGGTAAAGTATGAGCCATACAGCGCTGGGTACAGTGGGGGAAGTTTTCCCTCCAACTGCACACCGATAATTGATGGTTACAGGTATTTATAGGGGTACTCATCAGCTTTTTTTTTCAGCAGTTTCTATTTCCAATCTTTTACTCATCAGCAATTTTTATTCCAAATTATTACATCACAATTCTATACACTATTGTGATTTTAATTTCTCAGGATGTATCTCAAAGGAGTATCTCCAGATGGTGACGGTCCAGTTTCCGAAAGAAGAAAGACGAATCCCATCTGATGGGGTCCGGCTCCCCAGATGTGTGTCCACCTTTTAATTGCAAAGATTATAAATCTCATAACAGTGATATCTAGCTTCCCTTTGGTCAAAACCATAAACCCTTGAGGTGATGTTCATCTTCCTTTCTCAAGGTGTTTTCCTCTGCTTTAATAAGGCATGAGATAAGCATATTTCCTTTATATATATTCCAAAGCTATAATTTCAAGGATACAAGTAATATTCTAAAATTATACTTCAAAAGGTTATTATTGCAGAGCTTGTTATGGATTAAATGCAAGCAAAGAGCAACATCTTTAACACCTTAATTCCAATGCTCCTAAATCAACCAGGGTTAATTGCAAACAAAAGATAGGTTCAAAGGCCTTTTTCCATGCTTTATTCTCCTCAGTTATTATTAGAATTCACAGCTCTCCCATTGTTGGGGTCCACAAATTTCACATTCACAACTACACACATCACCTGTTTGTACCTGTCACGAAACATGATTTTGTATTTCACACCACCTGTATGGTCTCAGACAGTCCCAGTATATCCCAGTTGCCATATCTGAAACATTCTCGTAGACATTGCCAGGCACTCCCCGTTACCTCAGCGTGGTTCACTTGCCCCCCGTTTTATCCCAGTTGCTCCCAGTTCCTCTGATTATGTCCCCAGTTGGCTCCCAGCATGGGCCTGGTAGCTCCCAGGAACCCCCAGTCAAGGTCCAATCACACCCACTCTGCTCCCAGTATGATTGTAGCCACTCCCAGTATGATCCCATCATTCCCAGTCTGATACCAGTGCCCCAGTGTGATCCCAGTTGCTCCCTGTAAATGCCAGCCTGATCCCAGTAGCCTCCAGTGTGATCCCAGTGACTCCCTGTCTCTCCCAGTATATCCCAGTCACCCCCCCTCTGCATGCTCCCAGTCACTCCCACTTTCTCCCAGTTGCTTTCAGATCAATTCCAGTTGCTCACAGCCACTCCCAGTCAATCCCAGCATGATTCCAATCACCCTCAGTGTGATCCCAGTCTAACCCAGCATGGACCCACCTGCTCTCACTGTGATCCCAGCATGATCCCAGTTGTCCCTAGAATAGTCCCAGTCCCTCCCAGCATGGTCCCAGTCACTCCCAGTTGTCCCCAGCATGGTCTCGGCTGTTCCCAGTGTGGTTCCAGTCCCCCCACTGTGGTTACAAACACTCCCAGTTTATCCCAGTTGCCCCAGTAAGGCTTTAGTTACCTGAGAATGATCCCAGTCTTTCCCAATTACTCCCAGTTGCCTCCAGCATGATCCCAGTTTCTGTCAGTTGCCCAAAGTGTAGTCCCAGTTGCTCCCAGTATGAACCCAGTTGTAGTCTCAGTCTCCTCTGCATGGTTCCAGTTCCTTCCAGGTGATCCCAGTTGTCCCCAATGTTTTCACATTTTCCTCCCAACATGGGCCCAGTAGCTCCCAGTAACCCCCAGTCAGGATCCATTCACACCCATTGCAATCCCAGTGGCTCCAAGAATGATCCCAGCAACTCCTGCTACAATCCCAGTCAGTTTCACTATGATCCCAGTTGCTCCCAGTCACCCCCAGTATGACCCCAGTCACTCCCAGATCCTCCCAGTGTTATTCCAGTCATGGTCAGAGTGACTCCCTGTCACTCCCAGTGTGGGCCCAGTTGCTCCCATTCACCTCCAGTATGGTTTCAGTCATGGCCAGCACCTTTCCAGTCACTCCCAGTCTGGTTCTAGTAGGATCCCAGTCACTCTCAGGTACTCCCAGTACTCTTCCAGTCACACCCTGTATGATCCCAGTCAGTGCCATTGTGATCCCAGTATGACCCCAGCATGGACACAGCTGCTCCCATTATCTCTCAGCACGGTTCCAGTTGCTCCCATTTACCCCCACTATGGTTTCAGTCTCTCCCAGTAAAACCCAGCTGCCCCAGCATGTTCCCAGTCACTCCCAGTTGGCTGGAGTGGCTTCCAGCCTGATCCCAGTTGCTCACAGACACTCCCAGTCACCCTCAGTGCAGTCCCATTTGCTGAAAGTGTGATCCAGTATGATCCCATTCTCCCCCAGTGTGGGCCCAGCTGCTTCCACTGTGATCCCAGTAGGATCCCAATTGACACCAGCATGGTTCCAGTTGCTCCCCGTTCCTCCCAGTGTGATGCCAGTAGTACCCAGTTGCCCCTGCTCTAGTCCCAGTCACTCCCCAGATGATCCCAGTCCCACCCAGCATGGTCCCACTCACTCCCAGTGGCTCCCAGTGTGGTCCCAGTTCTCCCCAGCATGGTCCCAGTTGTTCCCAGTGTGGTTCCAGTCATTCCAGTATGGTTCCAGACACTCCCAGTATATCCCAGTTGCCCCCAGCATGTCTATAGTCATTTCCAGGCACTGCCAGTGGCCCCAGTAAGGTGTCAGTTCTCCCAGTATGATCCCCCAATCATGCCCAGTATATCCCACTTGCTTCCAGCATGCATCCAGTCCTTCCCAGTTCCTCCAGTTTACTTGCAGCATCATCCTAGTTTCTCTCAGTTGCTCCCAGTAGCCCAAAGTGTGATCCCAGTCGCTTCCTTTCAGCCCCAGTATGATCCCAGTAAGCTCCAGTTTGATCTTGGTCACATGCCAGCCCTCCCAGTGTGGTCCCAGTATAATCCCAGTTGCTTCCAATCTTTCCCAGTATGGTCCCAGCTGCCTCCAGCATGGTTCCAGTTGCTTCCTAGATCAGCCCAGTCAGTCCCAGTATGATGCCATTTGCTCCCAGCATGCTCCCGGTCTGCCCAGTATGGGGGATGATGTGCAGGGTGTGTTCCCAGTCACTCTCAGATCCTCCCAGTATTAGTCCAGTCTCTCCCAGTATGATGCAAATATGGTCCCAGTGTTCTCCCAGTCCCTGCCAGAATAAACCAGTTTTGTTCTACATGGTTCACGTTGCTCTCCCCCTCTTTCATTCCAGTCACTCCCAGCATGTCCCAGTGTACCTCAGTTCCCTCCAGCATCTTTCCAGTTCCTTCCAGTATGATCCCATTTGCTCCCAAGCACTCCCAGTCAACCTCAGTGTAGTGGCACTAACTGCCAGTATGATCCCACTCACCTCCAGCATGATCCCAGTTCATCCCAGTATAAGCCCAGCAGTTTCCAATCCCCCCAGCATGCACCCAGTCACTCCCAGTTCCTCCCAGTTGCTCCTAGCATGTTCCCAGTTGCTCAGAGCTGCTCCCAGTCACCCTCAGCATAATCCCAGTCACTCCCAGTATATCCCATTTGCCCCTAACATGGTCTCAATTGCTCACTGCCAGCTCCTACTCACTCCCAGTATGATCCCAGCATGATCCCAGTGTCCATCAGTGTGTTCACAATCTGCCCTGATATGGCAGTATGATCCCAGTATGATGTCCATACAAACCCAGTACCATCCCAGTCACTCCCAGTACGATCCCAGTATGGTGTCAGTACAAAGCCAGTACAGCCCCAGTCACTCCCAGTACGATCCCAGTGCAGCCCAGTCCCTGGCAGTGCTGCCACTGCTGGGATCCCCCTGCCCTGTGTGCCTTCCCCCGCGGCGGATGTGCCGAGAGGAGCCCCAAGGGCTGGCAGTGGCCAGGCAGGGTCCCCAGCAAGGCCCAGTTGGGATGTGCAGCCCCCAGTTTGCCCAGTTTGCCTCTCCTTTGGCCCGGGCCGGGCTCCCCCCGCCCGCAGCGGCTGGGAGCAGCCGAGAGCCCCGCGCTGCCCATCCCGACCTGTCCCGGCTCCATCCCCGCTCGTGCTGCGGGCTGCGAGGGCTGCGGGAACGGGGCATCGAGGGTGTGGCTGCTGCTGGGGGAGGAGGAGGAGGGAGGGAACGAAGGGCAGGGATGGAGGGGGAGGAGGAGGAGGAGGCGGGGTAAGGCAGGAGGACGGGGAAAGGGGTTGGAAGGGGCAGGATGGAAGAGGAGAAGGAGGTGGAGATAACACAGAGGAGCGGGAGGGGGGATGGAAGAGGAGGAGCGGGAGGAAGAGGAGGGGCGAAGGCGGATCAAGGCTGAGCTGAGGAAAGCACGCGGTCACTCCGAGCCGGGCCTGAATTCGCAGCCCCCACCTGTGGGATCATCGCCCCCCCATCGCGCAGGTGAGCGGGGGCAGGGGGAGTTCGGGCCAGATATCCCGGGGGGCCCCTGGGTTGGGGTTTTGGGGGGATGTTTGGAGAATGAAGCAGTCCAAGGCTGAGCGGAAAAGGCCCCTCGGGGGGACATCGGGGGGTGCCGGTGGCGGCTGCCGGCAGAGGCAGCCTGGAGGGGCAGAGCCCTGTGTCCCCCCAGGAGCCCAAAGTGGGGAGCCCAGAGAAGGGGGAGCGCCGCCATGGGCGGGAGCCTCAAGAGCCTGGAGAGGGGCAGGGGGGACTCCTTGGAGCCGCTGCAGCCCAGAGCAGACAATGAAGGGAGAAGAGAGCCCGGGAGCCCAAACAGCCGCGGCATCCCGGAATGGGGAGAGCGAATCAGGGGAAGCTTTTGGCATTGCTGTGACTGCCAGCAGGATGGGCAGGGCGGGCACCGAGGAGAAGGGGGACCCCCAATGCAAGCGTGACCCCAGCAGCTGGGACGGGGGGAACCCCCGAACACCCGAGGGGAGGGACCAGGGGTGGGGAATTCCTGGGAGGCTTTTTCAGGGCTGAGTCTTGGTGTTTGGGAGGGTTTCCTGGAGCCGAGGTGGCTGGTGCCTTGTAGAGATGGACTCGGGCAGAGGGACTTTCAAACTCAATGTGTCTTGGGGAAGAAGAAACAGGAAAGCCTTATAAATATGATTGTCTGGCAAATGATTTTGAGAATATAGAAAATTAAAAGCAAGATAAAATGAAAGCAAGATTTGAGATACCTTAGTTACTGAACAACTGGAAAACAATGGTGTGGCTTGACTGAAGGTAATCCCCTTTTGATGAAACAATTCCCTCTGCTTGCAGACAGGTCCCAGGATCAGAGCAGACCCTACTAGCTCAGCAGAAGGGATCCAAAGAGTACATTTTAGGGTTTAAAATGTAACACAGTATGGTGATGTAATGATTTTTATAGGCTGTATGTAAATGCTATAGGATTTGTATCTTGTACTAGATTGGTTAGTGAGAAATAGAATATTCAACTCAGAAGAAGATTTATTGTATTGTAACAGGAACCTTACTCTCTTAGGCTCTTACCCTCTTACTCTCTCACCCTCTCATCCTCTCTGCCCCTCTCTTCTCTGGGGCCTGCTCTGAGCTGTGGCTGGCAGCTCCAAGCAGGGCCCTGCACCCAGGCCCTTTGCAATAAACCGCAACTTCCACGACCTGGCTGCAGAGATCTCTCGTCTCTGTCAGTCTTGACAATCCCACCCCTGACGCTCCTACAAACGTGCTCATCCCTTGTTTTCCCCAAACCAGGATTTCCCATTGTGAGGAAGGCTGCGAGGAAGAGAAAGATGCCCCAGGACACTGAGGCAGGTGAGGAGGAAGTCAGTGTCCCTTTCCCCTCTGTGCTGCTCCATCTCCCAGCCCAGCACGGCCCTGGCTGCAGCACAGCCCTGGGGGATCTCCTTGCCCTTGCCTGTGGCATGGAGGCAAATCCCATCCTGTCCTTGTCCTTCCTCCCCCAGAGCAGGAGCTGAGCATGGAGAGCAGGGAGGACAAATGCCCATGGCAGAACCTGGTGGAAGAGGCCGTTTTGAGCAGCTCCACGGTGCAGGAAGCCAACGGGGAGGAGAAGCCCTGGAGATGCCGCACAAGGAGGGGCTGCAAGCGCAGCTGGCGGGGATCTGAGGGGGAAAGAGCCAGCCTGGGCCGGGAAGGCAGCCAGAGATCGGGCCAGAGCTCGGAGCTGGTGCTCCACGAGCAGCTCCATGATAGGGAGAAGCTCCACACGTGCGTGGAGTGTGGAAAGAGCTTCAGGTGGAGCTCCAACCTGATCAAGCACCAGAGGACCCACACTGGGGAGAGACCCTAGGAGTGTGGGGAGTGTGGGAGGAGCTTCAGCTGGAGCTCCAGCCTGATCAGCCACCAGAGGACCCACACTGGGGAGAGGCCCTATGAGTGTTCCAAGTGTGGGAAGGGGTTTCCAACCAGCTCCCGTCTCCTCCAGCACTATCAGAGTCACAGAGAGGAGAGGCCCTTCCAATGCCCCGATTGTGGGAAGGGATTCAAGGACAACTCCACCCTCTTCACCCACCGGCGCATCCACACAGGAGAGAGGCTCTACGAGTGTGATAAATGCAGGAAGAAGTTTCTGACCAGCTCTGATCTCCTCAAGCACTATTGGATTCACACGGATGAGAGGCCCTTCCGCTGCCCCGACTGTGGGAAGGGATTCAAGCACAACTCAGACCTCGTCAGGCACCGGCGCATCCACTCAGGGGAGAGGCCCTACGAGTGTCCCCAGTGTGGGAAGAGCTTCTCCAGCAGCTCTACCTTGACCCAACACAAACGGAGGCACCAGTAAGGGAAGCCCTGCGAGTGCCCCGAGTGTGGGAAGAGCTTCGTGCGCTGCTCCAGCTCCATCCCCCACTGGAGGAGGCACTTTGGGCACAGCCCTGGTCACTCACATTCCCTGTGATCCATGTTGGGAGCACACCTGGCTGCTTCTCCTTTTGGTTTGGCCCCAGTTTGGAGCAGTGGGAGGGGGATTGTGTGGGGCTGGGTGTGTGGGATGTATTTGACTGCAATAAAACTTTCAGAGTTACTGATTCTGTCCTATTTTCTGTAAGTTCTGTTTGCAGAGTGACGCCTTCTCAGCTGATTTAATTACTATTAAAATCCTTTTTTTAAAATCTAACCCAAACAATCCAAAAACCAATACCCAGATAAAGCCACTCGCCCACAATTAAATTTTCTAAAAGTAATTTTATTTGTTTTAGAGTACTTAAGGGAATTATTAAAGTTTAATTGTTGGTTAAAATTTCTGAGAAATTACAGTGGTGTTTGGTTTTGTGTTTAGTATATTTGTAATAGGATTTTTTTTTACTTAGGTGTGTTAGATTCTATGTTAGTTTTTGAGATATTTTTATCTAAAGTATATTGGTTACTGAGTTAAAACTTACAAAAGGTATTTCTTTGTATGTAATTTGGGTTTTTTCTTTGGTAATGTTATATTAATAGTTTACTGTTGTTTTGGCTTGAATCATTATTGGAGTATTGTAAGGAAGAGTTGAAATTATATTTCATTTTTGTATTTCATTTTTATTCTAGTGTATTTCATTTTAATTTGAATTTATTATAATTTGTTGAGAGGATAGGAAGGAAGTTCAAGGGCAGGAACATTTTTTCCTGGCTTGGAACTGGAATTCCAGACCCTGGGAGTGTGTGCAGGACCACAGACTGGGATCAAGTATGGGCTGGGATCAAATATGGACTGGGATCAAATATGGACTGCGATCCTATGGGTTTGGACTGCACAAAGTGGGACCATATGGATCAGGACCACACAGACTGGGATCAGATGGACTGGGATCACATGGCCGAGGATCACGTGCACTGGGATCTTGTGGATCAGAAACCTCCAGACTGGGATAGCCTGGAGTGGGATTAAGTATGGACTGGGACTGTATGGACTGAGATCCAGTGGACTGGGACCACACAAACTGATCAAGTGGTCTGGGATCAAATATGGGCTGAGACCATATGGAATGGGACCATGCAGATCAGGACTGCGATAAACTGGGTTGAGATTTTATGGACTGGGATTGCACAGACTGGGGTCACACGGACTGGGAAAAAGCTTTGGCTGCCTTTGGCTGCCATGCACGTCTGAAGGCAGCCACATCAAGTTGGCTTGATCCTGTTTGGGAGTCCCATCTCCCTCTTCCCTCCGCTCTCCCGCCCCTTCCCCATCGTTCCCCCAGCCCCCTATCCCCTCCGCCGTGCTTGGTTTTGGGGGTTCCAGGCCTCTCCTGCTCCCTTTGGGGGTCCCAACCCCCTTGGGTTTAATTTGGGGCCCCCACGCTCTGATTGGCCAGGATCTGTTTTGGGGTGGGGACGGGACGAACTGGGCACCCCCAGGAGCCCCTCAGGTTTGGGGCTTTCGATCCCCCCTTGGCCCTCGGGGCAGCCCTGGGGCCACCCCAACACCCCCAAAATGGGGAGGGTCCACGGGGCGCCTTGGAACCCCCAGAAATGGGCGGGGAGCAGTAGGAGCCGCCCCAAAAAGGGGTTGAAGGGTCTGGGCCGGGAATGGGGGAGGCTCTGGGGATGGCTCCGGTCCGGATCGGGGTGGGCTGGGATTGAGGGAGGGTCCGTTCAGCAGCTGGGGAGGGGCTGGCACTGGAGAGGGGTCCGGGATTGTGGGGATGGGTCCATTCTGGGACTGGGACGGGGCCTCTACCTGGGATTGGGGTCCGTGATTGGCCCCGATCCCGTTCCCAATCCCAATCCCAATGCTGATCCCAATCCTAATCCCAATCTCATTCCCAATCTTGTTACCAATCCCAATCCCGATGCTGATCCTAATCCCAATCTCATTCCCGATCCCGTTCCCAATCCCGATCCCGATGCTGATCCCAGTCTCATTCCCGATCCCGTTACCAATCCCGATCCCGATGCTGATCCCAATCTCCTTCCCGATCCTGTTACCAATCCCGATCCCGCCACTGTTTCCAGGGAATGGCTCTGATCTCAACCCTGACGCCAAACCCAGGGAATCAAACATTGGGATCAAGCACCCCAAATCCTGGGGTCAACTCCCTGCGACCCCAAATCCTGGGGGTTGAAACACTGGGGGAATCAAACACCTCCAAACCCAGACTCTGGGATCTCAACACTCGTCCCCCAGCCCGAACCCCAAATTTTAGGATCAAATCCCCAAAATCTCAGATCCTGGGGTGTCAAACACTCCCGAATTCCCAAACGTTGGGGTTAAATCCCCCCGAAGCCAGCTCCTGGGGTTTGAAACATTTGGGCTGTCCAACACCCCCCCATTCCCAAAGTCTGGGGTCAAACATCCCCTAAATCCCAAATCCTGAAGTGTCAGATGCCCCCAACCCCCAAAGTTTAGGGTTAAAAACCCCAATCCCCAACTCCTGGGGTTTGAAATATCTGGGGTGTCCAACCCTCCTCACCCCCAAAGTCTGGAGTCAAACCCCCCAATCCCAAAACTTTGGGGTCAAAGGCCCTCGATCCCAAACTCTGGGGTGTCAAATCCCCCTGATCCCCCAACTTTAGGGTTAAATCCCCCCAAATCCTGGGGTGAATCCTCCCAATTACCAGACTTTGGCATGAAAACCCCCTGACCCCATATCCTGGGGTTTGAAACATCTGGGGTGTCCAACTGCCCTTATCCCAAAATTTGGAGGTCAAACCCCCTGACTGACAAATCCTAGGGTCAAAAACCCCCACATCCCAAATTCTGGGGCCAAACATCCCCAAACCCCAAGTCTGGGGTCAAAAACCTCCAAATCCTAAACCCCAAGGTGTCAAACCCCCTCAACTTCCAAATTTTAGGATCAAACGCCTCAATCCCCAAAATTTGGGGTCATGACCCCCCCAGTCTCCATATCCCCCCAAACCCATTGCAACCCTGGGGGCACAGTGGGGTTTGTTTGGAGCAGCTCCAGGTGCAATATCTGCAGGTAGACCCTGGGTAAAATGTTGGGAAAAACCCCAAAAACCCCTCAGGAACCCCAAAATCCCTGGGGGCTGGGAAAGGGGATTTGCAGTGGGGATCTGGGGTGGCAGAAGGGGATTTGGGGTGAAAGAAGAAGGATTTGGAGTGAGGAAATTTGGGGTGGAAAAAGAAGGATCTAGGATGGAAAAAGGAGATTTTTGGTGTGAAAGAAGGAGGATTTGGGGTGGGAAAAAGGGATCTGGATTGGGAAAAGAGGGTTTGGGGTGAAAGAAGAAGGATTTCGGACGTACAAAGAAGGATTTGGGGTGGAAACAGGAGATTTCAGTGGGAAAAGGGGATTTGGACGGGAACATGGGTTGAGGGTGGGGATTGCGGGACCAGAGGAGACCTTCAGATGGGTCCCTTTGGTGCTGCCTCCCTGGCTGCTCCCAGCACCTCCAGAAGCAGCACCTGGCTGGCTCTTGGCCCTGCCCATGCCCATTCCAGCAGGGCTGGCCAGAGGGGAGCAGCCCCAGGCTGTGCCTGTGCCCCCAGCCCCTGAGGGCAGTGTGTGGCTGCTGGGCTGGGCTCCAGAGGGGAATGGCCTTGCAGCACAAAGTGCCCAGAGAGCCCAGAGCCAAAGAGTCTCTCCCCTGCAGGCACTGCTGCTCCGGTGCATTGAAACATTTCCAGTGCTGGAGTGGGCTGACGGCTGTTCCTCATCCCACCCAAAAGAAGCTGATGGTTGGATATTATTGGAGAATTTCTCTCAAGTTGAGCCTGGCAGGGGGTTCTTGACAGGGAGAAGCTGCTACAAGAAATACCCTGATGCCTCCCCCAGGCTCTTTGTGTTTCAACGCTCTTGGCCTTTCTTGATGCTTCTCAAATCAAAAGAAATTCCTGGGGCAGCAGCAGCAGGATTTGCCTCTCACCATAAAATACTGTTACATCAGTTGGTTTTCCAGTCCATCCAGCTCTTACAGTGGCTATCCTGGCATGTGTCCAAACCCTAAAGATGTTCATATCCCCAAAGGTTGACGCAGGGTTTTTCCTGTTGTTCAGACCTGGAAGACTTTGAGGTTTACAAATAGAAGGGGGAGTAATTGCAAGGTGCTGTACTGTATTTATAGTGGTCTTTTAATAAGCAATAAAATTACAGATGGACCATGATAGGAAAATAACTTTCTGCAGGAAAAATTCCTCAGGATACCTGGTTATTCTCTAGATCTACTGCTGCCATTGAGTAGGGAAAGACGAACAACAAGCCATGTCTGAATAACAACAGCTTAATGTTGTGCTCTCTTCCTGAGTCTGCTCCCAAAAGATCGGGGATTGACAAAGATAAAGGAATTTTAAGAGCTGGTTTTGGTTATTTCAGAGAAAGTTTAAAAGGGAGAAGGGATTGGGGTGATGAAGAGGCTGTCATTACCTATCCTTTTCAGTGCTGTCTATTGGAGCAAAAATGAGCAATGTGCCCTGCTGGTGTTTAGATGTTCTGAGTCCCTCAGCTGTGAGTTGGTTGCCGTGCTGTCCTGCCTGGTGCTTGCTGGATGTGCTGGCACAAAGAGCTTGGGCCCTTGATGAAAATGACCACAAATGAGTTCCTTGGGATTTACTGGGCTCAGAGTAAAAGGGATCAAATTCAGGTTTGATCTAGAAAATGCTTCTTCCCTGTCAGGATGGTGAAGTCCTGGCTTCACAGATTGCTCAGAGAAGCCGAGTAAATAAAGTTGCAGAATTCTTCCTTTCTGTCCCATTCCTGTTCCATAAGTTCAGGTTTGCTTTTCAGAGTGCCACCTTCTCAGCTGGTTGCCGTTTGTGTCCTGCTTTCTCTCCTGCCTTCCTTGGTCTGCTCCTTTTCCCTTCCACAGGGTCTCTCTTTACCTGTGGCAGCTCCCAGCCAAAGACCCTCCCCTGATTGTATTTTTTTTTTCTTCCCCATCCAGGTGCTCAAACAGCACTGGATGAAGTTTTGGAGGCTGGCAGTGAAATGTCTGTGGAAGATCTTGCTGCACTTGTGTCTTGGCCCCTTCAGAATTTGGCCTTGAAGGGCAGGACCCTCTTTTCCTTGCTGGCAGCTGGAATTGCAGCCCATGGCAGTGTGTGCCAGAGATGTCAGAGGGCGATTGCTGAGGCTGCCAGGGCGCTGCTCCTGCCGTGCCTGCCAGGGGAGCTGTGCAGGGCAGGGTCAGGCTGCAGCAGCTGGCTGGGCTCCCCGAGCAGACAGCAAAGGCGGCTTTGCTGCACATTCTGCAGCTGGGAGCAGAGGGAAGAAGGGCAGGGAGTCCCTGACAGAATGCTGGAATGCTTGTGGCTGGAAGGAACCTGCCCCCGGACCCCAATCGGGCCCAGTCCTGGATGTCCCCTGAGACCCCCCCCAGACCCTCTCCCCAAACCCTTCCAGAGCCCCTGCCCAAAAACTCCAAAACCCTCCCAGGACACCCTCAGCACCGCCCAGAGCCCTCCCCAAACTCCCCCCAGGACCATCCAAACACCCTCAGACCCTCCCAAGACCTTTCCACGACCCCTCCCCAAAACCCCCCCAGACCCTCCCACGACCCCTCCGCCCCCCCGCGAGACCCCTCTTAGGAGCCATCTGCACCCCCCAGGTCCCCCCACAATGCCCCAGGACCCCTCCCCAGACCCCCCCAAACCCCCGGACCCCTCCCCGGACCCTCCCCAGACCCTCCCCCGCCCCCCCCCCGATCCCCTCGCAGGCCCCTCCCGTTCCTGTCCCGAGCCCGGCGGGTCCCGGCGGCGGCGGGGAAGGGGGCGCCGCTTCCGGCTCTCCTCTGATTGGTTAGGGCGGCACAGGGGAGGCGGGCATTGCTGAGGGCAGCCGTGCTGTGATTGGTTGTTTTAGGGACGTGCAGCACGGTGATTGGTTGGTTCGGGGCGGGGCGCGCCGCCATTCTTGAGAGTCCGCGTGCACGGCAGAGGTGGGAGATTGTGAGGGGAGAGTGGAGCTGAGGTGGGGATGGGGGGAAACTGGGGTGGTTTGGGGCGGATCTGAGAGGAAATTGGGAATTTTTGGGGGCATCGACGGGAAACACAGGGGTGGGCGATGGGTTTGGAGTAAATGAGGGAGTCTGAGGAGGCTTTGGTTGGTCAGAGGGAGCTTTAGGGAGCTTGGGGGGGAGCTTGAGAGGGTTTGAAGCATTCTCAGGTGGGTTTAGGGGGATCTCAGGAGAATTGGGCGGGTCTGAGGGGATTTGGGGGGATTGTGGAAGGAACTGGGGTGTTGTGAGGGCATCTGGGGGGGTCTGAGGTGGCTCTAGGGGTAATTTTGGGGAGTCTGCAGGGGATTTCATAGGGTTTGGGGGGGATTGAGTGGTCTGAGGGGGATGTGGGGCATCCTGATGGATTTGGGGGGGGGTCTCAGGTGGGTCTGGGGTGAATTTTGGGGGGAAATGGGGGGGTCTGAGAGTCCTGGGGAGGTTTTTGGGGTCCAGGGTGGTTCTGGGCCAACACTGGGAGAGCTCTGGGGGGTTTGGGTTTCCTGGAGGGGTCCCGGGGGAAGATTTGGGGGTCCCGGGGGGTCCCAGGCCCACCCTGAACAGGGGTCTGGGGGTTTCGAGGGGAGGGGGCACAGCAGGGGTTCCCCCCCTCCCCAGTTTTTGGGGGGTCTCCCATGGTGCCCCCTCCCCAAAAAGCTCCGAGGGCCCCCTGAAGTGGCTTTTGTTCCACCGGCCGGTGCCCCCTGATCCAGGACGGCCCCACTGAGTCTGGGGGGCTTCTGGCGGATTTTTGGGTTTTGAGTGGGTTTTTGGGGATTTCAGAGTTGCTTTTTTGGGCTTTGTGGGATTTTTTGGGGAGTTTGGGGGAAATTATTGGGTTTTTGAGGAGAATTATTGGGTTTTGGGATGACTAGAGGATTTTGGGGGATTTTGGATTTTGGGTGTTTTGTTGGGGTTGTGGGGGTTTTTGATGGGGAGGGGATTTATTGAAATTTTTGGGAGTTTTTTATAATTTTGGTGAGTTCCACTGGGATTTTCGGAGGTTCTCTGGGGGTTTTGAGGGTTTTCTTGTAACTTTTGGGGAATTTGTGAGGTATTAGTTGAATTTTAGGGGGGCTTTGTGGCATTCCCTGGGTGTGGGGAAGGGCTGAGAGGCACCAAAATCTCCTTGAAACCCCTGAAAGTCCCAATAAAACCCATTAAATCCCAGTTAAATCTCTCAAAATCTCATTAAAACACCCTAGAATCCCAATAACAGCCCACAAAATCCTTTGAAATCCCAATAACCCAAAAAATCCTAATTAAACTCCACAAATCCCCCCAAAATCTCAAAACTATAAAAAGTCCCAGAAAATCTGCCCCAAATCCAAAGAAATCCTGGCAACACCCAAAACATCCCACAAAACCCACCAAAAATCTAAAAACTCTCAAATCCCCAAGGAATCCCGCTAAATGCCACCACAATTCCAATAAAATCCCCACAAAATCTCCTAAAAAACCCCAGAATTTCTGAGAATGCCAAAAATCCCAACAAAATCTCAGTAAAACCCCCAAAATTCAAAAAAAGCCACAAAAAATTCAATAAACCCCCAAACACCCCCAGAAAAACTCCCCCTCAAACTGCCAATAGAATCCCCCAAAATCTAAACCCCCCAAAATCCACAAAACCAGCCACTCCCAGTCAATCCCAGTATGATTCCAGTCGCTCTCAATGTGATCCCAGTGTAACCCAGTATGGACTCAGCTGCTCTCACTGTGATCCCAGTGTGATCCCAGTTGCTCCCAGAATAATTCCAGTTGTTCCCAGTTCCTCCCATTATGATCCCAGTTTCCCAAAGAATACTCCCAGTCCCTCCCAGCAGGGTCCCAGTTGTGTCCAGTTGCCTCCAGGGTAGATTCAGTTGCTCCCAGCATCATCCCAGTTGCTCCCAGCATGATCCCAGCTGTTCCCAGTGTGGTTCCAGTGCCCCCAGTATGGTTAGAGACACTCCCAGTTTGTTTTAGTTACCTCAGAATGATCCCAGTCTTGCCCAGTTACTCCCAGTTTCCTCTAGCATTATCCCAGTTTCCATCTGTTGCTCAAAGGGTGGCCCCAGTTGCTCCCAGTATGATCCCAGTTGCCCCAGTTATAGTCTCAGTCCTCTCAGCACGGTTCCAGTTCCTTCCAGCTGTTCCCAGTTGCTCCCAGTGTGTCACATTTTCCTCCCAACATGGCCCAGTAGCTCCCAGCAAGCCCCAGTCAGGTTTCATTCACACCCAGTATAATCCCAGTATGAGTGTAGCCACTCCAGTATGATCCCAGTCACCTGCAGTCTAATCCCAGTGTCTCCCAGTCACTCCCAGTCTGATGCCAGTGTCCCCAGTGTGATCCCAGTTGCTCCCAGCATGGGCCCAGCTGTTCCCAGTGTGGTGCCATCACTCCCCTATGGTTACAGACACTCCCAGTATGGTTCCAGTTGGACCCAGTTGCCCCTGCTCTAGTCCCAGTCACTCCCCAGATGATCCCAGTCCCCCCAGTATGGTCCCACTCACTCCCAGTTGCCCCCAGTGTGGTCCCAGTTCTCCCCAGCATGGTCCCAGTTGTTCCCAGTGTGGTTCCAGTCATTCCAGTATGGTTCCAGACACTCCTAGTATATCCCAGTTGCCCCCAGCATGTCTATAGTCATTTCCAGGCACTGCCAGTGGCCCCAGTAAGGTGTCAGTTCTCCCAGTATGATCCCCCAGTCATGCCCAGTATATCCCAGTTGCTTCCAGCATGCATCCAGTCCTTCCAAGTTCTTCCAGTTTGCTTGCAGCATCATCCTAGTTTCTCTCAGCTGCTCCCAGTAGCCCAAAGTGTGATCCCAGTCTTTCCCTTTCAGCCCCTCTATGATCCCAGTATGCTCCAGTTTGATCCCAGTCACATGCCAGCCCTCCCAGTGTGGTTCCAGTATAATCCCAGTTGCTTCCAATCTTTCCCAGTATGGTCCCAGCTGCCTCCAGCATGGTTCCAGTTGCTTCCTAGATCAGCCCAGTCAGTCCCAGTATGATGCCATTTGCTCCCAGCATGCTCCCGGTCTGCCCAGTATGGGGGATGATGTGCAGGGTGTGTTCCCAGTCGCTCTCAGGTCCTCCCAGTATTAGTCCAGTCCCTCCCAGTATGATCCAAAGGTCAGCCCAGTGTGCTCCCAGTCCCTGCCAGAATAAACCAGTTGTGCTCCACATGGTTCCAGTTGCTCTCTTTCACCTTCACTTTTGTTCCTGTCCCTCCCAGTATCTCCCAGTGTATGCCAGTTCCCTCCAGCATGTTCCCAGTCACTCCCAGTATCTCCCAGTTGGCTTTCTGGGGGGATGTTTGGAGAATGAAGCAGTCCAAGGCTGAGCGGAAAAGGCCCCTTGGGGGGACATCGGGGGGTGCCGGTTGCAGCTGCCAGCTCCACGGTGCAGGAAGCCAACGGGGAGGAAAGGGCCCAGAGATGCCGCACGAGGAGGGGCTGCAAACGCAGCTGGCGGGGATCTGAGGGGGAAAGAGCCAGCCTGGGCCAGGAAGGCGGCCGGAGATGGAGCCAGAGCTCGGAGCTGGTGCTCCACAAGCAGCTCCATGATGGGGAGAAGCCCCACGCCTGCTTGCAGTGTGGGAAGAGCTTCAGGAGGAACTGCAACCTGATCAGGCACCAGAGGACCCACACTGGGGAATGGCCCTATGAGTGTGATCAATGTAGGAAGAGGTTTAAGACCAGCTCCAATCTCCTTGATCACCAGCACACGCACACAAAGGAAAGGCCCTTCCGCTGCCCCGACTGCGGGCAGGGCTTCAGGTACAGCTCCTGTCTTGTTGTGCACCGACAAAGCCACACTGGGGAGAGGCCCCACGAGTGTGAGGAATGTGGGAAGAGCTTCAGCCAGAGCTCCCAGCTGATCCGCCACCAAAAGATCCACACGGGGGAGAGGCCCTACGAGTGTGGGGAGTGTTGGAAGGGGTTTCGGATCAAGTCAGATCTCCTCCAGCACAATTGGATCCACACAGAGGAGAGGCCTTTCCAATGCCCCGATTGTGGGAAGGGATTCCAGCACAACTACACAACTACACCCTCATCAAGCACTGGCGCATCCACACTGGGGAGAGGCCCTACGAGTGTCCCCGGTGTGGGAAGAGCTTCTCCAGCAGCTCTACCTTGACCCAACACAAACGGAGGCACCGGTAAGGGAAGCCCTGCGAGTGCCCCGAGTGCGGGAAGAGCTTCGTGCGCTGCTCCAGCTCCATCCCCCACTGGAGGAGGCACTTTGGGCACAGCCCTGGTCACTCACATTCCCTGTGATCCATGTTGGGAGCACACCTGGCTGCTTCTCCTTTTGGTTTGGCTTAAATTTTTTTCTCTTCTCCATGTCTTTGTACTCCAAAAGCCAAGAGGGATCAATCTGTCACCTCAAAACCACTCAAATCCCAATGAAAACAACTGCATTTTAACCCATCAGGGCTCAATCTCACCTCAAATTGCTTGTTCCTGCCTCACAAAAACTCAGTCCTGTGCCAGACTTGCTCCATTCCACAGCCACCAGTGTGAGTTGGGGTTGGGAGGTGATTGGTAGAAGTGGGATCCCAGTTTGGAGCAGTGGGATGGGGATTGTGTGGGGTGGCTGGGTGGGATGTATTTGACAGCAAATAAAATTTTCAGAGTTACTGATTTCTGTCCCATTCATTTTCAGTCAGTTCTGTGTGCAGAGTACTGCCTTCTCAGCTGTTTCAATTCCTATAAAAATCTCATTTTTTAAATCATCTAACCCAAACAATTCAAAAACCAATATCCAAATAAAACCACGCACCTGAAATTAGAATTTTGAAAAAAAAATTTTTTTTAGAGTACTTAAGGATGTTAATAAAGTTTAATTGTTTGGTTCAAATGTGTGAGAAATTACAGTGGTGTTTGGTTTTGTGTTTAGTATATTTGTAACAGGAATTTTTTACTAAGGTGTGTTAGATTCTATGTTAGTTTTTGAGATTTTTTTATCTAAAGTGTATTGGTTACTGAGTTAAAACTTACAAAAGGTATTTCTTTGTATGTAATTTTTTTTTCTTTGGTAATGTTATATTAATAGTTTACTGTTGTTTTGGCTTGAGTCATTATTGGAGTATTGTAAGGAAGAGTTGAAATGATATTTCATTTTTATATTTCATTTTTATTCTAATGTGTTTCATTTTAATTATAATTTCTTGATGTTTAATTTATTATAATTTGCTGAGAGAATAGGAAGGAAGTTCAAGGGCAGGAACATTTTTTCCTGGCTGGGAACTGGAATTCCAGACCCTGGGAGTGTGTGCCGGACCACATACACTGCAATCAAATATGGACTGGGATCAAATATGGACTGGGATCATATGGGTCAGGACGGCACAGAATGGGACCATAGGAATCAGGACCACACAGCTTGGGATCAAATATGGACTAGGATCAAATATGGGCTGGGACCATATGGAATGGGACTATAGAGATCAGGATGAGACAGACTGGGATAAACTGGGTTGAGATTATACGGACTGGGCCATATGGACTGGGATTGCACAGACTGGGATTGCACAGACTGGAATCACACGGACTGGGAAAAAGCTTTGGCTACCATAGGCTACCTTTGGCTGCCATGCACATCTGAAGGTGGCCACATCAAGTTGGCCATATCCTGTTTGTGGGTCCCATCCCCCTCTTCCCTCCGCTCTCCCGCCCCTTCCCCATCGTTCTCCCAGTCCCCAATCCCCTCCCCCGTGCTTGGTTTTGCGGGTTCCAGGCGCCTCCTGCTCCCTTTGGGGGTCCCGACCCCACTTTGGGTTAATTTGGGGCCCTGCCCCCTTCTCACTGCGCCCTCCCCTCCCCCCGCAGCCGGGGGGGCTCCGAGCACCCCCAGTGCCACCAGTGCGGCCCCGGCTGCCCCCGCACGCCCCATCCCCATCCCCGGGGTCACCTCCCCCCGCCCCAAATTCCGCTCCTGGCAACTGATGAGTCATCAGCGACAAACGCTCTGATTGGCTGGAAACGGCCCCTGGAGCAGCAGGACAGGCACCTTTGCAGCCTGAGCTGCCCTTGTTCCTCTCTGTCCGTGCCCGGAACACAGCGCGGAGGAGAAGGGCAGCAGGGCCCTGCGTGTCCCCGGGCTCAGGTTTTGCACCGCTTCAGCTCCACGGAGATGCGGGTCAAGTGAAAAACACAAACAGTTTATTAAGGGAAAGCGAAGGTAAGGGGTGAGCTGGGAGGCAGAAAAGGGGATGGGCAGGGCCTGAGGGCTGCAGGGAGGGAGCTGCCAACAGGGCAGCAGCCAGATGGCAGGAGCTGCTGGAGCTTCGCACAGGCTCAGCTGTGAGCAGCCAGAGCCGTGCGTGGAGCTCCAGCTGGTCACTTCTGCTCTGCAGGTGCTCCCATCTTCAATGGGCACTGGAAATCGCCGATGGACGCTGGTACATCTCATCCAGCAGATGAACAAAGTCGTGCACATCTTCTTTCAAAGGTCATCTAAAGCACTTTGCTCATGCATGATGGATTCTTATCTTCCTTCAGCGCTTGAGGAGCTGGAAGAGTGGAACAGAGCCAAGGTCAGAGGCCAGATTGAGGGAATCCAAGGAAAGCCTCCTGCCAGGGCCATCCCAGCCAGCTCTTGCCATGGCCAGGAGGGAGCGGGAGACAAGGGCTTTGGCCGGAAGGTGCTGGCCACGGATCCCCCATGTGTCCCTGAAAGCTCTCCGAGCTGTGCCCCCACCACCCCTGGTCCGCACAGGCAGCAGAGCCCTCCACAGCCCGGGCACGGATTGTAGCTGCCGAGCCGAGATTTGCAGCTGCCCCCACACCCCCGGCAGTGCTCGCTGCCACGCGGCTGCCCTGACTCACCCTCAGTGAGGACCTGGAGCTCCTCCTGCTGCCCCATCACGAGCACTCCGGCCAGCCCTGGCAAGACAGAGCATGTGGCGGCGCCAGGCGGCACAGCTGCCCGACACGGGCTCTGCCAGCCCTGCGGCCGCACGCCCTCCTGGCGGGCAGGGCTGCTGCCGGGCCCTGCTGCACGCTGCCGCCCCAGGGAACGGCTGCGGGAGGGCGGCGGCAGCAATGCCCAGGGCGGGCGGGGCTGCAGCGGCCGGGACGCGGCTTCCGCTGTAGCCTGGGCAGCAGCCGGGCCGGGGGCAGGGAGGGGCGCGGGGCTGCCGGCTCACCCATGAGCCTGACGGCTGCCTCTCGTAGGGGCCTCTGTGGGCTCTGCAGGTGCGGCAGGGCCCAGCGCAGGTGCTCGGCTGCTCGGCTCTCGTCCTGCAGCCGCTGCGGGGAGCGCCGGCAGGGAAGGCTCGGCGCGGGCTCTGCCCCTGGGCAGAGTACTATACAGTAAACAGTACTATAATGTTAGAAATGAGAAGGTTGACTGGGTCATTATTCAAGCAGCAATCAATTTATTAATTATTTTGGTAAAATATGAGCAATACAGCGCTGAGTACAGTGGGGGAAATTTTCCCTCCAACTGCACACAGATAGTTGAGGCTTACCAGTATTTATAGGGGCACTCCTAAGCTTTCTCAGCAGTTTCTAGTCCAAATTTTTACTCATCAGCAGTTTCTTTTCCCATTTTTTACATCACAATTCTATACAGTATTGTGATTGTTTTTTCTCAGGATATATCCCAGAAAAGGAATATCCCAGGTGGTGGGGGGTTCAACTTCTGAACGAAGAAAGAAGTCTCCCAGCTGGTGGGGTCCAGATTCCAGACATGGCTTTACCTTTTGATTGCAAGGACTATAAATCTCACAACACTGATGTCCAGTTTCCCTTGGTCAAAATTGTTAGTCCTTGCGTTGATATTCATATTCATTTCTAAAGCTGCTTTTCACTGTTTTGTCAAGGTGTGAGATAGGCATATTTCCTTTTTACATATTCTGAAGCTATAGTTTCAGAGATCCTTACTACAAGCAATATTCTGAAATTATACTTCAAAAGGTTATTATTGCAAAACTCTTGAAGGCTTAGCTACAAGCAGAAAGTTCCTGTCAAAAAGCAACATCCTCAAAGCTTTAATTCAAATGCTTCTAAATCAACTTAAGACTTATAAAAGCTAATTAGGAACAAAGGATAGGTTCAAAGGCCTTCTTCCATGCTTTGCTTTCCTCAGTTATATTAGAATTCGTCTTTATAAGTGTCCCATGGTTGGTTTCCACACATATCAAAATCACAAATACACACGTTGCCTGTATGTACCTGACACAAAATACAGCTTTGTATTTGAAAAAAGGAGAGAAAGGATAGTGATTTAGAAAGATGAATCACCAATTGCCTAAATTGTTTATCATCTTGCAGATGTGCACTTGCTGGGGAGCCTGATTTTACACCAAGGACCTGGGGAACCATTTCCAGCAATTGGGAAAATCCGAGGTCGTCCACGCGCTCATTGATGAGGTCTCCAAATGTGCCCCGAAATTTGGTCCGGCTCTTAGAGGCCTAAAAGAGCAAGTCCAAGTGACTCGATGATATTTTTCGGCCCAGGAAGCCCTGCAGCTGATGGCACACTTCACAATCAGCAGGGGACACAGCTCGGCCAAAGCCCAGACCTCTGCTGAGAGCCTTTCTCCTCAAATACCCTTCAGACAAACCTCCATGCAAGTCAGTTGGGAAAGTTTCTTCAAATTATCCATTGCTGGCACATGACTACACAGGGTTATGGGAAAGATTCTAAAACAGCTGCTGTGGAGTCAAAGAGCCAGCCCTAAGAGCCCTTGTCATCTCTTTGTAGCTAAACCCCACTTTGGGGGATTTGAGGGAGTTTGAAACAAGCTAGAGAGCAAACCTCTGAGTGTTTTAGATGATGCCATTGCTTTTTCTTCTCTGCTAAATAGACAGGAAGGGTGAGTTTGGCTCACATCTCCACCGCATGGCTCACAAGGCCAAAACACTTGTAGTTACAAGAGCTTTGAAGGATTTCCTGGCCAAGAAGACACCGCCAACAAGGATATTTATGTTTTGCAGCCAATCCTTCAATATTTCGTCTTAGGGGCTCTTGCTACAGTATAAGCTTCCTTAGCCAATCATGTTATGACACACAAACCTAAAGCACTGCATCCTAAGCTTCTTGTTCAACATTGTAACTACTTTTATTTTTTCTAGATCTTCAACCCTAAAACTCTAAACTTTCCTCCACTTCAACCTTCCTCCCCGTCTCTCTGCTATAATAAACTAGAAATCCACATTCTCGCTTCTAGCACCTAAGTTTGGAAGCCCTTTCCAAGGTCTCCGATCAAATCCTGTGTTTAATTCTAAGCTTTGCTGACAAGACCAAAGATCTGAGATTTCCCTGCATTTGGGTTTCCAACAACACTGATGCTGTTAGTTCCAGAGTGCCCAGGATCCCTCTTGAAAGTCAACTCTGGCAGGAACAAGGCGGGCAGCTGCCGGGGGGCTGCTTGTGGCCTCTGCCAGCGAATTGCTCAGAGCTTGCCAGCGCCCCAGCCCCTCAGGGGCTGCCCCAGCCCGGCCAAGCTGCCTGGCAGCAGCGCCGCAGCCCCACAGCAGCTGCAGAGCAGCCCCATCCAGAGGCACCTGGGAGCCCTCAGCACTGCAGCCAGCAGCACACGGGCAGGAGGATACAGAGGGTGGTTCCTTCCTGGCACAGGGCTTGTGGCCATCTCCAGGCACCGCTCTGGCAGGGATCCCTGCAGCCCCAGCCCCTGCCCACCCACTCTGTCACCAGCACAAAGGCTTCAGCAGAGCCACCACAGGACAAGGGGCTTCTGGCCATTTTCCCTTGCCCACTGCACGCCGGGGCAGCTGGCTGAGCCAGGGTACCCTTCTCCCCCTCTTCCCCTATGCCCTGCAGACCCTGGGGAGAAAAAGAAAGCTCCTGGGAGTCTGTGTATTATAACACACTCTATATTCATATACTAAAGAAAAAAAACAAAAAGAAGAAAAGAACAATCTTAAAGAAATGGAAAATTCCAGCTGGCTCAGGTGGCCCCAGCAGACAGAGCCTCTGGCATCAGGTCTCTGCAGAGCTGCAGCAGCGCAGCCAGCAGAGCCCCGACAGACGAGGCCGTGTCCTCCATGCCCTGCGGAGCTGATCTTGAAGCCTCTGGAAGAGGGAATATCGCTCACTCTGCAGTGCCTGGAGGACATACAGTGTTTCTAGTGCCATGTCCGACACGGCACTACTGCTGTCCTCTGTCAGCGGTTCAAGGGCTGCAAGAGAGAGGGACAGAGCCATGGTTAGATCCCGGATCTGCGGGGAGCCGAGGAGAGCCATCTACCAGGGCCATCCCAGGGGGCTCTAGTCATGCCCAGGAGGAAGCAAGGACCAAGGGCACTGGCTGGAAGCAGCTGGCCATGAATCCCCAAGGTGGCCCTGAAATCTCTGTGTGCTCTGACCACGCCGCCCCATGTCCGCACAAGGAGCAGAGCCCTCTGCAGCTGGGGCAGGACTTGCAGCTGCCCCCTCCAGCCCCGTGGAGCGGTAAGCCGGCTGCCCTCACTCACTCACCAGTGCAGATCAGCTGCAGCTCTTGCTGCTGCCCCCTCAGGTGCCGCCCGGCCATGCCTGTGAACACAGAGCCTGTCACGGCCCCAGTGGCACAGCTCCCTGCCAGCGGCACTGCTGGCGCTGTGGCCACACGGGCTGCTGGCCAGGCAGAGCTCAGCCCGGGCCCTTGCCGCACGCTGCCGCCCCAGGGCACGGCTGCCAGAGGGCGGCAGCAACGCCCAGGCCAGGCGGGGCTCCACAGCGCCGGGCCGGGCCGGCGCTGCCGGGGAAGCAGGCGGGGCCGGGGCCGAGCTGCGGCGGGCTGGGGAGGAGCCCGGGCGCGGGACTCACCCATGAACCTGATGGCCGCCTCTCGCAGGGACTCCTGTGGGCTCTGCAGGTAGTGCAGTGCCCTGCGCAGGTGCTCGGCCGCTCGGCTCCTGTCCTCTGCCAGCTGCAGAGAGCGGCAGGAGGGAAGGGTTGCCGCGGGCTCAGCTCCTGGGCCGGGCGCTGCCGGCGCCCACCGCCGGCCACGCCTGCCCGCCCAGCCCTGAGGCGCGGCCAGCAGCCGCTGGCCAAGGGCTCCCAAGGGGAGGGGCAGAGGGCCGGCTGCTGCCCGGGGAGCCGTGGTGCCGCCCCGCAGCCCCGCCGGGCCGGGGCTCCATGGGCACCCGACTCAGGCCCACGGGAGCCTGGAGAAGAGCCCGCGCGGCCTCTGGCTGCAGCAGCGGGCACAGCTGTTAGCCCTGCACACTGAGCACCGCCCTCAGAGACCCTGGCCATGCTGAGGCTGGGGGGTCTCTGCTGTTCTTACCAGGCACTCCCCAAGGCTCTGATCCACGTGTAGCATTTGTTCTATATCCCTCCTCTTCAGGAATCTGGCTGAGGAATGCAGCGTTTCCCGGGAGGCCTGGAGAGGGACAGAGATGCACAGATGGCCCTACAGTCCAGGGCACAGGAGCATGCCAGTGGCACAGGCTGGAGGAGGCTGCAGCCCACAAGGTGCCCGGGCAGGAGGCAGCCCAAGCCCCTTCCGGTGGGACAGCAGCTGTGCACAAGTGCTCACCTCAGCAACCATCTGATTCTCATCATGGCAGTGGAAGTAGAGAGGGAGCAGGCTCTGGCGCACGTGGGACTTGAGGGCCTTTCTTCCCTCTTCTGTTAATAAGTCCAGCATCTCTTGAAAGAGAGCCATGGAGCTCAGCTGCACCTGGATGTCATCCTGGATGAAAGGAAAGGGCAAAAGACCTGAGCATCAGCTGCTTCAGGCCCCCCAGGGCACAGGCGTGCATCTGCACAGGGCAACAAGGGTCCGGGCAGCAGCCAGTGGCTGTGGCTGTGGGCACAGAGCCTTACGCTGTCAAAAAATGGCAGGAGCGCCTCAGCCAGCTGCAGGGCGATGGGGGTGGCTATTGGAGCACCATTATCCAGGAGCAAATATCTGAGTAGAAGAATGCTCATCCTGATCATGTCGCTGTCATTTTCCTCCAGGAGCTCCACAAGACTTTCAGTCAGGCTCTGCATTTTTTCAGCCTGTGCGGAAGACGACCACTCGAGGACCTGAAAGGCACAGGGCAGTGACAGGGGAGCCGGCCGGCAGGAGCCCAGAAGCGCACAGGGCCGGGCCCAGGCAGCAGCACAGGGCACGGGCACTGTCCTGGCAGCTGTGGCTGCCAGAGGCCAGAGGGCTGGGAGGCCGCTCAGCCAGGCAGCGCTGGCCTTGAGGCTCACCTCCACAAGGAATGCCAGGGCAGGGAAATCCCAGTATGGCATCTCTTTGCCGAGCAGGGCGAGCAGGTAGAATGCCACCGCGGAACAAAAGTGGATGGCATACGGCGAATTTCTCTGAAGAGGGGAAAAAGGAAACAAGAGCCTGATGCAGTGGGGCAAACGTCTCCCAGGCGTGACTCACCCAGTTCTCATCTTTCCCCAGCACCCTTCCAGCAAGGGGACGTGGGCCGTTTGGGAGTTGGTTGCTGATGGGCAGCCTCCTCTGCCAGCCTTTTCCAGCCTGCTTGGCCGTCCCTCAGTGCCAAGGCCCTCTGACCCATGGCCACCACGGACACTTTGTGGGGCACCTGGGCACAGAGCAGCAATGTCAGAGGCAGTGGGGAGAAGGGGGTCTCACCTGGCAAGCAGAGCCACGGCAAAGTGGTGAGTGTCAAGAGAGAGCAGCGTGTCCCAGGCACACCTGCGCTCCATTGCCACCACCACATCCTCGCAGCGGAGAAGGCAGAGCAGGGACTTGAGGGTGCACACAGCAAACCTGTGTGCACAGCAAAGCCCAGGTCACACTGGCAGCACTGGCTCCTTGGCAGGCCACGTGGCAGGGACAGGAGGAGTGGCATGGAGCACCTGTTGGGGCTGGTGGCAAGGCCGTGCTCTTCCTGGCATCCCTTCCAGAAGGTGTCGACCTCCTCTGGCATATCCAGAGTGCTGAAGAAGACTTGGAATAGCAGATGCACAAATAGGTGGGGGAAATACACCTTCAAGATCCGTGGGAGACAGGGCACCTGGAGGATCTTCCACGTCACCACAGTTGCCTGCAAAGGACAAAGCCCCCCGAGACAGCGCTCAGTGCCCAGGTGTGTGTGTGGCAGGGCCCGAGCGTGGCAGGGAGAGGCCAGGAGAGAGCATGGCAGGGGGAGCACGGGGCCTGGTGGGCCTGAAGCTGCCCCTGGGCCAGGTTTCAGGCCAGCGCCTGAGGCAGGGAGATGCAGTGGGGGAAGGAGGATGGAGAGCTGCTGGAGAGGCAGCCTTGGGGCCTGCAAAGGCCAGTTGCAGAAACTCACCGTCAGGGCAAAGACAGCCGTTTCGTCCCCATTGGAGGTGCGGGTGCTGTACTCTGGCCAGCTGCCCAGCACATCCAGGAGGATCATCTGCGCGAGCTCCGCAGTCCTGGCTGAGCCCATGATGGTCTTCCACATGGCCATGGCAGCTCTGTGGGGTTAGAGCTGTGTCTCAGGAGGGTCTCAGAGGAAGCACCAGGGGCAGCTGAGGCGGCTGCCATTTCTGCCTCTGCCCACTGCCCCCCTGCCAGCAGGAGGCAGACAGCCCAGCCCTGTGGGGACAGAGCCCTGAGAGGCGGCAAGGGAGCACGGCAGCAGGCTCAGGGGCTGGCCTGGCAGGGCTGGGAAAGGGAGCATCCAGAGGGCCCTGGAAGTCTCTGTTGCTCTGACACCTGGGGCAGGCTGTGCAGGGTGATGGGCTGGGGAGGCCTGAGCCCTGTGGGCAGGTGGGCCCCATACCTGTCACAGGACGGGGCCACACGCAGGAGCGTCACCACTGCGTCATTTGGCTGTGCTTGGGTGAGATCCAGCAGGGTCTTGTCCAGCCTGTGCTCAGCAGAATCATTGGCCATGAGCCACTGGTGGATGTAGCTCACCACGGCAGGCACCTGGAGAAGGCACGGGGAGACTTGGAAAGCTGCCAGAGGGAGCAATGTTCCCAGCTTCCCCAGAGGAGTGCTTCCCTTCCCACCCCACTGCCATGTGGCCTGAAAGGCTCACAGCAAGCAGCATGCGTGGATTGGGAGGCCAAGCAATTGCTGGGAGGATCAAAGCCTGGCCCAGGCTGCTTACTTGCTTTGGAGTGTAAAAATCTTCCTCTACAAGCATATGCAGCAGGGCAGCACCGGTCTTGCTGAGGAAGATGGGCGAGTATGGTCTGAGGCCTACGCCCGTGGCGATGGTCTCTTCCTCTTTAATTCTCTTGAGGAAGTTGCAAACAAACTGTAGGAGAAGGGCAAGAAGCCGAGGATGTTGCATGAAGTGCTGCACACACGGTGCTGGGCTGAGCAGGGACAGCAGGCCCAGCCCAGGTGGGGGTGGCTGCAGGTACCTGCGCTGTTCTGCGGAAACGGCCACGGCTGGACTCCTGCTCTTGTGTGCGCTCCGGGGCTGCATCTGGCAAAGAGCGAGCGCAGCCAGAGATGAGGGGCTGCGGGAGAGGCCGGACAACACGGCCCAGCCCTGCGATCCCCAGGCAGAGAGAGCCCCGGGATGCCCCAGGGGATGGAGCACGGCCACTGCGGGGTGTCTGCCCGGGCCCTCTTCCGTGGGCATGTCCCCAGGGCATAGCATGGCACGGCATGGCACGGCGTGGGGTCCAAGCTGGCAGCAGGCACCAGTCCTGTGGCCCAGCTCTGCCACTCACCCTCCTGCGGTGGCTGGAATGGCACCACCTCTTCAGTCTGCTGTGCCGGGGCAGCTCCAGGGCCACCTTCCTCCTCCTCTACCCAGGCCAGCTCAGGCACTGCCGGGTGTCTCTGCTCCATGTCTCTGCCTGGATTTGTGGCTATTTGCAGGAGAGTTGCCTTGGAAAAGCTCCAAGTCACCAAGTCCTGCAGTGGTGCCTGGAAGGCACCTTCAAGTAAGAAGCCTCAGGAAGGCTACAGGACAGCAAGTCCTGCACTCAGTCTCAAGGGCTCCTGCCACAAGGACAGGGGACTCCTGACAAGGACTATGATATGGCCTCAAGGGCACCTGCAGAAGAGAAGCCTCAGGGAGACCACGGGTCAGCAAGTCCTGTGGTCTGGCCTCGAGCTCAGCTGCAGGAACAAGGCTTCAGAAAAGCTCCGGGCGGGACGCGAACGAGCGCGCTGTGCGGGGGCTCCTCACGGCACCGCTCTGTCCCGTCCTGTCCCGTTGCGTGCTCTGAGCACTGTGGCGTGCCCTTGTCACCTCCAGCTCCTATGTCACCCCGTGTCACAAAGGGCCCTTGGAGAGCCGTTCCATGTCACAGTGACTGTGCAGCACCTGTCACCAAGGGCCCTTGCAGACACTGCCGCATGCCCTGGGGCCATGCCCAGCCCATCCAAAGTGGCCCAGTTTGGCGGAAATGGCTGGCCCCGGGAGTCTAAGCCAGGCCCAGAGGATCTTTAAGAAGGGCTCAGAGCATCAGCAAACGCTGCCATGCTCTGTGGGCTCAGGGCAGCAGAAGGAGCCCCCAGGGCTGCAGACGCAGCTATTCTGGGAAGGGCACGGGGCCTTGCAGGGAAGCTGGCACGGCCTCCTTGGGACACGTCCCGGCTGGTGGCCGTCCTAAAGCTGCCGGTGTGACACGCACAAGGAACGTGTGGGCCCGGGCACGAATGCTGCTCTGAGGCCTGGGGCCCGGGGAGCGCTGACATCAGCAGGTGTGGCAGAGTCCCCGGCCAAGCAGACCTGCCACCCCCCGAGCCCTGGCAGCGCTGGTGCCCGTCTCCTGCCCCAGAGACCTGTGCCCCCGGGGGTCTTCTGTGCCAGAAGGAGCCAAAGGCCACGTGCCTTGGGGGCTGTGCCTCTTTCCTGCAGGGGCTGATGGCAGGAGCACCTGGGGCAACTACTGGCACACTTGGTCTCTGTCAGATGATGTTGCTCCTTCCTGAAATGAATTTTTCTCATGGAAGGCATTGGCAGTAGCACCAGAGCACCATCCATTGCTGAGTTTCCCAGGGCAGTTAGATTGCAAAGTTAACAGTCTGAAATTTCCTTGTGCTTTTCTCACTCTCATTCCCACATTCTGGAAAAAACAGCATCTGCCCAGCCTCTGCTATTCTCAGCTTCAGTTGCTGCATGTCTTGCTCTGGCCGCTCATGTCCAAACAAAACTGTGTCCCTGCTGAGCGCAGCAATGAGCGGCCACAAAGTGGCAAGTTCCCCAGTGAACATCAAGGCAGAGAGGTGGAAGTGCGGAGGATAAGGACAACTCTGGGAGGAGAAGCTCTTCTGTGTCTCTGATGATGGTGCCCACACCCTGAAGCAGCAGCCAAGAGAAGCGCTGGAAGCAGACGGGCGCAGTTTTGGGCAGTACAATATCAAAAGATATGAAACCATTAGCCAGAATGCAAAGGAGGACTGCAAGGATGGAGTGTGGCCTGGAGGGGAAGCCCTAGATGCAGCTGAAGCCACTTTGTTCAGCCTGGAGGAGAGTAAAGGGCGTCATTGTGGTCTTCAACATCCTCCGGACAGGAATCAGAGGGGCTGCTGCAGCTCTCGTCACTGTTGGGACCAGTGATAGGACTGGAGAAAAGGGCAGGGAGCTGGGACAGGGCAAGTTTCATTTCCATATCAGATCAAGGTTTTTCACCCAGAGCACAGTCAGGCACTGGGACAGGTTCCCCATTGACGCAGCCCAGCGGAGCCCGGGCTGGCTCTTGGGAAAACTGCGGCGCTGCGCCAGGAGTGGGGAACGGCCAAGGCGTGGGTCCTGCCCGCGGCTGACCCTGGTGAGCCACTGCTCAGTGGTTCAGGATCTCCTAACTGCAGCACGGAGCAGGCCAAAGAAAAGGAGGAGGCTCCTCGATTGTGAGGTTCCACAGGCCAAGGTTTATTCCAAGGGAAGGATTCAGCAGCAAAGAGCCGCCAGCACTTCTGTGCATGGGATTTTATCGGGGTAAAACTCAGGGGGTGGATACAAACAATTGAGCAAAAAGGAATCTGCGGGGGAGGAGCGAGGGGATTCCATCTGTTGCTTGGGACTAATTAGGACAGATGGGAGGAGAGGGTAGGTCACATGGGCCAGTGCGGCATCCAGCAACAGAGGAATTCCAAAGGGGTGGTGCAGTCAGGGATTGGTCCAAGGCAAAAGTGACAGGGAAGGTTCAGGAATAAAGAGCTGGATTATCTTGAGAGGCAGGGAAGGAGCTGGAACAAAGAGTGGGGAATGGCATGAGGGACAGCTTTGAGGGAGGGCAAAACCTAGGGGTTAACCAAATTGGGGAAAATACGGGGTACATGAAAACAAACCATTGTACGATAACTGATAAATAAACACCAACTGGAACACCCCAGGGAAATGGTCACAGCACCAAGCCCCTCTGAGTTTGAGAAGTGTTCCAAGAACATTGAGCAGTCACGCAAGCTTTTAGACACTCCATCAAAAGTAGAAAGTGTACGATAGTCAAGAGAGGGAAAAAGAAAAAGAGCTCCCTGCAGCCATGGTGGCAGCTCTGGATCAGCACCAGGGAGAGGACGGATGTAGGCGTGGTTGAAGCAGAGGCAGGGGCGAAATTAGCAGAGGCAGAGGAGCTTCAAAGCAGCCACAGACCAAGCTGGGCCCAAATCAATGTGCATCTTGTAAGAAATCAGGACACTGGAAATAGGGCCAGTGCCCAGAGCTAGCAGACAAAGTACACAAAACTCTTGCAGCCACTCTAGATGATAAGAAATGACCGAGACTGGCAATTCTTACCCTAGCAGGCCACTGTTTAAAATACAGCTAAAGAATGATGAAGAAGTTGAAATTTTAAGAAATAGGGGAGACACATTTTCACTCTTGAATCAAGCACTGCTACCCAAAAGTGAAAACTATCTTCAAGCAATAGGAGCAACTACAGGGCAGCCAGAAAATGCATTCTTCCTGAAACCACTTGGATGGAAAATCAAGCAGAAAATGGGAATCCATCCGTTTCTCTGTTTCCCAAACTCACCCAAATCTGTCCTATGCAGGGATTTGCTTGAAAATTTAGAAGCAACAGTTCCGTTTAGAAAAAGAAAACTTCAATGGAAGCTACCTGAAGACAAATGAGCGGTTTTAGCAGTAGGACTGACAATTGACACCAGACCAACCAACAAGAAGAACTAGTTCGAGCAAGTATTGAATCAGGTGTACCCAAGAATATGGGGTACTGATAGCCCAGGAAAATGAAAACCAGCAGACCCTATTGAAATTGAGCTACAGACAAGAGTTAGGGCAGTAGTCAGAAAGCAATACCCTTGAAGATTAGAAGCTAGGAAAGGAACAGAGCCAACAATCAATGAAATCCCTGACATCAGGACTATTGGAAGAATGGCAGTCAAAATTTAATACTGCTAGATCAGCAATAAAGAAACCTAATGGAACTCAGAGACTAGTGCCAGATTTCCAGGCAATTAATGGTTTATACCTTACTAGCTTCCTAGCTAAACTTGGAGATGATTTGATTTGGTGCGGGGAATGTCCATGGGCAGGTGCTGTCGAGAGCCGTTCCCTCTTGGTCTGAGAGACCAGCTCCCCCAGCCCACCTTGCTCGCAGGCCCGGAGGTTGTAACGTGCGCTCGACCGGCAGCCGAAGGAGGGCTCTTGACACCGTGTCTGATGCAACAGGGTTTACTGAAGGTAGGTCAGAGGGTGCAGGCTTGGTGAGGGTGAGAAGAGGGACAGGAAGAGGCAGGAGCACAAGCACTGTAACATGACACATAAGGCACCTGCAAGCTGCTGGGGAAGCCTCAAGTCTGCTGAGTGAGCCACGTGTGCCCTCAGCATTTGGACAGCCACCATTCCCTCAGTGAGCCTCACATGCCAGGGTCAGCAAATCAAGAGGCACCAGGCATGCTGTAGGTGACTCAGAGCAAGTGCAGTGGGTGATGGTGGCCAGGGGCCAGAAGCAGGCAGAAAGCCAACGGGGCTGGGGAAAAGGCTCTGCTCTGCTTACAGCGTGGGCTGAGGGCTGGGAGAGCTCCATTTCCCCCTGGAGATGTTGGAGACGGGGCCTTTCACCCTCCTGATAGGGCTGCCCCTGGCTGCAGGCAGCCAGAGGAGTACGACGACACAAGGCCGAGAGCAGCAAAGCAAAGAGCCAGCCGTGCACAGCACAGGGAGGTGGCCCAGTGCAAAGCCGGCGTGGCACCCTGAAGGTGCCCGCTGCATTCTCATGTGTCCCTGGCCTGGGATGGACAGGAATGTCTGTGGTCCAAGAGGGCCTTTCTGAGGCCCCTGTGGGCTCAAAGCTGCTGCTCTTCTGGCTCCATGGGGCCTAAAGCCACAGAGCTCGGCCTTCCCCACAGCAAGAGGAACAAGACTTGGATATTAGGCAGTGGAGCTGAATGCCTAAGGCTGAGGGGCGGGGGGCTCCAGTCTGGAGCACTGGGAGGGCACCCCCCCAGCCCCACAACAGCTGGCCTCACAGCCCTGAAAGGCCAGGACTGGGGTTCCACGCCTGATTCCAGGGCGTCCCTCCAACCGGCCACCGACCTGGAAGCGCCAGAGCAGCCGGCTGTCGGGATCAAGGCGGCTGCCAGGGGGCTGCTTATGGCCTCTGCCAGCCAAGTGCCTCAGCCCCTCAGGGTCTCCCCCAGCCTGGCCAAGGGTGCCGGCAGCAGCGCGACAGCCCCAAAGCAGCTCCAGAGGAGCCTCATCCAGAGGCACCTGGGAGCCCTCAGCACTGCAGCCAGCAGCAGACGGGCAGGAGGATACGGATGGCCCTTCCTGTCCAGCACAGGGCTTGTGGCCATCTCCAGGCACCGCTCTGGCAGGGATCCCCGCAGCTCCGGCCCCTGCCCAGCCGCTCTGTGGGCAGCACAAAGGCTTCAGCAGAACCACCAAAGGCCAAAAGGCTTCTGGCCATTTTCCCTGTAACACTGCACTCCTGGGCAGCTAGCTGAGTACAAGCAACCTTTTCCCCCTCTTCTCTTATGCTTTACAGACCTTGCGCAGGAAAAGAGAGATGCTGGGACTCTGTGTATTGTAAGATATTTTATATTTACATACTCAACAATGAAAATGCAAACACAAAAATCTTCAAGAAGAAAAAGAAAATTCCTGCTGGCTTCAATGGCCCCAGATCATCTCTCTGCCGAGCTGCAGCACAACAGTAAGGCAGTGCAGCAAAGACGAGGCCGTTTCCTCCATGCACTGCGGAATCGATCCCGCAGCTTCTGCCATGGGGAGTAGGGAGCTCTCTCAAGAGCCCGGAGAACTAAACAAAATTCTACTGCAGCATCTCTGATTGCAGGACTGCTGTCATATGCCATTTCTTCAAGGGCTGCAAGAGAGAGGAACAGAGGCAAGGTCAGATCCCGCATATGCAGGGAGCCAAGGAGAGCCCCATGCCAGGGCCATCCCGGTCGTCTCTTGCCATGGCCCGCAGGGAGCAGGGAGCAAGGGGATCAGCCCGAAGTTGCTGGCCACCAATGCCACACGTAGCCCTGATATCTCTGTGTGCTCTGCCCACGGGTGCAGATCCCTCCACAGCCGGGGCAGGGCTTGCAGCTGCCCCCTCCAGGCCCCTGGAGCGGTCCGCCCGCTGCCCTCACTCACTCACCAGTGCAGATCAGCTGCAGCTCTTGCTGCTGCCCCCTCAGGTGCCGCCCGGCCATGCCTGTGAACACAGAGCCTGTCACGGCCCCAGCGGCACAGCTCCCTGCCAGCAGCGCTGCCGGCGCTGTGGCCACACGGGCTGCTGGCCAGGCAGAGCTCAGCCCGGGCCCTTGCCGCACGCTGCCGCCCCAGGGCACGGCTGCCAGAGGGCGGCAGCAACACCCAGGCCAGGCGGGGCTCCACGGCGCCGGGCCGGGCCGGCGTTGCCGGGGCAGAAGGCGGGGCCGGGGCCGAGCTGCGGCGGGCCGGGGAGGAGCCTGGGCTCGGGACACACCCATGAACCTGACAGCCGCCTCTCGCAGGGACTCCTGTGGGCTCTGCAGGTAGTGCAGTGCCCTGCGCAGGTGCTCGGCCGCTCGGCTCCTGTCCTCTGCCAGCTGCAGAGAGCGGCAGGAGGGAAGGGTTGCCGCGGGCTCAGCTCCTGGGCCGGGCGCTGCCGGCGCCCACCGCCGGCCACGCCTGCCCGCCCAGCCCTGAGGCGCGGCCAGCAGCCGCTGGCCAAGGGCTCCCAAGGGGAGGGGCAGAGGGCCGGCTGCTGCCCGGGGAGCCGTGGTGCCGCCCCGCAGCCCCGCCGGGCCGGGGCTCCATGGGCACCCGACTCAGGCCCACGGGAGCCTGGAGAAGAGCCCGCGCGGCCTCTGGCTGCAGCAGCGGCCACAGCTGTTAGCCCTGCACACTGAGCACCGCCCTCAGGGACCTTGGCCACGCTGAGGCTGGGGGGTCTCTGCTGTTCTTACCAGGCACTCCCCAAGGCTCTGATCCACGTGTAGCATTTGTTCTATATCCCTCCTCTTCAGGAATCTGGCTGAGGAATGCAGCGTTTCCCGGGAGGCCTGGAGAGGGACAGAGATGCACAGATGGCCCTACAGTCCAGGGCACAGGAGCATGCCAGTGGCACAGGCTGGAGGAGGCTGCAGCCCACAAGGTGCCCGGGCAGGAGGCAGCCCAAGCCCCTGCCGGGGGGACAGCAGCTGTGCACAAGTGCTCACCTCAGCAACCATCTGATTCTCATCATGGCAGTGGAAGTAGAGAGGGAGCAGGCTGTGGCGCACGTGGGACTTGAGGGCCTTTCTTCCCTCTTCTGTTAATAAGTCCAGCATCTCTTGAAAGAGAGCCATGGAGCTCAGCTGCACCTGGATGTCATCCTGGATGAAAGGAAAGGGCAAAAGACCTGAGCATCAGCTGCTTCAGGCCCCCCAGGGCACAGGCGTGCATCTGCACAGGGCAACAAGGGTCCGGGCAGCAGCCAGTGGCTGTGGCTGTGGGCACAGAGCCTTACGCTGTCAAAGAGTGGCAGGAGTGCCTCAGCCAGCTGCAGGGCGATGGGGGTGGCTATTGGAGCACCATTATCCAGGAGCAAATATCTGAGTAGAAGAATGCTGATCCTGATCATGTCGCTGTCATTTTCCTCCAGGAGCTCCACAAGACTTTCAGTCAGGCTCACCATTATCCAGGAGGAAATATCTGAGTAGAAGAATGCTGATCCTGATCATGTCGCTGTCATTTTCCTCCAGGAGCTCCACAAGACTTTCAGTCAGGCTCTGCATTTTTTCAGCCTGTGCGGAAGATGACTTTGTGAAAGGCCGCCCTGCTGCCGCAGGGCCCAGAGGCCAAAGGCCTGTCCCGAAGCATTGGGGCAGCTGAAGCGGGAAGCAGGAGAGATGGGAAGAGCTGCCCCAGCGGCCGAAGCCCAGGCAAGGCCAAGCGACTGCGTTGCCCAGCCCCACGCTGCCTGCACGGCTTCGGCCACTGCCCTCTTCTCACCATCAAGGGATTCTTGCCCAGCACTACGAGGCCTCGAAGTGCCAAGTAACGCCTGGCCATGTGCTCACTCTGCAGGTTCTGTGCCAGGATCTCCAGGACACTGTCACTGCATTCCCTCAAGTCCAGGCACTCGAGGACCTGAAAGGCACAGGGCAGTGACAGGGGAGCCGGCCGGCAGGAGCCCAGAAGTGCACAGGGCAGCCGCACAGGGCACAAGCACTGTCCTGGCAGCTGTGGCTGCCAGAGGCCAGAGGGCTGGGAGGCCGCTCAGCCAGGCAGCGCTGGCCTTGAGGCTCACCTCCACAAGGAATGCCAGAGCAGGGAAATCCCAGTATGGCATCTCTTTGCCGAGCAGGGCGAGCAGGTAGAATGCCACCGCGGAACAAAAGTGGATGGCATACGGCGAATTTCTCTGAAGAGGGGAAAAAGGAAACAAGAGCCTGATGCAGTGGGGCAAACGTCTCCCAGGCGTGACTCACCCAGTTCTCATCTTTCCCCAGCACCCTTCCAGCAAGGGGACGTGGGCCGTTTGGGAGTTGGTTGCTGATGGGCAGCCTCCTCTGCCAGCCTTTTCCAGCCTGCTTGGCCATCCCTCAGTGCCAAGGCCCTCTGACCCATGGCCACTACGGACACTTTGTGGGGCACCTGGGCACAGAGCAGCAATGTCAGAGGCAGTGGGGAGAAGGGGGTCTCACCTGGCAAGCAGAGCCACGGCAAAGTGGTGAGTGTCAAGAGAGAGCAGCGTGTCCCAGGCACACCTGCGCTCCATTGCCACCACCACATCCTCGCAGTGGAGAAGGCAGAGCAGGGACTTGAGGGTGCGCACAGCAAACCTGTGTGCACAGCAAAGCCCAGGTCACACTGGCAGCACTGGCTCCTTGGCAGGCCATGTGGCAGGGACAGGAGGAGTGGCATGGAGCACCTGTTGGGGCTGGTGGCAAGGCCGTGCTCTTCCTGGCATCCCTTCCAGAAGGTGTCGACCTCCTCTGGCATATCCAGAGTGCTGAAGAAGACTTGGAATAGCAGATGCACAAATAGGTGGGGGAAATACACCTTCAAGATCCGTGGGAGACAGGGCACCTGGAGGATCTTCCACGTCACCACAGTTGCCTGCAAAGGACAAAACCCCCCGAGACAGCGCTCAGTGCCGAGGTGTGTGTGTGGCAGGGCCCGAGCGTGGCAGGGAGAGGCCAGGAGAGAGCATGGCAGGGGGAGCACGGGGCCTGGTGGGCCTGAAGCTGCCCCTGGGCCAGGTTTCAGGCCAGCGCCTGAGGCAGGGAGATGCAGTGGGGGAAGGAGGATGGAGAGCTGCTGGAGAGGCAGCCTTGGGGCCTGCAAAGGCCAGTTGCAGAAACTCACCGTCAGGGCAAAGACAGCCGTTTCGTCCCCATTGGAGGTGCGGGTGCTGTACTCTGGCCAGCTGCCCAGCACATCCAGGAGGATCATCTGCGCCAGCTCCGCAGTCCTGGCTGAGCCCATGATGGTCTTCCACATGGCCATGGCAGCTCTGTGGGGTTAGAGCTGTGTCTCAGGAGGGTCTCAGAGGAAGCACCAGGGGCAGCTGAGGCGGCTGCCATTTCTGCCTCTGCCCACTGCCCCCCTGCCAGCAGGAGGCAGACAGCCCAGCCCTATGGGGACAGAGCCCTGAGAGGCGGCAAGGGAGCACGGCAGCAGGCTCAGGGGCTGGCCTGGCAGGGCTGGGAAAGGGAGCATCCAGAGGGCCCTGGAAGTCTCTGTTGCTCTGACACCTGGGGCAGGCTGTGCAGGGTGATGGGCTGGGGAGGCCTGAGCCCTGTGGGCAGGTGGGCCCCATACCTGTCACAGGACGGGGCCACACGCAGGAGCGTCACCACTGTGTCATTTGGCTGTGCTTGGGTGAGATCCAGCAGGGTCTTGTCCAGCCTGTGCTCAGCAGAATCATTGGCCATGAGCCACTGGTGGATGTAGCTCACCACGGCAGGCACCTGGAGAAGGCACGGGGAGACTTGGAAAGCTGCCAGAGGGAGCAATGTTGCCAGCTTCCCCAGAGGTGTGCTTCCCTTCCCACCCCGCTGCCATGTGGCCTGAAAGGCTCACAGCAAGCAGCATGCGTGGATTGGGAGGCCAAGCAATTGCTGGGAGGATCAAAGCCTGGCCCAGGCTGCTTACTTGCTTTGGAGTGTAAAAATCTTCCTCTACAAGCATATGCAACAGGGCAGCACCGGTCTTGCTGAGGAAGATGGGTGAGTATGGTCTGAGGCCTACGCCCGTGGCGTTGGTCTCTTCCTCCTCAATTCTCTTGAGGAAGTTGCAAACAAACTGTAGGAGAAGGGCAAGAAGCCGGGGATATTGCATGGAGTGCTGCACACACGGTGCTGGGCTGAGCAGGGACAGCAGGCCCAGCCCAGGTGGGGGTGGCTGCAGGTACCTGTGCTGTTCTGCGGAAGCGGCCACGGCTGGACTCCTGCTCCTGTGTGCGCTCCAGCTTGCTTTCCCACTCATTTTGCTGTGCTTCCCCTCAGCTATTTTTGTGGCTATTTATGGAAAAGCAAATTTCTCCGTCCCTCAACTGGAGAATCTCCTTTGGACACATCCCAGGTTGCAGCCCTGAGTCATGGCCTGTACATCTCTGGGGCAGCAGATCTCACTGCTGTTACTTTGCAGAATCTGTTGGTTATTTCCAACCCTGATTTTCACCCCCCAACCCCTGAAGGACCAGATCTTGCCCACCAACCTTCTCCTTTGCTGAGGAGAACCACAGAGCTGAGACAGGAGGGATTGAGGGCAGAATCCTCCAGCAACAGATGTAGGAGGGAAAGTTGTCCCATCTCCGTGGTGAGGACTTCTTGTGAGGAGGCTGAAGGAGAGAGAGAAGGGGACAAAGGGAACCTGTTGGAGCAAGTCCAGAGAAGGCCACAAAAATCACATAAAGGGCTAAAAAATCACAAAAGGAGCATCTCGGCTACAGAGACAGGCTGAAAGAGCAGGGGGTGTTCAGCCTGGAGAAGGCTCTGGGAGACCTCAGAGCCCCTTCCAGTGCCTAAAGGGGCTCCAGAGGGCTGGAGAGGGGCTTTGGACAAGGATCTGGAGTGACAGGCACAAAGGGCAATGGCTTCAACCCGCCAGAGGTCAGGTTAGATTGGATATTGGGAAGAAATTCTTCCCTGTGAGGGTGGTGAGGCCCTGGCACATGCTGCTCAGAGAAGCTGTGGCTGCTCCATCCCTGGAAATGCTCAAGGCCAGATTGAAAAAACCTGGAAGGTGTTCCTGCCCATGGCAGGGGGTTGGAATGAAACATCCTTTAGGATTCTGTCCCAGCCAAACCAATCTATGATTCTGTGGTTCTAGGAAATGGAAGGTGGGAAGAGCAGCCTTGAAGCCAAAAGACCTGGCACTGCTGAGGAACAGAGATGGACTAAAGAAAGTAGAGCATGTGCTGTGTGATGCTGATGGATGTTTGGCACAGGGTTTTTTTAGATCCCTTGTTGTCATGTCTGAGCTCCTGCCTGCCTATTTTGAGTGGCCCACAGTGGCTGCATGTACTTGCCCTGTTGCCTGTTTAGACTGGGGATTTGTGACACCCTTGCTCAAAATGTGGCAGCAGAAGTACCAAGGTCACAGCTCCTTTTGAAAGGGGGAGTTTTAGGATTTTTCCAAGAAAAGGGATTGCTATTAGATTGGGTGCTGTTAAATCAAAGAGGCCCATGGCTCACAAACTCCCTTTGTTCCTGCTTTCAGCACTCTGAAGCCTGGATAGATTGCATGACAGAGTGAAATAATCCATAAATAGAGCAACATGGTTTTGTATCTTGGCAAGGATGATGCTGCTGAACCATGCAAACTGACTTTGCTCTCTCTCCCTCAGTGCAGAGATCCTGTCTGGCTGCAGGGAAGGAGTGATGCCAGCTCTCCACAGTGCTGGGGGACACAGACAGCCCCTTCTCCCATCTCAAGCTGTGTGCTTCAGCAACCCCTGAACTGCCCTTGGCTTAGAAAGTGCACAATAATATCCTTCCCCAGCTGGAATCACCCTCACCTCACAGTACAACACCTCCCATGCTTGGATTCACAGAATCTCACAGTCCTTGAATGGTTTGGGTTGGAAGAAACATCAAGGTCATCCAATTCCAACCCCTTGGCATAAGCAGGATTCTTGGAAATTTGCTCTTCCTGTGGCTGAACTGCTGCAAGGGCCTTTGAGAGGAAATCATATCCTGTTCAACCAGCCAACTCTTGCAGCAAAAGGGGTTTGTCCTGCAGTCTGTGTTATTTCTGAGGGAGGATGTAGCTCCAGTGCTGATGGAGGCTCCTGCTGCCAGCAGTGGTCAGGGAGAGCATGGCTGCTTCCCTCCCCTCTGGGCCTGAAGCCAGGCAGGAAGGGCTGGAGCCTGCAGCAGCACCAGCACTGCCAAACAGCACATTTTCAGTGTAGTGAAATGAAGAATGATCCTTCAAGAAACCAAGCAGGAAACTTGATTTTTCCAAGGAAACCATTGAAAGAATCAGCATCATCCTGTAGGCTGCTTTTGGCTGCATTAGATCACCATTTTCCTGGCCACAGAGAGGGGCCCAGGCAGAGCCTGAGCTGTCTCTGTCCATTCAATAAACATCAGTTTCTCTGTGTGTTTCCAGCCGGGCATGTGCAGTGAATGCTCCAAGAATAGCTCATGTCATGCTGATTTCATTCAGTGACGAGGAATAAAAACAGAAGCTCTGTAGTCAACATGAAATTAAGATTAATGGCTTTTCAGGTTGATTTCCTCTGTGTGAAACAAACCCCATATTGCGATTTGGCTATTTAATGTTTGCTCAATGTTAGTCATTAATAGCAACTTCTCCACATGCACAGGTCATTTGCTCACATATTTTGGAGTTTCTCTGATCTCAGCCTTGCACTGCTCTTGCTTTGTTTAGCCACAGGGGAAATCATAGGATCACAGGATGGATTGTGCTGGAAGGGACCTTAAATGTCATCTATCCAACCTTCATGGCATTAAAATTTCTGGAGATAATCACCTGCCACCAGGGACCCAGCACAAAGGGGCAGAGAATGAGCCCAGCCCCTGCTGCTGGTGTTTGTCCTTGTCCCTGCATCCCAGAGGTGACTGGGAGGTGGCAATGGAAAGCCACCCAGGGCTCTCCCTGTGCTTTGCTTTGGCATCTGCACCGAGGTTTAATTTGCATGTGCTAGGCTGGAAAACTGCTTCATCATCTGGTGAGTGTCAGCGATGCCACTGAGCCCTTCTGCCTGGGGATATCCCCCAGGAATTGTGGAGGATGAGCTGGAGACCAGGCTGGATGGGGCTCTGAGTACCCTGGTTAGTGGAAGGTGTCCCTGCCCATGGCAGGGGGTTGAAACTGGATGATCTTTAAGGTCCTTTCCAACCCAAACCATTCTGTGATTCTCTGAGTCTGTGAATTGTGATTCTGTACTTCTGTGATTCAGTGATTCTATGATTCTGTGATTCCATGAGTCTGTGACTCTGTGAGTCTGTGAATCTATGATTCTGTGAGTCTGTGAGTCTATGATTCCATGATTCTGTGAGTCTGTGGTTCTGTGATTCCATGATTTTGTGAGTCTCTGATTCCATGTTTCTGTGAGCTATTGGTTCTGACCTGCCCCATCCATCATGAAAGGGTGTCCATCAGCCTCACACCCCAGCTCCTGGTCAGCATGGATGAAGGAGCTCAGCTGGGTGTGGCCATGGCATGAAGGATCCTGCTGAACCCATCACATGGATAAAGGAAATTTAATTCCATCTGTAGGATTTCCATCAATGCTGAGCAGCAGCAGGCTGGGTCTCAGGGGAGATTTTTTCATTGTGTTGAAATCTGACTTTGTTAATTACCAGTCTCTGATCTCATTTGAGGGTTAAGGTTATGAAACAGAATCCTTATTTCTCTGATTTCCTTATCCAGCTGGTTTATTGAGTCTTGTCCAGGGGGTGGTTTGGACCTTAGAAATTCCCAAGTTGTCTCACACTTCTGGCATGAGCTGTGCAGAAGCATTGAATCAAGGGGAGGTGATGGAGATATGCAGAAGTCCTGGTGAAAGACACAGCAAGAAATCATCTCAGGAAAACTGAAAATGAGGACAAAGGTCTTGCTGCCAAATTATAGCTTCTTTTACCCTCAAAGGGAACTCCCCCTTCCCACATGGGAAGCACCCACCCCAGGCAGCCAGGGAACATTGTGGTGGGGGCCTTTAGCAGTGACACCAGCCTTTGGTGCACCCCAGGCTGTTGACTTCCTCTTGGGGAAAGCTTCCCATCCTCTGTTTACTCAGGAAGCACCAAATTTGACGGCTGTAGGCAGTCAATAGAGCGCCTGGTTTTTATCTACACATCAAATTTACTTTCTTTTTTAAAGAGAAAATAGCCACTGAACAGCCCTTGAAGCTTGGGGCTAGTGTCTAATTCCACTTGAAGAGCTTTGTTAGATAATTGCAGTATTTTTCTGAGAGAAAATAGAACAAACAAGGCTTGTAATTAAAAGTCATTCAGGCAGCTTTGATCCTTCTCTCTTCATCTTCACTTACCAAACACAAATGCCAACAAGGACTCATGGAAATATTTACAGTCACTATTTTTGGCCTTTGCCTTTAAATTAACTCCTCTTCCTCGCTTCCAGTCAAAAGAAGGGGGAGGGAGGGAAATGGGGCTTTTCAACAGGTGTTTCTTTAGAAAGAATTTTTTGGAGGATCCCTGATATCATAGAATAATTAAGTTTAGAGAAGCTCAACGAGTCCAACTATCACACACTAGCCACACCACCACATTCACCACTACACTAAATGAAATGTCACACACAGAGGTTTTTTGAACACTTCCAGGGATGGTGACCCCACCACTGCCCTGGGAAGCCTTTTCCAGGGCTTGACCACCATTTTGGTGAAAAAAATATTTCTGATAATCTAATCAAACCTCTAAATATCTAAAAAAATCTAAAAAAAAAAATCTAAACATATTTCTAATATCTAATCAAACCTCCCCTGGCACAACTTGAGGCCATTTCCTCTCATCCTGTCATTCCACAATGACAAACCTGGAGCTCCTCTGGAGACCTCAGAGCTGCCATAGATCAAATTTATCATCCCAAAACTGCCTCCAGGCACAGCCTCAGCTGCAATGGTGGTGTGGATGGGACAAGATCCACACACTCTGCCCTGGGCATGGACAGGGAGCTGCCAGGGCCATGTCCCACAGCCCACAGGGGATCCTCAGGTGAGCTCCTGACTCACTGGGAGAGGAATCCAGCCTGGGAAGTCCCAGCAGCAGGTGGGGATGTCAAACCTTGATGTGCTGAGACCCTCTGAAGGCACCAAACTGGGCTGGTTTCTCCCAGAATTGGCAGTACAGCCAGTGGGTTGTCATTTCATTGGGTTTATGGTGGGACCAACAGCGGCTCATCAGCACCCAGGGGCTCCCAGCAGTCCCAAGGAAACAAGGTGAGTGCTACAGGTGTCAGGTTGTACAGGGAAGGGACAAATTCTCTTCCTTGGCTTGGTTTGAACACTGTCTTCTGGATATCCTTCTGCTTCTCATCTTTCACAGTCCAAGGTTTTGCTTATCCATGTTTAATTTTTATTTCCATATTTTCCTCACATCAAGATGCTTCTGAGAGCCACGCCTTCAACTCTCAGTGGGGTATTATTTCTTTTCTCACCCAAAAATCGTGACCAGCCTTGGGGAGGCAGTGTGAGACTGTGTAAGACCCAGGGGACTGGAGCTTCCCGGGAGAACAAGCTGCAGTACGGCTCGGATGAGGACAATTGATCCAAACAGCCAATATTGCTGCAGCATGAAGATTTAAAAAGCAACAACAGCTTCTGATCCCCCACCCTAGCTGAGATGCCTGCATGGAAAGCCTGTGGTGGGAATATGAGCCCTAATTCCTAAAGGTGGGAATTTGAGCCCTAATTCCTAAAAATGGGAATATAAGCCCTAATTCCCGGTGGCTGCCCCGCACCTTTGCACCCATTAATGCAGCACACACTGTTCCAGAAGGAAATCCACCCAGCTTTGAGGCTGAGCTGACTCTGTGCATGGCTGGGAAGGGGTTAGGAGGAGGAGGAAAGCCTGGGTTCCTAATTCAGCCTCCCTGCAGACCCCAGACAGGGTGCTTGCTTTAGGAAGGGATTTATGCAGTGAATTGCTAATGGGGTTTGTTTTCCTGCTTCCAGTGTTCAGGATGCAGCCGATGTGGGCTGGTGTGACAAGCCAGCCCCAGCAGTGGGAGGAAATTCAAAGGAATGAGCTGGCGTGGGGGTTTCCCTGGGGAAATCTTGTGCTGGGAGTGGGCAAGCATCTCCCTGGAGGTGTTTTCTGCTCTCCCAGAAGGAGCCGAAGCAGCCTGGCTTCTGATGCTGTGCTCCGAGGGTCTGCCCAGGCGCAGGAAGCCCGAATGTGCTGTTTCCCCGCAGGAGCAGAGTGCCAGGCTGTGTGTGAGGCTGAAGATGCTGCGATGGGGGGGATGCAGCGATGCTGAGCTGAAAGCAGCAAGTGCCGCTTAGTGCCGCCGGGCTGAACCGCACCGGGGCTCCGCGGGAGCTGCAGCCTCCCCTGGGCTCGGGAGGGCACCTGGACAGCCCAAATCCTTCTCCCCCGGGAGCCTGGCACCCGCACAAGCGGCCAAGGCTCCTGTCGGGTGTTTGGCACGGAGAAAATCGCGGATGCAGCAGGATGCTGCCATAGGGAGATGCTGAGATGAGGCTGCCCGTGCTCAGAAAGGGAAGGGGCAGGGGATGCAAGAAACGTCTGGAAATGCCCGTGGAGGGTTCAGAGAGGAGGGAACCAGACTCTCCTCAGTGATATCCAGTGACAGGAGACACGAACTGAAACATGGAAAGTTCCATTAAATCACAGGAAGGAAATTCACTGTTCAGGTGGTGAAGTACAGGAACAGGTTGTCCACTGTAGCATCTCCATCCTCAGAGACATTCAAACCCGAGTGGACACAGTGCTGGGAAATTTAACCCTGCTTGAGCCATGCTGTGACTGTGACTATCATATCATTTTTTCCATTTAATGGAAAAAACTCCAGCTATATCATTGTCATGTCTGAAGTGGTTAACTCACACTGAAAAGCTCCTTTCCATGCAAAAAAATACAGTAGTTTTTCTACTTAATCAAATATATTGCCTTTCCTAGAGCCCCAGTGCCAGTGAACAGCGATGTTTCAGCTGATTGGGCAGCTTGTGTGAGAGGTGACATAATTTGAGTCAGTTTTCTCACACAGAGAGGTTTTTCCACCCGGGAAACCCATTGCCAGCAGGTGGCAACCACGCCAAAGCAAAATTCCTGGAGAAGGTTTGCCTGGAAGAATGTGTTCTCCTTCATTGTTCTACCACAGCTAGCACCTTTAATATGGAGAAGGCAACAGAGTGATCTTGTATACACACATCTGTTTTTAGTTTTCCATCAATTAAATTGGAATCCCGAGGTATTGAGGGTTGTCAGTTTGGGTGTTGGGGTGCTCAGGGCACTGAATTTCCCCGAGCAGTCTCACCTGGGGTCTCCACCCACACCCACCCATGGCTCTGGGAGCCCATTTAAGCTGAGAACTGCAGCCTCCTTTCCTTTTATGTTCCGTGTACTGCCTTTTCCTGGGGGAATTTGGACAGGTAAGAGCCAAGCTTGGTGCCTGGGGTTGGGGGAAAGCTTAAAAGAAATATTTTAGCTATGACAGCCTTCCTAACAGCAGTAAGATACAAACTTCACTACTAGCAGGGCTAAAGGGTGTGAGAATGAGTTTTCCAAGCTTTCTATATGGAGTTTCTGATCTCCAGACTCTTCCAGTCAAGTCCTTTTGTTCCAATACTTTTGTTCAAGTATTCTGACTATTTATCTGAGAAAGAAGAAACTTTATATCTGCAGTGCTCACTACAGTCTTACTTATGGCTTACAAACCACCTTAATTTTGTTACAAACCTGCTGTGTTTATTTTATAATAGGCAAAATGCAATATATATAGCAAAGATATGGCACAAGTAGCATAAATTTTCTCTTGTGAAAGAAGGACCAGTCTCTTTATTCCCCCATGAGGTTTATTTCATTACTCACTCTTAAATAAATATGTATTTGACACTTTACAGGAACAACTAGTTCAAAATGATTTCTAACACAAGTTCTCACAGTTGTTATAGTATTTGTATGGTGTGCTGTTTGGCACCATTTTTGAGACTCAAATCTTCCTTTTGGTCTAAATTTAACAAGTCAGAAAAGAGGAAATTTGTGGTGGGGTGGAAGATGGACAATCCTTCAAAATCAAAAGAAAGCCATAACACACAGGAACATACACGAACATTGAAAATAGTTTCTTTTCTCTTCTAAATACTCATCCTCTCTTTTACAGATGTTTCATTGAAAGTGCTCATTAGCTCTGCTCCATTAAACAATCCTCCCTAATAACTCAGTGATAAAGAACTGAGCTTTGCACTCCTCTGGAAATTGGTCTCCAGCCTGTCCATGCTGTACAGCAGATGGCAATAAAGGACCACTCTGTGGCAGAAGCACACCCCTGAAAAGGAAATGTTCTGGCCTTAGTAATTCAGGGGGTGAAATTAAAATCAGGGTCTAGAAATGCAAGTTGGTGGGAGCAAAGAGGGGAAATACAAGAGTTGCAAGTGGGCAGGACAAACCCTGTTGCTGATGAGGGTTACAAACAGACCACACATTACATATAAACCAAAGAAAGGACGTTGTGCATTCATTGGCCACTCCTCCAGTCTGCAAAGTTTCTCCTGAAAAACCCTGAAAGGGCAGGGACCTGCCAGGCCCAGCCCCCTGTTCAAGAAGTTCTGCATTCCAGCAGCTTCCGGAAACTTTTCCGAAAACTGTCATCCAGGAAAGCGTACAAGAAAGGATTCAAGCATGAATTGGCATAGCTTAGGCTGGTGATGAAGTAGGATATCCCAATGACCATGGAGGTCTGGGGTAAGTCAGTGGTCAAAGCCACGATGGTAGCCAGGTGGAAAGGGGTCCAACAGAAGAGGAACACAGCCAGGACTATGAAGACCATGATGGTGACTTTCTTCTTGGCTTTGTCCAGGGCTCTGGCATTGGAGTTCAGGTGCATGTTCCTCAGCTTGTAGAGCATCATGGTGTAGAGGATGCAGATGGTGGATAGTGGAATGGCAAAGCCAAGGATGAGGGTGTAGATCCTGCTGGCTTTGAACCAAAACCTCTCCGGCTTGGGGAAATTGAGACCACAACTCTTGATCTCCAGGTCGTCAGTGTAGACATTGGCAAAGATGATGAAAGGGAGGACTATGATGGTGACCAGGATCCAGATGCACAGGCTGACAATCCTGGCTGCTCGGTACGTGCGGTGGGGCATCCTCTTGGACCTGACCGTAGCCAGCACCACCAGGTACCTGTCTATGCTCATCACTGTCAGGAAATAAATGCTGGAGAAGATATTGTAGTGATCTATGGACAAGATGACCTTGCAGAGGATTTTTCCAAAGGGCCAGTAGCGGAGGAGGTGCTCTGCAATATTGATGGGCAAGACAAGGGTGAACAAGTCATCAGCGATAGCGAGGTTCAGGATGAACATGTTGGTCACAGTCTTCATCTTGGGGGCCTTGAGGATCACATAGATGACAGCAGTGTTGCCTGTGAGCCCCACCGCACAGATCACAGAGTAGATCACGGGCAGGACAATGTAGAAATCAGCTGCCTGCTCTTGGAGGGTGAAGTTGAACCTCATGCTGTTTTCCAGGTAGCAGCTGTTGCCTGCGTTGCTGCAGGAGCTGTTCAGATCACCCCAAAAGATGTTTCCCATGCCTATTGACCACAGACCAACTCCAGATACCACTGAAAGCCTCACTAGCCCAGAAGTGAGAGGTTTTTTGCTTGGTTGGGATATTTTTCCCCTCCTGTGAGAAGCAGCTGTTACCTCATTTAGATGTAGCTTATTTTCAAAGGTGAGTTGTGAGGCTTCTTGGACCACCTAACTTACCTCTCCCCCCCGTTGGAGAAGTTAGATTTTGAAGTGGTGATGGGAGAAGAAAATGTTTGGAAGACATAAGGCTCCATGAACCAAGAAAACAAGAGAATAATGTCTTTCTAAAGAAGTCAAGGAACTCTTCTTTCTGAGAGCATTCCGGTGAGCTTTGGCTTTTCTTTGCTGGGGGAGTTGAGCGGCTCTCATTCAGCTGTCTAAAGTGACAGTTCTTTTGGGGCTGGCAGGAACAAGGAGGCAGAAGGGGGAATTTCGTGCCTGGCTGGCTGTTTACAGCCCTTGGAGGACTGGAGGGATGGCTGCAGTTTCTCTGGCACAGCTCTTGCTTTCCGTGCTGGAGCAGAAGCGTTCCAGTGGTTAATTAGCGCCTGCCTTTGTGTGGAGTTCAGGCTCTTCATGGACAGCGATTTCACAAACAATGAAGAAGTTTCTGACACTGCTACTCCCCACTCCCAGGGTCCCCTAGCAAAAGAAGGAGGGGGAAAAATAGTTCAGGGAGTATTTCTGAAATTAACATTTAAAGGGGATTTCCCTGCAATCAAAGTACACCTTTAAGCAAGGGTGAGTTATGAACTTACTCACTCTGAAAACCATCCCCAGTACGAACAACTGGCAGCCCCCCAAATTTGGCACAGATAGACAAAGCTGTACATCTCAGAAGTTCAGGATTAATCGGGGAAGAGAGAGAAAAGTACCCTGAAAGAGACACAGCAGGAATCATCTCACCTGTAGCAGTCACCACATCCATCACTATTGCCTGACCCATACTTCCAAGAATTCCTCCACAGGGAATGAACAAAAAACCGACCCCTACCCCCCTCCACCGTGAAGATCAAAGGTTTGGCAACCGGTCCCAGGCTCTGCAGAGAGAAGTGCCTCACTTCTCCTGCCTTTTGTTGTCGCACAGCAATAAAGTGAGCTGGACTGCCGGCGCTGGGGATGGGGAGTGAAGTGTCCCTTACCTGGGAAGCGGCTCCTCTGCCTCCTCCAGCACCTGCTGCTCTCACTGGTGAGCCTCTTCCCTCTGATCCGAGCTGGAGGAGGGTCTCTGGGCTGCTGACGTACGGGGATTTGCAATCAGATCAACACGATGCTTCTGTGTGTGCGTGTTGTGTGTCTGACCAATTAGCACTTGCTGGGATCGGGGAAGGGGGGAAACAAGGGTTTTCTCTCTGCAGGGTTATTGAAAGAGTAAATACGGTGAATGTTTCCTTCAGGAATGAGGGAGATGTGGAGGGACACAGGCAGCACTCAGGACTGGCTAAGTGAGGGATGAAAGGATGGGAAGCAGGGGGTTAAACTGTTTCAATAGGTAACAGTGGCTGGTTTTAACAAAGGGAGCAGGAGGAGGGTGAGCTACATTACAACGCGCAAAATAAACAAATAAACAGATGTACCTTGCCAGATCTGTGCTGTTTTCGGCTGCTCTGGGGGAGTTTGGCTGAGTTCCTCCAGCTGGGTCTCTGATCCGGCTTTGGAAATCCAGTGAAATCCTTCAGATGTGCATCAGGAGGTGCAGGAGTCCCGTGAAGCTTCTTGGAAATGCACCCCAGGTTATAGAGCAACAATGTAAGATCACTTTACCAGCATGTCCCTAAAGAAAAAAAAAGAAAAAGGAAATCAAGAGTCTTTTGATTCTCTTTTAGTCTTTTAAGTATTGCCTGACCTTTGTTTCGAGACAAAGCAAGGGAAAACAGGAATCCATCACTGCCATGCCTGGCTGAGTGCATTAAACCAGGAGGGCCAGCTCATAGATCGGAGCCAGTAGCCAAGAAGTGTGTCTGACTTTGCTCCTCTTTTTGGATGTTTTATATTCTTCTGGCAAGATTATTGTGCACCAGTAGCTGGGTGGGAGTAAAACATTTCATTGCACTTCTTAAAGACATGGCTATAACCGACTTCAGCAGATGGGATTTTTTTTTTTTAAATGTACAACTCTTCAAGATATTTCCTTGACCAAAATCTAAGCAGACATTGGGCTTAAGGAAAATGAAACAGGAATTATATTGTCCAATTATATTGCATAGGAATTATATGGATGATACTTCTTCAGATGAAACATCCCTGGAGCTTTCTTCTTGCCTGTTTTGGGAAAGCTGGTGTGGTTTATAAGGAGTTGTAAATGAAGCAAGGCTTTGGTAGGTCTGCAGAGGGAATGCAGTTTCCAGGAATTGCTGTTGTCTTTTTTCAGAGAATAGCATACAGAAGGCAGAAAAATTCAGGAGAATGCGATGTTACATTTGCTGATCTGTAACTATTCCCTGGGACAAAAGGGTTTTAAAGTATTTTTCATCCACAATCCTTTGAGGCTTTCTGTTTTTCAGCATAAAGTATATCTCTGGTCTCTGGGATAGTTTAAAAGCTGTTCTTTTTTTCCCAGTCTATATTATCTTGGAATTAGCTGCCATGGCCAGGGGTTGTGTGCCTGGGTGCTGTGTGTTTCAGGAGCTGTGGTGCTGATGATGGTTCCTTGTGCTTTTACCCTTGCCTTGTGCCTTACTCCTCATTATCCATAGTGAACATGCTCTCCGTGCCTTGGTTAGGATGTGCTTGATTAAAATAACCTGTCAGAGATGAGATGGAGACTAATTAAAGCTCATTGCCTGGTCTGGGTAGAGGGGCTTTTGCTTATATGCCCCAAACAAATTACTGGCACCTCCTTTCAGAACTCCTTGCCTGGTTCTCCAATAAAACTTGTTTGCTTTGGGGAGGACAATTGCCAACAGATCTAAATTCATGTAGGGGATTGCTTTGCAGTAGGAACTGTTCTATCAACAGAGAAAATATTTCTTCTGTGCATCTCTGGGCTCGACCAGGGCCAGGGGCTGTGCACAGGGGAAACAGATCTATTTATATTGGTGTGATGAGGAGTGCTTGGAGAGAATGTTTTACTCTTCTTGTCTTCTCTGGCTGGGCATTCCTTGATTATAAATATTACAGTAGCATAAAGCCCTGGAAATGACTGGTTTGGAAATGCTGCTACAAAGGGCACGAGCTGCCTGGACCTATTTTTGTGCCAACAGCTCCATCATCAGCACAGTGCAGCAGGGACAAAGAGTTTATTCCTGGCAAATCTGTGCCATGGAGATGGACTTTGCCTCTTGAAGCCCATGTTCACACTGTGCTGCTTGGGTCAGCTGTGCAAACAAAGAAAAGGCAGCGTTTTAGGGAGGGGAAATCCCTGTCAATGCTAAATCAGTGCTGCTTTATTGCCTTCCTAAAGCTGATGCGCTGCTGGCTCCAGACAAAGGCCATCCACCATTTTGGAATTATGGACAACCTGTTTTGTTGGGCTCCTGCTGCTGTCAAGGAGTCAAGTTCATCTCAAGGACACAGATATACAATCAATAATCTGTTTACCAAAGCAAAATGTTCTCGGCTGGCTGTCTTGCAGTCACTGGTTATTAAGGTGATTTATTTGTATGAAGTGTTCAGGCTTTTAAAAGCATTGCAGGTTAATAATAGAATCAGGGAGTAGTTTGGGTTGGAAGGGACCTTTAAAGGTCATCTAGTCCAACCCCCTTGCAATGAGCAAGGACATCATCAACCAGATCAGATTGCTCAGAACTCAACCATCCCACCTGACCTTGAATGCTCCCAGGGATGGGGCATTTACCACCTCTCTGGGTAACCTGTGGTAGTACCTCACCATCCTCATTGTAAAGAAATTTCTTTCTTATATCTAATTTAAATCCACCCTCCTTCTGTTTAAAGCCATTCCCCCTTGTCCTACCACAACAGGACCTGCTGTGCTGAGAAATGTCCAGAACTGATTACATCAAATGGGCTGAAATTGCTTCTGGTAAGGTAAGTGTGCCTGGTCAGGCTATTTGTAGGATAACACTCACCCACAAAGCTGGGATGTCCTTCTGCTTCCCCCCAAAACCTTCCCAGCCTTATTGAGCCAGGCTGCCTTAGGCAGGTGATGGTGCTCACCTTGTAGGACAGCTCAGGGAACCAGGCAAGAGCTGCAGGGCAAATGTCACCATCGGTAAACTGGTGAATTGTGGCAAAGAAAGTGCTTTTCAACGGTGATAATTGTCACAGATCCAGAGGCTGGTGACACATCCTGCCCGCCTGAAAGCTGCAGTGAAGGCAAAGGGGTTCAGGAAGCGATTTAAGGAAAATGGGAGTCCATAAACAGCCTGTTTTTGTCAGGGAAAGCACATATCAATAACTGCCCCGTCTGGCTCTGCAGGGGAGCAATCCACACAAACCGTGCAGCAATTTCCTCAGACCAGCTGTGATGGGGAATAAAAGCTGCAGCCCTGGGAGCTGGTGGGTGGCTGGCTGGAGCTATTTGCTCCCTGCCAGCCAGGAAAGAGGTTGGGAGGCTCCTGCAATGGGTTACCCTCATTCCCAGCACTTCTTGGAGACCCTGGCTCTTTTACCACACCTTCCCCAGCCCCACCAGTCGTGGAGGGAAAGTGGCATTGCAAGAGGCTGCCTGGCTGCCAGCAGGAGCTGTGCTGGCAGGTGTGTTAATTAAGGGAGCTCTGGTAGAGTACTGGTGACAGTGGGAGCAAGGACACGGTGCCAGTCTTGCTGCAGTTAATACCTAACTGTGAGAATCTGAGTGCAGAGGGAATGCTGCTTTCAACACCCTCGTTTCCTCTCCCACTCCCCCCTGGTCTAGGTTCCAGCAGCCTTGCTCCAGAGAGAAATTAAAATCTGCTTCCATTCCAGGATGCTTTTACTCTCCAGCATTTATTCCTGCTTTTCTCCAGGGCTGGAAGTAAGGGCGTACTTTGGTTGGTTTGCTGCCCTGAGCCAGCTCAGTGTGCTGAAAGCAGAGCCCTTTGGAAGAGGGAGATTCCTGGAAGTGGACTGTCCCTTTTCCAGTGCTGCTCATCACCTTTGTGGGGTGTGAGGGGCTCAGGGCAGTGGCTGGGGCTTCCCTTGTGTCAGTGCTGCCATGAGGAGAGGGCAAAACCTGTCCCATGGCTCTGACTGTGCCAGAGGTGCTGCTGCCTCATCCTCCTGAACTCTGGAAGCAGGAGAAGCTAATCTGCTGCATCCATCTATGGGTCAGTTAGTCCTCTGGACTTGGAGCTTTTGTGCTTCCCTATCTCAGAGTTCTTCCATTAGCCCACGTGAGTGACAACTTTTGTGTAATTTGTCTGTGGGACCTGTGAGGAAAAAGCCTTAGATGTGATGGGATCTGGTGCTGCAGTACTCTGGGGTACAGCTGATTGCTTCCTTTTGGAGTTCTCTTGGCCATGGATTTATTAACAGGGCTCTGTTTCCTGCTGGTTGCCTTTATCAGATGTGCACAGAGTGTGTGCAAGGGCATTCCTCAGCACAGCTGAAGATTAAAACATAAGGAGGAATCCTAGTTTGAAAGGATGAGAAAACAAAACCAAAATAAAAAGATATTTTTTACCCAAAGTTAGCATGAGTCAGCGGGTAGGAATCAGCTCTTCCCTGGATCCCTGTCCTTCCAGTGCTGCTGGCAGATGAGGGTGTCCTGCAGTGCTGTGATCCATCAGCATTCCTGGCAGGAATATACATTATTTAGTTGCCATTAAGCTGGTTGTAACACAGCTGCTAAGAGCCCTTGGTATCTGCCACGTCCAAGTGAGAGGAGTTGTTATTTTGACTTTTTTAATGCCATCTGAACTTTCACTTGTGCAAAGTCACCCTTCTGTCATTGCTTGACCTGCTTGGAAAAGCTGTGACTCTTTACAAACATCAGCACTGCAACAGGGCTATAATGCATCCTTGGAAAAACAGCCAGGAGCCCTTCAGGGATCTCACCGGGGAGCAGGCTCTGTGCAATATATTCCAATATCTCTAAGCAACAGCTTAATGTGTTGCCTTGTCTGCTTAAGTAGCAGAGCTCCTCTGGCCTAAAAGCCTCATCACCAGAGGGTTATGGAGTGCAAATTGCTGCTGAATGAATTTGCTGCTTTGTTCACTCTGGTTTCCCCTCCCTTTTGTGTGTGCTATGAAAGTGAAATGACTCATCTTCACCTTAAGATCATGTTTTGGAGAAATGGTCTAATATTTTGTACAATGCTCAATGTAAAAAACCCCAAACCAACAAAACAGATGAAATCTGTTTCCTGGAACAACGTTTTCCAGTGCAATTACACAGAGCCAGCTCCTTTCTCCACACTCTTTTGGGCAACAGACATTGCGGAGTACAAAGTTTACAATACCATCAACTATTGTAAGGAAAAGAGGGAAAAGCAGAAGGAAAAGAAGCAAAAGCAGGTTTGAGCTTAGTGAAACCTGATTCTGGCTTTGGGCTGCAATAATTTATTACAGCTCTGTTTTACAATTAATGCCAGCCTGACCTACTTAAATAGAACATCATAATTCTTGTGGCCATGTATGTGGTCATGAAAATTCAGTGCTAAGAGCATGAGCCATGTTGGTTATGTCAGTGTGATGGAGAAAAATGTAATTTGGATAACTCAGGTGGATTGAGTAGGAAATGGTGTGCTATAAAATGCATAAAAATAATTTGAATGCAAAAGATAAAAGGAAAAGGGAAGGGATTACTGCAAGATGGGGTTTATGGCTCGTGCTCTCTGCTTATCGGGACCCCATGGTCATGGCCATAGTGGGGATGTTAGGGACTGGATTCAGTGTGGGTCCCAGAAACAGCCAAAACAGCAGTGACAGTCAGGAACACCTGGCTCTCCTTTCTTTAAAATCTGATTTCAGGCCCAAATTTAATTCCCTGGGGATTTAAGCTGTGAGACCTTTGAGTCTGTGTGCTGGGTAAATAAAGCCCCCATCAGAAATCATATTAATGCAAATTATAGGTGACCACACCAAAAAGAAGTTTTGGATGCTTGTGGAGGAGAAGCAGAAAAAGCAAAGAAATAAAGATACTTCTGTGTTTTCCACAGGGAATAATTTCTGAAGTGCAGAGCTCCCCAGGCCATGCAGGGCCTCCTGCCAAGGGGAATGATTTCAGACAAGTGCTGACTGTGTGGGAGAGGGTGTTTTGTGTTGGAGGGCTGAGTTATCACTGAAGTTTTTCACTTCTAATACTTGGTAATATCAGTGTCATTTTGTCAGTAAGGAGCACACTCAGTGTCTGAGACATCTCCATCTCCACCTGCTTCACAACTCCACTTGAAGGCAGATGAAAATTATTTCCTTGTAAATGACGTGTTTTCAACAAATTCTGCAAACCCTTGCTGAGGCTCCTTGCCATGAAGTTGATTTTCTATTTATTTTTTCCTAATTTTTTTTCTAATAAGAAGAATTGCTTTCTTGCAAATGTTAGGTAAATTTTTCCCTTCCTGGGATGTCAGGAGGTGCGCATCCTGTACAGAAACACTCCCCAACTGCATCAATAACCTTTTTGTACTGTTCAGTGAGTCCTAGAAAACTGCAGAGCAGTTTTGTGTCTCTGCAGGTTTCTTGGCAATCAATTCTCCATCTCTGATAAATCCTAATTTACAGGGAGGATGTGACGAACTCCCTCCTCTGCAATCAGGAGTTGGCAGTGCCCATTCTTCTGCAAATTTATGGGTTCAGCAGAATAATATCATAGGAACAGAGGTGTTGTGCAGCATTCCTGCTTGGTTTGCTCCTCATTTCATGGGGCAGACAGCAGCATTCTACAGCCCTAAAAAGGGCAGGGAATTTTCTGGACTGGGAAGAAAAGCATCCTTGAGAGAGGCAGAATATGATGCTGTTACCCATGGCTGGTGTTCCCCCCTCTGTTATCAAATTTCCCTCCCTTGCTGCCCTGGGGCACCTGAGAATGGGTGATGTCGTGATGTTTTCCATTATGAAATCAGTCAAAGAGTTTGTGGACTTCTTTCCAGCATGAAAACGAACCCTGTTCTGCTGGTTGTATGAGGTAAAAATTATTTCAGGCAGAGAGAGGCAAGAAAAAGGTGAGAGACCAGTGAATTTTTTTCCATGTGGCCGCAGGGAGGGAGAACAATTGTGGTGTGGAGATGCATTTTTAATGTAAAAGCCACAAAAGCAACCCAAACAGGGAGTGAGCATCACTGGAACTGCACCTCTGTCAGTAAGGGATGGATCCCTCCTGCTCTTTCTCCTGCCTGGGGCACCTGTGTGGGGCTGGTTGTCCCTGTCATTTACCTTTTGATTGCACAACCATTTCTTAGAAAACAGTTGGCTCTTCAGACTCTCCTGGGCATTCAAGTGAGTCCAGGAGATGTGGGGGTGAGCTGATAAGTGGGTTTGGATGATCTTGGCTGTTAGGTGTTGCTACGTTTCCTGATGCTGGTCTCCAAAGCAATCCCTGGCACGCTGCTTTTGTGGAAGGCAGAAGAGCTCATGAGAAAAATGCACTTGAAATTACCTCTTCTGGGGAAATGCAATGAATTTTCTGCTAGGAACTGCTTGTGAAGAAAGATGGAGCCTGAATTAGGGATCTGCCCTTGTGGGGGTCCCTTACACTGACACAAAGCTCTCTGTGCCTCTCAAGAGGGTTGCCACCATGCAGAAACATGTCACTTCGGTGCAGGGAGGGGGATTTGACATCACAAAACATCGAGGGGAAAAACATCGAGGCAAATTCTCCTTTTCTGGTCAGGAAAACCAGAGTGTGTGCCTGCTGTGTTCCACGAGCAGCAAATCAATTGCTGAGGGATTTCTGCTGGGAGATTTGTGCTTTATGAAATTCCTGCCAGGGGCAGAGGACTGGGGAGCTGGAAACGATAGCGCTGTCTTCCTCCCCTCTGCTGCTTTAATTGTTTGTAGTGATTTAATAAGCAGCACTATTCTTCCCTGCAGCAAACACAGACAGGTGGCACTTTATTACCTTTATTAGGGCCCCTGTTTGGAATTTCTTTGCTGTATTTCCTTCTTTGCAGGCTTGGCCCAAAATTTGGAGAGATCAGTGCAAGAACTGGGCTTTGTGCTGTCAACATTCTGAGTGTTGAGCCTACACCAAATCCATGCAATTATATGGGAAGGAAATAATAAGGACAAATGACATGATTTAAACAAGGAAATTCTCCTGGCTTTGGCATTTTATGTACACAAATGCACACCAGAAGAGGAAGAGCAAAGCAGGTACAAGCTCCCAGTACTTGCAGAAGAATGAATGGAAATAACTTCCTGTTTAGGCTGGAAACTAGGAGAAAATTTGTACCCATCAGAGGGATGTTGAAGTGGAGCAGCTGCCTAGTGACAACAGATAGGTGGAGAAGTGAAACCCCGAATTAAAGGCTTTTAATGTGGAGTTTTTTGGATACTGAGGTCTTTACAAACAGATCATGTGAGTCCCATGGGCAATGCAGGTGGATTCCCAGGGGAGCATCCCTGTCCCGTACCAGGGATCGGCTGCCCTGGTCCCACAGAGTGATTTGGGTTGTACCTGATGGCCCAGCAGAGCTTGGGGAAATGCCTCAATGTTTGTTGGATTTGAATGGCATTTGGGTCAAATCGAGTTTCTCCTCTGAGGAATGGAGTCTTGACCTCTCACAGGTTTCACTTGAACATTTCTTTAATCTGTCCCCCACCCCAAAACCCCCAGCAGATCCCCTGCTCCTGCCACTCTGTGTCTCCCACAGCTGAGATCCTCCGAGCTTTTCCCTTACACTAAAAGAAGTGGAAATCGGCTGGGTTTTGTTACCTCTTGGCAACAAGATTGTCTCCTATTGTGCAGCTCAGGGGGAAAGAAACCTCTTCCTCCCTTCAGTCTGCTGCCACAAAGTGTTTGGTTCCTCTTTGTGAAGAACCAGGAAGAAACACTTCTTTTTAAGATGAGGGAGCCCAATTCAATTCCCTTATCATTTTGAGCAAAATAACCCAGTTATTTATGTTGAAAGTCACTCCAAAATTTTGAAGAGATCTTTTTAGAAAATATTTCTCTTGGTGACTGATTATGAGTGGGTATGGGAAGAAACTCTTTGCATTGAACCACTCAAAGCAGTAATTTCTTCCCAAAGAGTAGATGTAATTACATTTTGTGGGTGAAAAAAATAAGTAGAAGTAGACCAAAGGAGCTTCAAGCTGATCTCTATTTGCTGCCAATGACTGAATTAAATGCACAGGGTTCCTATCAGCTCTGCCAGACAAAACGTTGTATTTGGGTTATTGGGGTTTTTTTCAGAAATCTTTGTAGCATGAATAGTTCATGGACTTATCTCTGCTGGCTTCAGCCATTCCTGCTGTCCATCATATCTTGCTATTATAAGGCAGCTCTTTTCATTAGGTTGTCTTTTAATTCAGATATCTGAGCCTTTTTCTACTTCCAGACCCACTTCTCAGTAGGACAAACATTTTCTTATCTGTGAGTGTATTCAGTGGTGGCCACACAAGTGAAGGTAAGGAGCTGGCAGGTGATAATTTATGAAACTTTCTATAATGGAAAAAACTCAGCATTCGATTTCCATCTCCTTAGAAATCTCTATTTCTTTTCTTGTCTCTTGTGCTCTTTGTGGCTGGTCTGAATTTAGTGCTTGGAAATGCAATTATATGGATTCCAATTCTTTTGAGAGAGAATAATCTTGTATACAAAGCCAAATAAATTTAACTTTTCAATATTAGAGCAGTTTGACATCCAGGTTGGGGACCTGGCAGTGGTTAGTGCCTGGCCAGCCTCAGAACACAGAGTTTGATTTAGGTGAAATTTCATTCATTGGAGACAAAGTAAAATTGCCTCTTATTTGCTCAGCACTAAAAATCCATCTGAAGCTGATTGCCAAGACTTGCTGCTGAATGATGGGATTAACTCCTGCAATGGCACCATGAAATGAGAGACGGGGAGAGGAATATTAAAAAAAGGCATTTCCAACCATGTGCAGGCCCTCATGTCCTGCTGTTGGCTTGGTCCTGTCAAAGGGGCTGATTTTGATGGTTTTAGAGGCACTAACCTGGGCAGTGAAATGCACCTCAGGCAGCAATTGCTTCTCTGGTGTCTGCAAGTGCCTTTATCTCCCTTTGTACTCCTCAGAACTGAAATCCTGCACAAACCAAGTGAATCTGAGGCTTTGGGAAGGCCCAGTGGTGATAGATTTTGGTGAGACTTGAGTCAGGAGATGGAAGCAGCAGCTGAAGATGCTGTAATCTTCATCCTTGGGCTCTCCTGCAGGCTGATGCGGTGTGAAGGAGGCAGGGATTCCATAAAGCAGCTTCTGTAGCTCCTGAGGGAAAAAAAAAAAAACAAGTGGAAAGTTCTTTAATTTGTTAGAGTTTCAGGCTGTGCTGCACCTCAGGGCCAGGCTCTGCCCCTCTCTGCTCCAGCTGGTGCTTCCCTCTGTGGTTTTTATTTGCAAACCACCTCTCTGACCAACTTCCACTTTGCTTTAAAAATTCAGCACCACATTTGTGGCTGAACGGGTTCCAGAGCTGGGGAGAAGGGTTTGAGATGCAATTTGCATCACAGAGTTGTTACAGCAGGGAAATTGTCCCATGCCTCCTGTGCCTGGAGCTGCTAATCTTGTTCTGAACATTGAAAAACTCTTCAGCTTCTCTCATTATACCTAAATTTGATTACTGCTTTGATTTCACACCTCTTTCACGCAGGCTTTTCCTCTCTCCTTGGCTGGAATTCTCTGAAAAGATATATTTTATCAAGCCTTGGGACAGTTCCCGTCATGTATCTCTGCTCCAAATGCTGCTTTTAATTATCTTGGCAACCTGAGCAAGAGGGAAACTGGGAGGAGTTTAGTGAGAAGAAAAGGAAGGCACAGAGGCCAAAGTGTAAATGCAGAGTCTGGGTCACCAGAGTCTGCAGTGTTGTGGGGATCTGGGCCGTGCAAACTGATGTTTTTCTCTGGGAATGGCTGATTCCTTCTGTATCTCCTCCTGAAATTCCTGTGCACGAGGGCTGGTGCTGGAACTGCAGCCACACAAACTCCCCATGGAGCTGTGTGGGACACAAGGGGAATCATTTATTTGCTGCTTTTGATGAAAAGTTGTGACATGAACCTCAGTGTCAGGGAGGTGACACGTTAATGCTGCTGCTGTCAGACAGTGCCCACACACTGTGTCTGGAGACAGCTCAGGAGAAGATGAAGAAAAACCAGGATTAAATCCCATGTGCCACTGAACTCTATCAGAGATAAACTGCTTGGAGTGAAGTCTGTGAAGTGACTGGGGAGAGCTGGATGAAAGGGACAGCTCTGAGAAGTGTGTGGTACGTCAGTGATGTCCTAACACTCATCTTTGCACAGAGATGAAAAAGTATCAGTTTGCATGGCCTGAGTGTCTGGGTGTGGAAACTGTGTGTTGCACAAGCTGTGCTGAGCTCATCTGGCTCTGAAATATCATCTCTGCACCTTAGCCAGGAACAGCAGCAGAGTTCTGAACAGATTAATAACAATCAGTCACAACCCAGAAGCAAACCTTGGCAATACACATCTGTGGCAGGTGAGGAGAGCAAAAGCTTTCATTATTGTTCAATAAAAAAATCCTCTCTCTTGGCATTAAAATGCTTTAGTTTCAGCTCTGCCCCAGACTATCAATGTCAAGTGTTTCTCTGGGTGTTGAGGGTAGGTTCTCCCCCATAGCTCTCTGCAGGTTGGTGCTAATTAATGATGTTCTGTCAGGTTCAGATGTTTTGGTGCCTGACCAGGGAGTGCAGAACAGGGATTACAAGTGCTGACATTTACTGTACTAGAAAGTCCAAGGGAAAAATTTGTGCCAATTAACACCTTTAACTAGGAGGATCAATTCCTGTTGTGCTTGTACCAGAGTCTGAGCACAGACAGGGTTTCCAAGGGAAATCTTGGTCCATGTAGGGCTGGGGCTCCCTCCAGGCTGGTCCAGCCCCTCAGGGTGCTCAGGAACAGGGGTTCCCCACAGCCCAGTGCACCCTCCCTAGCCCTGGGGCTCCCAAGGGCAGAGCCATGGCTGAGGCTCTGCAGGAGCAGGCAGGCTCAGCCCTGCTCCAACATGGGATCCCATGGGACAGGGCACGCTGGCATTTGCCCCTGCAGCTACCAGGTGTGTCCAGAGAAACTGCAGGGAGGGGGTGACTTCTGTCAGTGGGACCCCTCTGTGCACAGGTGCCCCCACTCCTGGGGTGGCTGTGCCAGCTCCCCCGGGGACCTCCAGCCCTGAGAACCTGGAGCAAGTGGAAACCACAACTTGGCAAATGCTGCCTGTGCCCAATGCAAATGGTAAGAGAATGGGGGTGTGAAAAAAAAAATTGTTTATTACAGAATTGTTTATTAACAACAATACAGAACAATTTTAGAATGTAAGAACATTTGCAACAACAACAACAATCCATAGAACATATATACATAAGAACCTACCTAACTAAACTATATTAAATCTATTTGTAGAAGACAAAAAATTCTTAAAGTCTTAAGTCCTAAATCCTATTCTAAATACAAAAAACTGTAGAACAATGTAGAACTGTAGAACTATGTACAAAAGGGTGCCATCACTGTCTGGAATGTTCATCGGGGTAGAAGAAAAGCAGGTGTCATGGTTACTGCAGTCAGGCACAGACGGCTCTTCCATGTGTCCCCAGGTTGGCACATGTGGGCAAAGCAGGACTCTGCTACCAGAGCTGAGCTTGGCTGGGTCTGGAACGGAGCTTGAGTGGCCCAAAGAGAGGACAGGGCAGGCAGTGTGTGGCCACCAGACTCCAGTTTGCAAGGTACCACGTCCCTGAGCAGGGACCAGCCTAGCTCCAGTCTGGCAGCAGGGGACCCACTCTGCCTGTGGGGATCACGTGCCTGTCCTGCTGCTGGCATTGTTCTTCACCCCAAAATCATCTCCTCTTCCTCATCTTTTACATCAACGTCCATGTCCTCCATGTGTTCTTCCACCTCCACTTCCATGTCCTCCTCTTCCTCATAAACATCCACCTCCATCTCTTCATCCACATCCACCTCCATCTCTTCTCCAGTCTCTTCCTCCATTTCCACATCCTCTACTGTAGGACTCGGGACATCCACCTCCATCTCCTCCACTCTGTCCATGGCAGCCTGCAGAGGTGGCAAAACCTCAGAGTGGGGTCCCTGTCCCACACCATCCCCACAGAGCTGCAGCCCACTCGGGCAGCTGGAGGTGTCCACCTCCATGGAATGGCACCATACCTCCCTCAGCTGACAAATTAGACAAAGGATAAACGTGAGCATCTTGAAGTGAGGGGTGACAAAATGCAGGCACCAGGGAGCTCTCAGCACTGATGGGAGTAGCAGAGGGCAGGTGGCAAGAAGGGCGGCAAGAACAATCACGAGGGTGAGCAGGCGCAGACTGAATGGTGGGCTGACACAAGGGCCAGTGGTTGAGTTGTGCTCTTTGCTGGGGGGTGGCAGTTCCAGTTGGAACATGGGATGTGACATCACACAGATTCCAAGATTCCAGGGTCAACAGAAATGGTCACTGGGGATCCCTGAATGGTTGGGCTTGAAACGGACCCTGAAGATCATCTTGTTCCAAGCTGAGCAATCTTCCCCCAGACCTTGGGGGAGCCCTGTTCCCAAGGATGGGGCATGCACAGCCTCTGTGCCCAGCCTGGGAGGTGCATCACCACCCTCAGTGTAAAACAGCAGCTTCCTTAGATCCACCTTCAATCAGCCTCCTGCAGTTGAAAGCCATCCCCCTTGCCCTGTCACCACAGGCCCTGTTGAACACTCTGTCCCCTTCTTTCCTGTGGGACCCTCCCAGTCCTGCACAGCCCCAGTGGGGCCTCCCAGTGTCTCCTCTTTTCAGGCTGAGCATCCCCAGTCCCACTTGGACAGCAGTCAGTCAGATCAGGGGATGTCAAAGCTGAAGTGTAGCAAATAGCATCAGGAACTGAGAGATGGAAGCTTTAGACCCAGATTTGCCTCTAAATATACAAAATTAATAACAGTGGAGGGGAAGATGGTGGGACACTTGTTCTCTTCTAACTGGTCACTTTTATTTTTTTCTTCTTTTTTGTCATGCTGATGGTTTTTCTCTTTGAAATGAAGCTTGGCACAATGTCCACTGTCTTCTCCATTTGTGAAACACCAAGCAGAGTCTGGGCAGGCTGATGATGCAGAGCAAAACCTGCAAATATACTGGTGATCCTGAGCCTGGGTGTGCAGCTAAACCCAGCCAAAAGTAATTTCTGGAAAGTCAAGCCTGGTTTACATTTTCTTGAGTTTGGCTATGCCAACTTTACACGTCATTTATAAAAAAGCAAATAAAAAGTTCAAACCAAAACAGACAAAAACCCAAATAAACAAACCCACGCAAACCAATCAAACAGATAAAAAACCCCAAATAAAACCAAAGGGAATGAGGAGTTAGTGTTAGTTGTGAGGATATCGCAGCAGGCAAATGGCTGCTTCCCACAGAATCACCATAAAAAGCCCCATAAAGCAGCTGCTCCAAAATATACCCAACAGGAGAAAAATAAAAAGTGATAGATGGCAACTTTGGGGGCAGCTCCACATTAAGGTGAAGGATGAGCAGTGGTTCAGATCAGCATTCCCCACCCTCCAGGCTGCTGTTTGCTCCTGATGAAAGACCCTTGCAGGACTGTGGCCCCTCTCAGTGCAGTGTAAATCATCGCCACAGCTCTCAGCTGAGCCACTGGCATTTCCAGAGTGACATCCAGGCTCCATCCTGAGCATCTGTGGAAGGTCCTGAGCATCTTCATGCCTGGAACCACAAAACAGCTCAGGCTCTCCCTGGACTGGGTTTTTAGGGGAGGTTTCCATATCCCTGTGAGATCTGTTCATCCCTCAACACATCTGACTTTATGTACAGTGATGCATCTGGGTTCCTTCCTTGCTCCTGTGTGCCAGTGAGGAAGCATCCATGTGAATGGAGGATGTTATGCACAGGAACATTTATTCCTGGATTGCCATTTTGCTTCACTGTCACTCAGCTGAACATGGTCCCTTTCTAAGAGGGACTTACAAGAAATGTGTAGGAATTTTGGCTCTGAGAGGAGCAGAAAGCACATTTTCCCACCCCATTCCCAGCAGATGCAGTTTCCCTGGCAGAACAGTGATTGCCCTTCATCTTCCTGGGAAGAATGTGGAGACCCATTCAGACATCACAGATTCAGCTGATCTTTGGCTTTGTGTCCCTTATTTCACATGTCCAGTTTCAAGGGCCATTAAAAGAGGCTCATGTTTGCCTTGCTACCCAGAAGTGCTGTAGTTATTTCCAGGAGAAAACAAAAAATTGATTGTCCTCTGGTGTGGTAGAAATCCCACCACAATTGTGACTCTGAGAGCAAAGACAGCCTGTGCTTTTTGGGGCTGTAACAGCTGAGAGTGTGGCAGAGCAGTTTTTATATTATTTTTAGAGTGCTGAAAACATAGTTCCCAAAACAATCTTTCTCTCCTGTCTTCTTTCATAAACTGTGGAACAGAGAAAATGGAAAAGAGCAGAGGTTTGTTTAAATTTGCTGGGGTTTTTTAAGTCTTAAAATAGTGTCAGCTTGGTGCATGGTACTTTAGAAATTGGATTAGTAGCACCTATTTCATCCCACCAGAGAGGTGGGATTTAAAACTTCCAACAACAGAAACATTGGATGTGAGAGAGCTCAGTTTTCCACCCCTCACACAAGTATCTTGCTGTACTATTTTAAGCAGCTCAGCCATACATATTAAAATATTGCTGCAAACAACAACAGAATGAAAATGTTCCACCAAATGGGAAAAATAAGAAAAGTGGGCGGCAGCCCTTTCTGAAGAGCTTGTGTTGATTTTGCAAAGTTGGATGCAAACAAGGTTTGCCATATTTCTTTCCTAGAAAATGTAGGTATTTAATAGAAATCTGTGTCTGAGGCTGCTGAGTTGGGTATGATTTTAGATCTGGGAGGAGCAGAACAGGTTCCAGAGAAGCTGTGGTTGTGTCACCCTTGGCAGTGCTCAAGGCCAGGTTGGATGGGGCTTGGAACAACCTGGTCTAGGGGCAGTGTCCTGAACATGGTGAGTCCATGAAAAGAAATTTTTGGTTTTCCTGAGATGCTGCCCTTGCAAGGGGAGCTCACAAATACCCCACATAGTTTGAAATGCCCTGAGCAGAACCCAGCTGTGCTTTCTCACAGGTGATGAGGGATTTTCACTTGTATTTTATGGGGGATTTTCAGAGGGCAGTGCAAGAGCAGCTGAGTGTGTTTGACAAGCAGAGAGGGCCAGTGTGGCAGCAGCTTAGTGCAATGGAGCTTTTCCTTCTGTGATCCTGTATAACCTGAGGCACTCTGGGGCTCTTGGACCCAGCAGCTGGGCAAGTTAATCATTGGAACAAGTGATAAATTAACCTGCTCCACTCTCCTTAGCATGGCTGTGATGAGCATTAAGTAAACAAGCGAGCCCTTGCCAAGGTGGGAGCTTGTTCTTAGCCAGGGAGGAGGGAGAAAATATTGCTTGGAGTAAATAAAGCAACTTTGCTTCCCCAGGAAGAGGAAAAGCAGCAATTAAATATGTGAGTGCTGCATGGAATAATTTGCACAAGGACATATCTTGTCTGCTATGCAGGAATGTTCCAAATCAACCATGCTTCTCCTGACCTTTATTTTTCTGTATTTTCTACCACATCATATAAGAGACTCTTGATTTCAAAAAACCAAAACAAACACCTTGTGGGGAGGCATTTCTTCCTTTCTTCAGAGTGCCTCTTTCTTTTGTTCCCTCCAGAGCTCTCACTTCATTTCTGCTGTTCCTCGGAGCACAGGCTTACCTCTTTCCTGATCCCCTGGGCTTGTTTTGCCTCTGGGTGTCATGAACACTATTAATTGTGGGGTTTTTCTTCCATCTTAAGTCTGTCTCTTCAAGAGGTTTACCTTCATTTACCTGTTCGAGTGATGGATTTTTCTCACCTTTTATTACTTAGTGCTTTTTCTTCATTCTCTAAACCCAACTTCTCCCCTGCCCTGTGGCTGTTAGATGCCATTACAGGAGCATTCATTCTTTCTCTACTGCTTCTCTCAGCTTTCACAGGGAGCTGAGAGCTCTTTGGGCTTAAACTTGACTCACTTCAGTGCCTTCCTTGATGCTGCCTGTGTACTTGGACACTTTGAGGGAATAAAGTCTCAGTGTGGAGATTACAGCTGTGAAATAATGGCTCTTTTGAAGAAGACAAGAATGCTGTTGTCAATCTTTTCAAGGATAAACTGAGCACCTTCTTTTGGGGAGAACCAGGCTCAGCTCAGCACAGAGGTGGCTGATGCAGGTACCCAGGTTTGGAGGGAAGGGTGCAGCTCCTGGGGGTGTGTTTGTGGGGGGCTGTAAGGTTTGTGTGGGGTCCCTGGAGCAGTGGGAACACCCTACTGGGAGATGCACATCAGGAAATGGGTGCACAAAGGGCCTGAAGTGTGACCAGCTTTGGTGAAGGGTTCCATAGGAAAAAATATTTTTACTGGGATTTTGACAATTTGAAGCTCCTTTTCATATCCTTTGCCTGATGAACATTCCCCCTCTGCAAGAGCATGGGGAATCCTGAGCTCAAACAATGAAAAGCCCTGATAATTATATTTTTTTCTATTTTTCAATGTTGTCATCCCAGCAGGAGTCAGAGAAAGAGAATTTGTGTGACCTGCCTGTCTTTGACTTCGTGACAGGAACAATGCCATGGGGAAGCTGGTCAGAGGAGCATCACTGCTCTGTCCTTATTTTTCCTGCACAACTGAGGATGATTTAAGGACCAAGGCACAGCCAAGACCTTTCCTCCTCCTGTGCTCATCAAGCAATCAGGGCCTCATCACACCTCAGCTTCAAACTCTCGTTTGCATCTGGCTGACCTTGACTGCCCTCCCTGGATGGGAAGATGAAGAGGTGGAAGTGTCAAAGATTGGGATTTTATGGGTGAGTTGTGAAATAGTGTCTGGTGCAGGCTGGTTCTGTGGAAACATCGTGTGCTGCGCCATGGAGGATGAGAATAAATGGATTAAACAGGAGATAAAAAGGGCAAGGCACCTGGTTAGCTGCTGTTGAAGAAAATGGTGGGGAAAAAAATGCATGTAAGAAATATGTCAGAGATGGTCATTAACTCCCCTGCAGGGTCAGAGCTCCTTTAGTAATTGGCCATGTAGTGAATACTAGAAATGATTTTAAAAGTTCCTAAGGGACTGAGGGCTTTTTATGAATGGTTGGGGGAAACAAAGGAATACTGTTTCTGGCAGAACTTTTATTATAATTTAAGCATCATCCTCTTTCTGAGATAACAGCTGCTTTGAATAAACTAAAATATCTTCTCCATTAGCTCTGGCAGGAGCTGGATAAAGCTCTCATTCAGGTAAACTTTAACAATGTCTGTAGAATAATAAATTTAATGAGAGTCATCAAACGTATTGTATGAGTAAGGATTGTGCTTAGGGCAAGAAGAAAGAGTAATTAGGAGTGGACAAAACATGAATTATAGTGGGGAAATTAGAATTTATGGTGGTTTAGGGGGGATATTTAACTAAGCTGAGCTAAAAATCTACCTTGGTTGCAGTCTCAGCTTTATAACAGAATTCTACTAGAGCAAATGTAGCAGTCCTGGGCTCCAGACAGACCTTTAGATACAAGTTTACCTCTGGTTTGAGAAAGCTCAGGGCTTGAGCAGCATTTTATGGCTTTGCTCTTGACCCTGGGGCTATAAATGCTCCTGTAAAATTAATGCTAAAGTTATAGCTTCTACAAATTTCTAAGAGTTCCCATGGAGAAAGGTCCACCTGGACTTTGGGGACAGTTTCTCAGAGCAGAACATTTCAAGGTGCCATTAAACTGCATTCAAACTCCCTTTTATTGGGGCATAAATTTCACAGCCTGGTCTATCAGCCTGGCACGTTCTTTGAGAAGAGACAAACTTTACAAGCCACTTTAAAAATAATTTCACTGCCAGGTTTGCAGCTCTGAGAACATTAATAAACTGAAATGGCTTTTCACCCTGCAGTAGCCGCTAAGTAATAATGATTGTCTGTAGGCAGACTAATGAAACCAGCTGTTAACAATCTAATGAGAATTTTTACCAGCCCTCTGCTCCACAGACACATCCCTTTTCTGTCCCTGATTTTCCTGCACCCAGTGTTCCCCAGAGAAATTTAGTGTTGTTTGATGTTCAGGTAAAAACTGCTTTATTTTGTAGGAGTGGTGATGCTTCACCTGGGCTGCTGCCATGCTGGGGTCACATCACAAAGTCCAGTTTCTACAGGAGCTGGGCAGCATGGAGAGCTTTGATAGCACAGCATGGCAAAGCTGGAGTGGAGGATTCTGGTTTAGTGTGCCCCTCAGTGGCAGACAGCATCAGTAATTGATAAATCTTGATTTCAAAGATAAGGTGTTGCTGTTTTGGCTCTAACCTTAGGTTGCTTTCAACACAGTTTTCCCTGGCACTTAAGATACTGTTTTTTTCTTGCTTTCAGTACTCTGTCATTCCAGATGACCTTTAAAGGTCCCTTCCAACCCAAACCATTCCATAATTCTTTGGATACATGATGAATAGCAACATTTATTTTACCCTTATTATGGATGATATTACATCATGTCTGGCCTTTTGGGGCTCTTTCTTCTCCAGGTCCTTGTGACTACACTCACTCCTATATGCTCTTAATTTTTTCTGTTGCTTACCAGTGAGCATTTTCAATTCTGCCCCCCATGTTTAGAGCAAGTTTTCTGTGACTCACTGCACCAGACACCAGGTCAGTTCAAAGAGCATTAGGAAGTATCCAGCTGTATTTCCCCTTCTTCCCTCTGTGTACATGCTGCTGTTTTGAGCACTCTGGCTTTCTGAGCTCCCTCACATGTCTTGATCCTTTTCTGGATACCCAGAGGGATATCAGGATTAAATCCCAGCTCTGAGGTCTGGCTTTTGAAGAGCCTCAGTCATCCTCTCCCACTCATCTCATCCCAGCCTTGATGGAAATATGCCTTCATGGGATTGTTGTTCAGCTTTGGGGCATTCTGGCACTGCTGTTCAGTGAAAGTTTTTGAGACTTTGAAAGGTTTCCTGGTGCGGCAATGACAATCCTCAATCCTAATGCTTGATGCTTGCAGTTGCCTGAGTTGTGAAACCTCCTGAAAAACATTGTTTGTTCTTTTCTCCTTGACTTTTCCTTGACTGTTTTCATCAACAGATTAGGAGGTTTGGGGATATCTTTTCAAAGGGAATTTCAATTAATCTCCTGTCTGGCATTTCAAAGGGGAACAGTGGTTTGGGGTTTTTTTTAACCAGCACCTGCTTACCATCCAATTAGCTAACTGCCTTTAATTAACCATAATATATTCCAGGAGAGCAAAATAACAAGGGAACAAAATCAAGTGGTGACAACTCTGTGACTGAACCTGGTGCAGGATTCTGGGCAGCCCTGTAACCCTTTGCTGGCCACTTTGAGCTCTGCCATGCAGTGCCTTGGGTTTCTGGGGAGGGAAAAGCATCCAGTCACTCAGCTCCAGGTTCACATCTGCAAATCCAGAGGCCAGTGGGTATTTCTGTCTGTGGGATTTGCACACTGGATGCCCCATAGGATTCTGGGTGTGAGCTTTCCTCAAAAACGTGGTGAGATGAGGTGTGCAGGACTCATTTCTTCAGAAGAGCAGGAGAAACCTCTGAAGGCCTCCCCTAAAGGGCCTCCTTACCCAGCAGTCTGACACAGATTTACTTCTGAAGAGCTTTGTAATTTGTCCTTATTATGTTCTATGTGTGATTTAATGAAAGCCTTTTTCTCTTCTGTAATTGAGCTCTTAATCTCATCTGAAAAGCAGAGCACAATCCTTTCAGAGATGGTGTTTGAGTAACAGCCTGTTTGTGTTTCCTCTGCTGTGGTGCTGCTCATGGAGCTGCTCACTCCTGATTTAAGAACAGAAAATAAACAGATTTCTCTGAGTCAAAAATACATCAGTGATGCCACACAGAGTAGGTTTGAATAGAAACCTCTTTTTTCTATTGGGCAAGAGATCTTTCAAGCAAGATCTTTCCTGGTTCTGCAAAGAATATGAAGGAGTGAGTTTTCCTTAGTGAGCACCTGAGGCCTCATGCAGGTGATGCTCAAAAAATGGCACATGGGCTTGGCAGCTGTCAGCAAAACAACTGGCTCTGGGTAGGTAAAAGTTGGCAGGAGATAAGAGTGGAAAGTCAAAACAACAGGATGCTGAAAAACTTGTAAGAGGAATAATGACTTCGGTGACAATCCCTCCATCTTAAAGCTTCAAAAAGCATTTTTACAAAAATCCACAAAAATGTCCCGATTATGATCAGTCTGATCTCCCTAAATAGCATTTTACAATCAGAATTAGGAGTTGAGAGACACTAAAGAAGGCTTAGCAGAGGATTTTTCATTGTGACCTTAGTACATATTTTTTACTGTGCTGTAGTTTGGAAGGAGACCCCAAGATCCAGCTCAGCCAGGGGAGACCCTGTTGATCTAAACACTCCCCACGCCTTCTGTGGGACTGACCCAGTACCAGAATCTGTAGGGAACTGGGTAAAATACTTCCCACTAGAAAACACTTGAAGCTTGATCCACAGTTCCCAGTTCAGACCACAGGCAGTGCTGGCAGTGACCAGTTTGCTGCCTGCTCTGTGCAGAGCTGGTGGCTGTGAGTGGCAGAGCTGTGGGGTGAACAGGCTGGTGGCTTTTTGGGGCACTCAGAACCTTCCATCTCTACTGCTTTGTCCCCACTAGAGAGTGGATTTTCCCAGAAAAATATCTGGAGAGTGGGAAGGATGAAGAGCAAATCATTCCCTGCCAGTGGATGCTGTGCTTGTTGCAAACACGTGAGTTACATCTGGTAGGAGTCCTTGCTGTCAACCCTCAGGGATTCCAGGCTGAGATCAGCTCAGTTCTGTCATTTGCCAGGGGAGTGAGGATCAGACTCTGCACCACACCTCCAGAGCTGGGGACGAGTGGGTTGAATCACATCCAGAGCCAGAATGAGGAATGGGCAGTGTTTTGTCTTGCCATGCACAGCAGATATCCTAATTTAAAGCTGTGCTGTCTTCCCAGATTCTGCTTCTTCCTCTGAGAAGACCCGTCCATTTTGATCCTGTTCCTTTCCACCCATCCCTCTAAAGATCTCCATTACTGGAGTAATTGGCACTATTGGATCAACCTTTGATGTGATGAGCAGTGGATTTTTGTAGTCAACATGCCAATTTAAAGGGCCACAAATAAAAGATCAATTACTTCTTTCCTGGAGAAGAAATTAAGGTAAAATCTTTCAATGTAATGGGCTGAGTGTACAAAGCTAAAGAGGTAGAAGATTAAATGAGACTGTCTCCTGAGAGGAGTCAATTTGTCAATTTAGCAAATTAGAGAGAATATGCTTTCACCTTTGAAGCAGTCAGGTACCAAAATGATGCCACTTGGAGTAGGCAGGGCTGGGAATTGCTCCCATAGGCTTTGACAGATCTGTTCACACAAGAGCCCTGGAAGCAGGGCCCGGAGAGACAGCTGGTCAAGGGCAATGTCTCTGCCTGATTTTACAGCATGTTTGACAGAGCTTTCCCTTCTCTTTGCAGCCCTGTGTGTGGTGTCCTGGGTGGGACCATCCTGCCACACGCTGCCTGCCCGGTGGCACCGGGGTGGCTTTGCACCAGGCCCCTGGGCCTGCAAGGCCCCTGTGCCCTCAGCCAGAACTGTGACAGGTTAGAGGGAATTTAAGGAGTTCTCAGCAGCATCAAAGGCCCTGTGAGAAGTAATTAGTGCTGTGAGGTGAAATTAGAGGGTTTAATGCTTTTTGGCAGAGGATCAGGTGCTGCTGTACAAACTCCCACCCAGGGTGTGGCAGCCCAAGGCATCAGGCAGAGGGGATGAGGTCCCACGCGGCTTTTTGTCCAAAATCAGCCTAAACCACCTTCCCTCCTAATGCAAATAACTTCTTTTTGGTGCCTTCTTCCAGAAACAGGGAAAAAATTGAGAGAGGGGGACCACCAGCCCTGAAATGCTGAGAAAAAAGAGCTCTGTTCTACAGGGATGCTGTGGAGGGGGCTGGAGTCAGTGTGTGCCAACTGGTGAGTCCCTCCTGCAACTGCTAACGTGCTCCTGATTTTATTTAATTAATTAGCAGCGGGGGGAGAATGTGTAATCAGGGCTGTGCTGCTGGAGTAACAGGAAACAAGACGTTCTCTGGGTGCTGGAGCTGCTCTCAGGTACTCATGGCTGTGCTGGCCAAGGTAACAGGGCAGTGACTCAGAGGAGGAGCAGCTGCTGGCACCCTGCCAGCCCAGCACTTGGATTTTGCTGCTCCCAAGGTCCCTGCAGCAGCTTTCCAACCAGGAATGGTGTGGAAAAGGGTGCCGAGCCCATGGGATGTGATGAGATGAATTTTCCACATTGCAATGTAAAATACATTCTTCCTTTTCAGTCTCAGGGAAATTATCTATTATTTGATTTCTGGTACCTCTTAGTTTGGTTAATTCCTGCTAGTCCCCTTCATGTTCCCTTGAATACTAAAAAGAGGCTAATACTAAATACTTGACAGAATCAGAAAAAGGTTTGGGGATATTTGAAAACCATCATGAAACCATCATGTATTGCTGCCCTCCCTTAATTAAAGTTTCTTCCTTTTTATTTTATATTTTTTGGGGTGATCTTTTCACCTCTTTTTTTTTTTTTCTTCTAACTGTGCTGCTGCTATCTCACTGCCAAGCTCACAAAGGAACCCCAAGAAATCAGCCAGCCAAGCAGATAAGAAATCAGATATTGTAGAGCACAAAGGTTTAATAAATACAGAGAGCTTGGGGAAAAAAAAGGATTTGCAAAATGGTGGGAAGCTGCTAAGGTTAAAAGAAAGGGGATTTGGGATGGGATTACAAAGGGGAAACCCTTTTCTGAAAAGAAATAAAATATCTTGTGCTCTAAAAATATTTTAATTAATTCAGGGCAATTATAGAGAAGGAATAAGAATTTCATTAGGTAAATGGGAAACCCTTACAGCCAGTGGACTCTGTTCAGAGCCCATTGCAAAGCTGTGCCTGGTGCATTTAGGCTCTGATTTTCCCATTGTTTTTTGGTCTCTTTCACATGAGGAATAACAGGGAAGATCTCTGACCCAGAAAGCATTTAACAAGCTGTGGTAGGTAGGACTTGCAGGGTCCAGCTGGCTGCTGACCCTCATGGTGGCTTTGCTCCCCATGTCTGTGGAACTGAGCTTCTTTCTGGCCTGTTAGAGAAGAGCCAATCTTTAATGAAAACTCAGTTACTCCAGCCTCATTAGCCCGGATCGTATTTCACTGTTCCCTGGAAGGCAGGCAGAGGTGGGACTTGTGCTTGCTTCATTACAAATGCAAAATGCCACGGGGTGGTCGCTCTCAGGAACAGACAGTGCCTTACACTCCAGCGTTTGTTCTCGTGGAATGCAAAACCCTCCCCCAGATCCATCCCAATGACTCCATCAGCCACCCCAGACAGGGCAGGTCTCTGCCCACCCTTTGCCCTGGCAGTGCTGATCCCTCCTGGTGATGCCCTCCCTTTCTCCTGGCAGCGTGGGGGGGATGCAGAGCTGGGCTCAGGGAACCACAGGGCTTGAGGGTTGCTGTGTCCTGGCATTGTGTTGATAAAAATTAATGAACCATGTAGCTCTTGTCTCTCAATTGTTGTACTCTGGCTGCTTGCTGGAATTGGTAGAGGATGTGGAGCTGCTGGAGTCAGTCCAAAGGAGGCTGTGAAAATGCTCAAATGGCTGGAGCGGCTGGGACTGTTCGGTTTGGAGAAGAGAAAGCTCCAGGGAGATCTTTGAGCTCCTTCCAATGCCTGAAGGTGCTTGAGGAGACCTGGAGAGGGATTTTGGACAAGGGTCTAAAGTGACAGAACAAGGCGGAGTGGGTTCAGCCTGACAGAGGACAGGTTTAGATGGATATCAGGAGGAGATTATTTTCTGTGAGGGCAGTAAGGCCCTGGTACAGGCTGCCAAGAAAAGCTGTGGCTGCCCCATCCCTGGAGGCGTTCCAGGCCAGTTGCACAGTGCTTGGATGAACCTGGGATAATGGAAGGCAGGGGGGATGGAATGAGATGGTCATTCAGTTCCTTACTAACACAAACTGTTCTAAAATTCTATGACTGGGCTGCTGAACCCAGCCAAAAGAAGAGCTACATTGCTGAGGTTAAGTGAAGAAGGGGATTAAAACCACCTGTGTTTGCACTTTCAGTCCCTTCCAACATCAATTAAGATTGTTCTGATAAAGACCCAGGTAGTGCTCAAACAGCTGCTGAAGTTGTTCCCAGCTGTATCTCTGGGTAGGATCACAAAGGAGCCTTTGTTGTTCTTCAGTCCTGGCTGAAATTTAAATCTCAGCAGTGCAGCTCAGAGGGTGACATGTGCTGGCACTGGGGCCACTGTGTGGGACTTGTTTTCAGAAAAATGGGAGATGCAGAGGAGAGGTTCCTGAATACAGTAACTCTGCCTACACCCAGAAGTGAGGTATCTGCCCAGGGATTTCATATTCACTGACTGAGAGGGAAATCTAATCAGGGCTTGCTAATTTTCATGAAGTCAAACACCTGGGATTCACTTCAGACTCACATTTTCCTGGAATAATTCAATACAAACGTTGTATATTTATACACAGGCACTTGACTTTTCTGTTGTTTGATGAGACTACAATTTGTCTTCCTCTTGTGGTTCCTGCAATCCTTCCTCTCCTGTGGTTTTCAGTTGAATTACCAACCTCTACCCCAGGAATATTCATCTGTTGTGTTTTGGATATTGTTGTTCTTCAAAGGAAAGCAAACAATGCCAGTTTAAGCCGTCCCTCTTCCTAGGCACATTTTATTGGAACCAAGTCCTGCCTCAAACCAGAATCCAGTCTCTTCTCCATTGTTGTGTACCTCTATTATTTTTCTCATCATTGCTTTTCCATTTCTTATTACTTTGCAGCTCTCAGTCTTGAGCAACATCATTCAGAACTACACAGAATTCACATACTGGTGCATTTCTGTTAATATCTGCTTGTTACCTAATCCCAACCAGCTCTCTGAACATCTGCTTTTACCTGGGCTGACAGGTGTATTTTTTAGCTGCAAATATTGCAAACCAGGGGTGCAGAATTTTTCTTACTCTGTGAATCTGATCAAGGTCCTTTTCCAATGTGTCATTGAACAATAAATTCTCCCTTTCTCCCAACAACCTCCAGTGCTGGTTTTGGCTAAGATAAACCACACAGTGCTGTTTGGAGTCACTCCCCATCTGTTTTTCCATCTCACCCAGTGGCTGGGGTAGGATGGTTGGTTGGGTTGTGCAGACAGTGCACTGCACCTTCCCCTGCTGGTGCCCAGCCTGGATCATGGCACGTTGGATCCATGGGATCCATCCTTTGCCATGCTATGTGAGCCTCCATGCAGTAGGGATAAAAAGCCCAGCACTGGGGAACCCCAGGTGCTGCAGCAGTGATATTTTTGGGAGAAACACAGAGCTGTGCATGGCCAGCTTGATGTCTGCACTGGTGTGAGCACCAGGCCTGATGTGCTGAGCCCAGTGCTCACCCTGGCTGGGACACTGAGTCAAGGAGCTTTGCAAGAATTGTTCAGCTTGAAAAAGCTCTCAAAGTTCATGGAGTCCAACCATTCCCCCAGCACTGCCAAGCTCACCACTAAACCATGTCCTCAGCTGCCACATCCTCGCTTCTTTTAAATATCCCTAGAGATGGTGACTCCAGTGCCCTGGGCAGCCTGTGCAAGTGCTGGACAATCCTTTTGGTGAGGAAATTTTCTTAATATCCACTCTAAGCCTCCACTGGTGCAATTTGGGGCCGTTTCCTCTTGTCCTGTACCTGGGAGAAGACGCTGTGCACACACACACACAGGGACAGATGAGCAGGGGAATGGGAATTTCCTTGGACTCCTCAAGCAGAAAATCATGTGGATGATCCTTCTTTTTGCACAGCAGGTGAAAACTGAAGCAGTGACATGTATCCTAACTATGGAGGTGGGGGTAGAAAGATGCTTTGAAAGGGGATAAAACTTGCTGCCTGGCTTTCCTCTGTAAGCAAGTCCAATTTCTTTCTCTCTCTTTTTTTATTCTTTTGGTGCTGTGTTATTCCTCTGTGGGCAGGAGGCTGCAGACATTTCAATTTTCTTCAAGTCCTTGTTTCAAAAAGGGCCAAAAATATGTTCTCTTCTCAGAGGCAGTAAACAGCAAGTGCACAATGCAGCTTCTCTAAGCCTCTCTTCTCCTGTCTCAGGGAGAAAGGAATTCTCCAAGCCCTGGAGCCTGACTCACTGGCTGTGTGAGCATGAATTAACCAGGAATGTTGGAGAATTATTCCTGAATAATTCATGAACCTGAATTAATCATGCATTTTCATGAATTATTCATGAATAACTCATGGAAATGCAAGGTTTATTCATGCTCCAAAAAACCCAAGGCTTTTTCTCTTCTCTTCTGCTCTCTCTCCCTGTAAGAAACAGACCTGAAACAAGCTAAGGAAAAACATAATATATGTATATGGGAAAAGAACAGGAATAATAATGCTGAAACAAAACAACCAGGAAAAAAGAAAGCAAAAGCTCTTTTTTTTTTTTTCTTTGCAGTGGGGACAGCAGGTGGGAGCTTTCCAAGCCAGACAAAGGAGACCTGACAAGGACCTGTGGTGAAGGGACAAGCCCAAGGCAAGGAAGTGTCCGGTCACCTCCTCTCCTGGAGCAGGCAGCAGAGACCTGGAGAGACAGGAGACATCTTGCACGACTCAACACCTGGAGCAGTGCTAACCAGGCAAGGAGCAGCTATGTTGCTGTCAGGATTGTGATCTCTCTCTTTTTTTTCTCTCTCTCTGTGATTTTGTGTAATTTTGCTGCATTCATAAGGGTAAATGAACAACTGGTTTGGGGAAGGAAGATGAGTGTGTTTTCTTTAAATGTTAAAGGAAAGCCCCTCCAGAGAGCTGTTTGGGCTGGGGTTGTTTGCTGTATGGAATGTGGAGCTCTGTTTCTGGGAGGGAGAGGGCTTAGCTATGCATTTATCCCAGTTTCTGCTCTGTAGCATTCCCTGTGTTTGGGAGAGGGCTGGGGGCAGCTGCCTGCTGCAGGGAAGGGGATGTGGGGAGACAGGCACACAGAGATTTTGTGTATGGTGCTTCCTGATGAAAAATCAATGCCAGGGTGTGTATCAGTCAGGAGAAACGGGTTGGAGAGAAGCAGGTGTGAGACTGTGCCAGCAGGGCAGACTGGCAGGTTTGGGGAGAGTTATGATTCCTGCAGGGAGCTTTGCTGCAGCTGATGGTGGCTGAGATAGGGATGGAGAAAGTTCTCCAGAGTGAACTTGGACCTTCCAAGTGAGAGGAGTCAAATCCAGGCAAGACTTGAATGGGGGTGTGGAGATAAAACAAAAAACTGGAATAAATTGGGTCCTAGCTGCCTTTTCAGCTCCAACTCTCTGCCTGCCCCAGCTCCCTCCCATCTTCTTTGGACTCTGTAGCCATTCCCCAGCTGCTGCCAGCACATGGGCTCAGCCCTGTCCCCAGAACCCTTCTGCCAAATCCTGCTGCCAAGCAGAGCAGGCAGGACTGGGGTGATGCTGCCAGGGCCCTTAGGAGCTGGAAGGAAACTGCTCCTGAGCTCAGCAGCCCTCAGCTGCTCCTCTGGCACGGGAGGTTTTGGAAATCCCCACCAGCCTGACTCTCCAGTTTCTCCAGTGATTGAAGTCTGCAGCTCCAGGGGCAGAGAGAGAAAGCTCAGTGGGCAGAGCAGTGGGCCAGGACTCAGGATCCAGCTCCTTTCAGCTTTGTTGCTGACTGCCTTAGACATATCCAACACTGGTCTGTGCCTCAGTTTCCCCATGGGTGAAATGAAGGGAATTTTCTGTTCTCCTTATCAAAGCATGTTGATGTTCGCTGGGGGAAATAATTGTGCAGGCAAAGGAATGATCATTTCCTAGAATACCCCTGGGTCTTTTAGAGTTTCTTCTCTGCACTGCCTTGATAGCACACAGACACAGCCCTGCACTGGAGCAAACTGCAGTAGATGCACTGAAGTCCTTTGAGGAGAGGAACCAGCCTGTGTCTGCTCAGTGTCTTGTTCAGCATCTGCTCCAAGTGTCAGCTGTGAGGGCTGCCTGAGCCCAGGTGAGACCTGGCATGGCTGTCACTGCAGAGAACACTTGGATGCACTGGAGGCATGTGGTGCTGAGCTCAGCCAGACCCAAGGGAGCCTCCCAGCAAAGGGCTTTAGGATGAGGCAAGCTCAGAGGGGTGAGAATGGGAACAGAGAAATAACTGGCAGAGAAAATGCAGTGCCAAGCATTTTATATCTGCAGGTTGTGCTGCCCTGGGTAAAGCACAGCTTGTGAACACTCCCACCCACAGGAGAGCCCAAACCCCTGTGGTGACATTGCCATGCTGTCCCTCTGCTCCAGGTGGGCAGCCCTGATGTCAGGCAAGCTGTACGTGCTCATCAGCTGGCCCGACGGCAGCCGGGTCATCAGCATGGAGAACATCAAGGAGCCCCGCAAGCCCTTCCACCTCTACAGCGTGGGGGAGCAGGTCCTGGCCCGCTGCCCTGGCTTCAGTGGGCTCTACTGGGGTATGGTGGAAGGCATCAGTGGTAAGTGACACCCCCCTGGCCTGGGTTTGCAATTTGGGGCTGCTCAGAAGCAAGAAGGAGTTCAGTGCTGAAAGATCTTCTCTTGCTACAGAGCATAAAGGTATTTTGGAGAAGAAGCTGCTGGAAGATCGACAGCTCCTGAAGAAGTTAAGTGAGTAAGGGCATTTGACACTGCACCTTCCTACTTCCATGGGGCTGTTTGGATGGGAGGATGGTGAGCATGTTGTAGTGGCATTATAAATTTCACATCACTGCAATCAGTGTACAGAGCACTGAGTGGGAGTGGAAGGTACACACAATGCTGCCCCACTGTACATCCTGAGCCTCTCCCTTCCTTTCAGAAGAAGAACCAGCTGTCCACAGCATGATGCCATCCCCACCAAAGAAATCCAGGAAAACCTTTCCAAAATGGACCCCAGGGAATGCATCCAGGAAACACCCCAGTGACAGGACCTGTCCTGCAGAGCCTCTGCTGAGGGTGGCAGAGGCCAGCCTGCCCCACGATGCCAGCAGCTCCTCCATCCTCAAGGACAGGCGTGTCCTGGGAAGCATGGCAGGGAGCCCCTGCTCGCTGGCAGCTCCCCCCCAGCCAGCCAGTGCCTTCACACCTCCATCCTCCTTCATCACCATGGCCATGCCAGGGCCACGCACTTCCCAGAGTGAAGAGGACAGGGCTGGTCCAGCTGCCAGAGGTAACCTTGGGTTCTGGCCCTGCTGCCTGGTCCTGAGGGTGACAGGGTGGGCTGGGGACTTGCAGGGCAGCCAGAAAACATCTGCTTTGTTCTAGGGGTGTATGGGCTTTGTCTCAGGGCTACAGAGGTTAGAGATGGCATTTCCTGCTCCTTTCCACCTGGGAGATCTGTTCCAGGAGGGGTGTCTAAAGGGAGATGCAGTGTATGGCCTCTGCTCTGTCTCCTGGGGTGACAGTTCTCCTCTCCCCCCAAACCAAAAGACAATCTGAATGAATGCCTGCCTGAATAACTGAAATTCCCAAAAGCCCTGTGTCTCCATTAGTCAAACCTTCTAGATTTGCCTATTTCCCCATTTTTCCACCCACTTCTCTACCCATTAAATGCACTTATGAAAATGTGCTAGTGTCTTATTTACCTGCTGACTAACAGCAGCATCCAGAGACAAGTTGGCTCTGCTTGCCTTGCCCCCACCATATCATTTGCACTGGGAACAGAAGCCCTTGAGATGCCACCTTTTGCTAATGGCAAATCTCCATTGATCAGTCCTGGAGAGCCTGTCTGGATCACTGTTGTGCAAATGGAATAACGTGTTGCCATGCAATCTAGCAGGGGATTTCAACAACTGATTCTTCAGCTTGTCTCCCACCCCTGCAGCAGATTATGTTGCCCTACCAATGAAGAGGAAGTCAGATGGCATCTTGTCCCCGTGCCAGCAGCAGATCTGTGTGAACAGGTAACACCTGAAAGCATAGTGAGGAGCCTGAATGTTTCACACCACACATATTGATTTCTGTCCACTCTGTCTCTATTCTCTGCCAGTGTTTGCTTTGAGTGGATGCTCGTGGAGGTTGAACCCAAAGCACAGAAGATAACAGGAGTTTGTGTGGGCAGATACAGCAAAAAAATGAGCCTGCCCTGAAGTCCTGATTCCATGGTGGGTCAGTGGGAGGTCTCCCATATCTGTGTGCCAGGAGGATGCACAGGTGTTTGTTCACATGAAGAACCCCTCGTGTTCCCTCTCAGTCTATTTTATTCTTGTTGCAAATGAAACCAGAATTGACTTTGCTTTGCATTCCAGATAATTCTCTTCAGGAATGAATTTGAAGATGAGCTGTTTGTGGCAGTGCTGTTTAACTTCCTTGTTTCTTCCAGCCATGAGGAGCAAAAGATTGATGCTTTGCAAGAGATGGATGGCTTTGAGAGGGCTCACAAAAATTTCAGTCCTGCTGAGGTGGAAAGGTAATTAGCAAAAGAAGGCACTGTGTTCTCCTCCTCACTACAAAAGTGAGCAGTGAGATCACAGATGGGTGACAAAGTGGGACGATTTTAAACTCCAAAGTTGCTGAGTCTCTTTACAATTGAGCCAGGTGTTTCTGGTTGTAGGGCTTGGATTTAGAGATGCAAGAAAGCTCTAAAACAGTGCAGAAACTACAATGCTCTTGCCTATAACCAATCAAAACATGGTTGTGTGTTTCTTGTTTTATTGCTCATTACTTTGATGGCCAGTATCCAGTGATAAAGTGATGCTAGGGACAGTTTTCTTGCAAAGAAATGGGTACCAAAAAATTCAAGTTATGGTTATGTATTGTCATTTCCCACAAGTCTGTTGTTTAATACCACAAATATGTGTGTCCTGGGATTTGCAAGACAGGCTTTATGTCCTTCCTTACAACTGAGAAGAAAATTGAGCATCAAAGTCTCCATGTATGCAGGCCCAGGGGGAGTTGAGGGTTAAACTGAACGTTCCTGAGCACTGAAAAGTCCAGACCGTGGTTTTTTTCTCTCCTGCCTTATTCCTCACCCAGGAGTCGTTGGAAGAGTTGATACTCTGCCAGAGGAGTTGTCCTGCCCTGCAGGCATCTAATCACTGCTTGGGTGGAGGAGTGACATCCACAGTGAGGACATGGTGTCTTCTTGCCTTTACACAAGCAACTTTAATTTTTCAGGGTGGAGAAGATGGAGCAGCTGGAAAGGATGGTGCTGGACCTCCAGCAGGACGTCCTCTCTCTGAAGAAGAAGGTGCAGAGGCTGGAATCCCTGTCCTTCCAGGAGGAGGCCCACCGACAGCCGTGTGAGGTGGTGGAGCTCTTCAAGGGCTACACCAAGGAGCAGCTGAAAGAGACCATCAGGTTTGACCAGAAAATCAGCACAGCCTGCAAGACTCTGCTCTACAAGCTCTTCACCTCTGACTACATCCAGAGCCATTCCATCACAGGGCGCAGGGGCAACACCTTCCGCGAGGCAAAGCCCATGATGGACGAACGCTGCATCAAAATCATCAGGGTGCTGCTGAAGCAGAAGTTTGGGGATCACCTCAGTGACACTGTGATCACAGAGAAGATCCAGAACGTGCAGAAAGCCCTGAGGCAGAAGTTTAAGACAGAGTGTCTCTGAGGTGTGGGAGATTTGGTGTCCCCTCCTGCCATTCCCGTGTGTGTCCCTGAGCAGCTTTCCCAGGAGAGGTGAGCTGAGCAGCTGCTGCTCAGTAGATTTCCCCCAGGGAGCCAGCCCAAGTAAACCATGTGCTAAACACAGCTCAGACACTGCCAAACCTCTGCCTCCATTAACCAAGCAGGAACTGGGCCCAACTTGGCTCAGGTTTTGCACTCTACAAGTTCCTTCCCATCCAGCCTGTGTGCAAACCTCACTGTGGGTGCATGGAATCACCTCTGTGACTCTGATGATGTGCTCAAAGGCTTCAGGGCTCCATTTGGGTCCAAGAATGGCTCAGGAAGATCGCCCTGTTCCACACTGCAGATATGTTGCCTTTAGGATAGGGAATCCAGCTGCAGACAGGCTGTGTCACCCAATGCAGCTTCTCTCTGTCTGCCTCTGGTTGCCTCATTCTGCCTCTGGGACAATATTTACTCTTTCCTCACAGTGAATGTTTTATTTCCAGCACTAACAAAAAGACAGACTCATTAAAATAATGTCTTAAAACATTCAGAAAAGGATAACTTGGGTTTTTTTTCTGTTTATTTTAATGTAGCTATATAGAGGAGTTGTCTTCCCTAACAAAAGCCTGCTGAACAAGAGGAGGGGTCACCCATGGAAATTCCATTAATTTTCCTTTCAAGATCAGATTATTTCCATACAGGAGAAATCCCTAACATTTTTATGACACAAGAGTGAGGGATGGAGGACAAAATATGGCCCAACTTTGCTTTGAAGGTATATATCTTGTGGACACAGTCACTATTATTTAAATACAGTATTTTTATCCTAGATAAAAAATGCCAAGTACAATCAGTCCCTTTGCTGAGGGACTACAGAGAAGGTCTAGAAAGAGAAATCTTTTCCTAAATAATTCAGAGCTGGAGTGTGGGTGGGTTAAAATTGTTCTAAGTGTTAAAAGAATGAGATGCTGACACCAGTCCAGCACTTAACAGAAGTGCTGCAAAATACCAAACATTCCCTTTTACAGAGGCTTCTCAGACAAGGAATTGGTTTTCTCAGCTTAATTTTTAAATTATTCAGGAAAAGAAATGCCAGTGGGTTTGCATTAATCAAAACATTTGGTTTAATTTATATGTTTTGTTGTGTTTTCAAGTATTTAATTTCTTCACAGTTACATGAGAAATAATAGTGCAAAATGAATGTATTGGAGAAACGAGGAGCTGTTTTGAAAGAAAAAAAAAAGGTGTTATTCTCAGAATTTTCCTCCCCCTTCAGCCTTTTTTTTTGAGCTCATCCATTAAAGTGGGGTTGATGCTGTGATGTATTTTGGTTTTGAAGGGAGATAGGCTTGCCAATGTTTCTGGTACTATTTTCATCAGATGTTTCTAACAGTCATGTTAAATTGCAGAAGTAACAACTAAAGATATTCCTTCTGGTTTCCCAGTGCAAATACTTTTCCTAACTATGGTGCAAACACATTGATGATGATTTCTCCTTTGTAGGGACCTTGGTCTGAGCAGCACCTGGAGCAGATCTGCTGTGGTCACTTAGAGCCCAGAGTGCAGCCAGTCCTGGAAAATCCACTGGAACTGAGCAGAACTGCCCCAAAACCTCCTCAGTGCAGAAGCACACCTTGAAATACACCAGCCCTGCCAGAAACCTGGCACCTTAGGCTGCAATCACTGCTCAGGGAAATGCCCCAGGTGATGTTTTTAATGTTAACTTATCGAAGAGAAGATCAAGGAGGCACAATCAGCCTTATCCTGCAGAACCTCAAAGCTCACCTTGTTCCAGCCCCTGCCATGGGCAGGGACACCTTCCACTATTCCAGGCTGCTCCAAGCCCTGCCCAACCGGGCCTTGGACACTTCCAGGGATGGGGCAGCCACAGCTTCTCTGGGCACCCTGTGCCAGGGCCTCTCTCAATCTTTCCTCCCTGATGTTCATCACATCCCTCACCAAGCTGCAGCCTGGAAAGCCAGTTCATGAATGTTATTTATTAAAATAAATGCTGCTGCTGTCCTCCCCTGCTGAGCCCCCTCCGAGGAGCTTCAGATTATTACTGTGAGCAAAGGGAGAAAAAAGAGCCAGGCATGGAGCTGCTGCGGGGTGCCACGGCTCCTGAAACACGCGGCTCGAATCAGCTCCCCTAGAAGCAGATGAGCTGGGTGACCTTTCTGCTTGAAAAACCCTGCTTGAAAAACTCTTCGGTGGCTCCCTCAGAGGTGACTTCCCAGCCTAAGACACTTGCTGGTGTTCAGGAGTGCTCCTGGTAGGTGGGCTGATGGATGCTCAGCATCTCCGTGGGCAGCACAGCCGCAGCACTAATGAGCCAGTGCTCAAATGGGCCCTTCTCGGCTGTAAAAGTTGTCCCCAGATACTCTCAAAGGCTTTGATATGGCAGAGAGGCTTGAAGAATGGCAATGCAGGCGGCTTTTTGTCAAATTTCATTTTTGAAAGTGTTTGTGAGCCGGAGGCAGCGTTTGCAGGCTAATTGGGAGCACGGGCAGCCGCTGGATCAAACGTCAGCGCCAGGATGCCGGTGCTCTCACCTCCCTGAACTCTCCAGCTCTGGCTCATCAGCCTCCAGAGGGAGAGGATCACACAGCACTGGCATGTGGCATTCCCCAGGGATGCAGGGGTCAGGGCAGATAGAGGAGGAGGAGGAGGAAGGTTTGTGCCAGAACTGCTTCACTCAGGGAAGTTCAAAGCTGTGTCTCTTTCTAAGCAATGAAGGGCAGCTCCATTGAATGGAATTAACTTCCCATTTTAAATGAATTACCTGGAAAAAGTGGACAGCACTTGCTGTTGGGATTAATTACTCTGCTGAATCTGCAGCATCTTGTTAAAAATGGTGCTCCTGCTCAGCTTCTGGGTGAGGTGGGTGCAGGAGGGTGTAGACAGCGAAAATGAGGGTCAAAACTCAGAGCAGGTCTCTTGCATTTGGTTGAAAAGCAGGAGAAGTGGTGCCTGCTGACACTTGCAAAAACAGGACTTGAATGGAGCATGCAGAGCTCTCTCCCTCCAGAAGGAGCTGGAGCAGCAGGGCTGACCTCAAGTTGGATTCAATTGGGATGTGCAGGGACCTCAATGGGCTGTGGGGCTCTCTGAGGGCCCTTGGTCCCCAGCACCCCAAAACTGCAGTGGGGCCTTGCCACACCTCCCACACCTGGGTACACCTCTGCTGTTTCCTTAGGAACCAGCTGAAAGCTGCATGTTGCTCACTGGCAGCAATACACAGGTTTTCAGGGAAAGGTGGGAACCTTTCCAGCCTGATCTGTATCAACCTTTACATTTTCAGCTGGGCCAACGTGAGGCTTCTGAAATTTCAGAGAAATCATAGAATTGTTTGAGTTGGAAGAGACCACTAAAGGTCTTCTAGTTTCACCCCCCTGCAAGGAGCAGGGACATCAGGTTGTTCAAAGCCCCATCCAACCTGACTGTGGCTGTTTCCAGGGATGGTTCATCAACAAGTTCTCTGGACAACCCGTGCCAGTGTTTAAAAAACAAAAAATCCAGTTGTAGAGGTGCTGCTGGCAGCATGATTTATTGTGGGGAAAAAATCCCCAGCCCAAACAAGAGGGAGATTCTTTGGTGTTTAACCCATTTTACTTAAAATTAATTTCCTTGACCCTGCCAGGGGGGTTCCATGTTCAGCACAGGCAGATTTTAATTTTCCCATTACGTGGTCTGTAGGAAGGACTCACTGCTGAGTCTCTCAATGCCTGCACTGTGTGCATCCCCCAGAAACCAAAACACATTCACTTAATGACATGCAGACTGTGAGTATCAGATAAAGGAATGATGTTAAAATGGAGCTGAATCCCTCCCTGGGTTTTAATCTAGGCTTACAAAGCCTGGCTGCCTTTCCATGAGCCCCAGACAGCCATCCCTGAGCCTGCCTGGTGTTCCAATCTGGTTGGATGCACGTGGAAAAATTCTCTGCAGAGGAGGACTGGTGCAGTGGGTGGTGGAAGTGCCTTTGGTTTGATATCCTCTCATCAGGCAGCTGCAGGAACAGGGAGATCTCAGCTGGGGGATGAAAGAAATATCACAAGGACAAGCCTTGGCCTTTGTGAGCTTGGAGCTGTGTGTCATTTCCTACTGTCACCCACACACAAATACTCTGTGTCACAGGAAGATTTTTTTTTGTTCTGGTAAGTCTTTGTCTTGTTTTGTTTTCATATCATATCTAATCTGGTTTCATATCAAATCATATCTGGTTTTTGGTTTTTGTTTTTTGGGGGTTTTTTTTGGTTTTTTTTTTTTTTTGAGAGTGCATTCCCATGCCTGAGAGGTGAGCAAATACATCAGATTTTTTATTTAAAGCAGTCTTTTTTGTCTCTGCCTCAGTCATATATTCATTACACTTCACTTTAACCAGTATTTGTCTCTCTGCAGTACGTGATTGCATTATTCCAACTCTCCATATCTGTCCAATCTCCCCCACCTTTTCAGAGCTGAATGGAACTGGGGAGATCATTATTAAAACACAGAAAGCAAAGAAATAAAAGTAACCAGAGCACCAGTTCTCTTTGTGCTGAATACACTGAGGAAATAAAAGGGCCTTCCACTTCTAATAAAATCTGGATGTGAATTGCCTCATAAAAGCTTGGATGAATTATATTCAGAGGCCAAAAAGAGAGAAGAGAGAGAGCTTGGAGCCCTCCACCAGCAGGATGCTCTCCCTTCCTTGGTATGCAGCCCAATGGAAATGCCAGGAGAGCTTTGGGATCAGCTGACATGTTCTGCTCAGAGGATGAGCTTCAGACCTGGATGAAGCACTTGAGGGCCACAGGCTGTTCAAGTCCCTCCCAGTGAAATATTAGTGCTGCTGAAATTGCTGGAGTTCTTCCTGCTGCCTCCTGAGGTCTCAGCCCTGCCTAAGGTTCTTGCCCAAGTTGCTGGCTGGTGGAGGAAGGACCCTGCAGAGCTGTGGTGACTTTTCAGCCCTGTTCATCCCCACTCTGATCTCCCAGGGTCCCAGGAAGGTTTTAGGATATGGACTTGGCTTCTAAGCTTCGTCTGTGTGCTGGAAGAGGAAGGTGGTGAGGGACATGCCCCAGGTGTCCTCTTGTCACCAGCAATTCCTGCTGTCCCAGGACACTGCTGCTCCCAGGAGATGCAGTCTGGTGACGTGCTCACCTTTAAGGATATATCTGATGGTGTTGGCTTTTCTTTTGGCACACAGATTGAGCTGAAGCCAAGGGGACTGTGCCTAACTGAGTAATGGAGAGATTAACAGCCCAGAAAGCCAGGCCTGCACGGTGCTCATTGATTGTTTCTCTCAAATATAAGCAGAGCAGCCCAGTGTCAGGCATCTGAGGAGAGAGGAGACTGCAGAACTGATGTACTCCTGCTAATGAATAATCGTTAAACTCCAAAGGAGTTTATTATTATTGCCATTAATTCTGGTTGTACTGTGCCTGAAGACAAGGAAGGTGGAGAAAGATGAGTTCATGACCTGCATATTACAGAGTAGATTTTATCCTGGTAATATGAGAAAATTGATCATTTCTTAAGTGAGAGGACTGATAAAATCACTGACTTCTCAGGAGCAACATCATTGCTTTTATGTGTTCAACAAGCTCACTGGGATGGTGCTGGAGAAGGGTCAAATCCCTCTTCTGGACATCCTAAGGTCAGGAGTTTGTTTGCCCTCAGTTTCCCAGAGGGAGGAGGGAAGCAGGAAACACCATCAGCGTTCACACCTTCAGTTCTATTAGGATTTCTCCTCCATGTTAACCATGAGGTTTTACTTACCCTGAACTCAGAATAAATTGCCAAAAGTCAAGGAAAGCCATAGGAAGATCCCTCCAGCCATAACAGGGATGGACCCAAGACAGGGGTTTCATGTTGTTCCTTAAGGTGTTTTGGATCAAGAGTAAAATACCGTCATGATCTGAGAACCCTGCTCTTCTTCACACTCCCCAAATGACTCCAGCACATTCCTGAGCAAGAGGACTCCTTCCTCTCCTGGAAACTAAAAAGTGAAAGACAAAAAACACCCACAAAAAAAATCTGTTGTCATTTGTGCAGGCCAAAAGGGAGGTGCAAACTGCTCTCTGCCTTTTGGTTCTGTGATCAGTGTATTTCCAAGTCTCTAGAGCTGAACCAGGAAGAAGTTGCGTTTGCTTTCTGCAGAAGTGCTGCCTTCCCATGTGGAGATGTTTCTGTATTTCTTGGCTCAGAATGGAAGGAGCAAATATGAATGTATTCATGACCCTTCCCCCTTGAGATCTTTAGGGTGAAAGATGGAATCAGTCACTTCAATGGGTTATCTTGGTAGAGGAATTTAACACCTAACTGTAGTCATTAATTAAATAATTCCTATGTATATAATACCCTGTGCTGGTTTAGCCAGTGCTCTGAGGAGTGGGCTAGGAATGCTTATTTGTGGGATGGAAAGCCAGGAGCAGGCCTACTTTCTGGTGAATAATTTGAAAGCTGGAACTGTGATCCCCATATTTTTCCTAAAAATGCTGCAGACTCTGACCCACCTTTTTGTGCTTGCACAGCTTGGAGGGCTGTGTGTACCAGGTCGCTTGAAAGCCACCAATACAAGCCAGGGAAATGTTGGCATTTCCAAAGAACTGAGAGAGGGCTGGGACAGAGCAGCACTGATCTTTGGGAAAAATAACCCACTAACCCTGCCTGCCCTGGCGAAACTGTGTCAAAAATCTGGACTAATCTTTGGTGACAAATGGCCTGGAAAGTGGGAAAGGAGAGAGCTCATGCTCTTTTGTAAGAATAAAGATGAATTAATTCTTGATTAGGAAAGACAGCAAGTGGAGACACTTCCAGCTGCATGGACATTGTCTTGACATTGGCTGTTAAATGCCTAATGATGACAGCGTGAATTAGCTACTGAATATGTTTTATTGTGTTTTGTGGTCCCCAGGGCAGACATGCCAGAGACATTTAAAGAGAATGAAAACAGAGAAGAGGAGGCCTCCATACAGATAATTTTGAATCTGTAATGTCTGGTTCTTAATGGTATTGAACAGTCAAAAAGCCACATGTGGCTCCCATATAGTACATGTTAAGCCTCAGCATGTTCTGTCTTCATAAATAAAAGCTTGGGAAAGTGGATGGATCCCAAAAGGACAGGCAGAAACATACCTGTACACAGGAATTGGGTTTTTTTTTTTCATTTTCCAGGCTGAAAAGTGGGGTAATGTTTTTGGGAAGCTATTGAGCTGGCAGCTCTTCCCATCCCTTTCCCAGGATGCCAATGCAGGGTCAAATTTTCATTGCTGAAGTCAGTATGAGTTTTTCTCAATACGTTTGACCATCAGAAATTCAGATACAAGGGGAAAAAAACGTCATCAGAACTCAGCAGGATCCAATTTTCCATCCCTGCATTTCAATTTGACAACAACAGTCTATTAAAAAAATGCAAATATGACTTTTGCTGTGGACAGGAAGGAGAGAGGGTGCTGAGAGCTCTCGTGTTGTTTGATCACTTTAAAGCCTTTCCTGCAGAAACTGAAATGGTGAAATTCTGCTTGAAATGTGCTGGGTGCAGTAAATCTTCAGCTTGGAGTAGCCTCCCCCAGACCTTTATGTCTATCTACTTAAATTCAAATACAGGATTTTTTATTTTTTGTGTGGCTCATCTGTGGATTCACCCTGAGTGCTTCTGGTTTAACCATCCGGTTTAGGGAAAGAAGAACCAGAGAGATTCCAGCTCTTTCCCCCAGCCCAGCCTTTTCTGTCCTGTGATGTTAATGAGCGATAATGCTTCATGAGGGTTTTTCACAAGCTATTGCTGCTCAAAAAAAAAAAAAAAGGCCCAAGGATGCCTTTTATTGTCTCCTCATTGTGAAGCTCAGAACATGACAGTAAAATTGAATGATTTAACAAGCTGCTTTCTTACTGCCCTCTCTGCCCTTGTTCTCTTCACTGAAGCTTTCAGGTTGTGAACCATTCCAGAGAAACACCCAAGCATCCCAAATCTTCAAATCCCAAAGCAAAATGGGCTGGTTGGCACCTCCTGCCCAACACCTCCTCAGCTCTTCCACCACCAGTTTGTAAATTCCCATTGGAACCAGCAGGTGATGCTGAAGCAGAAAACATGGAGTTCATTCTGCCTTCTATTAGGCTTTTCTTTTCCTCCCATATAAAATTCACAAGTGAGGAAAAAAATCCTGTGATCCTGGTGGGGTATTTAGAAACATAAGAGAGAAATGCTGGCATGCAGCACGTGGCTTTGTTCTCACTGTCTGCTCTGCTCTTCCATCCCTGAAAGTGGGTCCAGCTTTTATAGGCCAAAAGAGCAAGTCCAAGTGACTCAATGATATTTTTAGCCCAGGAAGCCCTGCAGTTGATGGCACACTTCACAATCAGCAGGGGACACAGCTAGGCCAAAGCCCAGACCTCTGCTGGGAGCCATATCTCCTCAAATACCCTTCAGACAAACCTCCATGCAAGTCAGTTGGGAAAGTTTCTTCAAATTCCCAGCAACTGGGAAAATCCGAGGTCGTCCACCCGCTCATAGATGAGGTCTCCAAATGTTCTTCAAATGATCCATTTCTGGCATATAACTACACAGGGCTATGTGAAAGATTCTAAAGCAGCTGCTCTGGAGTCAAAGAGCCAGCACTAAGAGCCCTTGTCATCTCTTTGTAGCTAAATCACAATTTCGGGACTTGAAGGAGTTTGGAACAAGCTAGAGAGCAGACCTCTGAGTGTTTTAGATTATGCGGTTTATGTTTCTTATTTTCTACACAGACAGGAAGGGTGAGTTGTGCTCACATCTCCACCGCATGGCTCAGAAGGTAACAAGACTTCAAGTTACAGAATATTTAAATGATTTATTAGCCACTAAAACACTGCCAACAAAGATATGTATGTTTCTGACCCAATCCTTCAGTATTTCATGCCATGGACTCATGCTCCAGTGTAAGGTTTCTCAGCCAATCATGTTCTGACACACAAACCTCCAGCCCTGCATCCTAAGCTTCTTGTTTACGGTTGCAACTACTTTTATTTTTTCTATACCTTAAACTCTAAAATGCTAAACTTTCCTCCACTTAGCTTAAGGTGTCTCTGTTTTATACTATGAATCCACATTCTCGCTTTTACCACCTAAGTTTGGAAGCCCTTTCCAAGGTCTCCGATCAAATCCTGTGTTTAATTCTAAGCTTTGCTGACAAGACCAAAGGTCTGAGATTTCCCTGCATTTGGGTTTCCAACAACACTGATGCTGTTAGTTCCAGAGTGCCCGGGATCCCTCTTGCAAGTCAACTCTGGCAGGAACAAGGCGGGCAGCTGCCAGGGGGCTGCTTGTGGCCTCTGCCAGCCCATTGCTCAGGGCTTGCCAGTGCCCCAGCCCCTCAGGGGCTGCCCCAGCCCGGCCAAGCTGCCCGGCAGCAGCGCCGCAGCCCCACAGCAGCTGCAGAGCAGCCCCATCCAGAAGTACCTGGGAGCCCTCAGCAATCGAGCCAGCAGCTCACGGGCAGGAGGATACAGAGGGTGGTTCCTTCCTGGCACAGGGCTTGTGGCCATCTCCAGGCACAGCTCTGGCAGGGATCCCTGCAGCCCCAGCCCCTGCCCACCCACTCTGTCACCAGCACAAAGGCTTCAGCAGTGCCACCACAGGACAAGGGGCTTCTGGCCATTTTCCCTTTCCCACTGCACGCCTGGGCAGCTGGCTGAGCCAGGGTACCCTTCTCCCCCTCTTCCCCAATGCCCAGAAGACCCTGGGTGGCAAAAGAAAGCTCCTGGGAGTCTGTGTATTATAACACACTCTATATTCATACACTAAAGAAAAAAAAACAAAAAGAAGAAAAGAACAATCTTAAAGAAATGGAAAATTCCAGCTGGCTCAGGTGGCCCCAGCAGACAGAGCCTCTGGCATCAGGTCTCTGCAGAGCGGCAGCAGCGCAGCCAGCCAAGCCCCGACAGACGAGGCCAGGTCCTCCATGCCCTGCGGAGCTGATCTTGCAGCCTCTGGAAGAGCGAATATCGCTCACTCTGCAGTGCCTGGAGGACATACAGTGTTTCTAGTGCCACGTCCGACACGGCACTGCTGATGTCCTCTGTCAGCGGTTCAAGGGCTGCAAGAGAGAGGGACAGAGCCATGGTCAGATGCCAGATCTGCGGGGAGCCGAGGAGAGCCCCCTGCCAGGGCCATCCCAGCCGGCTCTAGCCATGGCCAGGAGGGAGCAGGGACCAAGGGCACCGGCCCGAAGCTGCTGGCCGCGAATCCCCAAGGTGGCCCTGAAATTTCTGTGTGCTCTGCCCACCCCGCCCCGTGTCCGCACAAGGAGCAGAGCCCTCTGCTACTGGGGCAGGGATTGCAGCTCCCCCGGCAGCCCCCGCTGTCAGCCCGCTGCCCTCACTCACCAGTGCAGATCAGATGCAGCTCTTCCTTCTTCCCCCTCAGGTGCCGCCCGGCCATGCCTGTGAACACAGAGCCTGTCACGGCCCCAGCGGCACAGCTCCCTGCCAGCGGCGCTGCCGGCACTGTGGCCACCCGGGCTGCTGGCCAGGCAGGGCTCAGCCCGGCCCTTGCTGCACGCTGCCGCCCCAGGGCACGGCTGCCAGAGGGCGGCAGCAGCAATGCCCAGGCCAGGCGGGGCTCCACGGCGCCCCAGGGCCCGGCTGGCGCTGCCGGAGCAGCAGGCGGGGCTGGGGCCGAGCTGCGGCGGGACGGGGAGGGAGCTCGGGCTCGGGACTCACCCATGAACCTAACGGCCGCCTCTCGCAGGGACTCCTGTAGGCTCTGCAGGTAGGGCAGGGCCCGGGGCAGGTGCCCGGTCGCTCGGCTCCTGTCCTCTGCCAGCTGCAGAGAGCGGCAGGAGGGAAGGGTTGGCGCGGGCTCAGCCCCCGGGCCGAGCGCTGCCTGCGCCCAGCCCCGGCCTTCCCTGCCTGCACAGCCCTGAGGCGCGGCCAGCAGCCGCTGGCCAAGGGCTCCCGAGGGGAGGGGCAGAGGGCCGGCTGCTGCCCGGGGAGCCGCGGAGCCGCCCCGCAGCCCCGCCGGGCCGGGGCTCCATGGGCACCCGACTCAGGCCCACGGGAGCCTGGAGAAGAGCCCGCGCGGCCTCTGTGTGCAGCACCGGGCAGGGGCACAGCTGCCAGCCCTGCACACTGAGCACCGCGCTCAGGGGGCTTCTCCGGGCTGAGGCTGGGGCTCGAAGGCTGTCCTTACCAGACACTCGCTGAACTTCCACACATTCTGCCTCTTCAGCAGTCTTTCAAGATCCCTTCTCTTCAGGAACTCGGCCACACCAAGCAGCGTTTCCTGAGAAGCCTGGAGAGCAGCAGAGACGTGGAGATGGCCCCACAGCGCAGGGCGCAGGACCCGCGTCCCTGTGCCAAGGCCTGGATGAGGCTGCAGTCCAGCAGGCGCCAGGGCGGAAGACAGCCCAGCCCCCTGCCAGGGGAACAGCTGCAGCCCACAAGTCCTCACCTGTGCCACAAGCCGCTTCTCATCATGGCAGTGGAAGAAGAGGGGCAGCAGGCTCTGGTGCAGGGGTGTCTTCAGGGCCTTTTTTTCCTTTTCCTGTGGAAGAGTCAGCAATGTTCTGAAGAGCAGTATGGAGATCAGCTGAACCTGCCAATTGTTCTGTATGGAAGAAAGAACAAAAGACCTCAGCATTGGCTGCAAAGGGCTCAGCTTGGCAACGGCCTGCAAATCAACAGGGCACAAAGTGTCCGGACAGCACCCAGTGGCCGTGGCTGGGAGCAGTGAGCCTTACGTGGTCAAAGAGTGGCAGGAGCGCCTCAAGCAGCTGCATTGTGATGGGGCCAGGCATCAGCATGTCATTGTCCAAAATGATAAAGCTGAGGAGCATGACTGTCATGAAAACTATCTCTCCATCTGCATCCCACAGGAATTCCACAAGGCTTTCAGTCAGGCTCCACATTTTTTTGGTCTGTGTGGAGCACAAGTTTGTGAAATGCCATCCTGCTGCCTCAAGGCCCAGAGGCCAAAGGCCTGTCCCGAAGCACTCAGGCAGCTGAACTGGGAGGCAGAAGAGCTGAGAGCAGCTGCCCCAGCACCCAAAGCCCTGCCAAGCCCAAGTGACGGCATTCCTCAGCTCAGCCTCAGCCGCTGCCCCCTTCTCACCATGGAGGGCTCCTCAATGAGCTCTAGAAGGGCCCTGAGTGCCAGGCGACGCCTCTCCCTGCACTCGCTCTGCAGCTGCCTTGACAAGATTTTCAGGACTCTTTTAGCACCGCCTTTGCTCAAGTCCAGGAACTGGAGGACCTGAAAGGCACAGGGCAGTGAAAGGGGACCCAGCCGGCAGGAGCCCGGGGCTGCACAGGGCTGGGCCCAGGCAGCAGCACAGGGCGCGGGCACCGTGCCAGGCAGCTTCGGCTCCAAGAGGGCAGAGAGCTGGGAGGCAGCTCAGCCAGGCAGCGCTGGCCATCAGGCTCACCTCCACAAGGAACGCCAGGGCGAGCAGCTCCCAGCGTGGCTCCTGTGTGCTGAGCAGCCGCAGCAGGTAGCGAGCGATCCGGGAACACAAGGGGATGGAGACACAGCACATCTCCCTGACAGGGGAAAAAGGAGCCAAGACTGTGGGCAAGGGGGACAAACCGCTGCCAGGAGTGACTCATGGAGTCTGGTCTTCCCCCAGCATCCTGCAAGGGGCCCTGGGCTATTTGGGAGGCAGCTCCTGGTGGGCACCCTCCTTTCCCAGCCTTTTCCAATCTGCTTGGCCATCCCTCAGTGACAAGGCCCTATGGCCCACAACCTCAGGGACTGCGTGGGGCACCTGGGCACGGAGCACACATGTCAAAAGGCAGTGGGGAGAAGGGAGTCTCACCTGGCCAGCAGACCCACGGCATAGTGGTGGGTGTCAGCACACAGCAGCATGTCCCAGCCACAATTGCGTTCCATTGCCACCACCACCTCCTCGTGCTGCATTCGGCAGAGCAGGGACTTCAGGGTCCTCACTGCAAACCTGCGTGCACAGCAAAGCCCAGGTCACGCTGGGAGCACTGGCTCCCGCCCAGGGACATGGCAGGGACAGGAGGAGTGGGATGGAGCACCTGTTGGGGCTGGTGGCAAGGCCGTATCCCTCATGGCATCCCTTCCAGAAGGTATCGACTTCCTCTGGCATATCCAGAGTACTGAAGAACACTTGGGAGAGAAGATGCACAAAGAGGTGGGGGAAATACACCATCACCTTATGTGGGACACAGGGCAGGACGATCTTCCACATCACCACAGTTGCCTGCAAAGGACAAAGCCCCCTGAGACAGCGCTCAGTGCCCAGGTGTGTGTGTGGCGGGGCCCAAGCAGGGCAGGGAGAGGCCAGGAAAGACCATGGCAGGGGGAGCACGGGGCCTGGTGGGCCTGAAGCTGCCCCTGGGCCAGGTTTCAGGCCAGCGCCTGAGGCAGGGAGATGCAGTGGGGGAAGGAGGATGGAGAGCTGCTGGAGAGGCAGCCTTGGGGCCAGCAAAGGCCAGTTACAGAAACTCACAGCCAGGACAAAGACACCCGTTTTGTCCCCATCGGAGGTGCACGTGGGGTGCTTGGGCCAGCTCCCCAGCACATTCCGGAGTATCAGCAGCGCCGGCTCCGCAGTCCTGGGTGAGCACATGATGCTCATCCACATGGTCAAAGCAGCTCTGTGGGGTTAGAGCTCTGTCTCAGGGGGGTCTCGGACACAGCACTGTGGCCTGGGCAGCAGTGGGGACCTGAGCTGGCTGCCAGCTCTTCCTCTGCACATTGCCACTCACCAGCAGCAGCCAGGCAGCCCAGCCCTGTGGGGACAGGCCCCTGAGGGGCAGGGAGGGAGCACGGCAGCAGGCTCAGGGGCTGACGTGCCAGGGCTGGGAAAGGCAGCAGCCAGAGGGCCCTGGAAGTCTCTGTTGGTCAGACACCTGGGGCAGGCTGTGCAGGGTGATGGGCTGGTGAGCCCTGAGCCCTCTGGGCAGGTTGGCCCCATACCTGTCACAGGACGGGGCCACACGCAGGAGTGTCATGACCACGTCATTTGGCTGTGCTTCGGTGAGATCCAGCAGGGTCCTGTTCAGCCTGTGCTCAGCAAACTGATTGGCCTGGAGCCACTGGTGGATGTACCTGACCAGGGCGGGCACCTGGAGAAGGCATGGGGAGACTTGGAAAGCTGCCAGAGGGAGGAATGTCCCCAGCTTCCCCAGAGAAGTGCTTCCCTTCCCAGCACACTGCCATGGCCTCAAAGAGTTACAGTGACCAGCAAGAATGGCTTGGTAGACCAAGCAATTCCTGGGAGGATCAAACCCTGGCCACTGGCTGCTTACTTGCTTTGGATTGGAAAAGCCCTCCTCTACGAGCATATCCAGCAGGGCAGCACTGGTCTTGGTTTGGAAGATGTGCGAATATGCTCTGAGCCCCGTGCCCATGGTGCTGGTCTCTTCCTGCCGAATTTTCTTGATGAATTTGCAAACCAGCTGTAGGAGAAGGGCAAGAAGCCGAGGATGTTGCAGGGAATGCTCGAAGCGCGGTGCCAGCAGGCCCAGCCCAGGTGGGGGTGGCTGCAGGTACCTGCGCTGTTCTGTGGAAGAGGCCGCAGGTGCGTTCCTGCTCTTGTGTGCGCTGCAGGGCTGCACCTGGCAAAGAGCGAGCGCAGCCAGAGCTGAGGGGCTGCAGGAGAGGCTGGAGAACACAGCCCAGCCCTGCGCTCCCCAGGCAGGGACAGCCCCAGGATGGCCCAGGGGATGGAGCACGGCCCCTGCAGGGTTTCTACCCGGCCCCTCCTCTGTCCTGTCCATGGGAATGGGATGGGATAAAGTGGGATGGGATGGGATGGCGCCAAGCTGGCTGCGGGCACCGACCCTGTGGCCCAGCTCTGCCACTCACCCTCCTGCGGCAGCTCAAACGGCACCACCTCTTTGGTTTGATGTGCTGGGGCAGCTCCAAGGCCTTCTTCCTCCTCTTCCCCCCAGGCCACCTTGGGCGCTTTCAGGGGTCTCTGCTCCATGTTAATGACGGGATTTGTGAGGGCACCTGCAGAAGAGAAGCCTCGGGAAGGCCACGGGTCAACAAGTCCTGTGGTCTGGCCTCGAGGTCAGCTGCAGGAAAAACGCTTCCGAAAGGCTCCGGGTCAGACGGGAACAAGTGTGCTGTGCGGGGGCTCCTCACGGCACGGCTCTGTCCCGTTCTGCCCCGTTGTGTGTTCCCAGCACCGGGCAAGCTTCTATTTCCCACGTGTCACAAAGGGCCCTTGTTCACCAGGTTCCGTTCCATGGCACGGAGACCGTGCTGCAGCATGCCACCCAGGGCCATTGCACACACTGCCTTCTGCCCTGGGGCCACCCCCAGCCCAGCCAAAGTGGCCCAGGCTGGAAGGAATACCTGGCCCCAGGTGTCTAAGACAGCCCGACAGGATCTTTAGGAAGGGCTCAGACCATCAGCAAACGCTGCCCGGCTCTGCGGGCTCAGTCCTATCCCTATCTCTTTCCCAGAGAGCATTTGAATTTCTAAATGAGAGTCATTTGAAGGGAGGGGATTTACATTTTCCATTTCAGAGAAGCCTTCTGCCTTCATTAGCCAACACCTCTCTCTTCAAACCAAGACAATTGTTTATCATCTTGCAGATGCGATTGCAGATTGCTGGGGAGCCCCGTTTTACACCAGGGACCTGGAGAACCATTCCCAGCAATTGGGAAAATCCTAGGTGGTCCATCCACCCATAAATGAGGTCTCCAAATGTGCCCCGAAATTTGGTCCGGCTCTTAGAGGCCTAAAAGAGCAAGTCCAAGAGACTTGATGATATTTTTCGGCCCAGAAAGCCCTGCAGCTGATGGCACACTTCACAATCAGCAGGGGACACAGCTCGGCCAAAGCCCACACCTCTGCTGGGAGCCTTTCTCCTCAAATACCCTTCAGACAAACCTCCATGCAAGTCAGTTGGGAAAGTTTCTTCAAATGATCCATTTCTGGCACATGACTACACAGGGTTATGGGAAAGATTATAAAGCAGCTGCTGTGGAGTCAAAGAGCCAGCCCTAAGAGCCCTTGTCATCTCTTTGTAGCTAAATCCCTCTTTGGGGGATTTGAGGGAGTTTGGAACAAGCTAGAGAGCAGACTTCTGAGTGTTTTAGATGATGCCATTGCTTTTTCTTCTCTGCTACATAGACAGGAAGGGTGAGTTTGACTCACATCTCCACCGCATGGCTCACAAGGCCGCAACACTTGTACTTACAAGAGCTTTGAAGGATTTCTTGGCCAAGAAGACACTGCCAACAAGGATATTTATGTTTTGCAGCCAATCCTTCAATATTTCGTCTTAGGGGCTCATGCTACAGTATAATCTTCCTCAGCAAATCATGTTACAACACATAAACCTACAGCACTGCATCCTAAGCTTCTTGTTTACCATTGTAACTACTTTTATTTTTTCTAGATCTTCAGCCCTAAAACTCTAAACTTTCCTCCACTTCAACCTTCCTCCCCGTCTCTCTGCTATAATAAACTAGAAATCCACATTCTCGCTTCTAGCACCTAAGTTTGGAAGCCCTTTCCAAGGTCTCCGATCAAATCCTGTGTTTAATTCTAAGCTTTGCTGACAAGACCAAAGGTCTGAGATTTCCCTGCATTTGGGTTTCCAACAACACTGATGCTGTTAGTTCCAGAGTGCCCAGGATCCCTCTTGCAAGTCAACTCTGGCAGGAACAAGGCGGGCAGCTGCCAGGGGGCTGCTTGTGGCCTCTGCCAGCCCATTGCTCAGGGCTTGCCAGCGCCCCAGCCCCTCAGGGGCTGCCCCAGCCCGGCCAAGCTGCCCGGCAGCAGCGCCGCAGCCCCACAGCAGCTGCAGAGCAGCCCCATCCAGAGGTACCTGGGAGCCCTCAGCAATCGAGCCAGCAGCACACGGCAGGAGGATACGGATGGCGCTTCCTGCCTGGCACAGGGCTTGTGGCCATCTCCAGGCACAGCTCTGGCAGGGATCCCTGCAGCCCCGGTCCCTGCCCACCCGCTCTGTCACCAGCACAAAGGCTTCAGCAGTGCCACCACAGGACAAGGGGCTTCTGGCCATTTTCCCTTTCCCACTGCACGCCTGGGCAGCTGGCTGAGCCAGGGTACCCTTCTCCCCCTCTTCCCCAATGCCCAGAAGACCCTGGGTGGCAAAAGAAAGCTCCTGGGAGTCTGTGTATTATAACACACTCTATATTCATACACTAAAGAAAAAAAAACAAAAAGAAGAAAAGAACAATCTTAAAGAAATGGAAAATTCCAGCTGGCTCAGGTGGCCACAGCAGACAGAGCCTCTGGCATCAGGTCTCTGCAGAGCGGCAGCAGCGCAGCCAGCCAAGCCCCGACAGACGAGGCCAGGTCCTCCATGCCCTGCGGAGCTGATCTTGCAGCCTCTGGAAGAGCGAATATCGCTCACTCTGCAGTGCCTGGAGGACATACAGTGTTTCTAGTGCCACGTCCGACACGGCACTGCTGATGTCCTCTGTCAGCGGTTCAAGGGCTGCAAGAGAGAGGGACAGAGCCATGGTCAGATCGCGGATCTGCTTGGAGCCGAGGAGAACCCCCTGCCAGGGCCATCCCAGCCGGCTCTAGCCATGGCCAGGAGGGAGCAGGGACCAAGGGCACCGGCCCGAAGCTGCTGGCCACGAATCCCCAAGGTGGCCCTGAAATCTCTGTGTGCTCTGCCCACCCCGCCCCGTGTCCGCACAAGGAACAGAGCCCTCTGCAGCCGGGGCAGGGCTTGCAGCTCCCCCGGCAGCCCCCGCTGTCAGCCCGCTGCCCTCACTCACTCACCAGTGCAGATCAGCTGCAGCTCTTGCTGCTGCCCCCTCAGGTGCCGCCCGGCCATGCCTGTGAACACAGAGCCTGTCACGGCCCCAGCGGCACAGCTCCCTGCCAGCAGCGCTGCCGGCGCTGTGCCCACCCGGGCTGCTGGCCAGGCAGAGCTCAGCCCGGCCCTTGCTGCACGCTGCCGCCCCAGGGCACGGCTGCCAGAGGGCGGCAGCAGCAATGCCCAGGCCAGGCGGGGCTCCACGGCGCCCCAGGGCACGGCTGGCACTGCCGGAGCAGCAGGCGGGGCTGCGCCCCAGGGCACGGCTGGCACTGCCGGAGCAGCAGGCGGGGCTGGCGCTGCCGGGGTAGCAGGCGGGGCTGGGGCCGAGGCAGCCCGGGCTCGGGACTCACCCATGAACCTGACGGCCGCCTCTCGCAGGGACTCCTGTGGGCTTTGCAGGTAGTGCAGTGCCCTGCGCAGGTGCTCGGCCGCTCGGCTCCTGTCCTCTGCCAGCTGCAGAGAGCGGCAGGAGGGAAGGGTTGGCGCGGGCTCAGCCCCTGGGCCGGGCGCTGCCTGCGCCCACCGCCGGCCTTCCCTGCCTGCACAGCCCTGAGGCGCGGCCAGCAGCCGCTGGCCAAGGGCTCCCGAGGGGAGAGGCAGAGGGCCGGCTGCTGCCCGGGGAGCCGCGGAGCCGCCCCGCAGCCCCGCCGGGCCGGGGCTCCATGGGCACCCGACTCAGGCCCACGGGAGCCTGGAGAAGAGCCCGCGCAGCCTCTGTGTGCAGCACCGGGCAGGGGCACAGCTGCCAGCCCCGCACACTGAGCACCGCGCTCAGGGGGCTTCTCCGGGCTGAGGCTGGGGCTCGCCGGCTGTCCTTACCAGACACTCGCTGAACTTCCACACATTCTGCCTCTTCACAGCAGCAGCCGCAGCGCAGGGGGCGCCGGCCCGGCCCAGCCGGGGCTCCCGGCCAGGATCAGCAGCAGCGCCGGCCCCTTCCCGCCTGCTCCTGCCTCGGCTCCCAAGGGCTTTTTCCAGCTCAATTCGGGAGCAGAGCAGCCAGCACCCACACACAGCCCTGACTGCTCAGGGCCCGCCTGTGCTGCCCTGAGCCAGCCCTCAGGGGATGAAAGGATCGGGTTCCAGCGCTGTTTTCAGCGCTCCTTTACTCACCCTGAGCTGACAGCAGGAGGCTGCTGCTGCCTCTGCCTTGGCAATTGGAGATCACGGCTGCTCTTGGCCCTCTTGTGCTTGCCACCTGAATTTTATCAGTACAACTGCACTTCCCTCTTTCAATCACTGCTTCCCACTGTGCTTTTGTGATGGTGAACTCAGTGTTTTTGTCACAGGCATCATGATTAGCAGCGACTGAAATGCTCACAAGTCCTTGAGTATTAAGTCGAGGGGAATGAAAGCCTCACAGATCACATTTGCAGCACTCAAACACAGCCCTGCTGCTGGTGCTGTTGAAATACAATCAACTTACAGAGACCATCATAGAAATTGCCTCTGGAGTTGCCAATCAAATGAAAAAATCTATCAGGGGAAAATACAGAACTTGGCTGCCTTCATTGCTTCCTCGGAGCAGCAGAAAATGGAGATGCCCAGAGGTATTTTGCACTGCTGCTGATCCCACTTGGAGCCCAGCCCTCTGCAGAGTCCCAGCGGGAACCCGAGCCCAGCCCGGGGAGCTCCCAGTGTGTCCTGGAGATTCTCTCTGCATTCGGTCAGGCTTGCATTCCCCAGCAAGTCCCCAACAAAACCTCCTGTTCTCTAGGGTTAGAACAGGCACAATGAAAAACTCAGCAATGGCACAACTCCCCAGCTCACAAGGAAAAGAAAGGACAAGTTGTCAAGGAATCCAAACATTTGTCTTGCTTTGCTGCAGAAGTCGTGCTGCACTCACAGTGTGGAAAGCCAAGAGAAGCTGCAGTTGAGGGCGCATCTTGTGACAGAAGCTGCACCTCGTTCTCCAGGAAAGGTTCTTGAAAAGGGCAGACAGGAGTGTGGAGAAGATTCCTAGACAATTGAAACAGCTTTCCAGAAGTGAAATGAAAATGGGAAGGAACAATCCAGTATGTTTTCCTCTATTTATTTCTATTCTCCCCTGTTCCATGTTGCACTGCTTCTCCATGCCATGAACTCCAAATGCATCTCACCTCTCAGATGGATGCCTTAGCGAGTTTTAGCCACTGTAATATTCCATGAGCTACACCCAGTTTGCCTTGCCCTGGTTTTGTTGGAAAGCAATGCTGGAGCCATCAGTGCAGCGCTTGGGTCGGCACGAATCCTGCAGGCAGGGAATGTGCCCCGCCAGTGTCTCAGCCTCAGCAGGGACAATGCACAGCAGCGAGCGAGGGATTTGCTGTGCCCTGTGCAGGAGTCAGGACTCTGGATCTGGGCTCAGCACAGAGAAGTTCCCGTGTTTGGACAGACCCAGGGGCTGCCCCGAGGGCAGCGAACGGGAGAGTTCCTGGCTGGGAGACGCCCCAGCAGAGGAGGGGATCTTGTCCCTCCTCGAGGCCCTTTAAGGCTCTCCAGGCCCCTTTGAAGTGAAGGTTTTCTCTTTTGAGGGTTTTTTGGTGAAATCCCACCACTTCAAGGGTGTTTTTTCCTTCCCATTTTAGGGTGTTTGTGGGGCTGCAGCCACACAAGCCCCTTTCAAGGGGGGATCATGACAGCTTTCATTGGCATTTTTATGGGGCCCCCACTCCAAGGCCCTGTAGGGGATGTTTTGCCTCCCAGGGTGATTTTTGGGGTTCTCTCTACCATGGCCGCTTTAAGGGCCCCCACTATGGTCGGGTCCCACTATAATTCTCCTAGAAAGGGCAACACCACTCCCGTTGATTCTGACAGTGGAGCCTGGGATGGGGGAGTTGGAGATCCTGGGAATGTTGGGGGTCCCAGGGAGGTTTGGGGGTCCTGGGAGGGTTTGGGGGTACCTGGGTGATGGTGATGGTGACTCTGTGCTGGGTATAAACTGTTGTGAGGGGTTCCTGGTGGGGTTTTGTGTATACCAGGGATCTTGGGGGGTCATGGTAGATTTTTGGGGGTTCCCAAGGGGGGCTTTCTGGGGTGCAACGGGGAGATTAGGTGATGCCAGGAGGAATCCAAGGCTGTTTTGGGATACCTGCCAGTGACAGAGATGGGGATCCCATGCCAGGTATGAACCTTCTCAGAGGGACCTGGAGGGGTGTTGGGACATCCTGTGGGAATTTTGATCTCCTGGGAAGGTTTGGGGGGGTCTGTATGGGGTTTCGCAGTCTTGGGGAGCTTTTGGAGAGCCCAGGGATAGTTTTGGGGTCCCAGGGAGGTTGGTTTGTTCCACGGGGTTTGGGGTTCCCCGGAGGTTTTGGGGGTACCTTGGCAATGCTGGTGACAGAGCTGGGACCCCATGCTGGGAATGAGCCCCCTCACTGAGCACAGGCAGCGTCAGCGTGTTCAGGGGGATCCTGGGGGCCCGGGGAGTCACCCCAACCCCCAGGGGACCCCAAATGCAAAGGGACCCCCGAACTCCCCTCAGCGCTGGATCTGCTGCAGGCAAGGGGCACCAGCACTCAGCCCCCAGCCCCCACCACCACAGGGGGGCTGTGGAAGAAATCGGGGGGGGCACAGACAGGTCGGGGGGGACCCCCAAAGTCCTGGGAATGGGGGAACACAGGGGAACTCCCAGGAATCCCCATGTGCAGCTTATGGGGGACCCAGGAGGAGTTTAGGGGGGCTGGGTGGGACATGGGGGACCCCCAGAAGTCTTAGGAGGGTGACCCCCAGGAAGGGTTTGGGGGGAAGCAGGTTGGAGCCTCCAGACGCCGAATCCGATGAGGAGAACAACGCCGATGGCAGCGCGGACAGACACAGGGAGCACCAGGGTGAGATTCCCGCTGGATTCCGGCTCTGGGAAGCACGGCATGGTGAGGCGGGGAGGGGAACCCCTCCCGCTGCTCCACATTCCCAAAGGGAGAAATAGGGGTCAGGGGGTCTCTGGGTGAAGGAAAAGGGGGCTCTGGGGGCTGGGAGGGGGGGATGGCCGGGAAGGGGGTGCGGGGATTGTTGGTGCCGAGTAAGGGGGCGCAGGATGGAACCCATGCCCGGGAATGGGGGTGCGGGGGGATTGCGGCGCCAAAGAAATGGGCGTTCAGGGGCCCCTCGGTTCTCTGGAACGGGCGATCCCAGAGTCCCGGTGCCGGGGGTCCCCCTCAGCTCTCGCCGCCCCCCGGGCCCCAGGAGCGCCCCCAACCCCAGCGCTGGAGCCATCGCGCTGCTCTGCTGCGGCCCCGCCCCCTGAGCCGCCTCCGGCCCCGCCATTGGCGTCGCTCTTTGCTTCCCGCCAATGGTGCCCCGAGTCTGCAGTGACGTCACTGGTCACCAGGCAAAGGGAGGCCTGGGGGTGAGGTGCCCCGGCTGGCCGGGAATGGGGTCCGGAGGTCCCCGGGCTCATGGAAACGGGGGATCCAGGGGCTGCCAGAGGAGGATACCCGGGAAAGGGGGTGCAGGGGGTGTCGGGGTAGGATAAGGGGGTGCAGGGGGTCCTGCAGCTGTTGAAGGAGATGCGCGGGGTCCCAGTGCCCAGGAATGGGCATTCAAGGGGGTCCCCGGGGGGCTTCCCAAGGCCCCTGCCGGGGGGCAGCAGGAACTGGCTCAGGAGCTCTGGGCAGAGCAAATGGGGTGACCCCAGCTTGGGGGGGACACTGGGGACTCACACACGCCCCCGGGGGGTACACGACCCCCAGGGACCCCCCCTCACCTTGTCCCGCAGGGGAGGCCCAGCCCCAGCCTGGGCAGACGAAGCCCCTGAGCCCCGGCAGCATCTTGGGGGGGCGTGCGGGGCCGGGAGGGGCAGGATCCGGGAAACGGCGGCGGCTGCCGGGGGCCGCGGGTGCCTGGGAACCGCGAACGCGGCGGCGGCGTCTGTGACAGCGGCGCGGCCTCAGCTGCCCGAGAACGCGGCCCTGGCTGGGTGTGCGCAGCCTGGGCTCCTGCAGGCGGCTGCACCGGCGATTCACCAAGGGAATTGTTCACGGGACATTGGCCTGCGCAGAGAATTCCTAAAGGTGCAGAGCATTGGCCTCTGCAAAGTTCCTACACCTGCAGAGCATTGGCCTCTGCGAAGATTTCATCAACGTGCAGAGCATTGGCTTCTGCAAAAGTTTCCCGAATTTCCTTTGAAGGTAAAGATTGACTCAAGTTGAACTTCTTGGTTTTGTCTCATCTGCACTCTGAGAGAGAATGCCAAAGGGAAATACAGGATGGGATAGTGCCCGTCCTCTGGTGCAGCAGTTTAGTGGTTTGCCCAGCTGAATGAATGAACAATATATGCTCTACTGACTGTGCTTTTTTTTTGCACTGAAGAAATGCAACATTTTCTAAATGTACTGGTCTATACATTTTTCCCGATAGTGATTGCTTAAACTACTTAAATGTGAACAAGTTCTGTTCAAGTTTCAGTGGGTTGTTATCATCTGGTTATTAAAATTATTGGGGAGATGCCTCTGAATTGCTGCAGCAACCTGGCTGCCCTCAGCTGACATTCTGGCCAGAAGCCTTGTGAGCACATTAGAGAACCCACACAACAGGAATTCCATTCTTGGGGAGGGAAAGTGTTTCCCTATGTCAGGTTGCACAAAGCTCCTGGTCTTGGATAATTCCTGGGATGGCACATCCACTTCTCTGGAGAAACAGTTTCAGTTTTGTTCCACTCTCATCACTGTAAAATATTTCCTCCTTCTAACAAATGTAAATCCCACCTCATTCACTTCAGACATATTGACCCTTGTTCTGCCACTGCAAGATTTGGGAGAAAATACCTTTGACCGCTGTTTTTCCATTTTCACAAACCTTGGAGAGGACCCAAACATGTTTGGAGGCCTCATTACATAACCAGCAGGTGGAGGCTGCAAGCTCTGGGCTCAGTGGGGTGGACACGTAGGACAGAACAGGAGTAGCCTGGCAGGGGCTGAAGGGTTGTTTCAGAGAGGCTGGAGCTTTTCTTCCTGGAGGGTAGAGGCATGAGAAGGAAATAATGGCACCAAGGGCAGCTGGGCAGGCCCAGCCTGGGCAGCAGCAGAAAGGAATTTCCCTCCCAGGGCAGGGCTGTGGTGCAGCACGTCCCCAGCAGGAGCCTGGAGCAGCCCCAGGCTCTTTGTGGGCAGGCAGAGGCAGGCAGGAGGCAGAGCTGTCAGCAAAGGAAGGGCCCAGCCAGGTGGGGCAGCCGGGGGATGCCGACAGCCTGCAGGGACAGAGGCGCAGGGCAGGGACACCGTGGGACAGCCTGGGCTGCACAGCGCACAGGGATGGGCAGCAGCTGCAAGACAGCCCTGCCAGAGCCACCTTGGGCAGCACTTTGGCCATGGCCATAAGGGGACAAGTGACCCTTGCAGGGCTGGGGCCTCATTGCCTCCTTGTCCCTGCTCAGCAGCCTGGCAGGGGCCGCCCCATGCTCCTGCCCTTGGCATTGCACATCCCCACATGCCAGTGCCCATCCCGGGAAGAGCCTGAGCAAGGAGGGAGGGACAGGATCTGCCTGGCCAGGGGCTGGGACTCAGACTCTGGCCCTTTGCATTCCTCAAACACATCCAGGTGTGCTCAGCACAGAGACACGTTTCCCTTGCTTGTCCCTGCCTGTCATTAGTGCTTCCAGGGTTCTGCTCTACCTGGAACCTGGGGACATTTTCTCAGTCCTGTCCCTCAGAGGGACCCAATAAATCTTCTAGCAAATTCAGTGTTTCAATTAAACTTTGAGTTCTTGAGAAGTTTTTAAACACACTCTGAGGGACTGAGTCTGATGCAAAGAGCAGCAAAGCCCCAGAGGATCATTAAAGTCCCTGTGCTGTGTCTGTGCTGCTGAGCTGGGCCGGGCTCCTGGCCCAGAGGCAGCTCCTGGCAAGGGCAGCGCTGCAGAGAGACAGCTCTGGCCAGGAGCAGCTCCTGTGCACAGCCCAGCAGGATTGGGGCACTGCCAGGGCCCCTCAGGGACACCAGCAGGGCACAGACAGAGCTCACAGGGGCTCAGCACTGGCAGGGGCTGTGGGATGGCCCAGAGGGGGCTGTGTCACAGCAGCACCTCTGGGGCTGTGTCACAGAGGCACAGAGCAGCTGGGATGTCAGCAAGGGGCTGTGTGACAGCACAGAGTGGGCTGTGTGAGGTCACAGATTGGGTTCTGACATCACAGAGTTTGTTGTGTGAGGCCACTAAGCAGCTACAGCGTCATAGAGGGGACTGTGTGACATCACAGAACAGGCTGTGAGATCATGGCATGGCTGCATGACATCATAGAGGTGGCAGTGAGGTCAAAGTGTGTGCTGTGACCTTGCAGAGTGTCAGTATGACATCACAGAGAGGGTTTTGTGACATCACATAGGAGGGTTGTTACATCACAGAGCTGGCTGTGACATCATAGAGTAGGGTGTGAGGCCATAGAGCAGATCCTGCCATCATAGAAGGTGGCTCTGTGACATCAGGGAGTGGGCTGTGACAACACTGGGTGGCTGTGTAACATCATAGAGCAGGCTGTGACATCACAGTAGAGATTGTGAAATCATAGAGTGACTTTCTGACATCACAGAGACTTCTGTGACATCACAGAGCAGCTGTATCACATCATAGCGTGGCGTCTCACAGTTGGCTCTGGGACATCACAGGGGAAGCGTTACATCACAGAGAAGGCTGTGTGACATCACAGGGGCTGTGTGACATCACGGGGGCTGTGTGACATCACAGGGGCACAGTGACATCACAGGGGCAGTGTGACATTACAGGGGCTGTGTGAGGTCCCTGGGGAGGTCACTCTGCCCCGGCCCCCCTCACAGCTCCCCCCAGAGCAGTCCAACCCTGCTCGTGCACAGCGGGGTCCCCTGTCCCCCCGGGTCCCCCCGCCCCCGGCCCCGCAGCCTCCCCCAGAGGATGTTCCACGAGATCGACCCCAGAGCCTGACATGGGGACGGGGGGCCGGGGCCCTGGGGGTGGCACAGGGGGACAGGGACCCCCTGGCAGCGTTCCCGTGTCCCCCAGGGCCAGAGCCTGGGCCAGGGCTCCTTCACCCTGCTACCAATGAGGCCTTGAGAGTGCTGAAAAAATCCCCAGCAAGGGAGCAGCAAAAACCAGACTGAATATTAAGGGACAGCAGCACAACGTTCCTTGGAAAGAGTCACTGTGCTCCTGACTGGACACTTCAGGCACAACAAGGAAACAAAGCAACAACAAAACCAAACAGAATCCAAACAATCAAACCAGAAATTTACTGAGAACTGGGGCTTTCATTCCTAAGGAAAAGAACTGTCCTTCTTATCTAGGTGCCCATGGCCAGAATTGGGATTTCACCTCCAGTATTCCTTATTGTGACAGAGTGGAGGAGTTTCTTGGCTCAAGACACTTCATGTGTGGGGAGTGTAGCAGTGTGTTGCAATTTCCTGTTTTAAACTTCCCAGCCCCTTCCCAGGTGTGGCCATATCTCTCTTCCCCTTCCCCTTCCCCTGAGCCCCCTGCTGGGCTGTCAATCAGTCTTAACATTCCAGCAAGGCCATTGTGTGGTTGGTCAGGTTCAAAAGATGCCCCTGTGCCCAGAGGTCATTGGTCTGTCTGGGTGTCATCGTTCCCTGAGACCCTGCCCCTCCCACCTGGTTGGTGGCTCACCTGTCCCTTCCCTCCCCCTCCCCCCGGAGCTTAAAAAGTCACTCAGGCCATGCGGTCGGGATTCTGTTGGAGCTGTTACCTAAGATTCAGACGTCTGTGACCATGGAATAAACTCTTGACATTAACCCTCCGGCAGAATCTGTCTCCTTTTCCTCCTCACCTTAGCCTGAAGCCTTCCCACCTGAGGCAAACGGAGTTTCCAGAAGCCTGGACTTGTTTTGGTGCTCAGCTGCACCATCCAGCCAGCCAAAAGTGTCTCTGAGGTGAAACACCACAGTTGCTGCCTTTGGCCCAGGAGCAGGGGTCAGACGAGCCCAGGCACAATCTACCTGGTAATATTGGGATCTTATTCCAATAGGGGAGGAAGGGGCAGGTCCAGCCCTGCCCTGCCCTGGAACCCCAGCCCTGCTCTGCCCTGGAACCCCAATGCCCCCTGAGCCTCTATCCCAGCCCAGCAGTGTCTGCCAGTCCCTGGCACAGCACAGGCAATGCTCCACAGCCACCTCTGCAGCCCCAGCCCAGCTCCTGAGGGACCAAATGACCCACAGTCCCACCTGGGGGAAGGGCCCAGGGAGACCAAGGGGTATTGAAGGCTGACCACAAGGCAAGCACACATCTTGACCCTACCTCCTCTTGGAATTTCCATCTAAACACTTCTGGAATCCAGGAGTTGATACCTCTGTGTATGCTCCTCTGTATCCTTTTTGCCTCTCTCTCTTTCTGTCCTTTTCTTCTATTTTGGACCTTTTGCAAATTTGAGTAATGTAACATTCAAAAACCTTAGAGTTTGTGAAGTTGAATGGGCCAAGTCAGTGCTTTAAGAAGTGTTCTGTGTTGATTGAATGTCATATTAAATCTTTTGCCAAATATTCTCTGATTTTCCAAAGTTACCAGTAAAGACTGTTTTGTTGTTTTGAGCTCCTGAGGATCTCTTCTTGGTATTTCTCCAGGAAGTCCAATTCAGAATACCGAAACAATTGTAATTCCTATTAAATATCTCCTTGACAGAGTTTTCTACTGGATGGCAGTCAGGGCTTGTGTGTCCTGCTTGGCCCAGCCCAGGCAGGGCTTTCCCAGCCCCATTCCACACTCCATTGCCTGGCTGGAGCCGTTGGTGCCTCTGAGTTGTGCTGCCCCAGCCCCAGGGACGCTCTCCTTGTCTGCCCATTCCCCCACGGTCTCTGGGCAGGGATGGCCTCAGCGGGGGCTGCTGACATCCTCAGCACCTTGGAGGCTGATGCTGAATTTTCCTGCTCCAGAGGCTTGCTCAGCCTTCAGCTCTTCAGGAATTCAGTGTCCCAGGGCTCATTAACATTCAGAACAGCTAAACAAGCTAAGCTTCTGGGAATAATTTGATTTAATTAATATTTTGTTCAAATGAAATGTGTGGTTAATTAGTCAGATTTCAGAAGCCAATTCAATGTGAATACCCTGAATTTAAAAAAACAAGAAAATATTTTTTAGGTCCTGTAATTTTTTTTTACTAGTAATTCATTGAAATGTGCAATCTCCAATTGACATTGAATCCAAGTACCTCCTCATGCAGTTTGACTGGGTATGAAAATCAAGACCTTTCACAGCTGACAATCAATCAGACTCTGTCCCTACCCCCACCCCACCATTTTCCCCATCCAAGGCTGGCACTCAGAGCAGCCTTGTGCAAATCTGAGCTCCCTCCAGCCCACACTGGACCTAGCCAACAGACCACAGTTGAGCAGGATATAACTTCATAAAAATTACACCATTAAAATAACAATCACACAATTACAAACTCTTCCCTGAGCTATGTGCAATGTCCCAGCGTGTCTGACGAGTCCACTGTTCACAACTGATTTGCATACTAAAATTAATTTTTGACTAACGTGGTTCTGTGATAGATATAAACACAATTAAGTTCTTGTATCAGGATTCTTGTCCTGGACTGAGGACAGAACAGCTCAAACAATTCCTGATTTGCAAATCTATCAGTGGTGGATGGAGAAGGGAGGTCAGGCTGCTCTTGGTGTTGAGGAAATGCTGAAAGCAGCCTGACTCATTTCATCTGCTCATGTCCTGGCTGATCTCCCCTCTTTCCCCTTCCACCCATCGGCTTTTGTCTCCCCCCAGCCCCCTGTGAAGAGCCTGGCTCTGTGTTCTCCATCCCCTCCTCGCTGGCACTGCCAGGCTGGCATGAGGAGCCCCTCAGCCTTCCCTGCTCCAGGCTGGACCAGCCCAGCTCCCTCAGCCTCTGCTCACAGCCCAGGGGCTCCAGCCCCACCTTGGAGGCCCTTCCCAGGCCCTGCTCCAGCTGCCAGACATCTTTCCTGCCCTGGGCAACCCAACCCAGGCCACAGTGACCTGGATAATCCCCGTCCTTGATGTCCTGGTCACACAGCCCTGGCCCCTTGTCCCCATGTCAGGCTCTGGGGTGGATCCTGTGGAACATCCTTTGGTGGAGGCTGTGGCTCCAGGTGGGCTGGGGGGATCCCGGGGGACAGGGACCCTGCTGGGCATGAACAGCATTGGAGTTGTTGGGAGAAACTGTGAGGGGGAGCTGGGGCAGAGTGACCAACCCAGTGACCTGACACAGCCCTGCTGGGATGTCACACAGCCCCTCTGGGATGTCACACAGCCCCTCTGGGATGTCACAGCCCATTCTCCAATGTCACACAGCTGGTCTCTGATGTCATACCAGAGTCTGTGATGCCATAGTCTGCACTGTGATGTCAGACCTCTGCCCTGTGATGTCACAGCTGAATCTCTGATGTCACAGAGGCAGACTATGATGCCATGGATGCTCAATGACCTCACCTAACCCACTCTGTGATGTCATAGCCCACTCTGTGACCACATGGTACCAGATGATAAATTGTCTTCACCAGGTGAGCTCACACCTGGAGCTTGTTCTCCACAATCCCAGGCCTGTGGAAACCATACAGTGCCCATTGTGTGAGAAGGGGAACTGGAAGCTCAGCAGCCTCAGTGTCCTGCCAGCTCAGCCAGGCCCACAGGAACATTGGGGTCCACGAGCACCAGGGACCACCAGGGAGACCGCCAGGACAGGAGAATGCATGGGTAAAGGGGAGGGGAAATATATTAATGATTTTGGGGAAATGATTATCATATGTATTTTTAGTCCAGGACAATCAATGAATATGTATGCAAAATACAGAATATAAACATAAACTTTCCTGTACTCAGCATGCACAGCTTTGGGAGGAGCTCTCCCCCGTGCATCCTGCTGAATAAAGAATGCTGCTTCTTAATGCTACATTGGGGTTAAGGAATTTTCTGTTTTACCAAATTTTTGGTAACACTCCCACTGCCAAGGAAAGCTCTGTCTGCTGCTGTTCACAAACAGAGAAGGGCACAGAGATGTGGGGCTCAGAGGCTGCCTGGGGCACAGTGACCATGAAATAATGAAGTGTTCAATGTTCTGTGAAAGAGGGAGGGGCAGCAACAAAACTTCTGCACTGGAAATAGGAAGGGCAGACTTTGGCCTGTTTAGGCTGCAGATTTGGGGAATACCTAATCAGGTACTGATTGCTTTAAGGGAAACAGCCCTTAAAAACAAACAGGGTCCTGGAAGGACGGACACATTTCAAGAAAGTAATCATAAGGGGGAAGAAGCAGCCTGTCCCAGTGCGGCAGAAGATGAGCTAGTGAGGAAAATGACTGGCCTGGCTGCCCATGGAGCTTTTCTGGAGACTCAGGGGTGGAAAAAGGACCAGCAACTCAGGAAGTCTTTAAGGGGTCATACAGAAAGAAAAGCTGAGAGTTGAAAACTCTATTAAAACTTAACCTGGAGGGTTCTGCAAAAAAATAAAAATGTTTTTATAAAAAAAAATAGCAAAAAGGAGGAGTAGGAGAACCTCTACTCTTTATTGGATGCAGTGGAGAATATAGTAACTAAAGATAAGGAAAAGGCTAAGCTACTTTACCCCCAGTTTGTTTCAATTTTCAATATTAGGAGAGGATATCCTCAGGACAAGCGTTCTCCTGAGCTGGTAGATGGGCACAGGGAACAGAACAGCCCCTGGAATCCAGGAGGAAGCAGTGGGTGACCTGCTGAGCCACTCAGATGCTCACAGGTGAATGGGAGCAGACAGGATCCATCCTAGGGCAATGAGGGAGCTGTGGATGAGCTCCCCAGGCTGCTCTCCATCATTCGCCATCAGTGCTGGCTCAGCAGGGAGCTCGCAGAGCACTGGAGGTGCCAGTGTGAGCCCATCCCCAAGAAGGGCTGGAAGGAGGATCTGGGGACCTCCAGGCCTGTCAGCCTGACCTGGGTGCCCAGCAAGGTTATGGAACAGATCACCTTGAGTGCCATCACAGGGCACCCACAGGATGGCTGAGGGGTCAGAGCCAGCCAGCGTGGATTTCAATATCTGCACTGATGATCAGCATAAGGGGATTGAGTCCAGCATCAGCAAATTTGCAGATGACACCAAGCTGAGTGTGAGTGTGGATCTGCTGGAGGGTAGGAGGGCTCTGCACAGGGCCCTGGACAGAATGGATCCTGAAACAAATCCAGCAAGGTGAGGTTTAACAAGTCCAAGTGCCGGGTCCTGCACTTTGTCCACAACAACCCCTGCAGTGCTACAGGCTGGGGACAGCGGGGCTGGACAGCAGCCGGGCAGAAAGGGACCTGCAGGGACTGATGGACAGCAGGCTGGACATGAGCCAGCAGTGTGCCCAGGTGGGCAAGAAGGCCAATGGCTCCTGGCCTGGATCAGGAATGGTGTGGCCAGCAGGAGCAGGGCAGGGATTCTTCCCCTGTGCTCAGCACTGCTTGGGCAGCACCTGGAGTGCTGTGTCCAGTTCTGGGGCCCCCAATTTAGGAAGGACATGGAGGGGCTGGAGCGTGTCCAGAGAAGGGCAACAAGGCTGGGGAGGGGTCTGGAGCACAAGTCCTGTGAGGAGTGGCTGAGAGAGCTGGGGTTGTTTATCCTGGAGATGAGGAGGCTCAGGGGAGACAAGGCACTGTCAGGGCACAGGTTGGACTTGATGATCTCCATGGCCTGTTCCACCCTTGCTGATTCTGTGACTCTCTGAAGCCACCCTTGGAGCAGTTGCAGGAGGAGCCCTGGGCCTCCTCTTCAGAAGCTCCAGCAGCCCCGGTCCCTCAGCTTCTCCTGCCAGCCCCAAAGCCCATCCTGTCAGTCCTGCAGAGCCTCTGCAGCTCCTCCTCACTGCCCAGAACAGGGAGCCCCAGAGCCAGACACAGCAGCCCAGATGTGCCCCCCTGGCCTGGGGTGCCTCTGGCAAGGGAGCAGCACCAGGCACTGCAGGAGCCTGCAGACAATTCCTGCAGCACTTGTAGGATGATCCTGCTGCCCAAGGGACGTTCCCATGGGGCCAAGTCAGGAACTGCAATGGGGAGTGGGGCCAGAGAGGGAAGGGCAAACAGAGATGGGCTGTTTGCAGGGGAGGGAAGAGGGGTGGGCAATAGGAAGGAATTTGTACCAGTGAAGAGTAAAGAAATCAAAGGTGAAGCCAAGGAAATGCTCAGGGCAGTTTGGGGGTGGCTGCCACGCAGCCCTGGCTCTGAGCAACAGCGTCTGCAGTGGGACAGGAAACTCCCAGCTGATGGGAACAAACTTTCTGGCTGACTGCAGAGGCCAGGACAAAGCCGAGTGGTTTCCCTGCTGTCCCCCAGCCCTTGCTGACCCCAGGGGCTGATGGCATTTGTGCTCCCTCAGGTTCATGTCCCCACAACAACAGCATGGGGGTGCTCCCCCTGCTCTGTGCAATGCAAACAGGGGCTGCTGAGCCAGTGCTGCCAGGTCTGTGCCTGCAAGGATGGGGCACCTGTGTGAGCTGGGGGAGAGGCCAGGGCTGCACAGGGGGGATGTTGTTGGCAGCTCCATGAGGACGCTCTGGGACGCTGCCCTGGGCTGTGCAGCGCACTGGGGATGGATCAGCCCCTGCTCTGCTGCTCATTCCTGTCTGCCCCAGGGCCCTTGCAGAGCCCCAGCCATGCTGTTTGCCCCTAGCCTGCCCACAGCCATCCTGGGGCTACTCACGGGGCTTTTCTGTGCTGGGCATTGGCCTGGCTGTGTTCTTGAGAGAGCCTGGGCAAGGAGCCTGGAGCCCCCAGGCCCTGGCCTGAGGCGTCAGCGCTGCCCCAGCAGTGCCCATGGCCTGTCCCTGCTGCAGCCCCGGCACTGCCACCCCCAGGGCTGTGCCCGGCCCCAAGAACACTCAGGCCCTGCAGCAACACCAGGGCCAGCAGGGCAGCGGGGCAGGGCCACGGCAGCAGCACTGGCAACACCAAGTGCTGCTGCTGGGCACAGCTGCTGGGCCAGCCCTGATCTGCCCCCAGCTCTGCACACAGACATTGCTGCTGCAGCTCCAGAGAAGGCAACAAAAGGGCATCTCTGCAGAAAACCTTGTTGGGAGAGATCATCATTTCATTTAAAGGCACCAACTCTACAGCCCCTCATTGCCACAGTCTGTGGCCACAGGGATGGTGGAGAGGAACAAAATGACCAATGCAACAAACAATGACATTTCTTTTTGGACAATAAGAATAAAGTAAAACAAAGGTAAAGAAACTTTAAAATGAAGCCAACAAGAAGCAGCAAAGATTACTTTGATTACAAGTTATTTGCAGATATTGCCCAGCAGTTTAATGTTTTTGAAAGCATGCAGTCACCAGTCTCCACACCGCAGCCTTGAGCTCCTGGTTCCTCAGGCTGTAGATGAGGGGGTTCAGGGCTGGAGGCACCACTGAGTACAGAACTGACAGGACCACATCCAGGGATGGGGAGGACATGGAGGGGGGCTTCAGGTAGGCAAATGTGCAAGTGCTGATGAACAGGGAGACCACAGCCAGGTGAGGGAGGCAGGTGGAAAAGGCTTTGTGCCGTCCCTGCTCAGAGGGGATCCTCAGCACGACCCTGAAGATCTGCACATAGGAGAAAACAATGAAGACAAAACAGTCAAGTGCTAAACAGGCACTGACAGCAATGAGTCCAACTTCCCTGAGGAGGGATTTGGAGCAGGAGAGCTTGAGGATCTGTGGGATTTCACAGAAGAACTGGCCCAGGGCATTGCCATGGCACAGGGGCAGGGAAAATGTATTGGCTGTGTGCAGCAGAGCATTGAGAAAGGCACTGGCCCAGGCAGCTGCTGCCATGTGGGCACAAGCTCTGCTGCCCAGGAGGGTCCCGTAGTGGAGGGGCTTGCAGATGGACACGTAGCGGTTGTAGCACATGACGGTCAGGAGATAAAACTCTGTTGAAATGAAGAACAGAAAGAAAAAGAGCTGAGCAGCACATCCTGAGTAGGAGATGTTCCTGCCATCCCAGAGGGAATTGTGCATGGCTTTGGGGACAGTGGTGCAGATGGAGCCCAGGTCGCTGAGGGCCAGGTTGAGCAGGAAGAAGAACATGGGCATGTGCAGGTGGTGGCCGCAGGCTACGGCGCTGATGATGAGGCCGTTGCCCAGGAGGGCAGCCAGGGAGATGCCCAGAAAGAGGCAGAAGTGCAGGATCTGCAGCTGTCCCGTGTCTGCCAATGCCAGCAGGATGAAGTGGCTGATGGAGCTGCTGTTGGACATTTGCTGTGGCTGCACATGGGCACCTGTTCATGCAGAAAGGGACAGTGATGAGTCAGAGGAGATATCTGTAACCAAAATCAAAGGCATTTCCCATACACCCTCCACTGTAACATACACAGACACTGTTTTGTGTTTAAGAGTTGTGAGGTTTTCTTTTTGAGCTCCCCCCCTGTCTGTCCTGCTCTTCCATATCAGATACACTCAGCGTTTCTGCTGCCCTCTGGTAGAACAAAGTGAGTTCCCTGCAGCCAGATGGTGAGTGCAGACTGGGAGCAGATGATCTGTCACTTCATTCTGTTTTGAGTTTCTCTGGGCTTTCAACTTCTTAAATGGAGAATGTTCACACTCCCAAGTTTCTCTTACCAACCGTCAGGTACTGCTGAGAGCAGATGGATCCACCACAGCCCAGCTCCAGTTTTGTAGCCAAGGACTCACGTTGCTCATTCCACCAACCCATCAGCACTTTCAGTGTCACAACACCTCTGCCTTTCCTCATCAATCCTATAACTCAAAGTTGTTCTAGGATAGGTTTGCACCCTCGATTGAGGCTCCCAGCTTGGGCTGAAATCTCAGAGAAACTCCCAAGTGTCCTTATGCTGGCATTGGATGAAGGGAGATGCAGCTCCTTCCCTGGCTGCCCTGACAGCATTGCCCAGAGTCGGGCACTGGGGACAGCGTCACCCTGAGCCAGCGGTGCCCCCTCCAGAGCCCCCAGGGCCGGGCAGCTGCTCCCAGCCCTGTGCTCTGCAGGGGGAACTGGGCCCGGGGCTGCAGAGCTGCCCCACGGCTCTGCTGCAGCTCTGACTGCACAGGAGGGGCTGCACGCCTTGGAGCCCCAGCCCTGAGGGCAGAGGCTGGGCTGGGGCACAGGAGGGAGGGGGCTTGTTCAGAGGGAGAGGCTGCACTGGAGGGGATCCTGTGGGCATCTCTAAACTCTCCCTGCCACAGCATTGCTGGGTTTTGTTTCCTCTCATTGCCTGATCTTCTCTCTGCTTCCTGCAGATTTTCCTCCTGCAGGTGTTTCCCAGTGCCTGATCTCTCTGTGCCAGCACTCACAGACCCCAAATCTCTGTGCCCTCTCCTTGGCCTTACAGAACCCTGCCTGTTTGCAGGGCACTGGCTGGGGTAGGTTCTGTTTGGAGGTGGGAGAAAGGACAGCTCAGACTGAGCCTGATGGCTCCAGCAAAGGGGATGCTGGTGCTGTGCTTGGGCAGAGTGGCTGAAAGCACATTAGGGATCTCCTGTGAATCTACAGAACATAAAAATAACAGTTCCAATGTCTTGGGAACTTTTAAAATTTCATAATTAATAATTCATAATCAATCTTTAATGTTAATCCCCCGCTCCCTGCCATTCTCCGATATTAGGAAACTGAATACAAAGTCTTTGGAAATGTCCTAATTTTTAATGAAATCCTTGTATTGGAAATATTTTATGACTGACAAGCATTCCTCAGCATGTCAAAGCTTCATGAGCATTTCACCTCCCCTGCACCAGAAATATTCAGTCTTTTACTCACAGAGTCTACAGGCATTGGGATGTTCCAGCTTAGGAGATCACTCCAGGAGCTGCAGCTGCATCCTCCTGCAGCCAGAGGTTCCTGTGCCAAGGGCTGGCAGTGATTGTGCCCCAGGCACTTCTCAGCACCTTCCCAGCCCTGACTGATTGAAGCTCTCTGTGCCTCTGTGCTGTACCCAGGGTGGCTGTAGGCAGTGCCCCAGCCCTGCTGGGCTGGGAGAGGAGCTGCTCCTCAGGAGAAATGTCTTTTTGAAGCTCTTCTTGGTTTGCAAGGAGCTGCCTCTGGGCCAGGAGCCCAGCCCAGCTCAGCAGCACAGACACAGCACAAGGACTTTAATGACCCTCTCGGGGCTTTGGTGTTGTTTACATCAGACTCAGTCCCTGAGAGAGTGTTCAAAAAACTTCTCAAGCACTCAAAGTTAAATTTAGACTCCAAAGTTTCTTGAAGTTTTTATGGGTCCCACTGAGGAACTCAACTCAGAAAGTGTCCCCAGGTTCCAGTTAGAGCAGAACACTGGAGGCAGTGATGACAGCTGGGGAGAAACAAGGGAAAGCTGTCTCTGGTGCTGAGCAAAGCTGGATGTGTTTGAGGAATGCAAAGGGCCAAAGCCTGAGCCCCAGCCCCTGGCCAGGCAGATCCTGTCCCTCCCTCCTTGCTCAGGGCTCTTGCCGGGATGGGCACTGGCATGTGGGGATGTGCAATGCCAAGGGCAGGAGCATGGGGCGGCCCCTGCCAGGCTGCTGAGCAGGGACAAGGAGGCAATGAGGCCCCAGCCCTGCAAGGGTCACTTGTCTCCTGCTCCTGCCTCAGGCCCAGGGCCAGCAGCCATGGCCAAAGTGCTGCCCAAGTTGGCTCTGGCAGGGCTGTCTTGCAGCTGCTGCCCATCCCTGTGCCCTGTGCAGCCCAGGCTGTCCCACGGTGTCCCTGCCCTGTGCCTCTGTCCCTGCAGGCTGTCGGCATCCCCCGGCTGCCCCACCTGGCTGGGCCCTTCCTTTGCTGACAGCTTTGCCTCCTGCCTGCCTCTTCCTGCCCACACAGAGCCTGGGGCTGCTACAGGCTCCTGCTGGGGGATGTGCTGCTCCACAGCCCTGCCCTGGGAGGGAAATTCCTTTCTCTTTGGGTCCTGTCTAGCCCTCCCTATCTGTCCTTTGCATTAATTCTTGCTTTCTCTGTCTGTTCTCTACCTTGTCAAAAGGATCCACCATCTCTGAAACCACCGTTCAGTCCCTCCCAGGGCTCTCCTCTGCTGTTCTCATTCTCCACCCCACTGAGCACAGAGCTCCACTGTCCCTGTACAGTGCTCATGTGCTTGAGGCCTCCAAACCCCATCTTGGGAGATCTCTCAGCCCTCTCCAAGGTATTGCAAATGAAAACCTTCTGCTCATAGTCTAAGAAAATCACCTCAAGACAAGACCAGTGAGGCCTGTGTGTCCTGGCTACTTTTGCCTTGGAGCAATCCTTGGATAGATGGAATTTTTTAGGCTGAATTTAAGTTTTGCCCATGGGCACTTTGATGTGAACAACAATTCTCTTCTATTGGAAGGAAAACAGAGGGCCAGTGTTTCAGGGGCAGATGAGCAGAGGCCACCAAGGAGCAAGGTGAGCCAGACCTTTCTGGAATTGCAGCTTGTGCCTGAGAGAAATCCTTGGATACACAGAATTTGGGAGGTGGAATACAAGTTTTGGCCACTGGTCCCTTGATGAAAAGGCCATTTCTTTTCCACCTGAAGGAGAGCAGAGAGCCCCAGGGTTTGATGGTAGATGAGAAGCAGCCCCTGGGAGGCCAAGCCAGCCAAACTTGTCTCTCCTGGCAGCTTTTGATTGGGAGCTATCTTTGGATTCATGAAATTTAGGGGCCAAATCTCAAATTTGGCCATGGCCCCTGGACGAGGAGACTGTTCTATTTCCATGGGAAGGAAGGCAGAGAGCCCCAGTGTTTCAGGGGCAGATGACAGGTGGCCATCAGAGCCCACAGTGCCAGCGAGAGCGGGCAGGTTTTTTCTGGGAGAAACCTTTCATGTAGTGACTATTTTAGGAGGAGTAGCAATTTTGGCCGTGGAGGAATAAGAAGATTCTTTTCCATAGGAAGGAAAGCACAGAACCCCAGTGCTTCAGGGGCTGATGAACTGCAGGCACCAGAGACCAAGGCCAGCCAGACCTGTCTGTAATGGAAGCTTTTGTGTAGGAGCAATAATTGGATATAGGACTTTTGGTGGTGGAATCCCAATTTCAGCCATGGGCACCTGGAGAAGAAGGATGGTTCTTTTCCCTTAGGATGGAGAGGGCAGAGCCCCAGTGTTTCAGGGCAGAATTCAGACAACCACCAGAAGCCAAGGCCAGCCAGACCTGCCTGTACTGGGAGATCTTGTCTGGGAGAAAAAACCCTTGAATGAAGGAATTTTGGAGGACAAGTACCAGCTTTGGCCATGGGTGCCTGGGCAGGAGGGACAGCTCTTTTCCATAGGAAGGAAAGCACAGAGCCTCAGTGTTTGAGGGCAGGTGAGACCCAGCTCTCAGGAAGACTAGGTCAGCCAGACTTGTTGGTAATGGCAGCTTTTGTCTGGGAACAATCCCTGGATATTGGGAAATTTGGAGGGGAAATCCCCTTTTGTTCATGGATGCTTGAATGAGAAGAGCAGTTCTTTTCCAATTGAAGGAAAGCCCAGAGCCCCAGAGTTTCAGGGGTACATGAGAAGAGACCCCCGACATGCCAAGGGCAGTTGGACCAGTCAGGCCAAGCCAACCAGACCAGTTCCCTGTCCCCTTGTTTCCATGGGGCCCTGCAGTGTCACAGTGAGGTGTCATATTGGATCCTTGGTTCCATGAGGCCCAGATGCGTCACACTGGCCTCTGGTTTCCATGGGGCTCCAGAGTGTCACAATGGTCCCTTGCTTCCATGAGGCCTTGCAGTGTCACAGAGGTCTCCTCGGTGCCACAGTGTCACAATGGACCCTTGGTTCCATGGGCACTCAAAATGTCAGAATAGTCTCCTTGATTCCATGAGGCCCTGCAGAGCCCCTTGATTCGACAAGGCCTCCAAGTGTCATCATGGCCCCCAGGATTCCATGAGGCCCCACAATGTCCCAATGGACTTTGGTTCCATGGGGTCCTGCAATGTTCCATGGATCCTTAGTTCCATGGGGCCCTGGAGTGTCACAATGGCCTCCTTGGTTCCATGGTGCCACATAGTGTGCCAACAGCTCCTTGGCCTGCCAAGAACCCACAGTGTCAAAATGGTTCCTTGCTTGCATGAGGCCTGTGGTGTCAGAATGGTCTCCATGATCCCGTAAGGCCTTGCCATGCCACAACAGACCATTGGCTTTATGCAGCCCCATAGTGTCACTGTGGTCCCCTTGGCTCCACAAGGCTCTGAAGTGCCACAATGGCCCTTTGGTTCCACAAGGCCTCCAAGTGTAAAAATGGCCTCCATGGTTCCATGAGGCCCTGCTGTGTCACAATGGCTCATGGTTCCATGAGGCCACACAGTTTAACAAGTGACTCTTGGTTCCATCAGGCCTTGCTGTGTCACAATGGCCCCTTGGTTCCAAGAGATTCCTCAGGGTCACAATGGTCTCCTTGGATCCGCAGTATCACAATGGACCATTGGTTCAATGTGGCCTCAATGTGCCAAAATGGATTTTGGTTCCATGGGGTTCTGCTGTGTAACAATGGACTCTTTGTTCCATGGGGTTCCACAGTGTCACAGCTGACTCCTTGGTCTGTGAAGAACCGCAGTCAGCAAATCTCTGAAATTTCAGAACAAGACTCCATAACACTAATTTGCTATTTCAGAGGGTGTCATTTATTCAGGCCTGAGGTCTGGTGAGGGATAACTCCCAACCCTACATGGACATGTAATTCTACCAGGGTGTTGCTTATACACAGTCACTAAATGTGAATTACAATTTACCCATTTCCATAAAACCCACCCCAAGGTCCCGGATTCACTCCTTGATTCCTCTATCCCTGCACCCTTGAATCAGATGTCTTCTTCTTCTCTTCCACTCATCCTTGCTGGGAAAGCAGCCCCTGCATGCCTTGTTCCTGTGCTGAAAGTTCACAGGCAGGGTAAAAATGGAATGAACCCTTTTGGTATCAGCCCCAGGCTTTGTGTGGGCAGGCAGAGGCAGGCAGGAGGCAGAGCTGTCAGCAAAGGAAGGGCCCAGCCAGGTTGGGTAGCCGGGGGATGCTGACAGCCTGCAGGGACAGAGGCGCAGGGCAGGGACACCGTGGGACAGCCTGGGCTGCACAGGGCACAGGGATGGGCAGCAGCTGCAAGACAGCCCTGCCAGAGCCACCTTGGGCAGCACTTTGGCCATGGCCATAAGGGGACAAGTGACCCTTGCAGGGCTGGGGCCTCATTGCCTCCTTGTCCCTGCTCAGCAGCCTGGCAGGGGCCGCCCCATGCTCCTGCCCTTGCCATTGCACATCCCCACATGCCAGTGCCCATCCCGGGAAGAGCCCTGAGCAAGGAGGGAGGGACAGGATCTGCCTGGCCAGGGGCTGGGGCTCAGCCCTTGGCCCTTTGCATTCCTCAAACACATCCAGCTTTGCTCAGCACCAGAGACAGCTTTCCCTTGCTTGTCCCCAGCTGTCATCACTGCCTCCAATGTTCTGCTCTAACTGGAACCTGGGGACACTTTCCCAGCCGTGTCCCTCAGTGGGACCCATAAAAACTTCAAGAAACTTTGGAGTCTAAATTTAACATTGAGTGCTTGAGAAGTTTTTTGAAGACACTTTCAAGGACTGAGTCTGATGTAAACAACACCAAAGCCCTGAGAGGGTCATTAAAATTTTCCAAGTCCTGTTATGGAGAAAGATTTCAAACACCTTGAAAAAAAATACACATTCCTGTTTTAAATGAAGTATTTTATTTTATTTCTCTGTAGAGCAGAGGTGATTGCAGCATTCTGTGACTGATATTGACCCAGGGTCTCTCCTCAGCAGCTCTGGCCTGCTCACAGAAGCTGTGCCTGGAGCTCTGACCCAGTGTGGACAACCTTGCTCCACATTGCCCAGCCCCATCCTGTCTGTCCTCACTCCCCTGGGACCTGCTGTGCTTGGAGAGCTGGCTGCCCTCAGCCTAAGAGGGGTTTTCCCTTTTTGGGGTTTTTTGAAGCAATCTGAACCTCCTGAGTTGCCCCACTGCAAACAGACACACTGCTCAGGTGTGTGCCAGCCCCAGGGGCCACCACAGCCACTGCAGAGCTGCCCTGGGCCAGCTGTGAGGGTGGATCATCAGCCCAAGCTGCACTGGGCCCCTGCAAGGGGCTGTAGCCATGGGCACTGCACTGACCCCACTGCTGGGTTTGGCTGCCACGGCCACCCTGAGAAATAAAACTGTCCTTGGAAACACTGGGGACGACTGGTGTTATGAATGAGAAGCTTGACTAGGCCAATATTCAAGCAGCAATCAATTTATTGATTAATATGGTAAAGTATGAGCCATACAGCGCTGGGTACAGTGGGGGAAGTTTTCCCTCCAACTGCACACCGATAATTGATGGTTACAGGTATTTATAGGGGTACACATCAGCTTTTTTTTTCAGCAGTTTCTATTTCCAATCTTTTACTCATCAGCAATTTTTATTCCAAATTATTACATCACAATTCTATACACTATTGTGATTTTAATTTCTCAGGATGTATCTCAAAGGAGTATCTCCAGATGGTGACGGTCCAGTTTCCGAAAGAAGAAAGACGAATCCCATCTGATGGGGTCCGGCTCCCCAGATGTGTGTCCATCTTTTAATTGCAAAGACTATAAATCTCATAACAGTGATATCTAGCTTCCCTTTGGTCAAAACCATAAACCCTTGAGGTGATGTTCATCTTCCTTTCTCAAGGTGCTTTCCTCTGCTTTAATAAGGCATGAGATAAGCATATTTCCTTTATATATATTCCAAGGCTATAATTTCAAGGATACAAGTAATATTCTAAAATTATACTTCAAAAGGTTATTATTGCAGAGCTTGTTATGGATTAAATGCAAGCAAAGAGCAACATCTTTAACACCTTAATTCCAATGCTCCTAAATCAACCAGGGTTAATTGCAAACAAAAGATAGGTTCAAAGGCCTTTTTCCATGCTTTATTCTCCTCAGTTATTATTAGAATTCACAGCTCTCCCATTGTTGGGGTCCACAAATTTCACATTCACAACTACACACATCACCTGTTTGTACCTGTCACGAAACATGATTTTGTATTTCACACCACCTGTATGGTCTCAGACAGTCCCAGTATATCCCAGTTGCCATATCTGAAACATTCTCGTAGACATTGCCAGGCACTCCCCGTTACCTCAGCGTGGTTCACTTGCCCCCCGTTTTATCCCAGTTGCTCCCAGTTCCTCTGATTATGTCCCCAGTTGGCTCCCAGCATGGGCCTGGTAGCTCCCAGGAACCCCCAGTCAGGGTCCAATCACACCCACTCTGCTCCCAGTATGATTGTAGCCACTCCCAGTATGATCCCATCATTCCCAGTCTGATACCAGTGCCCCAGTGTGATCCCAGTTGCTCCCTGTAAATGCCAGCCTGATCCCAGTAGCCTCCAGTGTGATCCCAGTGACTCCCTGTCTCTCCCAGTATATCCCAGTCACCCCCCCTCTGCATGCTCCCAGTCACTCCCACTTTCTCCCAGTTGCTTTCAGATCAATTCCAGTTGCTCACAGCCACTCCCAGTCAATCCCAGCATGATTCCAATCACCCTCAGTGTGATCCCAGTCTAACCCAGCATGGACCCACCTGCTCTCACTGTGATCCCAGCATGATCCCAGTTGTCCCTAGAATAGTCCCAGTCCCTCCCAGCATGGTCCCAGTCACTCCCAGTTGTCCCCAGCATGGTCTCGGCTGTTCCCAGTGTGGTTCCAGTCCCCCCACTGTGGTTACAAACACTCCCAGTTTATCCCAGTTGCCCCAGTAAGGCTTTAGTTACCTGAGAATGATCCCAGTCTTTCCCAATTACTCCCAGTTGCCTCCAGCATGATCCCAGTTTCTGTCAGTTGCCCAAAGTGTAGTCCCAGTTGCTCCCAGTATGAACCCAGTTGTAGTCTCAGTCTCCTCTGCATGGTTCCAGTTCCTTCCAGGTGATCCCAGTTGTCCCCAATGTTTCCACATTTTCCTCCCAACATGGGCCCAGTAGCTCCCAGTAACCCCCAGTCAGGATCCATTCACACCCATTGCAATCCCAGTGGCTCCAAGAATGATCCCAGCAACTCCTGCTACAATCCCAGTCAGTTTCACTATGATCCCAGTTGCTCCCAGTCACCCCCAGTATGACCCCAGTCACTCCCAGATCCTCCCAGTGTTATTCCAGTCATGGCCAGAGTGACTCCCTGTCACTCCCAGTGTGGGCCCAGTTGCTCCCATTCACCTCCAGTATGGTTTCAGTCATGGCCAGCACCTTTCCAGTCACTCCCAGTCTGGTTCTAGTAGGATCCCAGTCACTCTCAGGTACTCCCAGTACTCTTCCAGTCAAACCCTGTATGATCCCAGTCAGTGCCATTGTGATCCCAGTATGACCCCAGCATGGACACAGCTGCTCCCATTATCTCTCAGCACGGTTCCAGTTGCTCCCATTTACCCCCACTATGGTTTCAGTCTCTCCCAGTAAAACCCAGCTGCCCCAGCATGTTCCCAGTCACTCCCAGTTGGCTGGAGTGGCTTCCAGCCTGATCCCAGTTGCTCACAGCCACTCCCAGTCACCCTCAGTGCAGTCCCATTTGCTGAAAGTGTGATCCAGTATGATCCCATTCTCCCCCAGTGTGGGCCCAGCTGCTTCCACTGTGATCCCAGTAGGATCCCAATTGACACCAGCATGGTTCCAGTTGCTCCCCGTTCCTCCCAGTGTGATGCCAGTAGTACCCAGTTGCCCCTGCTCTAGTCCCAGTCACTCCCCAGATGATCCCAGTCCCACCCAGCATGGTCCCACTCACTCCCAGTTGCTCCCAGTGTGGTCCCAGTTCTCCCCAGCATGGTCCCAGTTGTTCCCAGTGTGGTTCCAGTCATTCCAGTATGGTTCCAGACACTCCCAGTATATCCCAGTTGCCCCCAGCATGTCTATAGTCATTTCCAGGCACTGCCAGTGGCCCCAGTAAGGTGTCAGTTCTCCCAGTATGATCCCCCAATCATGCCCAGTATATCCCAGTTGCTTCCAGCATGCATCCAGTCCTTCCCAGTTCCTCCAGTTTGCTTGCAGCATCATCCTAGTTTCTCTCAGTTGCTCCTAGTAGCCCAAAGTGTGATCCCAGTCGCTCCCTTTCAGCCCCTGTATGATCCCAGTAAGCTCCAGTTTGACCCCAGTCACATGCCAGCCCTCCCAGTGTGGTTCCAGTATAATCCCAGTTGCTTCCAGTCTCTCCCAGTATGGTCCCAGCTGCCTCCAGCATGGTTCCAGTTGCTTCCTAGATCAGCCCAGTCAGTCCCAGTATGATGCCATTTGCTCCCAGCATGCTCCCGGTCTGCCCAGTATGGGGGATGATGTGCAGGGTGTGTTCCCAGTCACTCTCAGATCCTCCCAGTATTAGTCCAGTCTCTCCCAGTATGATGCAAATATGGTCCCAGTGTTCTCCCAGTCCCTGCCAGAATAAACCAGTTTTGTTCTACATGGTTCACGTTGCTCTCCCCCTCACTTTCATTCCAGTCACTCCCAGCATGTCCCAGTGTACCTCAGTTCCCTCCAGCATCTTTCCAGTCCCTTCCAGTATGATCCCATTTGCTCCCAAGCACTCCCAGTCAACCTCAGTGTAGTGGCACTAACTGCCAGTATGATCCCAGTCACCTCCAGCATGATCCCAGTTCATCCCAGTATAAGCCCAGCAGTTTCCAATCCCCCCAGCATGCACCCAGTCACTCCCAGTTCCTCCCAGTTGCTCCTAGCATGTTCCCAGTTGCTCACAGCTGCTCCCAGTCACCCTCAGCATAATCCCAGTCACTCCCAGTATATCCCATTTGCCCCTAACATGGTCTCAATTGCTCACTGCCAGCTCCTACTCACTCCCAGTATGATCCCAGCATGATCCCAGTGTCCATCAGTGTGTTCACAATCTGCCCTGATATGGCAGTATGATCCCAGTATGATGTCCATACAAACCCAGTACCATCCCAGTCACTCCCAGTACGATCCCAGTATGGTGTCAGTACAAAGCCAGTACAGCCCCAGTTACTCCCAGTATGATCCCAGTCCAGCCCAGTCCATGGCAGTGCTGCCAGTATGCAGCTGGGATCCCCCTGCCCTGTGTGCCTTCCCCCACGGCGGATGTGCCGAGAGGAGCCCCAAGGGCTGGCAGTGGCCAGGCAGGGCCCCCAGCAAGGCCCAGTTGGGATGTGCAGCCCCCAGTTTGCCCAGTTTGCCTCTCCTTTGGCCCGGGCCGGGCTCCCCCCGCCCGCAGCGGCTGGGAGCAGCCGAGAGCCCCGCGCTGCCCATCCCGACCTGTCCCGGCTCCATCCCCGCTCGTGCTGCGGGCTGCGAGGGCTGCGGGAACGGGGCAGCGAGGGTGTGGCTGCTGCTGGGGGAGGAGGAGGAGGGAGGGAACGAAGGGCAGGGATGGAGGGGGAGGAGGAGGAGGAGGCGGGGTAAGGCAGGAGGACGGGGAAAGGGGTTGGAAGGGGCAGGATGGAAGAGGAGAAGGAGGTGGAGATAACACAGAGGAGCGGGAGGGGGGATGGAAGAGGAGGAGCGGGAGGAAGAGGAGGGGCGAAGGTGGATCAAGGCTGAGCTGAGGGAAGCACGCGGTCACTCCGAGCCGGGCCTGAATTCGCAGCCCCCACCTGTGGGATCATCGCCCCCCCATCGCGCAGGTGAGCGGGGGCAGGGGGAGTTCGGGCCAGATATCCCGGGGGGCCCCTGGGTTGGGGTTTTGGGGGGATGTTTGGAGAATGAAGCAGTCCAAGGCTGAGTGGAAAAGGCCCCTCGGGGGGACATCGGGGGGTGCCGGTGGCGGCTGCCGGCAGAGGCAGCCTGGAGGAGCAGAGCCCTGTGTCCCCCCAGGAGCCCAAAGTGGGGAGCCCAGAGAAGGGGGAGCGCCGCCATGGGCGGGAGCCTCAAGAGCCTGGAGAGGGGCAGGGGGGACTCCTTGGAGCCGCTGCAGCCCAGAGCAGACAATGAAGGGAGAAGAGAGCCCGGGAGCCCAAACAGCCGCGGCATCCCGGAATGGGGAGAGCGAATCAGGGGAAGCTTTTGGCATTGCTGTGACTGCCAGCAGGATGGGCAGGGCGGGCACCGAGGAGAAGGGGGACCCCCAATGCAAGCGTGACCCCAGCAGCTGGGACGGGGGGAACCCCCGAACACCCGAGGGGAGGGACCAGGGGTGGGGAATTCCTGGGAGGCTTTTTCAGGGCTGAGTCTTGGTGTTTGGGAGGGTTTCCTGGAGCCGAGGTGGCTGGTGCCTTGTAGAGATGGACTCGGGCAGAGGGACTTTCAAACTCAATGTGTCTTAGGGAAGAAGAAACAGGAAAGCCTTATAAATATGATTGTCTGGCAAATGATTTTGAGAATATAGAAAATTAAAAGGAAGATAAAATGAAAGCAAGATTTGAGATACCTTAGTTACTGAACAACTGGAAAACAATGGTGTGGCTTGACTGAAGGTAATCCCCTTTTGATGAAACAATTCCCTCTGCTTGCAGACAGGTCCCAGGATCAGAGCAGACCCTACTAGCTCAGCAGAAGGGATCCAAAGAGTACATTTTAGGGTTTAAAATGTAACACAGTATGGTGATGTAATGATTTTTATAGGCTGTATGTAAATGCTATAGGATTTGTATCTTGTACTAGATTGGTTAGTGAGAAATAGAATATTCAACTCAGAAGAAGATTTATTGTATTGTAACAGAAACCTTACTCTCTTAGGCTCTTACGCTCTTACTCTCTCACCCTCTCATCCTCTCTGCCCCTCTCTTCTCTGGGGCCTGCTCTGAGCTGTGGCTGGCAGCTCCAAGCAGGGCCCTGCACCCAGGCCCTTTGCAATAAACCACAACTTCCACGACCTGGCTGCAGAGATCTCTCGTCTCTGTCAGTCCTGACAATCCCACCCCTGACGCTCCTACAAACGTGCTCATCCCTTGTTTTCCCCAAACCAGGATTTCCCATTGTGAGGAAGGCTGCGAGGAAGAGAAAGATGCCCCAGGACACTGAGGCAGGTGAGGAGGAAGTCAGTGCCCCTTTCCCCTCTGTGCTGCTCCATCTCCCAGCCCAGCACGGCCCTGGCTGCAGCACAGCCCTGGGGGATCTCCTTGCCCTTGCCTGTGGCATGGAGGCAAATCCCATCCTGTCCTTGTCCTTCCTCCCCCAGAGCAGGAGCTGAGCATGGAGAGCAGGGAGGACAAATGCCCATGGCAGAACCTGGTGGAAGAGGCCGTTTTGAGCAGCTCCACGGTGCAGGAAGCCAACGGGGAGGAGAAGCCCTGGAGATGCCGCACAAGGAGGGGCTGCAAGCGCAGCTGGCGGGGATCTGAGGGGGAAAGAGCCAGCCTGGGCCGGGAAGGCAGCCAGAGATCGGGCCAGAGCTCGGAGCTGGTGCTCCACGAGCAGCTCCATGATAGGGAGAAGCTCCACACGTGCGTGGAGTGTGGGAAGAGCTTCAGGTGGAGCTCCAACCTGATCAAGCACCAGAGGACCCACACTGGGGAGAGACCCTAGGAGTGTGGGGAGTGTGGGAGGAGCTTCAGCTGGAGCTCCAGCCTGATCAGCCACCAGAGGACCCACACTGGGGAGAGGCCCTATGAGTGTTCCAAGTGTGGGAAGGGGTTTCCAACCAGCTCCCGTCTCCTCCAGCACTATCAGAGTCACACAGAGGAGAGGCCCTTCCAATGCCCCGATTGTGGGAAGGGATTCAAGGACAACTCCACCCTCTTCACCCACCGGCGCATCCACACAGGAGAGAGGCTCTACGAGTGTGATAAATGCAGGAAGAAGTTTCTGACCAGCTCTGATCTCCTCAAGCACTATTGGATTCACATGGATGAGAGGCCCTTCCGCTGCCCCGACTGTGGGAAGGGATTCAAGCGCAACTCAGACCTCGTCAGGCACCGGCGCATCCACTCAGGGGAGAGGCCCTACGAGTGTCCCCAGTGTGGGAAGAGCTTCTCCAGCAGCTCTACCTTGACCCAACACAAACGGAGGCACCAGTAAGGGAAGCCCTGCGAGTGCCCCGAGTGCGGGAAGAGCTTAGTGCGCTGCTCCAGCTCCATCCCCCACTGGAGGAGGCACTTTGGGCACAGCCCTGGTCACTCACATTCCCTGTGATCCATGTTGGGAACACACCTGGCTGCTTCTCCTTTTGGTTTGGCCCCAGTTTGGAGCAGTGGGAGGGGGATTGTGTGGGGCTGGGTGTGTGGGATGTATTTGACTGCAATAAAACTTTCAGAGTTACTGATTCTGTCCTATTTTCTGTAAGTTCTGTTTGCAGAGTGACGCCTTCTCAGCTGATTTAATTACTATTAAAATCCTTTTTTTAAAATCTAACCCAAACAATCCAAAAACCAATACCCAGATAAAGCCACTCACCCACAATTAAATTTTTTAAAAGTAATTTTATTTGTTTTAGAGTACTTAAGGGAATTATTAAAGTTTAATTGTTGGTTAAAATTTCTGAGAAATTACAGTGGTGTTTGGTTTTGTGTTTAGTATATTTGTAATAGGATTTTTTTTTACTTAGGTGTGTTAGATTCTATGTTAGTTTTTGAGATATTTTTATCTAAAGTATATTGGTTACTGAGTTAAAACTTACAAAAGGTATTTCTTTGTATGTAATTTGGTTTTTTTCTTTGGTAATGTTATATTAATAGTTTACTGTTGTTTTGGCTTGAATCATTATTGGAGTATTGTAAGGAAGAGTTGAAATTAGATTTCATTTTTGTATTTCATTTTCTAGTGTATTTCATTTTAATTTGAATTTATTATAATTTGTTGAGAGGATAGGAAGGAAGTTCAAGGGCAGGAACATTTTTTCCTGGCTTGGAACTGGAATTCCAGACCCTGGGAGTGTGTGCAGGACCACAGACTGGGATCAAGTATGGGCTGGGATCAAATATGGACTGGGATCAAATATGGACTGGGATCCTATGGGTTTGGACTGCACAGAGTGGGACCATATGGATCAGGACAACACAGACTGGGATCAAATGGACTGGGATCACATGGCCGAGGATCACGTGCACTGGGATCTTGTGGATCAGAAACCTCCAGACTGGGATAGCCTGGAGTGGGATCAAGTATGGACTGGGACTGTATGGACTGAGATCCAGTGGACTGGGACCACACAAACTGATCAAGTGGTCTGGGATCAAATATGGGCTGAGACCATATGGAATGGGACCATGCAGATCAGGACTGGGATAAACTGGGTTGAGATTTTATGGACTGGGATTGCACAGACTGGGGTCACACGGACTGGGAAAAAGCTTTGGCTGCCTTTGGCTGCCATGCACGTCTGAAGGCAGCCACATCAAGTTGGCTTGATCCTGCTTGGGAGTCCCATCTCCCTCTTCCCTCTGCTCTCCCGCCCCTTCCCCATCGTTCCCCCAGCCCCCTATCCCCTCCGCCGTGCTTGGTTTTGGGGGTTCCAGGCCTCTCCTGCTCCCTTTGGGGGTCCCAACCCCCTTGGGTTTAATTTGGGGCCCCCACGCTCTGATTGGCCAGGATCTGTTTTGGGGTGGGGACGGGACAAACTGGGCACCCCCAGGAGCCCCTCAGGTTTGGGGCTTTCGATCCCCCCTCAGCCCTCGGGGCGGCCCTGGGGCCGCCCCAACACCCCCAAAATGGGGAGGGTCCACGGGGCGCCTTGGAACCCCCAGAAATGGGCGGGGAGCAGTAGGAGCCGCCCCAAAAAGGGGTTGAAGGGTCTGGGCCGGGAATAGGGGAGGCTCTGGGGATGGCTCCGGTCCGGATCGGGGTGGGCTGGGATTGAGGGAGGGTCCGTTCAGCGGCTGGGGAGGGGCTGGCACTGGAGAGGGGTCCGGGATTGTGGGGATGGGTCCATTCTGGGACTGGGATGGGGCCTCTACCTGGGATTGGGGTCCGGGATTGGGTCAGGGTCTTCCCCCGATCCCGTTCCCAATCCCAATCCCAATGCTGATCCCAATCCTAATCCCAATCTCATTCCCGATCCCGTTCCCAATACCAATCCCGATGCTGATCCCAATCCTAATCCCAATCTCATTCCCAATCTTGTTACCAATCCCAATCCTGATGCTGATCCTAATCCCAATCTCATTCCCGATCCCGTTCCCAATCCCTATCCCGATGCTGATCCCAATCTCATTCCCGATCCCGTTACCAATCCCGATCCCGATGCTGATCCCAATCTCCTTCCCGATCCTGTTACCAATCCCGATCCCGCCACTGTTTCCAGGGAATGGCTCTGATCTCAACCCTGACGCCAAACCCAGGGAATCAAACATTGGGATCAAGCACCCCAAATCCTGGGGTCAACTCCCTGTGACCCCAAATCCTGGGGGTTGAAACACTGGGGGAATCAAACACCTCCAAACCCAGACTCTGGGATCTCAACACTCGTCCCCCAGCCCGAACCCCAAATTTTAGGATCAAATCCCCCAAATCTCAGATCCTGGGGTGTCAAACACTCCCGAATTCCCAAACGTTGGGGTTAAATCCCCCCGAAGCCAGCTCCTGGGGTTTGAAACATTTGGGCTGTCCAACACCCCCCCATTCCCAAAGTCTGGGGTCAAACATCCCCTAAATCCCAAATCCTGAAGTGTCAGATGCCCCCAACCCCCAAAGTTTAGGGTTAAAAACCCCAATCCCCAGCTCCTGGGGTTTGAAATATCTGGGGTGTCCAACCCTCCTCACCCCCAAAGTCTGGAGTCAAACCCCCCAATCCCAAAACTTTGGGGTCAAAGGCCCTCGATCCCAAACTCTGGGGTGTCAAATCCCCCTGATCCCCCAACTTTAGGGTTAAATCCCCCCAAATCCTGGGGTGAATCCTCCCAATTACCAGACTTTGTCATGAAAACCCCCTGACCCCATATCCTGGGGTTTGAAACATCTGGGGTGTCCAACTGCCCTTATCCCAAAATTTGGAGGTCAAACCACCTGACTGACAAATCCTAGGGTCAAAAACCCCCACATCCCAAATTCTGGGGCCAAACATCCCCAAACCCCAAGTCTGGGGTCAAAAACCTCTAAATCCTAAACCCCAAGGTGTCAAATCCCCTCAACTTCCAAATTTTAGGATCAAATGCCTCAACCCCCAAAATTTGGGGTCATGACCCCCCCAGTCTCCATATCCCCCCAAACCCATTGCAACCCTGGGGGCACAGTGGGGTTTGTTTGGAGCAGCTCCAGGTGCAATATCTGCAGGTAGACCCTGGGTAAAATGTTGGGAAAAACCCCAAAAACCCCTCAGGAACCCCAAAATCCCTGGGGGCTGGGAAAGGGGATTTGCAGTGGGGATCTGGGGTGGCAGAAGGGGATTTGGGGTGAAAGAAGAAGGATTTGGAGTGAGGAAATTTGGGGTGGAAAAAGAAGGATCTAGGATGGAAAAAGGAGATTTTTGGTGTGAAAGAAGGAGGATTTGGGGTGGGAAAAAGGGATCTGGAGTGGGAAAAGAGGGTTTGGGGTGAAAGAAGAAGGATTTCGGACGTACAAAGAAGGATTTGGGGTGGAAACAGGAGATTTCAGTGGGAAAAGGGGATTTGGACGGGAACATGGGTTGAGGGTGGGGATTGCGGGACCAGAGGAGATCTTCAGATGGGTCCGTTTGGTGCTGCCTCCCTGGCTGCTCCCAGCACCTCCAGAAGCAGCACCTGGCTGGCTCTTGGCCCTGCCCATGCCCATTCCAGCAGGGCTGGCCAGAGGGGAGCAGCCCCAGGCTGAGCCTGTGCCCCCAGCCCCTGAGGGCAGTGTGTGGCTGCTGGGCTGGGCTCCAGAGGGGAATGGCCTTGCAGCACAAAGTGCCCAGAGAGCCCAGAGCCAAAGAGCCTCTCCCCTGCAGGCACTGCTGCTCCGGTGCATTGAAACATTTCCAGTGCTGGAGTGGGCTGACGGCTGTTCCTCATCCCACCCAAAAGAAGCTGATGGTTGGATATTATTGGAGAATTTCTCTCAAGTTGAGCCTGGCAGGGGGTTCTTGACAGGGAGAAGCTGCTACAAGAAATACCCTGATGCCTCCCCCAGGCTCTGTGTGTTTCAACGTTCTTGGCCTTTCTTGATGCTTCTCAAATCAAAAGAAATTCCTGGGGCAGCAGCAGCAGGATTTGCCTCTCACCATAAAATACTGTTACATCAGTTGGTTTTCCAGTCCATCCAGCTCTTACAGTGGCTATCCTGGCATGTGTCCAAACCCTAAAGATGTTCATATCCCCAAAGGTTGACGCAGGGTTTTTCCTGTTGTTCAGACCTGGAAGACTTTGAGGTTTACAAATAGAAGGGGGAGTAATTGCAAGGTGCTGTACTGTATTTATAGTGGTCTTTTAATAAGCAATAAAATTACAGATGGACCATGATAGGAAAATAACTTTCTGCAGGAAAAATTCCTCAGGATACCTGGTTATTCTCTAGATCTACTGCTGCCATTGAGTAGGGAAAGACGAACAACAAGCCATGTCTGAATAACAACAGCTTAATGTTGTGCTCTCTTCCTAAGTCTGCTCCCAAAAGATCGGGGATTGACAAAGATAAAGGAATTTTAAGAGCTGGTTTTGGTTATTTCAGAGAAAGTTTAAAAGGGAGAAGGGATTGGGGTGATGAAGAGGCTGTCATTACCTATCCTTTTCAGTGCTGTCTATTGGAGCAAAAATGAGCAATGTGCCCTGCTGGTGTTTAGATGTTCTGAGTCCCTCAGCTGTGAGTTGGTTGCCGTGCTGTCCTGCCTGGTGCTTGCTGGATGTGCTGGCACAAAGAGCTTGGGCCCTTGATGAAAATGACCACAAATGAGTTCCTTGGGATTTACTGGGCTCAGAGTAAAAGGGATCAAATTCAGGTTTGATCTAGAAAATGCTTCTTCCCTGTCAGGATGGTGAAGTCCTGGCTTCACAGATTGCTCAGAGAAGCCGAGTAAATAAAGTTTCAGAATTCTTCCTTTCTGTCCCATTCCTGTTCCATAAGTTCAGGTTTGCTTTTCAGAGTGCCACCTTCTCAGCTGGTTGCCGTTTGTGTCCTGCTTTCTCTCCTGCCTTCCTTGGTCTGCTCCTTTTCCCTTCCACAGGGTCTCTCTTTACCTGTGGCAGCTCCCAGCCAAAGACCCTCCCCTGATTGTATTTTTTTTTTCTTCCCCATCCAGGTGCTCAAACAGCCCTGGAAGAAGTTTTGGAGGCTGGCAGTGAAATGTCTGTGGAAGATCTTGCTGCACTTGTGTCTTGGCCCCTTCAGAATTTGGCCTTGAAGGGCAGGACCGTCTTTTCCTTGCTGGCAGCTGGAATTGCAGCCCATGGCAGTGTGTGCCAGAGATGTCAGAGGGCAATTGCTGAGGCTGCCAGGGCGCTGCTCCTGCCGTGCCTGCCAGGGGAGCTGTGCAGGGCAGGGTCAGGCTGCAGCAGCTGGCTGGGCTCCCCGAGCAGACAGCAAAGGCGGCTTTGCTGCACATTCTGCAGCTGGGAGCAGAGGGAAGAAGGGCAGGGAGTCCCTGACAGAATGCTGGAATGCTTGTGGCTGGAAGGAACCTGCCCCCGGACCCCAATCGGGCCCAGTCCTGGATGTCCCCTGAGACCCCCCCCAGACCCTCTCCCCAAACCCTTCCAGAGCCCCTGCCCAAAACCTCCAAAACCCTCCCAGGACACCCTCAGCACCGCCCAGAGCCCTCCCCAAACTCCCCCCAGGACCATCCAAACACCCTCAGACCCTCCCAAGACCTTTCCACGACCCCTCCCCAAAACCCCCCCAGACCCTCCCACGACCCCTCCGCCCCCCCGCGAGACCCCTCTTAGGAGCCATCTGCACCCCCCAGGTCCCCCCAAAATGCCCCAGGACCCCTCCCCAGACCCCCCCAAACCCCCGGACCCCTCCCCGGACCCTCCCCAGACCCTCCCCCGCCCCCCCCCGATCCCCTCGCAGGCCCCTCCCGTTCCTGTCCCGAGCCCGGCGGGTCCCGGCGGCGGCGGGGAAGGGGGCGCCGCTTCCGGCTCTCCTCTGATTGGTTAGGGCGGCACAGGGGAGGCGGGCATTGCTGAGGGCAGCCGTGCTGTGATTGGTTGTTTTAGGGACGTGCAGCACGGTGATTGGTTGGTTCGGGGCGGGGCGCGCCGCCATTCTTGAGAGTCCGCGTGCACGGCAGAGGTGGGAGATTGTGAGGGGAGAGTGGAGCTGAGGTGGGGACGGGGGGAAACTGGGGTGGTTTGGGGCGGATCTGAGAGGAAATTGGGAATTTTTGGGGGCATCGACGGGAAACACAGGGGTGGGCGATGGGTTTGGAGTAAATGAGGGAGTCTGAGGAGGCTTTGGTTGGTCAGAGGGAGCTTTAGGGAGCTTGGGGGGGAGCTTGAGAGGGTTTGAAGCATTCTCAGGTGGGTTTAGGGGGATCTCAGGAGAATTGGGCGGGTCTGAGGGGATTTGGGGGGATTGTGGAAGGAACTGGGGTGTTGTGAGGGCATCTGGGGGGGTCTGAGGTGGCTCTAGGGGTAATTTTGGGGAGTCTGCAGGGGATTTCATAGGGTTTGGGGGGGATTGAGTGGTCTGAGGGGGATGTGGGGCATCCTGATGGATTTGGGGGGGGGTCTCAGGTGGGTCTGGGGTGAATTTTGGGGGGAAATGGGGGGGTCTGAGAGTCCTGGGGAGGTTTTTGGGGTCCAGGGTGGTTCTGGGCCGACTCTGGGGGAGCTCTGGGGGGTTTGGGGTTCCTGGAGGGGTCCCGGGGGAAGATTTGGGGGTCCCGGGGGGTCCCAGGCCCACCCTGAACTGGGGTCTGGGGGTTTCGAGGGGAGGGGTCACAGCAGGGGTTCCCCCCCTCCCCAGTTTTTGGGGGGTCTCCCATGGTGCCCCCTCCCCAAAAAGCTCCGAGGGCCCCCTGAAGTGGCTTTTGTTCCACCGGCCGGTGCCCCCTGATCCAGGACGGCCCCACTGAGTCTGGGGGGCTTCTGGCGGATTTTTGGGTTTTGAGTGGGTTTTTGGGGATTTCAGAGTTGCTTTTTTGGGCTTGGTGGGATTTTTTGGGGAGTTTGGGGGAAATTATTGGGTTTTTGAGGAGAATTATTGGGTTTTGGGATGACTAGAGGATTTTGGGGGATTTTGGATTTTGGGTGTTTTGTTGGGGTTGTGGGGGTTTTTTGGATGGGGAGGGGATTTATTGAAAATTTTGGGAGTTTTTTATAATTTTGGTGAGTTCCACTGGGATTTTCGGAGGTTCTCTGGGGGTTTTGAGGGTTTTCTTGTAACTTTTGGGGAATTTGTGAGGTATTAGTGGAATTTTAGGGGGGCTTTGTGGCATTCCCTGGGTGTGGGGAAGGGCTGAGAGGCACCAAAATCTCCTTGAAACCCCTGAAAGTCCCAATAAAACCCATTAAATCCCAGTTAAATCTCTCAAAATCTCATTAAAACACCCTAGAATCCCAATAACAGCCCACAAAATCCTTTGAAATCCCAATAACCTAAAAAATCCTAATTAAACTCCACAAATCCCCCCAAAATCTCAAAACTATAAAAAGTCCCAGAAAATCTGCCCCAAATCCAAAGAAATCCTGGCAACACCCAAAACATCCCACAAAACCCACCAAAAATCTAAAAACTCTCAAATCCCCAAGGAATCCCGCTAAATGCCACCACAATTCCAATAAAATCCCCACAAAATCTCCTAAAAAACCCCAGAATTTCTGAGAATGCCAAAAATCCCAACAAAATCTCAGTAAAACCCCCAAAATTCAAAAAAAGCCACAAAAAATTCAATAAACCCCCAAACACCCCCAGAAAAACTCCCCCTCAAACTGCCAATAGAATCCCCCAAAATCTAAACCCCCCAAAATCCACAAAACCAGCCACTCCCAGTCAATCCCAGTATGATTCCAGTCGCTCTCAATGTGATCCCAGTGTAACCCAGTATGGACTCAGCTGCTCTCACTGTGATCCCAGTGTGATCCCAGTTGCTCCCAGAATAATTCCAGTTGTTCCCAGTTCCTCCCATTATGATCCCAGTTTCCCAAAGAATACTCCCAGTCCCTCCCAGCAGGGTCCCAGTTGTGCCCAGTTGCCTCCAGGGTAGATTCAGTTGCTCCCAGCATCATCCCAGTTGCTCCCAGCATGATCCCAGCTGTTCCCAGTGTGGTTCCAGTGCCCCCAGTATGGTTAGAGACACTCCCAGTTTGTTTTAGTTACCTCAGAATGATCCCAGTCTTGCCCAGTTACTCCCAGTTTCCTCTAGCATAATCCCAGTTTCCATCTGTTGCTCAAAGGGTGGCCCCAGTTGCTCCCAGTATGATCCCAGTTGCCCCAGTTATAGTCTCAGTCCTCTCAGCACGGTTCCAGTTCCTTCCAGCTGTTCCCAGTGTGTCACATTTTCCTCCCAACATGGCCCAGTAGCTCCCAGCAAGCCCCAGTCAGGTTTCATTCACACCCAGTATAATCCCAGTATGAGTGTAGCCACTCCAGTATGATCCCAGTCACCTGCAGTCTAATCCCAGTGTCTCCCAGTCACTCCCAGTCTGATGCCAGTGTCCCCAGTGTGATCCCAGTTGCTCCCAGCATGATCCCAGCTGTTCCCAGTGTGGTGCCATCACTCCCCTATGGTTACAGACACTCCCAGTATGGTTCCAGTTGGACCCAGTTGCCCCTGCTCTAGTCCCAGTCACTCCCCAGATGATCCCAGTCCCCCCAGTATGGTCCCACTCACTCCCAGTTGCCCCCAGTGTGGTCCCAGTTCTCCCCAGCATGGTCCCAGTTGTTCCCAGTGTGGTTCCAGTCATTCCAGTATGGTTCCAGACACTCCCAGTATATCCCAGTTGCCCCCAGCATGTCTATAGTCATTTCCAGGCACTGCCAGTGGCCCCAGTAAGGTGTCAGTTCTCCCAGTATGATCCCCCAGTCATGCCCAGTATATCCCAGTTGCTTCCAGCATGCATCCAGTCCTTCCCAGTTCCTCCAGTTTGCTTGCAGCATCATCCTAGTTTCTCTCAGCTGCTCCCAGTAGCCCAAAGTGTGATCCCAGTCTTTCCCTTTCAGCCCCAGTATGATCCCAGTATGCTCCAGTTTGATCCCAGTCACATGCCAGCCCTCCCAGTGTGGTTCCAGTATAATCCCAGTTGCTTCCAATCTTTCCCAGTATGGTCCCAGCTGACTCCAGCATGGTTCCAGTTGCTTCCTAGATCAGCCCAGTCAGTCCCAGTATGATGCCATTTGCTCCCAGTTGCTCCCAGTCATGCCCAGTGTGGGGGATGATGTGCAGGGTGTGTTCCCAGTCGCTCTCAGGTCCTCCCAGTATTAGTCCAGTCCCTCCCAGTATGATCCAAAGGTGAGCCCAGTGTTCTCCCAGTCCCTGCCAGAATAAACCAGTTGTGCTCCACATGGTTCCAGTTGCTCTCTTTCACCTTCACTTTTGTTCCTGTCCCTCCCAGTATCTCCCAGTGTATGCCAGTTCCCTCCAGCATGTTCCCAGTCACTCCCAGTATCTCCCAGTTGGCTTTCTGGGGGGATGTTTGGAGAATGAAGCAGTCCAAGGCTGAGCAGAAAAGGCCCCTTGGGGGGACATCGGGGGGTGCCGGTTGCAGCTGCCAGCTCCACGGTGCAGGAAGCCAACGGGGAGGAAAAGGCCCAGAGATGCCGCACGAGGAGGGGCTGCAAACGCAGCTGGCGGGGATCTGAGGGGGAAAGAGCCAGCCTGGGCCGGGAAGGCAGCCGGAGATGGAGCCAGAGCTTGGAGCTGGTGCTCCACGAGCAGCTCCGTGATGGGGAGAAGCCCCACGCCTGCTTGGAGTGTGGGAAGAGCTTCAGGAGGAACTGCAACCTGATCAGGCACCAGAGGACCCACACTGGGGAATGGCCCTATGAGTGTGATCAATGTAGGAAGAGGTTTAAGACCAGCTCCAATCTCCTCGATCACCAGCACACGCACACAAAGGAGAGGCCCTTCCGCTGCCCCGACTGCGGGCAGGGCTTCAGGTACAGCTCCTGTCTTGTTGTGCACCGACAAACCCACACTGGGGAGAGGTCCCACGAGTGTGAGGAATGTGGGAAGAGCTTCAGCCAGAGCTCCCAGCTGATCCGCCACCAAAAGATCCACACGGGGGAGAGGCCCTACGAGTGTGGGGAGTGTTGGAAGGGGTTTCGGATCAAGTCAGATCTCCTCCGGCACAATTGGATCCACACAGAGGAGAGGCCTTTCCAATGCCCCGATTGTGGGAAGGGATTCCAGCACAACTACACAACTACACCCTCATCAAGCACTGGCGCATCCACACTGGGGAGAGGCCCTACGAGTGTCCCCGGTGTGGGAAGAGCTTCTCCAGCAGCTCTACCTTGACCCAACACAAACGGAGGCACCGGTAAGGGAAGCCCTGCGAGTGCCCTGAGTGCGGGAAGAGCTTCGTGCGCTGCTCCAGCTCCATCCCCCACTGGAGGAGGCACTTTGGGCACAGCCCTGGTCACTCACATTCCCTGTGATCCATGTTAGGAGCACACCTGGCTGCTTCTCCTTTTGGTTTGGCTTAAATTTTTTTCTCTTCTCCATGTCTTTGCACTCCAAAAGCCAAGAGGGATCAATCTGTCATCTCAATACCACTCAAATCCCAATGAAAACAACTGCATTTTAACCCATCAGGGCTCAATCTCACCTCAAATTGCTTGTTCCTGCCTCACAAAAACTCAGTCCTGTGCCAGACTCACTCCATTCCACAGCCACCAGGGTGAGTTGGGGTTGGGAGGTGATTGGTAGAAGTGGGATCCCAGTTTGGAGCAGTGGGATGGGGATTGTGTGGGGTGGCTGGGTGGGATGTATTTGACAGCAAATAAAATTTTCAGAGTTACTGATTTCTGTCCCATTCATTTTCAGTCAGTTCTGTGTGCAGAGTACTGCCTTCTCAGCTGTTTCAATTCCTATAAAAATCTCATTTTTTAAATCATCTAACCCAAACAATTCAAAAACCAATATCCAAATAAAACCACGCACCTGAAATTAGAATTTTGAAAAAAAAAATTTTTTTTAGAGTACTTAAGGATGTTAATAAAGTTTAATTGTTTGGTTCAAATGTGTGAGAAATTACAGTGGTGTTTGGTTTTGTGTTTAGTATATTTGTAACAGGAATTTTTTACTAAGGTGTGTTAGATTCTATGTTAGTTTTTGAGATATTTTTTATCTAAAGTGTATTGGTTACTGAGTTAAAACTTACAAAAGGTATTTCTTTGTATGTAATTTTTTTTCCTTTGGTAATGTTATATTAATAGTTTACTGTTGTTTTGGCTTGAGTCATTATTGGAGTATTGTAAGGAAGAGTTGAAATGATATTTCATTTTTATATTTCATTTTTATTCTAATGTGTTTCATTTTAATTATAATTTCTTGATGTTTAATTTATTATAATTTGCTGAGAGAATAGGAAGGAAGTTCAAGGGCAGGAACATTTTTTCCTGGCTGGGAACTGGAATTCCAGACCCTGGGAGTGTGTGCCGGACCACATACACTGCAATCAAATATGGACTGGGATCAAATATGGACTGGGATCAAATATGGACTGGGATCCTATGGGTCAGGACGGCACAGAATGGGACCATAGGGATCAGGACCACACAGCTTGGGATCAAATATGGACTGGGATCAAATATGGGCTGGGACCATATGGAATGGGACCATAGAGATCAGGATGAGACAGACTGGGATAAACTGGGTTGAGATTATACGGACTGGGCCATATGGACTGGGATTGCACAGACTGGGATTGCACAGACTGGAATCACACGGACTGGGAAAAAGCTTTGGCTACCATAGGCTACCTTTGGCTGCCATGCACATCTGAAGGCAGCCACATCAAGTTGGCTTGATCCTGTTTGTGGGTCCCATCCCCCTCTTCCCTCCGCTCTCCCGCCCCTTCCCCATCGTTCTCCCAGTCCCCAATCCCCTCCCCCGTGCTTGGTTTTGCGGGTTCCAGGCGCCTCCTGCTCCCTTTGGGGGTCCCGACCCCCCTTTGGGTTAATTTGGGGCCCTGCCCCCTTCTCACCGCGCCCTCCCCTCCCCCCGCAGCCGGGGGGGCTCCGAGCACCCCCAGTGCCACCAGTGCGGCCCCGGCTGCCCCCGCACGCCCCATCCCCATCCCCGGGGTCACCTCCCCCCGCCCCAAATTCCGCTCCTGGCAACTGATGAGTCATCAGCGACAAACGCTCTGATTGGCTGGAAACGGCCCCTGGAGCAGCGGGACAGGCACCTTTGCAACCTGAGCTGCCCTTGTTCCTCTCTGTCCGTGCCCGGAACACAGCGCGGAGGAGAAGGGCAGCAGGGCCCTGCGTGTCCCCGGGCTCAGGTTTTGCACCGCTTCAGCTCCACGGAGATGCGGGTCAAGTGAAAAACACAAACAGTTTATTAAGGGAAAGCGAAGGTAAGGGGTGAGCTGGGAGGCAGAAAAGGGGATGGGCAGGGCCTGAGGGCTGCAGGGAGGGAGCTGCCAACAGGGAGAGAGATGGCAGGAGCTGCTGGAGCTTCGCACAGGCTCAGCTGTGAGCAGCCAGAGCCGTGCGTGGAGCTCCAGCTGGTCACTTCTGCTCTGCAGGTGCTCCCATCTTCAATGGGCCCTGGAAATCGCCGATGGACGCTGGTACATCTCATCCAGCAGATGAACAAAGTCGTGCACATCTTCTTTCAAAGGTCATCTAAAGCAGTTTGCTCATGCATGATGGATTCTTATCTTCCTTCAGCGCTTGAGGAGCTGGAAGAGTGGAACAGAGCCAAGGTCAGAGGCCAGATTGAGGGAATCCAAGGAAAGCCTCCTGCCAGGGCCATCCCAGCCAGCTCTTGCCATGGCCAGGAGGGAGCGGGAGACAAGGGCTTCGGCCGGAAGGTGCTGGCCACGGATCCCCCATGTGTCCCTGAAAGCTCTCCGAGCTGTGCCCCCACCACCCCTGGTCCGCACAGGCAGCAGAGCCCTCCGCAGCCCGGGCACGGATTGTAGCTGCGGAGCCGGGATTTGCAGCTGCCCCCACACCCCTGGCAGTGCTCGCTGCCACGCGGCTGCCCTGACTCACCCTCAGTGAGGACCTGGAGCTCCTCCTGCTGCCCCATCACGAGCACTCCGGCCAGCCCTGGCAAGACAGAGCATGTGGCGGCGCCAGGCGGCACAGCTGCCCGACACGGGCTCTGCCAGCCCTGCGGCCGCACGCCCTCCTGGCGGGCAGGGCTGCTGCCGGGCCCTGCCGCCCGCTGCCGCCCCAGGGCACGGCTGCGGGCGGGCGGCGGCAGCAATGCCCAGGGCGGGCGGGGCTGCAGCGGCCGGGGCGCGGCTCCCGCTGTAGCCGGGGCAGCGGCCGGGCCGGGGGCAGGGAGGGGCACGGGGCTGCCGGCTCACCCATGAGCCTGACGGCCGCCTCTCGTAGGGGCCTCTGTGGGCTCTGCAGGTGCGGCAGGGCTCAGCGCAGGTGCTCGGCCGCTCGGCTCTCGTCCTGCAGCAGCTGCGGGGAGCGCCGGCAGGGAAGGCTCGGCGCGGGCTCTGCCCCTGGGCAGAGTACTATACAGTAAACAGTACTATAATGTTAGAAATGAGAAGCTTGACTGGGTCATTATTCAAGCAGCAATCAATTTATTAATTATTCTGGTAAAGTATGAGCAATCCAGTGCTGAGTACAGTGGGGGAAATTTTCCCTCCAACTGCACACAGATAGTTGAGGCTTACCAGTATTTATAGGGGCACTCCTAAGCTTTCTCAGCAGTTTCTAGTCCAAATTTTTACTCATCAGTAGTTTCTTTTCCCATTTTTGACATCACAATTCTATACAGTATTGTGATTATTTTTTCTCAGGATGTATCCCAGAAAAGAAATATCCCAGGTGGTGGGGGGTTCAACTTCTGAACGAAGAAAGAAGTCTCCCAGCTGGTGGGGTCCAGATTCCAGACATGGCTTTACCTTTTGATTGCAAGGACTATAAATCTCACAACAGTGATGTCCAGTTTCCCTTGGTCAAAATTGTTAGTCCTTGCGTTGATATTCATATTCATTTCTCAAGCTGCTTTTCCCTGTTTTGTCAAGGTGTGAGATAGGCATATTTCCTTTTTACATATTCTGAAGCTATAGTTTCAGAGATCCTTACTACAAGCAATATTGTGAAATTATACTTCAAAAGGTTATTATTGCAAAACTCTTGAAGGCTTAGCTACAAGCAGAAAGTTCCTGTCAAAAAGCAACATCCTCAAAGCTTTAATTCAAATGCTTCTAAATCAACTTAAGACTTATAAAAGCTAATTAGGAACAAAGGATAGGTTCAAAGGCCTTCTTCCATGCTTTGCTTTCCTTAGTTATATTAGAATTCGTCTTTATAAGTGTCCCATGGTTGGTTTCCACACATATCAAAATCACAAATACACACGTTGCCTGTATGTACCCGACACAAAATACAGCTTTGTATTTGAAAAAAGGAGAGAAAGGAGAGTGATTTAGAAAGATGCATCACCAATTGCCTAAATTGTTTATCATCTTGCAGATGTGCACTTGCTGGGGAGCCTGATTTTACACCAAGGACCTGGGGAACCATTCCCAGCAATTGGGAAAATCCGAGGTCGTCCACGCGCTCATTGATGAGGTCTCCAAATGTGCCCCGAAATTTGGTCCGGCTCTTAGAGGCCTAAAAGAGCAAGTCCAAGTGACTCGATGATATTTTTCGGCCCAGGAAGCCCTGCAGCTGATGGCACACTTCACAATCAGCAGGGGACACAGCTCGGCCAAAGCCCACACCTCTGCTGGGAGCCTTTCTCCTCAAATACCCTTCAGACAAACCTCCATGCAAGTCAGTTGGGAAAGTTTCTTCAAATGATCCATTTCTGGCACATGACTACACAGGGTTATGGGAAAGATTCTAAAACAGCTGCTGTGGAGTCAAAGAGCCAGCACTAAGAGCCCTTGTCATCTCTTTGTAGCTAAATCCCACTTTGGGGGATTTGAGGGAGTTTGGAACAAGCTAGAGAGCAGACCTCTGAGTGTTTTAGATGATGCCATTGCTTTTTCTTCTCTGCTACATAGACAGGAAGGGTGAGTTTGGCTCACATCTCCACCGCATGGCTCACAAGGCCAAAACACTTGTAGTTACAAGAGCTTTGAAGGATTTCTTGGCCAAGAAGACACTGCCAACAAGGATATTTATGTTTTGCAGCCAATCCTTCAATATTTCGTCTTAGGGGCTCTTGCTACAGTATAAGCTTCCTTAGCCAATCATGTTATGACACACAAACCTACAGCACTGCATCCTAAGCTTCTTGTTCAACATTGTAACTACTTTTATTTTTTCTAGATCTTCAGCCCTAAAACTCTAAACTTTCCTCCACTTCAACCTTCCTCCCCGTCTCTCTGCTATAATAAACTAGAAATCCACATTCTCGCTTCTAGCACCTAAGTCTGGAAGCCCTTTCCAAGGTCTCCGATCAAATCCTGTGTTTAATTCTAAGCTTTGCTGACAAGACCAAAGGTCTGAGATTTCCCTGCATTTGGGTTTCCAACAACACTGATGCTGTTAGTTCCAGAGTGCCCGGGATCCCTCTTGCAAGTCAACTCTGGCAGGAACAAGGCAGGCAGCTGCCGGGGGGCTGCTTGTGGCCTCTGCCAGCCCATTGCTCAGGGCTTGCCAGCACCCCAGCCCCTCAGGGGCTGCCCCAGCCCGGCCAAGCTGCCTGGCAGCAGCGCCGCAGCCCCACAGCAGCTGCAGAGCAGCCCTATCCAGAGGCACCTGGGAGCCCTCAGCACTGCAGCCAGCAGCACACGGGCAGGAGGATACAGAGGGTGGTTCCTTCCTGGCACAGGGCTTGTGGCCATCTCCAGGCACTGCTCTGGCAGGGATCCCTGCAGCCCCAGCCCCTGCCCACCCACTCTGTCACCAGCACAAAGGCTTCAGCAGAGCTACCACAGGACAAGGGGCTTCTGGACATTTTCCCTTCCCACTGCATGCCTGGGCAGCTGGCTGAGCCAGGGTACTCTTCTCCCCCTCTTCCCCTATGCCCTGCAGACCCTGGGGAGCAAAAGAAAGCTCCTGGGAGTCTGTGTATTATAACACACTCTATAATCATATACTAAAGAAAAAAAACAAAAAGAAGAAAAGAACAATCTTAAAGAAACGGAAAATTCCAGCTGGCTCAGGTGGCCCCAGCAGACAGAGCCTCTGGCATCAGGTCTCTGCAGAGCGGCAGCAGCGCAGCCAGCCAAGCCCCGACAGACGAGGCCGTGTCATCCATGCCCGGCGGAGCTGATCTTGAAGCCTCTGGAAGAGGGAATATCGCTCACTCTGCAGTGCCTGGAGGACATACAGTGTTTCTAGTGCCACGTCCGACACGGCACTGCTGATGTCCTCTGTCAGCGGTTCAAAGGCTACAAGAGAGAGGGACAGAGCCATGGTCAGATCCCGGATCTGCGGGGAGCCAAGGAGAGCCATCAACAAGGGCCATCCCAGCCGGCTCTAGTCATGGTCAGGAGGAAGCAGGGACCAAGGGCACTGGCTGGAACCAGCTGGCCACGAATCCCCAAGGTGGCCCTGAAATCTCTGTGTGCTCTGACCACGCCGCCCCATCTCCGCACAAGGAGAAGAGCCCTCTGCAGCTGGGGCAGGGCTTGCAGCTGCGCCCTCCAGCCCCCTGGAGCGGTCAGCCCGCTGCCCTCACTCACTCACCAGTGCAGATCAGCTGCAGCTCTTGCTGCTGCCCCCTCAGGTGCCGCCCGGCCATGCCTGTGAACACAGAGCCTGTCACGGCCCCAGCGGCACAGCTCCCTGCCAGCAGCGCTGCCGGCGCTGTGGCCACACGGGCTGCTGGCCAGGCAGAGCTGAGCCCGGGCCCTTGCCGCACGCTGCCGCCCCAGGGCACGGCTGCCAGAGGGCGGCAGCAACGCCCAGGCCAGGCGGGGCTCCACGGCGCCGGGCCGGGCTGGCGCTGCCGGGGCAGCAGGCGGGGCCGGGGCCGAGCTGCGGCGGGCCGGGGAGGAGCCCGGGCTCGGGACTCACCCATGAACCTGACAGCCGCCTCTCGCAGGGACTCCTGTGGGCTCTGCAGGTAGGGCAGTGCCCTGCGCAGTTGCTCGGCCGCTCGGCTCCTGTCCTCTGCCAGCTGCAGAGAGCGGCAGGAGGGAAGGGTTGGCGCGGGCTCAGCTCCTGGGCCGGGCGCTGCCGGCGCTCACCGCCGGCCACGCCTGCCCGCCCAGCCCTGAGGCACGGCCAGCAGCCGCTGGCCAAGGGATCCCGAGGGGAGGGGCAGAGGGCCGGCTGCTGCCCGGGGAGCCGTGGTGCCGCCCCGCAGCCCCGCCGGGCCGGGGCTCCATGGGCACCCGGCTCAGGCCCACGGGAGCCTGGAGAAGGGCCCGCGTGGCCTCTGGCTGCAGCAGCGGGCACAGCTGTTAGCCCTGCACACTGAGCACCGCCCTCAGGGACCTTGGCCGCGCTGAGGCTGGGGGGTCTCTGCAGTTCTTACCAGGCACTCCCCAAGGCTCTGATCCACGTGTAGCATTTGTTCTATATCCCTCCTCTTCAGGAATCTGGCTGAGGAATGCAGCGTTTTCCGGGATGCCTGGAGAGGGACAGAGATGCACAGATGGCCCTACAGTCCAGGGCACAGGAGCATGCCAGTGGCACAGGCTGGAGGAGGCTGCAGCCCACAAGGTGCCCGGGCAGGAGGCAGCCCAAGCCCCTGCCGGGGGGACAGCAGCTGTGCACAAGTGCTCACCTCAGCAACCATCTGATTCTCATCATGGCAGTGGAAGTAGAGAGGGAGCAGGCTGTGGCGCACGTGGGACTTGAGGGCCTTTCTTCCCTCTTCTGTTAATAAGTCCAGCATCTCTTGAAAGAGAGCCATGGAGCTCAGCTGCACCTGGATGTCATCCTGGATGAAAGGAAAGGGCAAAAGACCTGAGCATCAGCTGCTTCAGGCCCCCCAGGGCACAGGCGTGCATCTGCACAGGGCAACAAGGGTCCGGGCAGCAGCCAGTGGCTGTGGCTGTGGGCACAGAGCCTTACGCTGTCAAAGAGTGGCAGGAGCGCCTCAGCCAGCTGCAGGGCGATGGGGGTGGCTATTGGAGCACCATTATCCAGGAGCAAATATCTGAGTAGAAGAATGCTCATCCTGATCATGTCGCTGTCATTTTCCTCCAGGAGCTCCACAAGACTTTCAGTCAGGCTCTGCATTTTTTCAGCCTGTGCGGAAGACGACTTTGTAAAAGGCCGCCCTGCTGCCGTAGGGCCCAGAGGCCAAAGGCCTGTCCCGAAGCACTGGGGCAGCTGAAGCGGGAAGCAGGAGAGATGGGAACAGCTGCCCCAGCGGCCGAAGCCCAGGCAAGGCCAAGCGACTGCGTTGCCCAGCCCCACGCTGCCTGCACGGCTTCGGCCACTGCCCTCTTCTCACCATCAAGGGATTCTTGCCCAGCACTACGAGGCCTCGGAGTGCCAAGTAACGCCTGGCCATGTGCTTGCTCTGCAGGTTCTGTGCCAGGATCTCCAGGACACTGTCACTGCATTCCCTCAAGTCCAGGCACTCGAGGACCTGAAAGGCACAGGGCAGTGACAGGGGAGCCGGCCGGCAGGAGCCCAGAAGCACACAGGGCAGCCGCACAGGGCACGGGCACTGTCCTGGCAGCTGTGGCTGCCAGAGGCCAGAGGGCTGGGAGGCCGCTCAGCCAGGCAGCGCTGGCCTTGAGGCTCACCTCCACAAGGAATGCCAGGGCAGGGAAATCCCAGTATGGCATCTCTTTGCCGAGCAGGGCGAGCAGGTAGAATGCCACCGCGGAACAAAAGTGGATGGCTAAGCGGCGAATTTCTCTGAAGAGGGGAAAAAGGAAAAAAAGAGCCTGATGCAGTGGGGCAAACCTCTCCCAGGCGTGACTCACCCAGTTCTCATCTTTCCCCAGCACCCTTCCAGCAAGGGGACGTGGGCCGTTTGGGAGTTGGTTGCTGATGGGCAGCCTCCTCTGCCAGCCTTTTCCAGCCTGCTTGGCCGTCCCTCAGTGCCAAGGCCCTCTGACCCATGGCCACCACGGACACTTTGTGGGGCACCTGGGCACAGGGCAGCAATGTCAGAGGCAGTGGGGAGAAGGGGGTCTCACCTGGCAAGCAGAGCCACGGCAAAGTGGTGAGTGTCAAGAGAGAGCAGCGTGTCCCAGGCACACCTGCGCTCCATTGCCACCACCACATCCTCGCAGCGGAGAAGGCAGAGCAGGGACTTGAGGGTGCGCACAGCAAACCTGTGTGCACAGCAAAGCCCAGGTCACACTGGTAGCACTGACTCCTTGGCAGGCCACGTGGCAGGGACAGGAGGAGTGGCATGGAGCACCTGTTGGGGCTGGTGGTAAGGCCGTGCTCTTCCTGGCATCCCTTCCAGAAGGTGTCGACCTCCTCTGGCATATCCAGAGTGCTGAAGAACACTTGGAAGAGCAGATGCACAAATAGGTGGGGGAAATACACCTTCAAGATCCGTGGGAGACAGGGCACCTGGAGGATCTTCCACGTCACCACAGTTGCCTGCAAAGGACAAAGCCCCCCGAGACAGCGCTCAGTGCCGAGGTGTGTGTGTGGCAGGGCCCGAGCGTGGCAGGGAGAGGCCAGGAGAGAGCATGGCAGGGGGAGCACGGGGCCTGGTGGGCCTGAAGCTGCCCCTGGGCCAGGTTTCAGGCCAGCGCCCGAGGCAGGGAGATTCAGTGGGGGAAGGAGGATGGAGAGCTGCTGGAGAGGCAGCCTTGGGGCCTGCAAAGGCCAGCTGCAGAAACTCACCGTCAGGGCAAAGACAGCCGTTTCGTCCCCATTGGAGGTGCGGGTGCTGTACTCTGGCCAGCTGCCCAGCACATCCAGGAGGATCAGCTGCGCCAGCTCCGCAGTCCTGGCTGAGCCCATGATGGTCTTCCACATGGCCATGGCAGCTCTGTGGGGTTAGAGCTGTGTCTCAGGAGGGTCTCAGAGGAAGCACCAGGGGCAGCTGAGCCGGCTGCCATTTCTGCCTCTGCCCACTGCCCCCCTGCCAGCAGGAGGCAGACAGCCCAGCCCTGTGGGGACAGAGCCCTGAGAGGCGGCAAGGGAGCACGGCAGCAGGCTCAGGGGCTGGCCTGGCCGGGCTGGGAAAGGGAGCATCCAGAGGGCCCTGAAGTCTCTGTTGCTCTGACACCTGGGGCAGGCTGTGCAGGGTGATGGGCTGGGGAGGCCTGAGCCCTGTGGGCAGGTGGGCACCATACCTGTCACAGGACGGGGCCACACGCAGGAGCGTCACCACTGCGTCATTTGGCTGTGCTTGGGTGAGATCCAGCAGGGTCTTGTCCAGCCTGTGCTCAGCAGAATCATTGGCCATGAGCCACTGGTGGATGTAGCTGACCATGGCAGGCACCTGGAGAAGGCACGGGGAGACTTGGAAAGCTGCCAGAGGGAGCAATGTTGCCAGCTTCCCCAGAGGAGTGCTTCCCTTCCCACCCCACTGCCATGTGGCCTGAAAGGCTCACAGCAAGCAGCATGCGTGGATTGGGAGGCCAAGCAATTGCTGGGAGGATCAAAGCCTGGCCCAGGCTGCTTACTTGCTTTGGAGTGTAAAAATCTTCCTCTACAAGCATATGCAGCAGGGCAGCACCGGTCTTGCTGAGGAAGATGGGCGAGTATGGTCTGAGGCCTACGCCCATGGCGATGGTCTCTTCCTCTTTAATTCTCTTGAGGAAGTTGCAAACAAACTGTAGGAGAAGGGCAAGAAGCCGAGGATGTTGCATGAAGTGCTGCACACACGGTGCTGGGCTGAGCAGGGACAGCAGGCCCAGCCCAGGTGGGGGTGGCTGCAGGTACCTGCGCTGTTCTGCGGAAGCGGCCACGGCTGGACTCCTGCTCTTGTGTGCGCTCCGGGGCTGCATCTGGCAAAGAGCGAGCGCAGCCAGAGATGAGGGGCTGCGGGAGAGGCCGGACAACACGGCCCAGCCCTGCGATCCCCAGGCAGAGAGAGCCCGGGGATGCCCCAGGGGATGGAGCACGGCCACTGCGGGGTGTCTGCCCGGGCCCTCTTCCATGGGCATGTGCCCAGGGCATAGCATGGCACGGCACGGCGTGGGGTCCAAGCTGGCAGCAGGCACCAGTCCTGTGGCCCAGCTCTGCCACTCACCCTCCTGCGGTGTCTGGAACGGCACCACCTCTTCAGTCTGCTGTGCCGGGGCAGCTCCAGGGCCACCTTCCTCCTCCTCTACCCAGGCCAGCTCAGGCACTGCCGGGTGTCTCTGCTCCATGTCTCTGCCTGGATTTGTGGCTATTTGCAGGAGAGTTGCCTTGGAAAAGCTCCAAGTCACCAAGTCCTGCAGTGGTGCCTGGAAGGCACCTTCAAGTAAGAAGCCTCAGGAAGGCTACAGGACAGCAAGTCCTGCACTCGGTCTCAAGGGCTCCTGCCACAAGGACAGGGGACTCCTGACAAGGACTATGATATGGCCTCAAGGGCACCTGCAGAAGAGAAGCCTCAGGGAGACCACGGGTCAGCAAGTCCTGTGGTCTGGCCTCGAGCTCAGCTGCAGGAGCAAGGCTTCAGAAAAGCTCCGGGCGGGACGCGAACGAGCGCGCTGCGCGGGGGCTCCTCACGGCACCGCTCTGTCCCGTCCTGTCCCGTTGCGTGCTCTGAGCACTGTGGCGTGCCCTTGTCACCTCCAGCTCCTATGTCACCACGTGTCACAAAGGGCCCTTGGACAGCCGTTCCATGTCACAGTGACTGTGCGGCACCTGTCACCAAGGGCCCTTGCAGACACTGCCGCATGCCCTGGGGCCACGCCCAGCCCACCCAAAGTGGCCCAGTTTGGCGGGAATGGCTGGCCCCGGGAGTCTAAGCCAGGCCGAGAGGATCTTTAAGAAGGGCTCAGAGCATCAGCAAACGCTGCCATGCTCTGTGGGCTCAGGGCAGCAGAAGGAGCCCCCAGGGCTGCAGACGCAGCTGTTCTGGGAAGGGCACGGGGCCTTGCAGGGAAGCTGGCACGGCCTCCTTGGGACACGTCCCGGCTGGTGGCCGTCCTAAAGCTGCCGGTGTGACACGCACAAGGAACGTGTGGGCCCGGGCACCAATGCTGCTCTGAGGCCTGGGGCCCGGGGAGCGCTGACATCAGCAGGTGTGGCAGAGTCCCCGGCCAAGCAGACCTGCCACCCCCCGAGCCCTGGCAGCGCTGGTGCCCGTCTCCTGCCCCAGAGACCTGTGCCCCCGGGGGGCTTCTGTGCCAGAAGGAGCCAAAGGCCACGTGCCTTGGGGGCTGCGCCTCTTTCCTGCAGGGGCTGATGGCAGGAGCACCTGGGGCAACTACTGGCACACTTGGTCTCTGTCAGATGATGTTGCTCCTTCCTGAAATGAATTTTTCTCATGGAAGGCATTGGCAGTAGCACCAGAGCACCATCCATTGCTGAGTTTCCCAGGGCAGTTAGATTGCAAAGTTAACAGTCTGAAATTTCCTTGTGCTTTTCTCACTCTCATTCCCACATTCTGGAAAAAACGGCATCTGCCCAGCCTCTGCTATTCTCAGCTTCAGTTGCTGCATGTCTTGCTCTGGCCGCTCATGTCCAAACACAACTGTGTCCCTGCTGAGCGCAGCAATGAGCGGCCACAAAGTGGCAAGTTCCCCAGTGAACATCAAGGCAGAGAGGTGGAAGTGCGGAGGATAAGGACAACTCTGGGAGGAGAAGCTCTTCTGTGTCTCTGATGATGGTGCCCACACCCTGAAGCAGCAGCCAAGAGAAGCGCTGGAAGCAGACGGGCGCAGTTTTGGGCAGTACAATATCAAAAGATATGAAACCATTAGCCAGAATGCAAAGGAGGACTGCAAGGATGGAGTGTGGCCTGGAGGGGAAGCCCTAGATGCAGCTGAAGCCACTTTGTTCAGCCTGCAGGAGAGTAAAGGGCGTCATTGTGGTCTTCAACATCTTCCAGAGAGGAATCAGAGGGGCTGCTGCAGCTCTCGTCACTGTTGGGACCAGTGATAGGACTGGAGAAAAGGGCAGGGAGCTGGGACAGGGCAAGTTTCATTTCCATATCAGATCAAGGTTTTTCACCCAGAGCACAGTCAGGCACTGGGACAGGTTCCCCATTGACGCAGCCCAGCGGAGCCCGGGCTGGCTCTTGGGAAAACTGCGGCGCTGCGCCAGGAGTGGGGAACGGCCAAGGCGTGGGTCCTGCCCGCGGCTGACCCTGGTGAGCCACTGCTCAGTGGTTCAGGATCTCCTAACTGCAGCACGGAGCAGGCCAAAGAAAAGGAGGAGGCTCCTCGATTGTGAGCTTCCACAGGCCAAGGTTTATTCCAAGGGAAGGATTCAGCAGCAAAGAGCTGCCAGCACTTCTGTGCATGGGATTTTATCGGGGTACAACTCAGGGGGTGGATACAAACAATTGAGCAATAAGGAATCTGCAGGGGAGGAGCGAGGGGATTCCATCTGTTGCTTGGGACTAATTAGGACAGATGGGAGGAGAGGGTAGGTCACATGGGCCAGTGCGGCATCCAGCAACAGAGGAATTCCAAAGGGGTGGTGCAGTCAGGGATTGGTCCAAGGCAAAAGTGACAGGGAAGGTTCAGGAATAAAGAGCTGGATTATCTTGAGAGGCAGGGAAGGAGCTGGAACAAAGAGTGGGGAATGGCATGAGGGACAGCTTTGAGGGAGGGCAAAACCTAGGGGTTAACCAAATTGGGGAAAATACGGGGTACATGAAAACAAACCATTGTACGATAACTGATAAATAAACACCAACTGGAACACCCCAGGGAAATGGTCACAGCACCAAGCCCCTCTGAGTTTGAGAAGTGTTCCAAGAACATTGAGCAGTCACGCAAGCTTTTAGACACTCCATCAAAAGTAGAAAGTGTACGATAGTCAAGAGAGGGAAAAAGAAAAAGAGCTCCCTGCAGCCATGGTGGCAGCTCTGGATCAGCACCAGGGAGAGGACGGATGTAGGCGTGCTTGAAGCAGAGGCAGGGGCGAAATTAGCAGAGGCAGAGGAGGTTCAAAGCAGCCACAGACCAAGCTGGGCCCAAATCAATGTGCATCTTGTAAGAAATCAGGACACTGGAAATAGGGCCAGTGCCCAGAGTTAGCAGACAAAGTACACAAAACTCTTGCAGCCACTCTAGATGATAAGAAATGACCGAGACTGGCAATTCTTACCCTAGCAGGCCACTGTTTAAAATACAGCTAAAGAATGATGAAGAAGTTGAAATTTTAAGAAATAGTGGAGACACATTTTCACTCTTGAATCAAGCACTGCTACCCAAAAGTGAAAACTATCTTCAAGCAATAGGAGCAACTACAGGGCAGCCAGAAAATGCATTCTTCCTGAAACCACTTGGATGGAAAATCAAGAAGAAAATGGGAATCCATCCGTTTCTCTGTTTCCCAAACTCACCCAAATCTGTCCTATGCAGGGATTTGCTTGAAAATTTAGAAGCAACAGTTCCGTTTAGAAAAAGAAAACTTCAATGGAAGCTACCTGAAGACAAATGAGCGGTTTTAGCAGTAGGACTGACAATTGACACCAGACCAACCAACAAGAAGAACTAGTTCGAGCAAGTATTGAATCAGGTGTACCCAAGACTATGGGGTACTGATAGCCCAGGAAAATCAAAACCAGCAGACCCTATTGAAATTGAGCTACAGACAAGAGTTAGGGCAGTAGTCAGAAAGCAATACCCTTGAAGATTAGAAGCTAGGAAAGGAACAGAGCCAACAATCAATTAAATCCCTGACATCAGGACTATTGGAAGAATGGCAGTCAAAATTTAATACTGCTAGATCAGCAATAAAGAAACCTAATGGAACTCAGAGACTAGTGCCAGATTTCCAGGCAATTAATGGTTTATACCTTACTAGCTTCCTAGCTAAACTTGGAGATGATTTTATTTGGTGCGGGGAATGTCCATGGGCAGGTGCTGTCGAGAGCCATTCCCTCTTGGTCTGAGAGACCAGCTCCCCCAGCCCACCTTGCTCGCAGGCCCGGAGGTTGTAACGTGCGCTCGACCGGCAGCCGAACGAGGGCTCTTGACACCGTGTCTGATGCAACAGGGTTTACTGAAGGTAGGTCAGAGGGTGCAGGGTTGGTGAGGGTGAGAAGAGGGACAGGAAGAGGCAGGAGCACAAGCACTGTAACATGACACATAAGGCACCTGCAAGCTGCTGGGGAAGCCTCAAGTCTGCTGAGTGAGCCACGTGTGCCCTCAGCATTTGGACAGCCACCTTTCCCTCAGTGAGCCTCACATGCCAGGGTCAGCAAATCAAGAGGCACCAGGCATGCTGTAGGTGACTCAGAGCAAGTGCAGTGGGTGATGGTGGCCAGGGGCCAGAAGCAGGCAGAAAGCCAACGGGGCTGGGGAAAAGGCTCTGCTCTGCTTACAGCGTGGGCTGAGGGCTGGGAGAGCTCCATTTCCCCCTGGAGATGTTGGAGACGGGGCCTTTCACCCTCCTGATAGGGCTGCCCCTGGCTGCAGGCAGCCAGAGGAGTACGACGACACAAGGCCGAGAGCAGCAAAGCAAAGAGCCAGCCGTGCACAGCACAGGGAGGTGGCCCAGTGCAAAGCCAGCGTGGCACCCTGAAGGTGCCCGCTGCATTCTCATGTGTCCCTGGCCTGGGAAGGACAGGAATGTCTGTGGTCCAAGAGGGCCTTTCTGAGGCCCCTGTGGGCTGAAAGCTGCTGCTCTTCTGGCTCCATGGGGCCTAAAGCCACAGAGCTCGGCCTCCCCCACAGCAAGAGGAACAAGACTTGGATATCAGGCAGTGGAGCTGAATGCCTAAGGCTGTGGGGCGGGGGGCTCCAGTCTGGAGCACTGGGAGGGCACCCCCCCAGCCCCACAACAGCTGACCTCACAGCCCTGAAAGGCCGGGACCGGGGTTCCACGCCTGATTCCAGGGCGTTCCTCCAACCGGCCACCGACCTGGAAGCGCCAGAGCAGCCGGCTGTCGGGATCAAGGCGGCTGCCAGGGGGCTGCTTATGGCCTCTGCCAGCCAAGTGCCTCAGCCCCTCAGGGTCTCCCCCAGCCTGGCCAAGGGTGCCGGCAGCAGCGCGACAGCCCCAAAGCAGCTCCAGAGGAGCCTCATCCAGAGGCACCTGGGAGCCCTCAGCACTGCAGCCAGCAGCAGACGGGCAGGAGGATACGGATGGCCCTTCCTGTCCGGCACAGGGCTTGTGGCCATCTCCAGGCACCGCTCTGGCAGGGATCCCCGCAGCTCCGGCCCCTGCCCAGCCGCTCTGTGGGCAGCACAAAGGCTTCAGCAGAACCACCAAAGGCCAAAAGGCTTCTGGCCATTTTCCCTGTAACACTGCACTCCTGGGCAGCTAGCTGAGTACAAGCAACCTTTTCCCCCTCTTCTCTTATGCCCTACAGACCTTGCGCAGGAAAAGAGAGATGCTGGGACTCTGTGTATTGTAAGATATTTTATATTTACATACTCAACAATGAAAATGCAAACACAAAAATCTTCAAGAAGAAAAAGAAAATTCCTGCTGGCTTCAATGGCCCCAGATCATCTCTCTGCCGAGCTGCAGCACAACAGTAAGGCAGTGCAGCAAAGACGAAGCCGTTTCCTCCATGCACTGCGGAATTGATCCCGCAGCTTCTGCCTTGGGGAGTAGGGAGCTCTCTCAAGAGCCCGGAGAACTAAACAAAATTCTACTGCAGCATCTCTGATTGCAGGACTGCTGTCATATGCCATTTCTTCAAGGGCTGCAAGAGAGAGGAACAGAGGCAAGGTCAGATCCCGCATATGCAGGGAGCCAAGGAGAGCCCCATGCCAGGGCCATCCCGATCGTCTCTTGCCATGGCCCGCAGGGAGCAGGGAGCAAGGGGATCAGCCCGAAGTTGCTGGCCACCAATGCCACACGTAGCCCTGATATCTCTGTGTGCTCTGCCCACGGGTGCAGATCCCTCCACAGCCGGGGCAGGGCTTGCAGCTGCCCCCTCCAGCCCCCTGAAGCGGTCAGCCCGCTGCCCTCACTCACTCACCAGTGCAGATCAGCTGCAGCTCTTGCTGCTGCCCCCTCAGGTGCCGCCCGGCCATGCCTGTGAACACAGAGCCTGTCACGGCCCCAGCGGCACAGCTCCCTGCCAGCGGCGCTGCCGGCGCTGTGGCCACACGGGCTGCTGGCCAGGCAGAGCTGAGCCCGGGCCCTTGCCGCACGCTGCCGCCCCAGGGCACGGCTGCCAGAGGGCGGCAGCAGCAACGCCCAGGCCAGGCGGGGCTCCACGGCGCCGGGCCGGGCTGGCGCTGCCGGGGCAGCAGGCGGGGCCGGGGCCGAGCTGCGGCGGGCCGGGGAGGAGCCCGGGCTCGGGACTCACCCATGAACCTGACAGCCGCCTCTCGCAGGGACTCCTGTGGGCTCTGCAGGTAGTGCAGTGCCCTGCGCAGGTGCTCGGCCGCTCGGCTCCTGTCCTCTGCCAGCTGCAGAGAGCGGCAGGAGGGAAGGGTTGGCGCGGGCTCAGCTCCTGGGCCGGGTGCTGCCGGCGCCCACCGCCGGCCACGCCTGCCCGCCCAGCCCTGAGGCACGGCCAGCAGCCGCTGGCCAAGGGCTCCCGAGGGGAGGGGCAGAGGGCCGGCTGCTGCCCGGGGAGCCGTGGTGCCGCCCCGCAGCCCCGCCGGGCCGGGGCTCCATGGGCACCCGGCTCAGGCCCACGGGAGCCTGGAGAAGAGCCCGCGTGGCCTCTGGCTGCAGCAGCGGGCACAGCTGTTAGCCCTGCACACTGAGCACCGCCCTCAGGGACCTTGGCCGCGCTGAGGCTGGGGGGTCTCTGCAGTTCTTACCAGGCACTCCCCAAGGCTCTGATCCACGTGTAGCATTTGTTCTATATCCCTCCTCTTCAGGAATCTGGCTGAGGAATGCAGCGTTTCCCGGGAGGCCTGGAGAGGGACAGAGATGCACAGATGGCCCTACAGTCCAGGGCACAGGAGCATGCCAGTGGCACAGGCTGGAGGAGGCTGCAGCCCACAAGGTGCCCGGGCAGGAGGCAGCCCAAGCCCCTGCCGGGGGGACAGCAGCTGTGCACAAGTGCTCACCTCAGCAACCATCTGATTCTCATCATGGCAGTGGAAGTAGAGAGGGAGCAGGCTCTGGCGCACGTGGGACTTGAGGGCCTTTCTTCCCTCTTCTGTTAATAAGTCCAGCATCTCTTGAAAGAGAGCCATGGAGCTCAGCTGCACCTGGATGTCATCCTGGATGAAAGGAAAGGGCAAAAGACCTGAGCATCAGCTGCTTCAGGCCCCCCAGGGCACAGGCATGCATCTGCACAGGGCAACAAGGGTCCGGGCAGCAGCCAGTGGCTGTGGCTGTGGGCACAGAGCCTTACGCTGTCAAAGAGTGGCAGGAGCGCCTCAGCCAGCTGCAGGGCGATGGGGGTGGCTATTGGAGCACCATTATCCAGGAGCAAATATCTGAGTAGAAGAATGCTCATCCTGATCATGTCGCTGTCATTTTCCTCCAGGAGCTCCACAAGACTTTCAGTCAGGCTCTGCATTTTTTCAGCCTGTGCGGAAGACGACTTTGTAAAAGGCCGCCCTGCTGCCGTAGGGCCCAGAGGCCAAAGGCCTGTCCCGAAGCACTGGGGCAGCTGAAGCGGGAAGCAGGAGAGATGGGAAGAGCTGCCCCAGCGGCCGAAGCCCAGGCAAGGCCAAGCGACTGCGTTGCCCAGCCCCACGCTGCCTGCACGGCTTCGGCCACTGCCCTCTTCTCACCATCAAGGGATTCTTGCCCAGCACTACGAGGCCTCGGAGTGCCAAGTAACGCCTGGCCATGTGCTTGCTCTGCAGGTTCTGTGCCAGGATCTCCAGGACACTGTCACTGCATTCCCTCAAGTCCAGGCACTCGAGGACCTGAAAGGCACAGGGCAGTGACAGGGGAGCCGGCCGGCAGGAGCCCAGAAGCACACAGGGCAGCCGCACAGGGCACGGGCACTGTCCTGGCAGCTGTGGCTGCGAGAGGCCAGAGGGCTGGGAGGCCGCTCAGCCAGGCAGCGCTGGCCTTGAGGCTCACCTCCACAAGGAATGCCAGGGCAGGGAAATCCCAGTATGGCATCTCTTTGCCGAGCAGGGCGAGCAGGTAGAATGCCACCGCGGAACAAAAGTGGATGGCTAAGCGGCGAATTTCTCTGAAGAGGGGAAAAAGGAAAAAAAGAGCCTGATGCAGTGGGGCAAACCTCTCCCAGGCGTGACTCACCCAGTTCTCATCTTTCCCCAGCACCCTTCCAGCAAGGGGACGTGGGCCGTTTGGGAGTTGGTTGCTGATGGGCAGCCTCCTCTGCCAGCCTTTTCCAGCCTGCTTGGCCGTCCCTCAGTGCCAAGGCCCTCTGACCCATGGCCACCACGGACACTTTGTGGGGCACCTGGGCACAGGGCAGCAATGTCAGAGGCAGTGGGGAGAAGGGGGTCTCACCTGGCAAGCAGAGCCACGGCAAAGTGGTGAGTGTCAAGAGAGAGCAGCGTGTCCCAGGCACACCTGCGCTCCATTGCCACCACCACATCCTCGCAGCGGAGAAGGCAGAGCAGGGACTTGAGGGTGCGCACAGCAAACCTGTGTGCACAGCAAAGCCCAGGTCACACTGGTAGCACTGACTCCTTGGCAGGCCACGTGGCAGGGACAGGAGGAGTGGCATGGAGCACCTGTTGGGGCTGGTGGCAAGGCCGTGCTCTTCCTGGCATCCCTTCCAGAAGGTGTCGACCTCCTCTGGCATATCCAGAGTGCTGAAGAACACTTGGAAGAGCAGATGCACAAATAGGTGGGGGAAATACACCTTCAAGATCCGTGGGAGACAGGGCACCTGGAAGATCTTCCACGTCACCACAGTTGCCTGCAAAGGACAAAGCCCCCCGAGACAGCGCTCAGTGCCGAGGTGTGTGTGTGGCAGGGCCCGAGCGTGGCAGGGAGAGGCCAGGAGAGAGCATGGCAGGGGGAGCACGGGGCCTGGTGGGCCTGAAGCGGCCCCTGGGCCAGGTTTCAGGCCAGCACCTGAGGCAGGGAGATGCAGTGGGGGAAGGAGGATGGAGAGCTGCTGGAGAGGCAGCCTTGGGGCCTGCAAAGGCCAGTTGCAGAAACTCACCGTCAGGGCAAAGACAGCCGTTTCGTCCCCATTGGAGGTGCAGGTGCTGTACTCTGGCCAGCTGCCCAGCACATCCAGGAGGATCAGCTGCGCCAGCTCCGCAGTCCTGGCTGAGCCCATGATGGTCTTCCACATGGCCATGGCAGCTCTGTGGGGTTAGAGCTGTGTCTCAGGAGGGTCTCAGAGGAAGCACCAGGGGCAGCTGAGCCGGCTGCCATTTCTGCCTCTGCCCACTGGCCCCCTGCCAGCAGGAGGCAGACAGCCCAGCCCTGTGGGGACAGAGCCCTGAGAGGCGGCAAGGGAGCACGGCAGCAGGCTCAGGGGCTGGCCTGGCCGGGCTGGGAAAGGGAGCATCCAGAGGGCCCTGGAAGTCTCTGTTCCTCCGACACCTGGGGCAGGCTGTGCAGTGTGATGGGCTGGGGAGGCCTGAGCCCTGTGGGCAGGTGGGCCCCATACCTGTCACAGGACGGGGCCACACGCAGCAGCGTCACCACTGCGTCATTTGGCTGTGCTTGGGTGAGATCCAGCAGGGTCTTGTCCAGCCTGTGCTCAGCAGAATCATTGGCCATGAGCCACTGGTGGATGTAGCTGACCATGGCAGGCACCGGGAGAAGGCATGGGGAGACTTGGAAAGCTGGCAGAGGGAGCAATGTTCCCAGCTTCCCCAGAGGAGTGCTTCCCTTCCCACCCCACTGCCATGTGGCCTGAAAGGCTCACAGCAAGCAGCATGCGTGGATTGGGAGGCCAAGCAATTGCTGGGAGGATCAAAGCCTGGCCCAGGCTGCTTACTTGCTTTGGAGTGTTAAAATCTTCCTCTACAAGCATATGCAGCAGGACAGCACTGGTCTTGCTGAGGAAGATGGGCGAGTATGGTCTGAGGCCTACGCCCGTGGCGATGGTCTCTTCCTCCTCAATTCTCTTGAGGAAGTTGCAAACAAACTGTAGGAGAAGGGCAAGAAGCCGGGGATATTGCATGGAGTGCTGCACACACGGTGCTGGGCTGAGCTGGGACAGCAGGCCCAGCCCAGGTGGGGGTGGCTGCAGGTACCTGCGCTGTTCTGCGGAAGCGGCCACGGCTGGACTCCTGCTCCTGTGTGCGCTCCAGCTTGCTTTCCCACTCATTTTGCTGTGCTTCCCCTCAGCTAGTTTTGTGGCTGTTTATGGAAAAGCAAATTTCTCCGTCCCTCAACTGGAGAATCTCTTTCGGACACATCCCAGGTTGCAGCCCTGAGTCATGGCCTGTGCATCTCTGGGGCAGCAGAGCTCACTGCTGTTACTTTGCAGAATCTGTTGGTTATTCCCACCCTTGATTTTCACCCCCCAACGCCTGAAGGACCAGATCTTGCCCACCAACCTTCTCCTTTGCTGAGGAGAACCACAGAGCTGAGACAGGAGGGATGGAGGGCAGAATCCTCCAGCAACAGATGTAGGAGGGAAACAGATGTAGGGAGTCCTCCGTGGTGAGGACTTCTTGTGAGGAGGCTGAAGGAGAGAGAGAAGGGGACAAAGGGAACCTGTTGGAGCAAGTCCAGAGGAGGCCACAAAAATCACAAAAAGGGCTAAAAAATCACAAAAGGAGCATCTCAGCTACAGAGACAGGCTGACAGAGCAGGGTGTGTTCAGCCTGGAGAAGGCTCTGGGAGACCTCAGAGCCCCTTCCAGTGCCTAAAGGGGCTCCAGAGGGCTGGAGAGGGGCTTTGGACAAGGATCTGGAGTGACAGGCACAAAGGGCAATGGCTTCAACCCGCCAGAGGTCAGGTTAGATTGGATATTGGGAAGAAATTCTTCCCTGTGAGGGTGGTGAGGCCCTGGCACATGCTGCTCAGAGAAGCTGTGGCTGCTCCATCCCTGGAAATGCTCAAGGCCAGATTGAAAAAACCTGCTCTAGTGGAAGGTGTTCCTGCCCATGGCAGGGGGTTGGAATGAAACATCCTTTAGGATTCTGTCCCAGCCAAACCAATCTATGATTCTGTGGTTCTAGGAAATGGAAGGTGGGAAGAGCAGCCTTGAAGCCAAAAGACCTGGCACTGCTGAGGAACAGAGATGGACTAAAGAAAGTAGAGCATGTGCTGTGTGATGCTGATGGATGTTTGGCACAGGGTTTTTTTAGATCCCTTGTTGTCATGTCTGAGCTCCTGCCTGCCTATTTTGAGTGGCCCACAGTGGCTGCATGTACTTGCCCTGTTGCCTGTTTAGACTGGGGATTTGTGACACCCTTGCTCAAAATGTGGCAGCAGAAGTACCAAGGTCACAGCTCCTTTTGAAAGGGGGAGTTTTAGGATTTTTCCAAGAAAAGGGATTGCTATTAGATTGGGTGCTGTTAAATCAAAGAGGCCCATGGCTCACAAACTCCCTTTGTTCCTGCTTTCAGCACTCTGAAGCCTGGATAGATTGCATGACAGAGTGAAATAATCCATAAATAGAGCAACATGGTTTTGTATCTTGGCAAGGATGATGCTGCTGAACCATGCAAACTGACTTTGCTCTCTCTCCCTCAGTGCAGAGATCCTGTCTGGCTGCAGGGAAGGAGTGATGCCAGCTCTCCACAGTGCTGGGGGACACAGACAGCCCCTTCTCCCATCTCAAGTTGTGTGCTTCAGCAACCCCTGAACTGCCCTTGGCTTAGAAAGTGCACAATAATATCTTTCCTCAGCTGGAATCACCCTCACCTCACAGTACAACACCTCCCATGCTTGGATTCACAGAATCTCACAGTCCTTGAATGGTTTAGGTTGGAAGAAACATCAAGGTCATCCAATTCCAACCCCTTGGCATAAGAAGGATTCTTGGAAATTTGCTCTTCCTGTGGCTGAACTGCTGCAAGGGCCTTTGAGAGGAAATCATATCCTGTTCAACAGCCCACTCTTGCAGCAAAAGGGGTTTGTCCTGCAGTCTGTGTTATTTCTGAGGGAGGATGTAGCTCCAGTGCTGATGGAGGCTCCTGCTGCCAGCAGTGGTCAGGGAGAGCATGGCTGCTTCCCTCCCCTCTGGGCCTGAAGCCAGGCAGGAAGGGCTGGAGCCTGCAGCAGCACCAGCACTGCCAAACAGCCCATTTTCAGTGTAGTGAAATGAAGAATGATCCTTCAAGAAACCAAGCAGGAAACTTGATTTTTCCAAGGAAACCATTGAAAGAATCAGCATCATCCTGTAGGCTGCTTTTGGCTGCATTAGATCACCATTTTCCTGGCCACAGAGAGGGGCCCAGGCAGAGCCTGAGCTGTCTCTGTCCATTCAATAAACATCAGTTTCTCTGTGTGTTTCCAGCCGGGCATGTGCAGTGAATGCTCCAAGAATAGCTCATGTCATGCTGATTTCATTCAGTGATGAGGAATAAAAACAGAAGCTCTGTAGTCAACATGAAATTAAGATTAATGGCTTTTCAGGTTGATTTCCTCTGTGTGAAACAAACCCCATATTGCGATTTGGCTATTTAATGTTTGCTCAATGTTAGTCATTAATAGCAACTTCTCCACATGCACAGGTCATTTGCTCACATATTTTGGAGTTTCTCTGATCTCAGCCTTGCACTGCTCTTGCTTTGTTTAGCCACAGGGGAAATCATAGGATCACAGGATGGATTGTGCTGGAAGGGACCTTAAATGTCATCTATCCAACCTTCATGGCATTAAAATTTCTGGAGATAATCACCTGCCACCAGGGACCCAGCACAAAGGGGCAGAGAATGAGCCCAGCCCCTGCTGCTGGTGTTTGTCCTTGTCCCTGCATCCCAGAGGTGACTGGGAGGTGGCAATGGAAAGCCACCCAGGGCTCTCCCTGTGCTTTGCTTTGGCATCTGCACCGAGGTTTAATTTGCATGTGCTAGGCTGGAAAACTGCTTCATCATCTGGTGAGTGTCAGCGATGCCACTGAGCTCTTCTGCCTGGGGATATCCCCCAGGAATTGTGGAGGATGAGCTGGAGACCAGGCTGGATGGGGCTCTGAGTACCCTGGTTAGTGGAAGGTGTCCCTGCCCATGGCAGGGGGTTGAAACTGGATGATCTTTAAGGTCCTTTCCAACCCAAACCATTCTGTGATTCTCTGAGTCTGTGAATTGTGATTTTGTACTTCTGTGATTCAGTGATTCTATGATTCTGTGATTCCATGAGTCTGTGACTCTGTGAGTCTGTGAATCTATGATTCTGTGAGTCTGTGAGTCTATGATTCCATGATTCTGTGAGTCTGTGGTTCTGTGATTCCATGATTTTGTGAGTCTCTGATTCCATGTTTCTGTGAGCTATTGGTTCTGACCTGCCCCATCCATCATGAAAGGGTGTCCATCAGCCTCACACCCCAGCTCCTGGTCAGCGTGGATGAAGGAGCTCAGCTGGGTGTGGCCATGGCATGAAGGATCCTGCTGAACCCATCACATGGATAAAGGAAATTTAATTCCATCTGTAGGATTTCCATCAATGCTGTGCAGCAGCAGGCTGGGTCTCAGGGGAGATTTTTCATTGTGTGGAAATCTGACTTTGTTAATTACCAGTCTCTGATCTCATTTGAGGGTTAAGGTTATGAAACAGAATCCTTATTTCTCTGATTTCCTTATCCAGCTGGTTTATTGAGTCTTGTCCAGGGGGTGGTTTGGACCTTAGAAATTCCCAAGTTGTCTCACACTTCTGGCATGAGCTGTGCAGAAGCATTGGAGCAAGGGGAGGTGATGGAGATATGCAGAAGTCCTGGTGAAAGACACAGCAAGAAATCATCTCAGGAAAACTGAAAATGAGGACAAAGGTCTTGCTGCCAAATTATAGCTTCTTTTACCCTCAAAGGGAACTCCTCCTTCCCACATGGGAAGCACCCACCCCAGGCAGCCAGGGAACATTGTGGTGGGGGCCTTTAGCAGTGACACCAGCCTTTGGTGCACCCCAGGCTGTTGACTTCCTCTTGAGGAAAGCTTCCCATCCTCTGTTTACTCAGGAAGCACCAAATTTGACGGCTGTAGGCAGTCAATAGAGCGCCTGGTTTTTATCTACACATCAAATTTACTTTCTTTTTTAAAGAGAAAATAGCCACTGAACAGCCCTTGAAGCTTGGCACTAGTGTCTAATTCCACTTGAAGAGCTTTGTTAGATAATTGCAGTATTTTTCTGAGAGAAAATAGAACAAACAAGGCTTGTAATTAAAAGTCATTCAGGCAGCTTTGATCCTTCTCTCTTCATCTTCACTTACCAAACACAAATGCCAACAAGGACTCATGGCAATATTTACAGTCACTATTTTTGGCCTTTGCCTTTAAAATAACTCCTCTTCCTCGCTTCCAGTCAAAAGAAGGGGGAGGGAGGGAAATGGGGCTTTTCAACAGGTGTTTCTTTAGAAAGATTATTTTGGAGGATCCCTGATATCATAGAATAATTAAGTTTAGAGAAGCTCAACGAGTCCAACTATCACACACTAGCCACACCACCACATTCACCACCACACTAAATGAAATGTCACACACAGAGGTTTTTTGAACACTTCCAGGGATGGTGACCCCACCACTGCCCTGGGAAGCCTTTTCCAGGGCTTGACCACCATTTTGGTGAAAAAAATATTTCTGATAATCTAATCAAACCTCTAAATATCTAAAAAAATCTAAAAAAAAAAATCTAAACATATTTCTAATATCTAATCAAACCTCCCCTGGCACAACTTGAGGCCATTTCCTCTCATCCTGTCATTCCACAATGACAAACCTGGAGCTCCTCTGGAGACCTCAGAGCTGCCATAGATCAAATTTATCATCCCAAAACTGCCTCCAGGCACAGCCTCAGCTGCAGTGGTGGTGTGGATGGGACAAGATCCACACACTCTGCCCTGGGCATGGACAGGGAGCTGCCAGGGCCATGTCCCACAGCCCACAGGGGATCCTCAGGTGAGCTCCTGACTCACTGGGAGAGGAACCCAGCCTGGGAAGTCCCAGCAGCAGGTGGGGATGTCAAACCTTGATGTGCTGAGACCCTCTGAAGGCATCAAACTGGGCTGGTTTCTCCCAGAATTGGCAGTACAGCCAGTGGGTTGTCATTTCATTGGGTTTATGGTGGGACCAACAGCGGCTCATCAGCACCCAGGGGCTCCCAGCAGTCCCAAGGAAACAAGGTGAGTGCTACAGGTGTCAGGTTGTACAGGGAAGGGACAAATTCTCTTCCTTGGCTTGATTTGAACACTGTCTTCTGGATATCCTTCTGCTTCTCATCTTTCACAGTCCAAGGTTTTGCTTATCCATGTTTAATTTTTATTTCCATATTTTCCTCACATCAAGATGCTTCTGAGAGCCACGCCTTCAACTCTCAGTGGGGTATTATTTCTTTTCTCACCCAAAAATCGTGACCAGCCTTGGGGAGGCAGTGTGAGACTGTGTAAGACCCAGGGGACTGGAGCTTCCTGGGAGAACAAGCTGCAGCACGGCTCGGATGAGGACAATTGATCCAAACAGACAATATTGCTGCGGCATGAAGATTTAAAAAGCAACAACAGCTTCTGATCCCCCACCCTAGCTGAGATGCCTGCATGGAAAGCCTGTGGTGGGAATATGAGCCCTAATTCCTGAAAGTGGGAATATGAGCCCTAATTCCTAAAAATGGGAATATAAGCCCTAATTCCCGGTGGCTGCCCCGCACCTTTGCACCCATTAATGCAGCACACACTGTTCCAGAAGGAAATCCACCCAGCTTTGAGGCTGAGCTGACTCTGTGCATGGCTGGGAAGGGGTTAGGAGGAGGAGGAAAGCCTGGGTTCCTAATTCAGCCTCCCTGCAGACCCCAGACAGGGTGCTTGCTTTAGGAAGGGATTTATGCAGTGAATCGCTAATGGGGTTTGTTTTCCTGCTTCCAGTGTTCAGGATGCAGCCGATGTGGGCTGGTGTGACAAGCCAGCCCCAGCAGTGGGAGGAAATTCAAAGGAATGAGCTGGCGTGGGGGTTTCCCTGGGGAAATCTTGTGCTGGGAGTGGGCAAGCATCTCCCTGGAGGTGTTTTCTGCTCTCCCAGAAAGAGCCGAAGCAGCCTGGCTTCTGATGCTGAGCTCCAAGGGTCTGCCCAGGCGCAGGAAGCCCGAATGTGCTGTTTCCCAGAGTGCCAGGCTGTGTGTGAGGCTGAAGATGCTGCGATGGGGGGGATGCAGCGATGCTGAGCTGAAAGCAGCGAGTGCCGCTTAGTGCCGCCGGGCTGAACCGCACCGGGGCTCCGCGGGAGCTGCAGCCTCCCCTGGGCTCGGGAGGGCACCTGGACAGCCCAAATCCTTCTCCCCCGGGAGCCTGGCACCCGCACGAGCAGCCAAGGCTCCTGTCGGGTGTTTGGCATGGAGAAAATCGCGGATGCAGCAGGATGCTGCCATAGGGAGATGCTGAGATGAGGCTGCCCGTGCTCAGAAAGGGAAGGGGCAGGGGATGCAAGAAACGTCTGGAAATGCCCGTGGAGGGTTCAGAGAGGAGGGAACCAGACTCTCCTCAGTGATATCCAGTGACAGGAGACACGAACTGAAACATGGAAAGTTCCATTAAATCACAGGAAGGAAATTCACTGTTCAGGTGGTGAAGTACAGGAACAGGTTGTCCACTGTAGCATCTCCATCCTCAGAGACATTCAAACCCGAGTGGACACAGTGCTGGGAAATTTAACTCTGCTTGAGCCATGCTGTGACTGTGACTATCATATCATTTTTTCCATTTAATGGAAAAAACTCCAGCTATATCATTGTCATGTCTGAAGTGGTTAACTCACACTGAAAAGCTCCTTTCCATGCAAAAAAATACAGTAGTTTTTCTACTTAATCAAATATATTGCCTTTCCTAGAGCCCCAGTGCCAGTGAACAGCGATGTTTCAGCTGATTGGGCAGCTTGTGTGAGAGGTGACATAATTTGAGTCAGTTTTCTCACACAGAGAGGTTTTTCCACCCGGGAAACCCATTGCCAGCAGGTGGCAACCACGCCAAAGCCAAATTCCTGGAGAAGGTTTGCCTGGAAGAATGTGTTCTCCTTCATTGTTCTACCACAGCTAGCACCTTTAATATGGAGAAGGCAACAGAATGATCTTGTATACACACATCTGTTTTTAGTTTTCCATCAATTAAATTGGAATCCCGAGGTATTGAGGGTTGTCAGTTTGGGTGTTGGGGTGCTCAGGGCACTAAATTTCCCCGAGCAGTCTCACCTGGGGTCTCCACCCACACCCACCCATGGCTCTGGGAGCCCATTTAAGCTGAGAACTGCAGCCTCCTTTCCTTTTATGTTCCCTGTACTGCCTTTTCCTGGGGGAATTTGGACAGGTAAGAGCCAAGCTTGGTGCCTGGGGTTGGAGGAAAGCTTAAAAGAAATATTTTAGCTATGACAGCCTTCCTAACAGCAGTAAGATACAAACTTCACTACTAGCAGGGCTAAAGGGTGTGAGAATGAGTTTTCCAAGCTTTCTATATGGAGTTTCTGATCTCCAGACTTCTCCAGTCAAGTCCTTTTGTTCCAATACTTTTGTTCAAGTATTCTGACTATTTATCTGTGAAAGAAGAAACTTTATATCTGCAGTGCTCACTACAGTCTTACTTATGGCTTACAAACCACCTTAATTTTGTTACAAACCTGCTGTGTTTATTTTATAATAGGCAAAATGCAATATATATAGCAAAGATATGGCACAAGTAGCATAAATTTTCTCTTGTGAAAGAAGGACCAGTCTCTTTATTCCCCCATGAGGTTTATTTCATTACTCACTCTTAAATAAATATGTATTTGACACTTTACAGGAACAACTAGTTCAAAATGATTTCTAACACAAGTTCTCACAGTTGTTATAGTATTTATATGGTGTGCTGTTTGGCACCATTTTTGAGACTCAAATCTTCCTTTTGGTCTAAATTTACCAAGTCAGAAAAGAGGAAATTTGTGGTGGGGTGGAAGATGGACAATCCTTCAAAATCAAAAGAAAGCCATAACACACAGGAACATACACGAACATTGAAAATAGTTTCTTTTCTCTTCTAAATACTCATCCTCTCTTTTACAGATGTTTCATTGAAAGTGCTCATTAGCTCTGCTCCATTAAACAATCCTCCCTAATAACTCAGTGATAAAGAACTGAGCTTTGCACTCCTCTGGAAATTGGTCTCCAGCCTGTCCGTGCTGTACAGCAGATGGCAATAAAGGACCACTCTGTGGCAGAAGCACACCCCTGAAAAGGAAATGTTCTGTCCTTAGTAATTCAGAGGGTGAAATTAAAATCAGGGTCTAGAAATGCAAGTTGGTGGGAGCAAAGAGGGGAAATACAAGAGCTGCAAGTGGGCAGGACAAACCCTGTTGCTGATGAGGGTTACAAACAGACCACACATTACATATAAACCAAAGAAAGGACGTTGTGCATTCATTGGCCACTCCTCCAGTCTGCAAAGTTTCTCCTGAAAAACCCTGGAAGGGCAGGGACCTGCCAGCCCCAGCCCCCTGTTCAAGAAGTTCTGCATTTCTTCAGCTTCCGGAAACTTTTCCGAAAACTGTCATCCAGGAAAGCATACAAGAAAGGATTCAAGCATGAATTGGCATAGCTTAGGCTGGTGATGAAGTAGGATATCCCAATGACCATGGAGGTCTGGGGTAAGTCAGTGGTCAAAGCCACGATGGTAGCCAGGTGGAAAGGGGTCCAACAGAAGAGGAACACAGCCAGGACTATGAAGACCATGATGGTGACTTTCTTCTTGGCTTTGTCCAGGGCTCTGGCATTGGAGTTCAGGTGCATGTTCCTCAGCTTGTAGAGCATCATGGTGTAGAGGATGCAGATGGTGGATAGTGGAATGGCAAAGCCAAGGATGAGGGTGTAGATCCTGCTGGCTTTGAACCAAAACCTCTCCGGCTTGGGGAAATTGAGACCACAACTCTTGATCTCCAGGTCGTCAGTGTAGACATTGGCAAAGATGATGAAAGGGAGGACTATGATGGTGACCAGGATCCAGATGCACAGGCTGACAATCCTGGCTGCTCGGTACGTGCGGTGGGGCATCCTCTTGGACCTGACCGTAGCCAGCACCACCAGGTACCTGTCTATGCTCATCACTGTCAGGAAATAAATGCTGGAGAAGATATTGTAGTGATCTATGGACAAGATGACCTTGCAGAGGATTTTTCCAAAGGGCCAGTAGCGGAGGAGGTGCTCTGCAATATTGATGGGCAAGACAAGGGTGAACAAGTCATCAGCGATAGCGAGGTTCAGGATGAACATGTTGGTCACAGTCTTCATCTTGGGGGCCTTGAGGATCACATAGATGACAGCAGTGTTGCCTGTGAGCCCCACCGCACAGATCACAGAGTAGATCACGGGCAGGACAATGTAGAAATCAGCTGCCTGCTCTTGGAGGGTGAAGTTGAACTTCATGCTGTTTTCCAGGTAGCAGCTGTTGCCTGCGTTGCTGCAGGAGCTGTTCAGATCATCCCAAAAGATGTTTCCCATTCCTATTGACCACAGACCACCTCCAGATACCACTGAAAGCCTCACTAGGCCAGAAGTGAGAGGTTTTTTGCTTGGTTGGGATATTTTTCCCCTCCTGTGAGAAGCAGCTGTTACCTCATTTAGATGTAGCTTATTTTCAAAGGTGAGTTGTGAGGCTTCTTGGACCACCTAACTTACCTCTCCCCCCCGTTGGAGAAGTTAGATTTTGAAGTGGTGATGGGAGAAGAAAATGTTTGGAAGACATAAGGCTCCATGAACCAAGAAAACAAGAGAATAATGTCTTTCTAAAGAAGTCAAGGAACTCTTCTTTCTGAGAGCATTCCGGTGAGCTTTGGCTTTTCTTTGCTGGGGGAGTTGAGCGGCTCTCATTCAGCTGTCTAAAGTGACAGTTCTTTTGGGGCTGGCAGGAACAAGGAGGCAGAAGGGGGAATTTCGTGCCTGGCTGGCTGTTCACAGCCCTTGGAGGACTGGAGGGATGGCTGCAGTTTCTCTGGCACAGCTCTTGCTTTCCATGCTGGAGCAGAAGCGTTCCAGTGGTTAATTAGCGCCTGCCTTTGTGTGGAGTTCAGGCTCTTCATGGACAGCGATTTCACAAACAATGAAGAAGTTTCTGACACTGCTACTCCCCACTCCCAGGGTCCCCTAGCAAAAGAAGGAGGGGGAAAAATAGTTCAGGGAGTATTTCTGAAATTAACATTTAAAGGGGATTTCCCTGCAATCAAAGTACACCTTTAAGCAAGAGTGAGTTATGAACTTACTCACTCTGAAAACCATCCCCAGTACGAACAACTGGCAGCCCCCCAAATTTGGCACAGATAGACAAAGCTGTACATCTCAGAAGTTCAGGATTAATCGGGGAAGAGAGAGAAAAGTACCCTGAAAGAGACACAGCAGGAATCATCTCACTTGTAGCAGTCACCACATCCATCACTATTGCCTGACCCATACTTCCAAGAATTCCTCCACAGGGAATGAACAAAAAACCGACCCCTACCCCCCTCCACCGTGAAGATCAAAGGCTTGGCAACCGGTCCCAGGCTCTGCAGAGAGAAGTGCCTCACTTCTCCTGCCTTTTGTTGTCGCACAGCAATAAAGTGAGCTGGACTGCCAGCGCTGGGGATGGGGAGTGAAGTGTCCCTTACCTGGGAAGCGGCTCCTCTGCCTCCTCCAGCACCTGCTGCTCTCACTGGTGAGCCTCTTCCCTCTGATCCGAGCTGGAGGAGGGTCTCTGGGCTGCTGACGTATGGGGATTTGCAATCAGATCAACACGATACTTCTGTGTGTGCGTGTTGTGTGTCTGACCAATTAGCACTTGCTCGGATCGGGGAAGGGGGGAAACAAGGGTTTTCTCTCTGCAGGGTTATTGAAAGAGTAAATACGGTGAATGTTTCCTTCAGGAATGAGGGAGATGTGGAGGGACACAGGCAGCACTCAGGACTGGCTAAGTGAGGGATGAAAGGATGGGAAGCAGGGGGTTAAACTGCTTCAATAGGGAACAGTGGCTGGTTTTAACAAAGGGAGCAGGAGGAGGGTGAGCTACATTACAACGCGCAAAATAAACAAATAAACAGATGTACCTTGCCAGATCTGGGCTGTTTTCGGCTGCTCTGGGGGAGTTTGGCTGAGTTCCTCCAGCTGGGTCTCTGATCCGGCTTTGGAAATCCAGTGAAATCCTTCAGATGTGCATCAGGAGGTGCAGGAGTCCCGTGAAGCTTCTTGGAAATGCACCCCAGGTTATAGAGCAACAATGTAAGATCACTTTACCAGCATGTCCCTAAAGAGAAAAAAAAGAAAAAGGAAATCAAGAGTCTTTTGATTCTCTTTTAGTCTTTTAAGTATTGCCTGACCTTTGTTTCGAGACAAAGCAAGGGAAAACAGGAATCCATCACTGCCATGCCTGGCTGAGTGCATTAAACCAGGAGGGCCAGCTCATAGATCTGAGCCAGTAGCCAAGAAGTGTGTCTGACTTTGCTCCTCTTTTTGGATGTTTTATATTCTTCTGGCAAGATTATTGTGCACCAGTAGCTGGGTGGGAGTAAAACATTTCATTGCACTTCTTAAAGACATGGCTATAACCGACTTCAGCAGATGGGATTTTTTTTTTTTAAATGTACAACTCTTCAAGATATTTCCTTGACCAAAATCTAAGCAGACATTGGGCTTAAGGAAAATGAAACAGGAATTATATTGTCCAATTATATTGCATAGGAATGATATGGATGATACTTCTTCAGATGAAACACCCCTGGAGCTTTCTTCTTGCCTGTTTTGGGAAAGCTGGTGTGGTTTATAAGGAGTTGTAAATGAAGCAAGGCTTTGGTAGGTCTGCAGAGGGAATGCAGTTGCCAGGAATTGCTGTTGTCTTTTTTCAGAGAATAGCATACAGAAGGCAGAAAAATTCAGGAGAATGTGATGTTACATTTGCTGATCTGTAACTATTCCCTGGGACAAAAGGGTTTTAAAGTATTTTTCATCCCCAATCCTTTGAGGCTTTCTGTTTTTCAGCATAAAGTATATCTCTGGTCTCTGGGATAGTTTAAAAGCTGCTCTTTTTTTCCCAGTCTATATTATCTTGGAATTAGCTGCCATGGCCAGGGGTTGTGTGCCTGGGTGCTGTGTGTTTCAGGAGCTGTGGTGCTGATGATGGTTCCTTGTGCTTTTACCCTTGCCTTGTGCCTTACTCCTCATTATCCATAGTGAACATGCTCTCCGTGCCTTGGTTAGGATGTGCTTGATTAAAATAACCTGTCAGAGATGAGATGGAGACTAATTAAAGCTCATTGCCTGGTGTGGGTAGAGGGGCTTTTGCTTATATGCCCCAAACAAATTACTGGCACCTCCTTTCAGAACTCCTTGCCTGGTTCTCCAATAAAACTTGTTTGCTTTGGGGAGGACAATTGCCAACAGATCTAAATTCATGTAGGGGATTGCTCTGCAGTAGGAACTGTTCTATCAACAGAGAAAATATTTCTTCTGTGCATCTCTGGGCTCGACCAGGGCCAGGGGCTGTGCACAGGGGAAACAGATCTATTTATATTGGTGTGATGAGGAGTGCTCGGAGAGAATGTTTTACTCTTCTTGTCTTCTCTGGCTGGGCATTCCTTGATTATAAATATTACAGCGGCATAAAGCCCTGGAAATCACTGGTTTGGAAATGCTGCTACAAAGGGCACGAGCTGCCTGGACCTATTTTTGTGCCAACAGCTCCATCATCAGCACAGTGCAGCAGGGACAAAGCGTTTATTCCTGGCAAATCTGTGCCATGGAGATGGACTTTGCCTCTTGAAGCCCATGTTCACACTGTGCTGCTTGGGTCAGCTGTGCAAACAAAGAAAAGGCAGCGTTTTAGGGAGGGGAAATCCCTGCCAATGCTAAATCAGTGCTGCTTTATTGCCTTCCTAAAGCTGATGCGCTGCTGGCTCCAGACAAAGGCCATCCACCATTTTGGAATTATGGACAACCTGTTTTGTTGGGCTCCTGCTGCTGTCAAGGAGTCAAGTTCATCTCAAGGACACAGATATACAATCAATAATCTGTTTACCAAAACAAAATGTTCTCGGCTGGCTGTCTTGCAGTCACTGGTTATTAAGGTGATTTATTTGTATGAAGTGTTCAGGCTTTTAAAAGCATTGCAGGTTAATAATAGAATCAGGGAGTAGTTTGGGTTGGAAGGGACCTTTAAAGGTCATCTAGTCCAACCCCCCTGCAATGAGCAAGGACATCATCAACCAGATCAGATTGCTCAGAACTCAACCATCCCACCTGACCTTGAATGCTCCCAGGGATGGGGCATTTACCACCTCTCTGGGTAACCTGTGGTAGTGCCTCACCATCCTCATTGTAAAGAAACTTCTTTCTTATATCTAATTTAAATCCACCCTCCTTCTGTTTAAAGCCATTCCCCCTTGTCCTACCACAACAGGACCTGCTGTGCTGAGAAATGTCCAGAACTGATTACATCAAATGGGCTGAAATTGCTTCTGGTAAGGTAAGTGTGCCTGGTCAGGCTATTTGTAGGATAACACTCACCCACAAAGCTGGGATGTCCTTCTGCTTCCCCCCAAAACCTTCCCAGCCTTATTGAGCCAGGCTGGCTTAGGCAGGTGATGGTGCTCACCTTGTAGGACAGCTCAGGGAACCAGGCAAGAGCTGCAGGGCAAATGTCACCATCGGTAAACTGGTGAATTGTGGCAAAGAAAGTGCTTTTGAACGGTGATAATTGTCACAGATCCAGGGGCTGGTGACACATCCTGCCCGCCTGAAAGCTGCAGTGAAGGCAAAGGGGTTCAGGAAGCGATTTAAGGAAAATGGGAGTCCATAAACAGCCTGTTTTTGTCAGGGAAAGCACATATCAATAACTGCCCCGTCTGGCTCTGCAGGGGAGCAATCCACACAGACCGTGCAGCAATTTCCTCAGACCAGCTGTGATGGGGAATAAAAGCTGCAGCCCTGGGAGCTGGTGGGTGGCTGGCTGGAGCTATTTGCTCCCTGCCAGCCAGGAAAGAGGTTGGGAGGCTCCTGCAATGGGTTACCCTCATTCCCAGCACTTCTTGGAGACCCTGGCTCTTTTACCACACCTTCCCCAGCCCCACCAGTCATGGAGGGGAAGTGGCATTGCAAGAGGCTGCCTGGCTGCCAGCAGGAGCTGTGCTGGCAGGTGTGTTAATTAAGGGAGCTCTGGTAGAGTACTGGTGACAGTGGGAGCAAGGACACGGTGCCAGTCTTGCTGCAGTTAATACCTAACTGTGAGAATCTGAGTGCAGAGGGAATGCTGCTTTCAACACCCTCGTTTCCTCTCCCACTCCCCCCTGGTCTGGGTTCCAGCAGCCTTGCTCCAGAGAGAAATTAAAATCTGCTTCCATTCCAGGATGCTTTTACTCTCCAGCATTTATTCCTGCTTTTCTCCAGGGCTGGAAGTGAGGGCGTACTTTGGTTGGTTTGCTGCCCTGAGCCAGCTCAGTGTGCTGAAAGCAGAGCCCTTTGGAAGAGGGAGATTTCTGGAAGTGGACTGTCCCTTTTCCAGTGCTGCTCATCACCTTTGTGGGGTGTGAGGGGCTCAGGGCAGTGGCTGGGGCTTCCCTTGTGTCAGTGCTGCCATGAGGAGAGGGCAAAAACTGTCCCATGGCTCTGACTGTGCCAGAGGTGCTGCTGCCTCATCCTCCTGAACTCTGGAAGCAGAAGAAGCTAATCTGCTGCATCCATCTATGGGTCAGTTAGTCCTCTGGACTTGGAGCTTTTGTGCTTCCCTATCTCAGAGTTCTTCCATTAGCCCACGTGAGTGACAACTTTTGTGTAATTTGTCTGTGGGACCTGTGAGGAAAAAGCCTTGGATGTGATGGGATCTGGTGCTGCAGTACTCTGGGGTACAGCTGATTGCTTCCTTTTGGAGTTCTCTTGGCCATGGATTTATTAACAGGGCTCTGTTTCCTGCTGGTTGCCTTTATCAGATGTGCACAGAGTGTGTGCAAGGGCATTCCTCAGCACAGCTGAAGATTAAAACATAAGGAGGAATCCTAGTTTGAAAGGATGAGAAAACAAAACCAAAATAAAAAGATATTTTTTACCCAAAGTTAGCATGAGTCAGCGGGTAGGAATCAGCTCTTCCCTGGACCCCTGTCCTTCCAGTGCTGCTGGAAGATGAGGGTGTCCTGCAGTGCTGTGATCCATCAGCATTCCTGGCAGGAATATACATTATTTAGTTGCCATTAAGCTGGTTGTAACACAGCTGCTAAGAGCCCTTGGTATCTGCCATGTCCAAGTGAGAGGAGTTGTTATTTTGACTTTTTTAATGCCATCTGAACTTTCACTTGTGCAAAGTCACCCTTCTGTCATTGCTTGACCTGCTTGGAAAAGCTGTGACTCTTTACAAACATCAGCACTGCAACAGGGCTATAATGCATCCTTGGAAAAACAGCCAGGAGCCCTTCAGGGATCTCACCGGGGAGCAGGCTCTGTGCAATATATTCCAATATCTCTAAGCAACAGCTTAATGTGTTGCCTTGTCTGCTTAAGTAGCAGAGCTCCTCTGGCCTAAAAGCCTCATCACCAGAGGGTTATGGAGTGCAAATTGCTGCTGAATGAATTTGCTGCTTTGTTCACTCTGGTTTCCCCTCCCTTTTGTGTGTGCTATGACAGTGAAATGACTCATCTTCACCTTAAGATCATGTTTTGGAGAAATGGTCTAATATTTTGTACAATGCTCAATGTAAAAAACCCCAAACCAACAAAACAGATGAAATCTGTTTCCTGGAACAACGTTTTCCAGTGCAATTACACAGAGCCAGCTCCTTTCTCCACACTCTTTTGGGCAACAGACATTGCGGAGTACAAAGTTTACAATACCATCAACTATTGTAAGGAAAAGAGGGAAAAGCAGAAGGAAAAGAAGCAAAAGCAGGTTTGAGCTTAGTGAAACCTGATTCTGGCTTTGGGCTGCAATAATTTATTACAGCTCTGTTTTACAATTAATGCCAGCCTGACCTACTTAAATAGAACATCATAATTCTTGTGGCCATGTATGTGGTCATGAAAATTCAGTGCTAAGAGCATGAGCCATGTTGGTTATGTCAGTGTGATGGAGAAAAATGTAATTTGGATAACTCAGGTGGATTGAGTAGGAAATGGTGTGCTATAAAATGCATAAAAATAGTTTGAATGCAAAAGATAAAAGGAAAAGGGAAGGGATTACTGCAAGATGGGGTTTATGGCTGGTGCTGTCTGCTTATCGGGACCTCATGGTCATGGCCATAGTGGGGATGTTAGGGACTGGATTCAGTGTGGGTCCCAGAAACAGCCAAAACAGCAGTGACAGTCAGGAACCTGGCTCTCCTCTCTTTAAAATCTGATTTCAGGCCCAAATTTAATTCCCTGGGGATTTAAGCTGTGAGACCTTTGTGTGCTGGGTAAATAAAGCCCCCATCAGAAATCATATTAATGCAAATTATAGGTGACCACACCAAAAAGAAGTTTTGGATGCTTATGGAGGAGAAGCAGAAAAAGCAAAGAAATAAAGATACTTCTGTGTTTTCCACAGGGAATAATTTCTGAAGTGCAGAGCTCCCCAGGCCATGCAGGGCCTCCTGCCAAGGGGAATGATTTCAGACAAGTGCTGACTGTGTGGGAGAGGGTGTTTTGTGTTGGAGGGCTGAGTTATCACTGAAGTTTTTCACTTCTAATACTTGGTAATATCAGTGTCATTTTGTCAGTAAGGAGCACACTCAGTGTCTGAGACATCTCCATCTCCACCTGCTTCACAACTCCACTTGAAGGCAGATGAAAATTATTTCTTTGTAAATGACGTGTTTTCAACAAATTCTGCAAACCCTTGCTGAGGCTCCTTGCCATGAAGTTGATTTTCTATTTATTTTTTCCTATTTTTTTTTCTAATAAGAAGAATTGCTTTCTTGCAAATGTTAGGTAAATTTTTCCCTTCCTGGGATGTCAGGAGGTGCGCATCCTGTACAGAAACACTCCCCAGCTGCATCAATAACCTTTTTGTACTGTTCAGTGAGTCCTAGAAAACTGCAGAGCAGTTTTGTGTCTCTGCAGGTTACTTGGCAATCAATTCTCCATCTCTGATAAATCCTAATTTACAGGGAGGATGTGACGAACTCCCTCCTCTGCAATCAGGAGTTGGCAGTGCCCATTCTTCTGCAAATTTATGGGTTCAGCAGAATAATATCATAGGAACAGAGGTGTTGTGCAGCATTCCTGCTTGGTTTGCTCCTCATTTCATGGGGCAGACAGCAGCATTCTACAGCCCTAAAAAGGGCAGGGAATTTTCTGGACTGGGAAGAAAAGCATCCTTGAGAGAGGCAGAATATGATGCTGTTACCCATGGCTGGTGTTCCCCCCTCTGTTATCAAATTTCCCTCCCTTGCTGCCCTGGGGCACCTGAGAATGGGTGATGTCGTGATGTTTTCCATAATGAAATCAGTCAAAGAGTTTGTGGACTTCTTTCCAGCATGAAAACGAACCCTGTTCTGCTGGTTGTATGAGGGAAAAATTATTTCAGGCAGAGAGAGGCAAGAAAAAGGTGAGAGACCAGTGAATTTTTTTCCACGTGGCCGCAGGGAGGGAGAACAATTGTGGTGTGGAGATGCATTGTTAATGTAAAAGCCACAAAAGCAACCCAAACAGGGAGTGAGCATCACTGGAACTGCACCTCTGTCAGTAAGGGATGGATCCCTCCTGCTCTTTCTCCTGCCTGGGGCACCTGTCTGGGGCTGGTTGTCCCTGTCATTTACCTTTTGGTTGCACAACCATTTCTTAGAAAACAGTTGGCTCTTCAGACTCTCCTGGGCATTCAAGTGAGTCCAGGAGATGTGGGGGTGAGCTGGTAAGTGGATTTGGATGATCTTGGCTGTTAGGTGTTGCTACGTTTCCTGATGCTGGTCTCCAAAGCAATCCCTGGCACGCTGCTTTTGTGGAAGGCAGAAGAGCTCATGAGAAAAATGCACTTGAAATTACCTCTTCTGGGGAAATGCAATGAATTTTCTGCTAGGAACTGCTTGTGAACAAAGATGGAGCCTGAATTAGGGATCTGCCCTTGTGGGGGTCCCTTACACTGACACAAAGCTCTCTGTGCCTCTCAAGAGGGTTGCTACCATGCAGAAACATGTCACTTCGGTGCAGGGAGGGGGATTTGACATCACAAAGCATCGAGGGAAAAACATCGAGGCAAATTCTCCTTTTCTGGTCAGGAAGACCAGAGTGTGTGCCTGCTGTGTTCCACGAGTAGGAAATCAATTGCTGAGGGATTTCTGCTGGGAGATTTGGGCTTTATGAAATTCCTGCCAGGGACAGAGGACTGGGGAGCTGGAAACGATAGCGCTGTCTTCCTCCCCTCTGCTGCTTTAATTGTTTGTAGTGATTTAATAAGCAGCACTATTCTTCCCTGCAGCAAACACAGACAGGTGGCATTTTATTACCTTTATTAGGGCCCCTGTTTGGAATTTCTTTGCTGTATTTCCTTCTTTGCAGGCTTGGCCCAAAACTTGGAGAGATCAGTGCGAGAACTGGACTTTGTGCTGTCAATATTCTGAGTTTTGAGCCAGCACCAAATCCATGCAATTATATGGGAAGGAAATAATAAGGACAAATGACATGATTTAAACATTTCCTTAAACGAAGGAAATGCTCCTGGCTTTGGCATTTTATGTACACAAATGCACACCAGAAGAGGAAGAGCAAAGCAGGTACAAGCTCCCAGTACTTGCAGAAGAATGAATGGAAATAACTTCCTGTTTAGGCTGGAAACTAGGAGAAAATTTGTACCCATCAGAGGGATGTTGAAGTGAAGCAGCTGCCTAGTGACAAAACAGATAGGTGGAGAAGTGAAACCCCAAATTAAAGGCTTTTAATGTGGAGTTTTTTGGATACTGAGGTCTTTACAAACAGATCATGTGAGTCCCATGGGCAATGCAGGTGGATTCCCAGGGGAATTCCCTGTCCGGTACCAGGGATCGGCTGCCCTGGTCCCACAGAGTGATTTGGGTTGTACCTGATGGCCCAGCAGAGCTTGGGGAAATGCCTCAATGTTTGTTGGATTTGAATGGCATTTGGGTCAAATCGAGTTTCTCCTCTGAGGAATGGAGTCTTGACCTCTCACAGGTTTCGCTTGAGTATTTCTTTAATCTGTCCCCCACCCCAAAACCCCCAGCAGATCCCCTGCTCCTGCCACTCTGTGTCTCCCACAGCTGAGATCCTCCGAGCTTTTCCCTTACACTAAAAGAAGTGGAAATTGGCTGGGTTTTGTTACCTCTTGGCAACAAAATTGTCTCCTATTGTGCAGCTCAGGGGGAAAGAAACCTCTTCCTCCCTTCAGTCTGCTGCCACAAAGTGTTTGGTTCCTCTTTGTGAAGAACCAGGAAGAAACACTTCTTTTTAAGATGAGGGAGCCCAATTCAATTCCCTTATCATTTTGAGCAAAATAACCCAGTTATTTATGTTGAAAGTCACTCCAAAATTTTGAAGAGATCTTTTTAGAAAATATTTCTCTTGGTGACTGATTATGAGTGGGTATGGGAAGAAACTCTTTGCATTGAACCACTCAAAGCAGTAATTTCTTCCCAAAGAGTAGATATAATTACATTTTGTGGGTGAAAAAAAATAAGTAGTAGTGGACCAAAGGAGCTTCAAGCTGATCTCTATTTGCTGCCAATGACTGAATTAAATGCACAGGGTTCCTATCAGCTCTGCCAGACAAAACGTTGTATTTGGGTTATTGGGGGTTTTGTCAGAAATCTTTGTAGCATGAATAGTTCATGGACTTATCTCTGCTGGCTTCAGCCATTCCTGCTGTCCATCATATCTTGCTATTATAAGGCAGCTCTTTTCATTAGGTTGTCTTTTAATTCAGATATCTGAGCCTTTTTCTACTTCTAGACCCACTTTTCAGTAGGACAAACATTTTCTTATCTGTGAGTGTATTCAGTGGTGGCCACACAAGTGAAGGTAAGGAGCTGGCAGGTGATAATTTATGAAACTTTCTATAATGGAAAAAACTCAGCATTCAATTTCCATCTCCTTAGAAATCTCTATTTCTTTTCTTGTCTCTTGTGCTCTTTGTGGCTGGTCTGAGTTTAGTGCTTGGAAATGCAATTATATGGATTCCAATTCTTTTGAGAGAGAATAATCTTGTATACAAAGCCAAATAAATTTAACTTTTCAATATTAGAGCAGTTTGACATCCAGGTTGGGGACCTGGCAGTGGTTAGTGCCTGGCCAGCCTCAGAACACAGAGTTTGATTTAGGTGAAACTTCATTCATTGGAGACAAAGTAAAATTGCCTCTTATTTGCTCCGCACTAAAAATCCATCTGAAGCTGATTGCCAAGACTTGCTGCTGAATGATGGGATTAACTCCTGCAATGGCACCATGAAATGAGAGACGGGGAGAGGAATATTAAAAAAAGGCATTTCCAACCATGTGCAGGCCCTCATGTCCTGCTGTTGGCTTGGTCCTGTCAAAGGGGCTGATTTTGATGGTTTTAGAGGCACTAACCTGGGCAGTGAAATGCACCTCAGGCAGCAATTGCTTCTCTGGTGTCTGCAAGTGCCTTTATCTCCCTTTGTACTCCTCAGAACTGAAATCCTGCACAGACCGAGTGAATCTGAGGCTTTGGGAAGGCCCAGTGGTGATAGATTTTGGTGAGACTTGAGTCAGGAGATGGAAACAGCAGCTGAAGATGCTGTAATCTTCATCCTTGGGCTCTCCTGCAGGCTGATGTGGTGTGAAGGAGGCAGGGATTCCATAAAGCAGCTTCTGTAGCTCCTGAGGGAAAAAAAAAAAAACAAGTGGAAAGTTCTTTAACTTTTTAGAGTTTCAGGCTGTGCTGCACCTCAGGGCCAGGCTCTGCCCCTCTCTGCTCCAGCTGGTGCTTCCCTCTGTGGTTTTTATTTGCAAACCACCTCTCTGACCAGCTTCCACTTTTCTTTAAAAATTCAGCACCACGTTTGTGGCTGAACGGGTTCCAGAGCTGGGGAGAAGGGTTTGAGATGCAATTTGCATCACAGAGTTGTTACAGCAGGGAAATTGTCCCATCCCTCCTGTGCCTGGAGCTGCTAATCTTGTTCTGAACATTGAAAAACTCTTCAGCTTCTCTCATTATACCTAAATTTGATTACTGCTTTGATTTCACACCTCTTTCACGCAGGCTTTTCCTCTCTCCTTGGCTGGAATTCTCTGAAAAGATAAATTTTATCAAGCCTTGGGACAGTTGCCGTCATCTATCTCTGCTCCAAATGCTGCTTTTAATTATCTTGGCAACCTGAGCAAGAGGGAAACTGGGAGGAGTCTAGTGAGAAGAAAAGGAAGGCACAGAGGCCGAAGTGTAAATGCAGAGTCTGGGTCACCAGAGTCTGCAGTGTTGAGGGGGTCTGGGCCGTGCAAACTGATGTTTTTCTCTGGGAATGGCTGATTCCTTCTGTATCTCCTCCTGAAATTCCTGTGCAGCAGGGCTGGTGCTGGAACTGCAGCCGCACAAACTCCCCATGGAACTGTGTGGGACACAGTGGGAATCATTTATTTGCTGCTTTTGATGAAAAGTTGTGACGTGAACCTCAGTGTCAGGGAGGTGATACGTTAATGCTGCTGCTGTCAGACAGTGCCCACACACTGTGTCTGGAGACAGCTCAGGAGAAGATGAAGAAAAACCAGGATTAAATCCCATGTGCCACTGAACTCTATCAGAGATAAACTGCTTGGAGTGAAGTCTGTGAAGTGACTGGGGAGAGCTGGATGAAAGGGACAGCTCTGAGAAGTGTGTGGTACGTCAGTGATGTCCTAACACTCATCTTTGCACAGAGATGAAAAAGTATCAGTTTGCATGGCCTGAGTGTCTGGGTGTGGAAACTGTGTGTTGCACAAGCTGTGCTGAGCTCATCTGGCTCTGAAATATCATCTCTGCACCTTAGCCAGGAACAGCAGCAGAGTTCTGAACAGATTAATAACAATCAGTCATAACCCAGAAGCAGACCAAAAGCTTTCATTATTATTCAATAAAAAAATCCTCTCTCTTGGCATTAAAATGCTTTAGTTTCAGCTCTGCCCCAGACTATCAATGTCAAGTGTTTCTCTGGGTGTTGAGGGTAGGTTCTCCCCCATAGCTCTCTGCAGGTTGGTGCTAATTAATGATGTTCTGTCAGGTTCAGATGTTTTGGTGCCTGACCAGGGAGTGCAGAACAGGGATTACAAGTGCTGACATTTACTGTACTAGAAAGTCCAAGGGAAAAATTTGTGCCAATTAACACCTTTAACTAGGAGGATCAATTCCTGTTGTGCTTGTACCAGAGTCTGAGCACAGACAGGGTTTCCAAGGGAAATCTTGGTCCATGTAGGGCTGGGGCTCCCTCCAGGCTGGTCCAGCCCCTCAGGGTGCTCAGGAACAGGGGTTCCCCACAGCCCAGTGCACCCTCCCTAGCCCTGGGGCTCCCAAGGGCAGAGCCATGGCTGAGGCTCTGCAGGAGCAGGCAGGCTCAGCCCTGCTCCAACATGGGATCCCATGGGACAGGGCACGCTGGGATTTGCCCCTGCAGCTACCAGGTGTGTCCAGAGAAACTGCAGGGAGCGGGTGACCTCTGTCAGTGGGACCCCTCTGTGCACAGGTGCCCCCACTCCTGGGGTGGCTGTGCCAGCTCCCCCGGGGACCTCCAGCCCTGAGAACCTGGAGCAAGTGGAAACCACAACTTTGCAAATGCTGCCTGTGCCCAATGCAAATGGTAAGAGAACGGGGGTGTGAAAAAAAAATTGTTTATTACAGAATTTTTTATTAACAACAATACAGAACAATTTTAGAATGTAAGAACATTTGCAACAACAACAACAATCCATAGAACATATATACATAAGAACCTATCTAACTAAACTATATTAAATCTATTTGTAGAAGACAAAAAATTCTTAAAGTCTTAAGTCCTAAATCCTATTCTAAATACAAAAAACTGTAGAACAATGTAGAACTGTAGAACTATGTACAAAAGGGTGCCATCGCTGTCTGGAATGTTCATCGGGGTAGAAGAAAAGCAGGTGTCATGGTTACTGCGGTCAGGCACAGACGGCTCTTCCATGTGTCCCCAGGTTGGCACATGTGGGCAAAGCAGGACTCTGCTACCAGAGCTGAGCTCGGCTGGGTCTGGAACGGAGCTTGAGTGGCCCAAAGAGAGGACAGGGCAGGCAGTGTGTGGCCACCAGACTCCAGTTTGCGAGGTACCACGTCCCTGAGCAGGGACCAGCCTAGCTCCAGTCTGGCAGCAGGGGACCCACTCTGCCTGTGGGGATCACGTGCCTGTCCTGCTGCTGGCATTGTTCTTCACCCCAAAATCATCTCCTCTTCCTCATCTTTTACATCAACGTCCATGTCCTCAATGTGTTCTTCCACTTCCACTTCCATGTCCTCCTCTTCCTCATAAACATCCACCTCCATCTCTTCATCCACATCCACCTCCATCTCTTCATCCATATCCGTATCCACCTCCATCTCTTCTCCAGTCTCTTCCTCCATTTCCACATCCTCTACTGTAGGACTCGGGACATGCACCTCCATCTCCTCCACTCTGTCCATGACAGCCTGCAGAGGTGGCAAAACCTCAGAGTGGGGTCCCTGTCCCACACCATCCCCACAGAGCTGCAGCCCACTCGGGCAGCTGGAGGTGTCCACCTCCATGGAATGGCACCATACCTCCCTCAGCTGACAAATTAGACAAAGGATAAACGTGAGCATCTTGAAGTGAGGGGTGACAAAATGCAGGCACCAGGGAGCTCTCAGCACTGATGGGAGTAGCAGAGGGCAGGTGGCGAGAAGGGCGGCAAGAACAATCACGAGGGTGAGCAGGCGCAGACTGAACGGTGGGCTGACACAAGGGCCAGTGGTTGAGTTGTGCTCTTTGCTGGGAGGTGGCAGTTCCAGTTGGAACGTGGAATGTGACATCACACAGATTCCAAGATTCCAGGGTCAACAGCAGTGGTCACTGGGGATCCCTGAATGGTTGGGCTTGAAACGGACCCTGAAGATCATCTTGTTCCAAGCTGAGCAATCTTCCCCCAGACCTTGGGGGAGCCCTGTTCCCAAGGATGGGGCATGCACAGCCTCTGTGCCCAGCCTGGGCAGTGCCTCAGCACCCTCAGTGTAAAACAGCAGCTTCCTTAGATCCACCTTCAATCAGCCTCCTGCAGTTGAAAGCCATCCCCCTTGCCCTGTCACCACAGGCCCTGGTGAACACTCTGTCCCCTTCTTTCCTGTGGGACCCTCCCAGTCCTGCACAGCCACACTGGGGCCTCCCAGTGTCTCCTCTTTTCAGGCTGAGCATCCCCAGTCCCACTTGGACAGCAGTCAGTCAGATCAGGGGATGTCAAAGCTGAAGGGTAGCAAATAGCATCAGGAACTGAGAGATGGAAGCTTTAGACCCAGATTTGCCTCTAAATATATAAAATTAATAACAGTGGAGGGGAAGATGGTGGGACACTTGTTCTGTTCTAACTGGTCACTTTTATTTTTTTCTTCTTTTTTGTCATGCTGACGGTTTTTCTCTTTGAAATGAAGCTTGGCACAATGTCCACTGTCTTCTCCATTTGTGAAACACCAAGCAGAGTCTGGGCAGGCTGATGATGCAGAGCAAAACCTGCAAATATACTGGTGATCCTGAGCCTGGGTGTGCAGCTAAACCCAGCCAAAAGTAATTTCTGGAAAGTCAAGTCTGGTTTACATTTTCTTGAGTTTGGCTATGCCAACTTTACCAGTCGTTTATAAAAAAGCAAATAAAAAGTTCAAACCAAAACAGAAAAAAACCCAAATAAACAAACCCACGCAAACCAATCAAACAGATAAAAAACCCCAAATAAAACCAAAGGGAATGAGGAGTTAGTGTTAGTTGTGAGGATATCACAGCAGGCAAATAGCTGCTTCCCACAGAATCACCATAAAAAGCCCCATAAAACAGCTGCTCCAAAATATACCCAACAGGAGAAAAATAAAAAGTGATAGATGGCAACTTTGGGGGCAGCTCCACATTAAGGTGAAGGATGAGCAGTGGTTCAGATCAGCATTCCCCACCCTCCAGGCTGCTGTTTGCTCCTGATGAAAGACCCTTGCAGGACTGTGGCCCCTCTCAGTGCAGTGTAAATCATCCCCACAGCTCTCAACTGAGCCACTGGCATTTCCAGAGTGACATCCAGGCTCCATCCTGAGCATCTGTGGAAGGTCCTGAGCATCTTCATGCCTGGAACCACAAAACAGCTCAGGCTCTCCCTGGACTGGGTTTTTAGGGGAGGTTTCCATATCCCTGTGAGATCTGTTCATCCCTCAACACATCTGACTTTATGTACAATGATGCATCTGGGTTCCTTCCTTGCTCCTGTGTGCCAGTGAGGAAGCATCCATGTGAATGGAGGATGTTGTGCACAGGAACATTTATTCCTGGATTGCCATTTTGCTTCACTGTCACTCAGCTGAACATGGTCCCTTTCTAAGAGGGACTTACAAGAAATGTGTAGGAATTTTGGCTCTGAGAGGAGCAGAAAGCACATTTTCTACACCCCATTCCCAGCAGATGCAGTTTCCCTGGCAGAACCGTGATTGCCGTTCATCTTCCTGGGAAGAAAGTGGAGACCCATTCAGACATCACAGATTCAGCTGATCTTTGGCTTTGTGTCCCTTATTTCACATGTCCAGTTTCAAGGGCCATTAAAAGAGGCTCATGTTTGCCTTGCTACCCAGAAGTGCTGTAGTTATTTCCAGGAGAAAACAAAAAATTGATTGTCCTCTGGTGTGGTAGAAATCCCACCACAATTGTGACTCTGAGAGCAAAGACAGCCTGTGCTTTTTGGGGCTGTAACAGCTGAGAGTGTGGCAGAGCAGTTTTTATATTATTTTTAGAGGGCTGAAAACATAGTTCCCAAAACAATCTTTCTCTCCTGTCTTCTGTCATAAACTGTGGAACAGAGAAAATGGAAAGGAGCAGAGGTTTGTTTAAATTGGCTGGGGTTTTTAAAGTCTTAAAATAGTGTCAGCTTGATGCATGATACTTTAGAAATTGGATTAGTAGCACCTATTTCATCCCACCAGAGAGGTGGGATTTAAAACTTCCAACAACAGAAACACTGGATGTGAGAGAGCTCAGTTTTCCACCCCTCACACAAGTATCTTGCTGTACTATTTTAAGCAGCTCAGCCATATATATTAAAATATTGCTGCAAACAACAACAGAATGAAAATGTTCCACCAAATGGGAAACATAAGAAAAGTGGGCGGCAGCCCTTTCTGAAGAGCTTGTGTTGATTTTGCAAAGTTGGATGCAAACAAGGTTTGCCATATTTCTTTCCTAGAAAATGTAGGTATTTAATAGAAATCTGTGTCTGAGGCTGCTGAGTTGGGTATGATTTTAGATCTGCGAGGAGCAGAACAGGTTCCAGAGAAGCTGTGGTTGTGTCACCCTTGGCAGTGCTCAAGGCCAGGTTGGATGGGGCTTGGAACAACCTGGTCTAGGGGCAGTGTCCTGAACATGGTGAGTCCATGAAAAGAAACTTTTGGTTTTCCTGAGATGCTGCCCTTGCAAGTGGAGCTCACAAATACCCCACATAGTTTGAAATGCCCTGAGCAGAACCCAGCTGTGCTTTCTCACAGGTGATGAGGGATTTTCACTTGTATTTTATGGGGGATTTTCAGAGGGCAGTGCAAGAGCAGCTGAGTGTGTTTGACAGGCAGAGAGGGCCAGTGTGGCAGCAGCTTAGTGCAATGGAGCTTTTCCTTCTGTGATCCTGTATAACCTGAGGCACTCTGGGGCGCTTGGACCCAGCAGCTGGGCAAGTTAATCATTGGAACAAGTGATAAATTAACCTGCTCCACTCTCCTTAGCATGGCTGTGATGAGCATTAAGTAAACAAGCGAGCCCTTGCCAAGGTGGGAGCTTGTTCTTAGCCAGGGAGGAGGGAGAAAATATTGCTCGGAGTAAATAAAGCAACTTTGCTTCCCCAGGAAGAGGAAAAGCAGCAATTAAATATGTGAGTGCTGCATGGAATAATTTGCACAAGGACATATCTTGTCTGCTATGCAGGAATGTTCCAAATCAACCATGCTTCTCCTGACCTTTATTTTTCTGAATTTTCTACCACATCATATAAGAGACTCTTGATTTAAAAAAACCAAAACAAACACCTTGTGGGGAGGCATTTCTTCCTTTCTTCAGAGTGCCTCTTTCTTTTGTTCCCTCCAGAGCTCTCACTTCATTTCTGCTGTTCCTCAGAGCACAGGCTTACCTCTTTCCTGATCCCCTGGGCTTGTTTTGCCTCTGGGTGTCATGAACACTATTAATTGTGGGGTTTTTCTTCCATCTTAAGTCTGTCTCTTCAAGTGGTTTACCTTCATTTACCTGTTCAAGTGATGGATTTTTCTCACCTTTTATTACTTAGTGCTTTTTCTTCATTCTCTGAACCCAACTTCTCCCTTGCCCTGTGGCTGTTAGATGCCATTATAGGAGCATTCATTCTTTCTCTACTGGTTGTCTGAGCTTTCACAGGGAGCTGAGAGCTCTTTGGGCTTAAACTTGACTCACTTCAGTGCCTTCCTTGATGCTGCCTGTGTACTTGGACACTTTGAGGGAATAAAGTCTCAGTGTGGAGATTACAGCTGTGAAATAATGGCTCTTTTGAAGAAGACAAGAATGCTGTTGTCAATCTTTTCAAGGATAAACTGAGCACCTTCTTTTGGGAAGAACCAGGCTCAGCTCAGCACAGAGGTGGCTGATGCAGGTACCCAGGTTTGGAGGGAAGGCTGCAGCTCCTGGGGGTGTGTTTGTGGGGGGCTGTAAGGTTTGTGTGGGGTCCCTGGAGCAGTGGGAACACCCCACTGGGAGATGCACATCAGGAAATGGGTGCACAAAGGGCCTGAAGTGTGACCAGCTTTGGTGAAGCTTTCCATAGGAAAAAATATTTTTACTGGGATTTTGACAATTTGAAGCTCCTTCTCATATCCTTTGCCTAATGAACATTCCCCCTTTGCCAGAGTGTGGGAAATCCTGAGCTCACACAATGAAAAGCCCTGATAATTATATTTTTTCTATTTTTCAATGGTGTCATCCCAGCAAGAGTCAGAGAAAGAGAATTTGTGTGACCTGCCTGTCTTTGACTTTGTGACAGGAACAATGCCATGAGGAAGCTGGTCAGAGGAGCATCACTGCTCTGTCCTTATTTTTCCTGCACAACTGAGGATGATTTAAGGACCAAGGCACAGCCAAGACCTTTCCTCCTCCTGTGCTCATCAAGCAATCAGGGCCTCATCACACCTCAGCTTCAAACTCTCGTTTGCATCTGGCTGACCTTGACTGCCCTCCCTGGATGGGAAGATGAAGAGGTGGAAGTGTGAAAGATTGGGATTTTATGGGTGAGTTGTGAAATAGTGTCTGGTGCAGGCTGGTTCTGTGGAAACATCGTGTGCTGTGCCATGGAGGATGAGAGTAAATGGATTAAACAGGAGATAAAAAGGGCAAGGCACCTGGTTAGCTGCTGTTGAAGAAAATGGTGGGGAAAAAAAATACATGTAAGAAATATGTCAGAGATGGTCATTAACTGCCCTGCAGGGTCAGAGCTCCTTTAGTAATTGGCCATGTAGTGAATACTAGAAATGATTTTAAAAGTTCCTAAGTGACTGAGGGCTTTTAGTGAATGGTTGGGGGAAACAAAGGAATACTGTTTCTGGCAGAACTTTTATTATAATTTAAGCATCATCCTCTTTCTGAGATAACAGCTGCTTTGAATAAACTGAAATATCTTCTCCATTAGCTCTGGCAGGAGCTGGATAAAGCTCTCATTCAGGTAAACTTTAACATATGTCTGTAGAATAATAAATTTAATGAGAGTCATCAAACGTATTGTATGAGTAAAGACTGTGCTTAGGGCAAGAAGAAAGAGTAATTAGGAGTGGACAAAACATGAATTATAGTGGGGAAATTAGAATTTATGGTGGTTTAGGGGGGATATTTAACTAAGCTGAGATAAAAATCTACCTTGGTTGCAGGCTAAGCTTTATAACAGAATTCTACTAGAGCAAATGTAGTAGTCCTGGGCTCCAGACAGACCTTTAGATACAAGTTTACTTCTGGTTTGAGAAAGCTCAGGGCTTGAGCAGCATTTTATGGCTTTGCTCTTGACCCTGGGGCTATAAATGCTCCTGTAAAATTAATGCTAAAGTTATAGCTTCTACAAATTTCTAAGAGTTCCCATGGAGAAAGGTCCACCTGGACTTTGGGGACAGTTTCTCAGAGCAGAACATTTCAAGGTGCCATTAAACTGCATTCAAACTCCCTTTTATTGGGGCATAAATTTCACAGCCTGGTCTATCAGCCTGACACGTTCTTTGAGAAGAGACAAACTTTACAAGCCACTTTAAAAATAATTTCACTGCCAGGTTTGCAGCTCTGAGAACATTAATAAACTGAAATGGCTTTTCACCCTGCAGTAGCCGCTAAGTAATAATGATTGTCTGTAGGCAGACTAATGAAACCAGCTGTTAACAACCTAATGAGAATTTTTACCAGCCCTCTGCTCCACAGACACATCCCTTTTCTGTCCCTGATTTTCCTGCACCCAGTGTTCCCCAGAGAAATTTAATGTTGTTTGATGTTCAGGTAAAAACTGCTTTATTTTGTAGGAGTGGTGATGCTTCACCTGGGCTGCTGCCATGCTGGGGTCACATCACAAAGTCCAGTTTCTACAGGAGCTGGGCAGCATGGAGAGCTTTGATAGCACAGCATGGCAAAGCTGAAGTGGAGGATTCTGGTTTAGTGTGCCCCTCACTGGCAGACAGCATCAGTAATTGATAAATCTTGATTTCAAAGATAAGGTGTTGCTGTTTTGGCTCTAACCTTAGGTTGCTTTCAACACAGTTTTCCCTGGCACTTAAGATACTGTTTTTTTCTTGCTTTCAGTACTCTGTCATTCCAGATGACCTTTAAAGGTCCCTTCCAACCCAAACCATTCCATAATTCTTTGGATACATGATGAATAGCAACATGTATTTTACCCCTATTATGGATGATATTACATCATGTCTGGCCTTTTGGGGCTCTTTCTTCTCCAGGTCCTTGTGACTACACTCACTCCTATATGCTCTTAATTTTTTCTGTTGCTTACCAGTGAGCATTTTCAGTTCTGCCCCCCTTGTTTAGAGCAAGTTTTCTGTGACTCACTGCACCAGACACCAGGTCAGTTCAAAGAAGAGCATTAGGAAGTATCCAGCTGTATTTCCCCTTCTTCCCTCTGTGTACATGCTGCTGTTTTGAGCACTCTGGCTTTCTGAGCTCCCTCACATGTCTTGATCCTTTTCTGGATACCCAGAGGGATATCAGGATTAAATCCCAGCTCTGAGGTCTGACTTTTGAAGAGCCTCAGTCATCCTCTCCCACTCATCTCATCCCAGCCTTGATGGAAATATGCCTTCATGGGATTGTTGTTCAGCTTTGGGGCATTCTAGCACTGCTGTTCAGTGAAAGTTGTTGAGACTTTGAAAGGTTTCCTGGTGCGGCAATGACAATCCTCAATCCTAATGCTTGATGCTTGCAGTTGCCTGAGTTGTGAAACCTCCTGAAAAACATTGTTTGTTCTTTTCTCCTTGACTTTTCCTTGACTGTTTTCATCAACAGATTAGGAGGTTTGGGGATATCTTTTCAAAGGGAATTTCAATTAATCTCCTGTCTGGCATTTCAAAGGGGAACAGTGGTTTGGGGTTTTTTTTAACCAGCACCTGCTTACCATCCAATTAGCTAACTGCCTTTAATTAACCATAATATATTCCAGGAGAGCAAAATAACAAGGGAACAAAATCAAGTGGTGACAACTCTGTGACTGAACCTGGTGCAGGATTCTGGGCAGCCCTGTAACCCTCTGCTGGCCACTTTGAGCTCTGCCATGCAGTGCCTTGGGTTTCTGGGGAGGGAAAAGCATCCAGTCACTCAGCTCCAGGTTCACATCTGCAAATGCAGAGGCCAGTGGGTATTTCTCTCTGTGGGATTTGCACACTGGATGCCCCATAGGATTCTGGGTGTGAGCTTTCCTCAAAAACGTGGTGAGATGAGGTGTGCAGGACTCATTTCTTCAGAAGAGCAGGAGAAACCTCTGAAGGCCTCCCCTAAAGGGCCTCCTTACCCAGCAGTCTGACACAGATTTACTTCGGAAGAGCTTTGTAATTTGTCCTTATTATGTTCTATGTGTGATTTAATGAAAGCCTTTTTCTCTTCTGTAATTGAGCTCTTAATCTCATCTGAAAAGCAGAGCACAATCCTTTCAGAGATGGTGTTTGAGTAACAGCTTGTTTGTGTTTCCTCTGCTGTGGTGCTGCTCATGGAGCTGCTCACTCCTGATTTAAGAACAGAAAATAAACAGATTTCTCTGAGTCAAAAATACATCAGTGATGCCACACAGAGTAGGTTTGAATAGAAACCTCTTTTTTCTATTGGGCAAGAGATCTTTCAAGCAAGATCTTTCCTGGTTCTGCAAAGAATATGAAGGAGTGAGTTTTCCTTAGTGAGCACCTGAGGCCTCATGCAGGTGATGCTCAAAAAATGGCACATGGGCTTGGCAGCTCTCAGCAAAACAACTGGCTCTGGGTAGGTAAAAGTTGGCAGGAGATAAGAGTGAAAAGTCAAAACAACAGGATGCTGAAAAACTTGTAAGAGGAATAATGACTTCGGTGACAATCCCTCCATCTTAAAGCTTCAAAAAGCATTTTTACAAAAATCCACAAAAATGTCCCGATTATGATCAGTCTGATCTCCCTAAATAGCATTTTACAATCAGAATTATGAGTTGAGAGACACTAAAGAAGGCTTAGCAGAGGATTTTTCATTGTGACCTTAGTACATATTTTTTACTGTGCTGTAGTTTGGAAGGAGACCCCAAGATCCAGCTCAGCCAGGGGAGACCCTGTTGATCTAAACACTCCCCACGCCTGCTGTGGGACTGACCCAGTACCAGAGTCTGTAGGGAACTGGGTAAAATACTTCCCACTAGAAAACACTTGAAGCTTGATCCACAGTTCCCAGTTCAGACCACAGGAAGTGCTGGCAGTGACCACTTTGCTGCCTGCTCTGTGCAGAGCTGGTGGCTGAGAGTGGCAGAGCTGTGGGGTGAACAGGCTGGTGGCTTTTTGGGGCACTCAGAACCTTCCATCTCTACTGCTTTGTCCCCACTAGAGAGTGGATTTTCCCAGAGAAATATCTGGAGAGTGGGAAGGATGAAGAGCAAATCATTCCCTGCCAGTGGATGCTGTGCTTGTTGCAAACACGTGAGTTACATCTGGTAGGAGTCCTTGCTGTCAACCCTCAGGGATTCCAGGCTGAGATCAGCTCAGTTCTGTCATTTGCCAGGGGAGTGAGGATCAGACTCTGCACCACACCTCCAGAGCTGGGGACGAGTGGGTTGAATCACATCCAGAGCCAGAATGAGGAATGGGCGGTGTTTTGTCTTGCCATGCACAGCAGATATCCTAATTTAAAGCTGTGCTGTCTTCCCAGATTCTGCTTCTTCCTCTGAGAAGACCCATCCATTTTGATCCTGTTCCTTTCCACCCATCCCTCTAAAGATCTCCATTACTGGAGTAATTGGCAGTATTGGATCAACCTTTGATGTGATGAGCAGTGGATTTTTGTAGTCAACATGCCAATTTAAAGGGCCACAAATAAAAGATCAATTACTTCTTTCCTGGAGAAGAAATTAAGGTAAAATCTTTCAATGTAATGGGCTGAGTGTACAAAGCTAAAGAGGTAGAAGATTTAAATGAGACTGTCTCCTGAGAGGAGTCAATTTGTCAATTTAGCAAATTAGAGAGAATATGCTTTCACCTTTGAAGCAGTCAGGTACCAAAATGATGCCACTTGGAGTAGGCAGGGCTGGGAATTGCTCCCATAGGCTTTGACAGATCTGTTCACACAAGAGCCCTGGAAGCAGGGCCTGGAGAGACAGCTGGTCAAGGGCAATGTCTCTGCCTGATTTTACAGCATGTTTGACAGAGCTTTCCCTTCTCTTTGCAGCCCTGTGTGTGGTGTCCTGGGTGGGACCATCCTGCCACACGCTGCCTGCCCGGTGGCACCGGGGTGGCTTTGCACCAGGCCCCTGGGCCTGCAAGGCCCCTGTGCCCTCAGCCAGAACTGTGACAGGTTAGAGGGAATTTAAGGAGTTCTCAGCAGCATCAAAGGCCCTGTGAGAAGTAATTAGTGCTGTGAGGTGAAAGTAGAGGGTTTAATGCTTTTTGGCAGAGGATCAGGTGCTGCTGTACAAACTCCCACCCAGAGTGTGGCAGCCCAAGGCATCAGGCAGAGGGGATGAGGTCCCACGCGGCTTTTTGTCCAAAATCAGCCTAAACCACCTTCCCTCCTAATGCAAATAACTTCTTTTTGGTGCCTTCTTCCAGAAACAGGGAAAAACTTGAAAGAGGGGGACCACCAGCCCTGAAATGCTGAGAAAAAAGAGCTCTGTTCTACAGGGATGCTGTGGAGGGGGCTGGAGTCAGCATGTGCCAACTGGCAAGTCCCTCCTGCAACTGCTAACGTGCTCCTGATTTTATTTAATTAATTAGCAGCGGGGGGAGAATGTGTAATCAGGGCTGTGCTGCTGGAGTAACAGGAACAAGACGTTCGCTGGAGCTGCTCTCAGGTACTCATGGCTGTGCTCGCCAAGGTAACAGGGCAGTGACTCAGAGGAGGAGCAGCTGCTGGCACCCTGCCAGCCCAGCACTTGGATTTTGCTGCTCCCAAGGTCCCTGCAGCAGCTTTCCAACCAGGAATGGTGTGGAAAAGGGTGCCGAGCCCATGGGATGTGATGAGATGAATTTTCCACATTGCAATGTAAAATACTTTCTTCCTTTTCAGTCTCAGGGAAATTATCTATTATTTGATTTCTGGTACCTCTTAGTTTGGTTAATCCCTGCTAGTCCCCTTCATGTTCCCTTGAATACTAAAAAGAGGCTAATACTAAATACTTGACAGAATCAGAAAAAGGTTTGGGGATATTTGAAAACCATCATGAAACCATCATGTATTGCTGCCCTCCCTTAATTAAAGTTTCTTCCTTTTTATTTTATATTTTTTGGGGTGATCTTTTCACCTCTTTTTTTTTTTTTTCTTCTAACTGTGCTGCTGCTATCTCACTGTCAAGCTCACAAAGGAACCCAAAGAAATCAGCCAGCCAAGCAGATAAGAAATCAGATATTGTACAGCACAAAGGTTTAATAAATACAGAGAGCTTGGGGGAAAAAAAAGGATTTGCAAAATGGTGGGAAGCTGCTAAGGTTAAAAGAAAGGGGATTTGGGATGGGATTACAAAGGGGAAACCCTTTTCTGAAGAGAAATAAAATACCTTGTGCTCTAAAAATATTTTAATTAATTCAGGGCAATTATAGAGAAGGAATAAGAATTTGCATTAGGTAAATGGGAAACCCTTACAGCCAGTGGACTCTGTTCAGAGCCCATTGCAAAGCTGTGCCTGGTGCATTTAGGCTCTGATTTTCTCATTGTTTTTTGGTCTCTTTCACATGAGGAATAACAGGGAAGATCTCTGACCCAGAAAGCATTTAACAAGCTGTGGTAGGTAGGACTTGCAGGGTCCAGCTGGCTGCTGACCCTCATGGTGGCTTTGCTCCCCATGTCTGTGGAACTGAGCTTCTTTCTGGCCTGTTAGAGAAGAGCCAATCTTTAATGAAAACTCAGTTACTCCAGCCTCATTAGCCCGGATCGTATTTCACTGTTCACTGGAAGGCAGGCAGAGGTGGGACTTGTGCTTGCTTCATTACAAATGCAAAATGCCACCGGGTGGTTGCTCTCAGGAACAGACAGTGCCTTACACTCCAGCGTTTGTTCTCGTGGAATGCAAAACCCTCCCCCAGATCCATCCCAATGACTCCATCAGCCACCCCAGACAGGGCAGGTCTCTGCCCACCCTTTGCCCTGGCAGTGCTGATCCCTCCTGGTGATGCCCTCCCCTTCTCCTGGCAGCGTGGCGGGGATGCAGAGCTGGGCTCAGGGAACCACAGGGCTTGAGAGTTCCTGTGTCCTGGCATTGTGTTGATAAAAATTAATGAACCATGTAGCTCTTGTCTCTCAATTGTTGTACTCTGGCTGCTTGCTGGAATTGGTAGAGGATGTGGAGCTGCTGGAGTCAGTCCAAAGGAGGCTGTGAAAATGCTCAAAGGGCTGGAGCGGCTGGGACTGTTCGGTTTGGAGAAGAGAAAGCTCCAGGGAGATCTTTGAGCTCCTTCCAATGCCTGAAGGTGCTTGAGGAGACCTGGAGAGGGACTTTGGACAAGGGTCTAAAGTGACAGAACAAGGCGGAGTGGGTTCAGCCTGACAGAGGACAGGTTTAGATGGATATCAGGAGGAAATTATTTTCTGTGAGGGCAGTAAGGCCCTGGTACAGGCTGCCAAGAAAAGCTGTGGCTGCCCCATCCCTGGAGGCGTTCCAGGCCAGTTGCACAGTGCTTGGATGAACCTGGGATAATGGAAGGCAGGGGGGATGGAATGAGATGGTCATTCAGTTCCTTACTAACACAAACTGTTCTAGAATTCTATGACTGGGCTGCTGAACCCAGCCAAAAGAAGAGCTACATTGCTGAGGTTAAGTGAAGAAGGGGATTAAAACCACCTGTGTTTGCACTTTCAGTCCCTTCCAACATCAATTAAGATTGTTCTGATAAAGACCCAGGTAGTGCTCAAACAGCTGCTGAAGTTGTTCCCAGCTGTATCTCTGGGTAGGATCACAAAGGAGCCTTTGTTGTTCTTCAGTCCTGGCTGAAATTTAAATCTCAGCAGTGCAGCTCACAGGGTGACATGTGCTGGCACTGGGGCCACTGGGTGGGACTTATTTTCAGAAAAATGGGAGATGCAGAGGAGAGGTTCCTGAATACAGTAACTCTCCCTACACCCAGAAGTGAGGTATCTGCCCAGGGATTTCATATTCACCAACTGAGAGGGAAATCTAATCCGGGCTTGCTAATTTTCATGAAGTCAAACACCTGGGATTCACTTCAGACTCGCATTTTCCTGGAATAATTCAATACAAACGTTGTATATTTGTACACAGGCACTTGACTTTTCTGTTGTTTGATGAGACTACAATTTGTCTTCCTCTTGTGGTTCCTGCAATCCTTCCTCTGCTGTGGTTTTCAGTTGAATTACCAACCTCTACCCCAGGAATATTCATCTGTTGTGTTTTGGATATTGTTGTTCTTCAAAGGAAAGCAAACAATGCCAGTTTAAGCCATCCCTCTTCCTAGGCACATTTTATTGGAACCAAGTCCTGCCTCAAACCAGAATCCAGTCTCTTCTCCATTGTTGTGTACCTCTATTATTTTTCTCATCATTGCTTTTCCATTTCTTATTACTATGCAGCTCTCAGTCTTGAGCAACATCATTCAGAATTACACAGAATTCACATACTGGTGCATTTCTATTCATATCTGCTTGTTACCTAATCCCAACCAGCTCTCTGTTGAACATCTGCTTTTACCTGGGCTGACAGGTGTATTTTTTAGCTGCAAATATTGCAAACCAGGGGTGCAGAATTTTTCTTACTCTGTGAATCTGATCAAGGTCCTTTTCCAATGTGTCACTGAACAATGAATTCTCCCTTTCTCCCAACAACCTCCAGTGCTGGTTTTGGCTAAGATAAACCACACAGTGCTGTTAGGAGTCACTCCCCATCTGTTTTTCCATCTCACCCAGTGGCTGGGGTAGGATGGTTGGTTGGGTTGTGCAGACAGTGCACTGCACCTTCCCCTGCCGGTGCCCGGCCTGGATCATGGCACGTTGGATCCATGGGATCCATCCTTTGCCATGCTATGTGAGCCTCCATGCAGCAGGGATAAAAAGCCCAGCACTGGGGAACCCCAGGTGCTGCAGCAGTGATATTTTTGGGAGAAACACAGAGCTGTGCATGGCCAGCTTGATGTCTGCGCTGGTGTGAGCACCAGGCCTGATGTGCTGAGCCCAGTGCTCACCCTGGCTGGGACTGAGTCAAGGAGCTTTGCAAGAATTGTTCAGCTTGAAAAAGCTCTCAAAGTTCATGGAGTCCAACCATTCCCCCAGCACTGCCAAGCTCACCACTAAACCATGTCCTCAGCTGCCACATCCTCACTTCTTTTAAATATCCCTAGAGATGGTGACTCCAGTGCCCTGGGCAGCCTGTGCAAGTGCTGGACAATCCTTTTGGTGAGGAAATTTTCTTAATATCCACTCTAAGCCTCCACTGGTGCAATTTGGGGCCGTTTCCTCTTGTCCTGTACCTGGGAGAAGACACTGTGCACACACACACACAGGGACAGATGAGCAGGGGAATGGGAATTCCCTTGGACTCCTCAAGCAGAAAATCATGTGGAGGATCCTTCTTTTTGCACAGCAGGTGAAAACTGAAGCAGTGACATGTATCCTAACTATGGAGGTGGGGGTAGAAAGATGCTTTGAAAGGGGATAAAACCTGATGCCTGGCTTTCCTCTGTGAGCAAGTCCAATTTCTTTCTCTCTCTTTTTTTATTCTTTTGGTGCTGTGTTATTCCTCCGTGGGCAGGAGGCTGCAGGCATTTCAATTTTCTTCAAGTCCTTGTTTCAAAAAGGGCCCAAAATATGTTCTCTTCTCAGAGGCAGTAAACAGCAAGTGCACAATGCAGCTTCTCTAAGCCTCTCTTCTCCTGTCTCAGGGAGAAAGGAATTCTCCAAGCCCTGGAGCCTGACTCACTGGCTGTGTGAGCATGAATTAACCAGGAATGTTGGAGAATTATTCCTGAATAATTCATGAACCTGAATTAATCATGCATTTTCATGAATTATTCATGAATAACTCATGGAAATGCAAGGTTTGTTCATGCTCTAAAAACCCAAGGCTTTTTCTCTTCTCTTCTGCTCTCTCTCCCTGTAAGAAACAGACCTGAAACAAGCTAAGGAGAAACATAATATATGTATATGGGAAAAGAACAGGAATAATAATGCTGAAACAAAACAACCAGGAAAAAAGAAAGGAAAAGCTCTTTTTTTTTTTTTTTCTTTGCGGTGGGGACAGCAGGTGGGAGCTTTCCAAGCCAGACAAAGGAGACCTGACAAGGACCTGTGGTGAAGGGACAAGCCCAAGGCAAGGAAGTGTCTGGTCACCTCCTCTCCTGGAGCAGGCAGCAGAGACCTGGAGAGACAGGAGACATCTTGCACGACTCAACACCTGGAGCATTGCTAACCAGGCAAGGAGCAGCTCTGTTGCTGTCAGGATTGTGATCTCTCTCTCTTTTTCTCTCTCTCTGTTTGTGATTTTGTGTAATTTTGCTGCATTCATAAGGGTAAATGAACAACTGGTTTGGGGAAGGAAGATGAGTGTGTTTTCTTTAAATGTTAAAGGAAAGCCCCTCCAGAGAGCTGTTTGGGCTGGGGTTGTTTGCTGTCTGGAATGTGGAGCTCTGTTTCTGGGAGGGAGAGGGCTTAGCTATGCATTTATCCCAGTTTCTGCTCTGTAGCATTCCCTGTGTTTGGGAGAGGGCTGGGGGCAGCTGCCTGCTGCAGGGAAGGGGATGTGGGGAGACAGGCACACAGAGATTTTGTGTATGGTGCTTCCTGATGCAAAATCAATGCCAGGGTGTGTATCAGTCAGGAGAAACGGGTTGGAGAGAAGCAGGTGTGAGACTGTGCCAGCAGGGCAGACTGGCAGGTTTGGGGAGAGTTATGATTCCTGCAGGGAGCTTTGCTGCAGCTGATGGTGGCTGAGATAGGGATGGAGAAAGTTCTCCAGAGTGAACTTGGACCTTCCAAGTGAGAGGAGTCAAATCCAGGCAAGACTTGAATGGGGGTGTGGAGATAAAACAAAAAACTGGAATAAATTGGGTCCTAGCTGCCTTTTCAGCTCCAACTCTCTGCCTGCCCCAGCTCCCTCCCATCTTCTTTGGACTCTGTAGCCATTCCCCAGCTGGTGCCAGCACATGGGCTCAGCCCTGTCTCCAGAAGCCTTCTGCCAAATCCTGCTGCCAAGCAGAGCAGGCAGGACTGGGGTGATGCTGCCAGGGCCCTTAGGAGCTGGAAGGAAACTGCTCCTGAGCTCAGCAGCCCTCAGCTGCTCCTCTGGCACGGGAGGTTTTGGAAATCCCCACCAGTCTGGCTCTCCAGTTTCTCCAGTGATTGAAGTCTGCAGCTCCAGGGGCAGAAAGAGAAAGCTCAGTGGGCAGAGCAGTGGGCCAGGTACTCAGGATCCAGCTCCTTTCAGCTTTGTTGCTGACTGCCTTAGACATATCCAACACTGGTCTGTGCCTCAGTTTCCCCATGGGTGAAATGAAGGGAATTTTCTGTTCTCCTTATCAAAGCATTTTGATGTTCACTGGGGGAAATAATTGTGCAGGCAAAGGAATGATCATTTCCTAGAATACCCCGGGTCTTTTAGAGTTTCTTCTCTGCACTGCCTTGATAGCACACAGACACAGCCCTGCACTGGAGCAAACTGCAGTAGATGCACTGAAGTCCTTTGAGGAGAGGAACCAGCCTGTGTCTGCTCAGTGTCTTGTTCAGCATCTGCTCCAAGTGTCAGCTGTGAGGGCTGCCTGATCCCAGGTGAGACCTGGCATGGCTGTCACTGCAGAGAACACTTGGATGCACTGGAGGCATGTGGTGCTGAGCTCAGCCAGACCCAAGGGAGCCTCCCAGCAAAGGGCTTTAGGATGAGGCAAGCTCAGAGGGGTGAGAATGGGAACAGAGAAATAACTGGCAGAGAAAATGCAGTGCCAAGCATTTTATATCTGCAGGTTGTGCTGCCCTGGGTAAAGCACAGCTTGTGAACACTCCCACCCACAGGAGAGCCCAAACCCCTGTGGTGACATTGCCATGCTGTCCCTCTACTCCAGGTGGGCAGCCCTGATGTCAGGCAAGCTGTACGTGCTCATCAGCTGGCCCGACGACAGCCGGGTCATCAGCATGGAGAACATCAAGGAGCCCTGCAAGCCCTTCCACCTCTACAGCGTGGGGGAGCAGGTCCTGGCCCGCTGCCCTGGCTTCAGTGGGCTCTACTGGGGTGTGGTGGAAGGCATCAGTGGTAAGTGACACCCCCCTGGCCTGGGTTTGCAATTTGGGGCTGCTCAGAAGCAAGAAGGAGTTCAGGGCTGAAAGATCTTCTCTTGCTACAGAGCATAAAGGTATTTTGGAGAAGAAGCTGCTGGAAGATCGACAGCTCCTGGAGAAGTTAAGTGAGCAAGGGCATTTGACACTGCACCTTCCTACTTCCATGGGGCTGTTTGGATGGGAGGATGGTGAGCATGTTGTAGTGGCATTATAAATTTCACATCACTGCAATCAGTGTACAGAGCACTGAGTGGGAGTGGAAGGTACACACATTGCTGCCCCACTGCACATCCTGAGCCTCTCCCTTCCTTTCAGAAGAAGAACCAGCTGTCCACAGCATGATGCCATCCCCACCAAAGAAATCCAGGAAAACCTTTCCAAAATGGACCCCAGGGAACACCCCAGTGACAGGACCTGTCCTGCAGAGCCTCTGCTGAGGGTGGCAGAGGCCAGCCTGCCCCACGATGCCAGCAGCTCCTCCATCCTCAAGGACAGGCGTGTCCTGGGAAGCATGGCAGGGAGCTCCTGCTCGCTGGCAGCTCCCCCCCAGCCAGCCAGTGCCTTCACACCTCCATCCTCCTTCATCACCATGGCCATGCCAGGGCCACGCACTTCCCAGAGTGAAGAGGACAGGGCTGGTCCAGCTGCCAGAGGTAACCTTGGGTTCTGGCCCTGCTGCCTGGTCCTGAGGGTGACAGGGTGGGATGGGGACTTGCAGGGCAGCCAGAAAACATCTGCTTTGCTCTAGGGATGTATGGGCTTTGTCTCAGGGCTACAGAAGTTAGAGATGGCATTTCCTGCTCCTTTCCACCTGGGAGATCTGTTCCAGGAGGGGTGTCTAAAGGGAGATGCAGTGTATGGCCTCTGCTCTGTCTCCTGGGGTGACAGTTCTCCTCTCCCCCCAAACCAAAAGACAATCTGAATGAATGCCTGCCTGATTAACTGAAATTCCCAAAAGCCCTGTGTCTCCATTAGTCAAACCTTCTAGATTTGCCTATTTCCCCATTTTTCCACCCACTTCTATACCCATTAAATGCACTTATGAAGATGTGCTAGTGTCTTATTTACCTGCTGACTAACAGCAGCATCCAGAGACAAGTTGGCTCTGCTTGCCTTGCCCCCACCATATCATTTGCACTGGGAACAGAAGCCCTTGAGATGCCACCTTTTGCTAATGGCAAATCTCCATTGATCAGTCCTGGAGAGCCTGTCTGGATCACTGTTGTGCAAATGGAATAACGTGTTGCCATGCAATCTAGCAGGGGATTTCAACAACTGATTCTTCAGCTTGTCTCCCACCCCTGCAGCAGATTATGTTGCCCTACCAATGAAGAGGAAGTCAGATGGCATCTTGTCCCCGTGCCAGCAGCAGATCTGTGTGAACAGGTAACACCTGAAAGCATAGTGAGGAGCCTGAATGTTTCACACCACACATATTGATTTCTGTCCACTCTGTCTCTATTCTCTGCCAGTGTTTGCTTTGAGTGGATGCTCGTGGAGGTTGAACCCAAAGCACAGAAGATAACAGGAGTTTGTGTGGGCACATACAGCAAAAAAATGAGCCTGCCCTGAAGTCCTGATTCCATGGTGGGTCAGTGGGAGGTCCCCCATATCTGTGTGCCAGGAGGATGCACAGGAGTTTGTTCACATGAAGAACCCCTTGTGTTCCCTCTCGGTCTATTTTATTCTTGTTGCAAATGAAACCAGAATTGACTTTGCTTTGCATTCCAGATAATTCTCTTCGGGAATGAATTTGAAGATGAGCTGTTTGTGGCAGTGCTGTTTAACTTCCTTGTTTCTTCCAGCCATGAGGAGCAAAAGATTGATGCTTTGCAAGAGATGGATGGCTTTGAGAGGGCTCACAAAAATTTCAGTCCTGCTGAGGTGGAAAGGTAATTAGCAAAAGAAGGCACTGTGTTCTCCTCCTCACTACAAAAGTGAGCAGTGAGATCACAGATGGGTGACAAAGTGGGACGATTTTAAACTCCAAAGTTGCTGAGTCTCTTTACAATTGAGCCAGGTGTTTCTGGTTGTAGGGCTTGGATTTAGAGATGCAAGAAAGCTCTAAAACAGTGCAGAAACTACAAAGCTCTTGCCTATAACAATCAAAACATGGTTGTGTGTTTCTTGTTTTATTGCTCATTACTTTGATGGCCAGTATCCAGTGATAAAGTGATGCTAGGGACAGTTTTCTTGCAAAGAAATGGGTACCAAAAAATTCAAGTTATGGTTATGTATTGTCATTTCCCACAAGTCTGTTGTTTAATACCACAAATATGTGTGTCCTGGGATTTGCAAGACAGGCTTTATGTCCTTCCTTACAACTGAGAAGAAAATTGAGCATCAAAGTCTCCATGTATGCAGGCCCAGGGGGAGTTGAGGGTTAAACTGAACGTTCCTGAGCACTGAAAAGTCCAGACCATGGTTTTTTTCTCTCCTGCCTTATTCCTCACCCAGGAGTCCTTGGAAGGGTTGATACTCTGCCAGAGGAGTTGTCCTGCCCTGCAGGCATCTAATCACTGCTTGGGTGGAGGAGTGACATCCACAGTGAGGACATGGTGTCTTCTTGCCTTTACACAAGCAACTTTAATTTTTCAGGGTGGAGAAGATGGAGCAGCTGGAAAGGATGGTGCTGGACCTCCAGCAGGACGTCCTCTCTCTGAAGAAGAAGGTGCAGAGGCTGGAATCCCTGTCCTTCCAGGAGGAGCCCCACGGACAGCCGTGTGAGGTGGTGGAGCTCTTCAAGGGCTACACCAAGGAGCAGCTGAAAGAGACCATCAGGTTTGACCAGAAAATCAGCACAGCCTGCAAGACTCTGCTCTACAAGCTCTTCACCTCTGACTACATCCAGAGCCATTCCATCACGGGGCGCAGGGGCAACACCTTCCGCGAGGCAAAGCCCATGATGGACGAACGCTGCATCAAAATCATCAGGGTGCTGCTGAAGCAGAAGTTTGGGGATCACCTCAGTGACACTGTGATCACAGAGAAGATCCAGAACGTGCAGAAAGCCCTGAGGCAGAAGTTTAAGACAGAGTGTCTCTGAGGTGTGGGAGATTTGGTGTCCCCTCCTGCCATTCCCGTGTGTGTCCCTGAGCAGCTTTCCCAGGAGAGGTCAGCTGAGCAGCTGCTGCTCAGTAGATTTCCCCCAGGGAGCCAGCCCAAGTAAACCATGTGCTAAACACAGCTCAAACACTGCCAAACCTCTGCCTCCATTAACCAAGCAGGAACTGGGCCCAGCTTGGCTCAGGTTTTGCACTCTACAAGTTCCTTCCCATCCAGCCTGTGTGCAAACCTCACTGTGGGTGCATGGAATCACCTCTGTGACTCTGATGATGTGCTCAAAGGCTTCAGGGCTCCATTTGGGTCCAAGAATGGCTCGGGAAGATCGCCCTGTTCCACACTGCAGATATGTTGTCTTTAGGATAGGGAATCCAACTGCCGACAGGCTGTGTCACCCAATGCAGCTTCTCTCTGTCTGCCTCTGGTTGCCTCATTCTGCCTCTGGGACAATATTTACTCTTTCCTCACAGTGAATGTTTTATTTCCAGCACTAACAAAAAGGTAGACTCATTAAAATAATGTCTTAAAACATTCAGAAAAAGATAACTTGGGTTTTTTTTCGGTTTATTTTAATGTAGCTATATAGAGGAGTTGTCTTCCCTAACAAAAGCCTGCTGAACAAGAGGAGGGGTCACCCATGGAAATTCCATTAATTTTCCTTTCAAGATCAGATTATTTCCATACAGGAGAAATCCCTAACATTTTTATGACACAAGAGTGAGGGATGGAGGACAAAATATGGCCCAACTTTGCTTTGAAGGTATATATCTTGTGGACACTGTCACTATTACTTAAATACAGTATTTTTATCCTAGATAAAAAATGCCAAGTACAATCAGTCCCTTTGCTGAGGGACTACAGAGAAGGTCTAGAAAGAGAAATCTTTTCCTAAATAATTCAGAGCTGGAGTGTGGGTGGGTTAAAATTGTTCTAAGTGTTAAAAGAATGAGATGCTGACACCAGTCCAGCACTTAACAGAAGTGCTGCAAAATACCAAACATTCCCTTTTACAGAGGCTTCTCAGACAAGGAATTGGTTTTCTCAGCTTAATTTTTAAATTATTCAGGAAAAGAAATGCCAGTGGGTTTGCATTAATCAAAACATTTGGTTTAATTTATATGTTTTGTTGTGTTTTCAAGTATTTAATTTCTTCACAGTTACATGAGAAATAATAGTGCAAAATGAATGTATTGGAGAAACGAGGAGCTGTTTTGAAAGAAAAAAAAAAGGTGTTATTCTCAGAATTTTCCTCCCCCTTCAGCCTTTTTTTTTGAGCTCATCCATTAAAGTGGGGTTGATGCTGTGATGTATTTTGGTTTTGAAGGGAGATAGGCTTGCCAATGTTTCTGGTACTATTTTCATCAGATGTTTCTAACAGTCATGTTAAATTGCAGAAGTAACAACTAAAGATATTCCTTCTGGTTTCCCAGTGCAAATACTTTTCCTAACTATGGTGCAAACACATTGATGATGATTTCTCCTTTGTAGGGACCTTGGTCTGAGCAGCACCTGGAGCAGATCTGCTGTGGTCACTTAGAGCCCAGAGTGCAGCCAGTCCTGGAAAATCCACTGGAACTGAGCAGAACTGCCCCAAAACCTCCTCAGTGCAGAAGCACACCTTGAAATACACCAGCCCTGCCAGAAACCTGGCACTTTAGGCTGCAATCACTGCTCAGGGAAATGCCCCAGGTGATGTTTTTAATGTTAACTTATCGAAGAGAAGATCAAGGAGGCACAATCAGCCTTATCCTGCAGAACCTCAAAGCTCACCTTGTTCCAGCCCCTGCCATGGGCAGGGACACCTTCCACTATTCCAGGCTGCTCCAAGCCCTGCCCAACTGGGCTTTGGACACTTCCAGGGGTGGGGCAGCCACAGCTTCTCTGGGCACCCTGTGCCAGGGCCTCTCTCAATCTTTCCTCCCTGATGTTCATCACATCCCTCACCAAGCTGCAGCCTGGAAAGCCAGTTCATGAATGTTATTTATTAAAATAAATGCTGCTGCTGTCCTCCCCTGCTGAGCCCCCTCCAAGGAGCTTCAGATCATTACTGTGAGCAAAGGGAGAAAAAAGAGCCAGGCATGGAGCTGCTGCGGGGTGCCACGGCTCCTGAAACACGCGGCTCTAATCAGCTCCCCTAGAAGCAGATGAGCTGGGTGACCTTTCTGCTTGAAAAACCCTGCTTGAAAAACCCTTCGGTGGCTCCCTCAGAGGTGACTTCCCAGCCTAAGACACTTGCTGGTGTTCAGGAGTGCTCCTGGTAGGTGGGCTGATGGATGCTCAGCATCTCCGTGGGCAGCACAGCCGCAGCACTAATGAGCCAGCGCTCAAATGGGCCCTTCTCGGCTGTAAAAGTTGTCCTCAGATACTCTCAAAGGCTTTGATATGGCAGAGAGGCTTGAAGAATTGCAATGCAGGCGGCTTTTTGTCAAATTTCATTTTTGAAAGTGTTTGTGAGCCGGAGGCAGCGTTTGCAGGCTAATTGGGAGCACGGGCAGCCGCTGCATCAAACGTCAGCGCCAGGACGCCGGTGCTCTCACCTCCCTGAACTCTCCAGCTCTGGCTCATCAGCCTCCAGAGGGAGAGGATCACACAGCACTGGCATGTGGCATTCCCCAGGGATGCAGGGGCCAGGGCAGATAGAGGAGGAGGAGGAGGAAGGTTTGTGCCAGAACTGCTTCACTCAGGGATGTTCAAAGCTGTGTCTCTTTCTAAGCAATGAAGGGCAGCTCCATTGAATGGAATTAACTTCCCATTTTAAATGAATTACCTGGAAAAAGTGGACAGCACTTGCTGTTGGGATTAATTACTCTGCTGAATCTGCAGCATCTTGTTAAAAATGGTGCTCCTGCTCAGCTTCTGGGTGAGGTGGGTGCAGGAGGGTGTAGACAGCGAAAATGAGGGTCAAAACTCAGAGCAGGTCTCTTGCATTTGGTTGAAAAGCAGGAGAAATGGTGCCTGCTGACGCTTGCAAAAACAGGACTTGAATGGAGCATACAGAGCTCTCTCCCTCCAGGAGGAGCTGGAGCAGCAGGGCTGACCTCAAGTTGGATTCAATTGGGATGTGCAGGGATCTCAATGGGCTGCGAGGCTCTCTGAGGGCCCTTGGTCCCCAGCACCCCAAAACTGCAGTGGGGCCTTGCCACACCCCCCACACCTGGGTACACCTCTGCTGTTTCCTTAGGAACCAGCTGAAAGCTGCATGTTGCTCACTGGCAGCAATACACAGGTTTTCAGGGAAAGGTGGGAACCTTTCCAGCCTGATCTGTATCAACCTTTACATTTTCAGCTGGGCCAACGGGAGGCTTCTGAAATTTCAGAGAAATCATAGAATTGTTTGAGTTGGAAGAGACCACTAAAGGTCTTCTAGTTTCACCCCCCTGCAAGGAGCAGGGACATCAGGTTGTTCAAAGCCCCATCCAACCTGACTGTGGCAGTTTCCGGGGATGGTTCATCAACAAGTTCTCTGGACAACCCGTGCCAGTGTTTAAAAAACAAAAAATCCAGTTGTAGAGGTGCTGCTGGCAGCATGATTTATTGTGGGGAAAAAATCCCCAGCCCAAACAAGAGGGAGATTCTTTGGTGTTTAACCCATTTTATTTAAAATTAATTTCCTTGACCCTGCCAGGGGGGTTCCATGTTCAGCACAGGCAGATTTTAATTTTCCCATTACGTGGTCTGTAGGAAGCACTCACTGCTGAGTCTCTCAATGCCCGCACTGTGTGCATCCCCCAGAAACCAAAACACGTTCACTTAATGACATGCAGACTGTGAGTATCAGATAAAGGAATGATGTTAAAATGGAGCTGAATCCCTCCCTGGGTTTTAATCTAGGCTTACAAAGCCTGGCTGCCTTTCCATGAGCCCCAGACAGCCATCCCTGAGCCTGCCTGGTGTTCCAATCTGGTTGGATGCACGTGGAAAAATTCTCTGCAGAGGAGGAGTGGTGCAGTGGGTGGTGGAAGTGCCTTTGGTTTGATATCCTCTCATCAGACAGCTGCAGGAACAGGGAGATCTCAGCTGGGGGATGAAAGAAATATCACAAGGACAAGCCTTGGCCTTTGTGAGCTTGGAGCTGTGTGTCATTTCCTACCGTCACCCACACACAAATACTCTGTGTCACAGGAAGATTTTTTTTTGTTCTGGTAAGTCTTTGTCTTGTTTTGTTTGCATATCATATCTAATCTGGTTTCATATCAAATCATATCTGGTTTTTGGTTTTTGTTTTTTGGGGTTTTTTTTTTGGTTTTTTTTTTTTTTGAGAGTGCATTCCCATGCCTGAGAGGTGAGCAAATACATCAGATTTTTTATTTAAAGCAGTCTTTTTTGTCTCTGCCTCAGTCATATATTCATTACACTTCACTTTAACCAGTATTTGTCTCTTTGCAGTACGTGATTGCATTATTCCAACTCTCCATATCTGTCCAATCTCCCCCACCTTTTCAGAGCTGAATGGAACTGGGGAGATCATTATTAAAACACAGAAAGCAAAGAAATAAAATTAACCAGAGCACCAGTTCTCTTTGTGCTGAATACATTGAGGAAATAAAAGGGCCTTCCACTTCTAATAAAATCTGGATGTGAATTGCCTCATAAAAGCTTGGATGAATTATATTCAGAGGCCAAAAAGAGAGAAGAGAGAGAGCTTGGAGCCCTCCACCAGCAGGACGCTCTCCCTTCCTTGGTATGCAGCCCAATGGAAATGCCAGGAGAGCTTTGGGATCAGGTGAGATGTTCTGCTCAGAGGATGAGCTTCAGGCCTGGATTGTCGGAGAATGACTTAAAGAAAAGGCCATGAGACATACAATTGAGAGAAAAGTATAGGGGAAAAGTAAAGCAGTTTCTAACAGTTCTCAGCCTTCTGATTTGTATAAACAATTAGACTCTCTTAGGCATCATTCTATAAACAATGGAGTTCTCAGATTGTCTTCCCATAATAAGCAGAACACCGTCTCTGGGAAGGCCTGCCATCCTGAGAACAGATGTAGAAGTTTTGGGAACACTGGTTTCTGTTTTAGTTTCTGGTTTCTGTTTTGGTTTCTGTTTTTAATAAACAATTGTAGGTATTCTAAAACAAGAGGAGTGGTTAGAAGTTTCTCTGTTAGCCTATCATGACATTGGATTACAGAATATTCATGGCGTTCGTTAGCACTGTTATTTAAGGTGATTGATTGATCAATAAAGTTGGAGTTCGATGCATTACCAGGATGGTCGTTTCTCCCCTTCACTTCAATATATGGTGACCTCCGACCGTGATAGCGAATACCACGGGGAAGCGAACGCCACGTGAAGTGAAGACAGGTTCGGGTTCCGTAAGATCGAAACTGCAGCCGGAACGGCGAAGAAGCGCGGAAGACAAAGCGGAGGGTAACCCGCCGGCCCGCGCCGCGCTGCGAGCGACTATACAGATAGGCTCGTCCGATACATGTGGCCGCGACCTTGATTTGAAGAGCTGCAACATGCGCACATAGGTATGGAAAGGCAAGCCGCATATGAACTTTTTATTACCCTTTTGCAAAAATGGCAAATTAAGGGAATAGATTTACAGAAAGAATTACCGGGCCTTTTAGTTTATGGCCTAGAAAGGGGGATCTTTATAAATCCTCACACAGTTCACGAATTGTTGGAGTGGCGTAGATTTGGTGATTTATTGTGGCATGCTACGTTAGATGATGATAAAACTGCTAAGAAGTGGGGTAAATTATGGCGGGTCGTTAACACCGAACTGTTGCGGATTCAAGCTGAAAAAAGGGCTGCTCACCAGGCTACTGCCGCTTACGATCGTAACAAAGAATGCGATCAAGATAGGGAATTTGATAAGAACGCGGGAACTCCTCTTGGCCCCGCGACGCGGACAGTTTTATTACCTGCTTCACCGCCTCCCTCGGAGAGCCAGGCTATGAGTCACACGATGAGCCAGGCGCAGACCGCCTCGCTGCCTGCCACGCAGCCCCCCTTAACGGGCCAGGCTACAAGCCCGGCTACGAGCCAGCCTACAAACCAGGCTACGCAGACTGCTTTAGTACCCGCTTCGCAGCCCCCCCTAACCAGCCAAGCTCCGCGGGGTGCCTTGTTGTCTGCTTTGCCGCAGGCTACACAGAGCACCTTTGACTCTCCCGTACCTGCTGCGTCTCAGCAGCTGGGGCCAGATACGTGTACTCCATTCCCGACAAGCAATCAGCCGGTCCCTGGGTCGGAAATCGGCTTGGCGGCGGCGATTGCGAGGGAAAGACGGGACGCGTGGGCTGCCCTGGCCAAAGATGCATTTGACAGGGGAGATCAAGAGCTGATAAGTTCGGCTCGAGAACTGGCTTGTTCGGTTGTCTTTAACCCCCAGCCTGGAGGAGGTTTTCAAGCCACAATTAGTGCTCTTGACTGGGAATTGTTATCTCAATTGCAAGCTGCTGTTAGTCAGTTTGGACTTGGAAGCGGACCAGCTAAGCAAATGCTCGATTATATTTTTAACACCAGTATCCTCCTCGTTAATGATTGTCTTGGCATAGTTAAATTAATCTTTACCTACCATCAACAATTGCTGTTTAATGATCATTGGCGGATACTTGTTAGTGAGTGTGTGGTAGTTCAGAGACAGCGGGGTGACCCCCTGCATGGTGTCACTGTTGATGAACTTATGGGTCTGGGACGTTTCCTTCCAACTGATGCACAAGCTTTAATAGGTCAAGAAAAGTGCCGGAAGGCAATGCGGTTAGTCAGACTCGCGATAGATATGGTAAAGGAACCAGGAGGGATACCAGTGTATATGGGAATTAAGCAAGGCAAAGATGAGACATTTGATGCCTTTGTTGGTAAAGCTGCTGCTGCAATTGAAAGAGCTGGCGTGCCAGAATATTTGTGCAGGGTCCTACTCAGGCAGTGTGTCCTTCAAAATTGTAATTCTGCTACTAGAAACATACTTAATGCTTTAGGTGCGGATTGGACTGTAGAGGAAGCATTAGAGAGGATGGCTCTTATTCCTACCAGGCAGCAGGCTTTTGTGGCAGATGTACTCAAACAGATAGGAATAGGTTTTCGAGAACAGGCAAGGTCCTCTCAAAGTCAGGTGTTAGCCGCTTTTGCACCTCTTCAGGTGTCAGCTGCGTTTGCAACATCTAATAAAGAGGGCCGCACGAAATGCTGTCCATGCGAAGGCAAGGGCCGCTTGCGCCGGGAATGCCAAGCACCAACAGAAGTCATCGCTGCATCATCGGTGCTCTTTCCTGCCCCTAACCCGACACCACAGGGAGCCACCGCGGGCGAAGCTGAACCGCCGCGAAGGGAGTGACCCGCAGCGCAAAGCAGAGATGAATTGGCAAAAGGACTTAACAGGACTTTGGACTTATAGTTACGGTAAAGGGATTTTCCATATGGTTTACGGATTAACGGAAATGTGTGAATTCGGTGATTTATGGTAGAATTGCAGTGCTGTGCTACTCCGAACTCGGCACGGGCGCGCCGGAGGCAGCGGCGGGAAGATCAAAAGCCGCCGCCGCAGGAGCCGCCGCGCGGGAGTGGCCGCGCCGCCCCGAGAACGGAGCCGCCGCCGCAGAAACCAAGCCGCGCTGCGCCGGAAGTGATCAAAGAGCGCCGCGGGGGGAGCGACCGGAGCCGCATCACCCTCATGTGTGAACTGGGGGCCAGATGTCCACGGGCGGCCAGTTGCTGCTTGGGAACAGTGACTGGACATCAGAGAGCAGGTGATGGAGGAGCAATCATGCTGTGCATTGATAGTTTTCGTCCTGCTGTTTAGATTGACCGACATCTTTTTTGGGCTCTGATGAGCGTCCAGCGCCATCCATTTTCAGGGCTAGTTGATTCGACAAGCGAGTTGTCACACACTCCTTAGCGGATTCCGACTTCAGAGTGCTTTTTCGAGCGGGAGCGCTTCTCCCTCCGCCCCGTAGCCAGCAGGAGCTACAGTTTGAGATCTAACAGCTGTAATGATCGTAACTTTTGTCAACAAAAGAAAAGATTTCTATTGCAATTAAGGGACTAGTGAGACTAAACAAGCGACACCAAGGACTGTTGCTGTCAGGATGTTTTTCACCTAAGTTAGAGAGATCTTTTGTTCTCCCCAGCACAGACTGTAAAGCAGATCAGCGTAAATGAATGCAGGGGTCAAATTTCGGCCGATTTGGCTCGGCATTGGTTATGCTGTCTTGGAAACACCTGTATTGCCAGAGACTTTGAACATCAGAAGCCCGGATGGCTGGGCCGGTGGAACATTAGACTTTAAAGTTGTGTTTTGAAAAGTTTAAAAATGTTGAGATGTGTTGGATTGATTGTATGAGTGAGATGTTGTGAGTGTGTTTTTGGTATAAAAATGCTATAGCAAACACGTGAAGAAAGTTATTTTAGCTTAATATTTTAGAATCAGGCCTGTGAGTAAGTTATAGTAAATGTTATATATTATTTCTATAGTAAGTTCTATCTGTTATTAAGTAATTTATGTTGGGTTATCAATTAAGTGCCATTAAATGTTAAGGTTAAAATTGTTGAGCTTGTTTTCGGTTGGGTTCGAGGTCTGCTAAGTTTAAATTATATATAGGTTTGAGTTGTGTGAGATTTAATGAAAATTAAAGTTAGATTCTGTTAAGTTTGAATTAGATTTAAGTGATTTTACATGATTTGCAAATAAGTCTGTTAAGTTAAATATTTTAAGTGCCTTAAATGCATATTATCTTTTCACTACTCCAAATTAACAAAGGACTGAGAATCACCCAGTTGATGCCATTTGAGCCAAATGACTAAAGGATTACAAACTGAAAACTGACTTTGAACATTTCCGAGAAACCCATGTAAGGACAGAAAAGAATCATTTTCAGACTTTTTCACCTTCTCTCCAGGTTGCATGAATGAAAACAGTTAACAGCTTTCTTTTCTTAGTCCAATTACCACCTGTCGTGGAGGTAATGTCTCCTCCACAAGAGTTTCTGTGAGGAAAAACTTCACCATTATCTTACCTTATTGCATTCAAAAAATAGTCAGTAAAATAATAGAAAGAACCTGCAAACTAACCTCCTTTCTTAAAAAAGAAAAAAACAGGGGAAATGTCGGAGAATGACTTAAAGAAAAGGCCATGAGACATACAATTGAGAGAAAAGTATAGGGGAAAAGTAAAGCAGTTTCTAACAGTTCTCAGCCTTCTGATTTGTATAAACAATTAGACTCTCTTAGGCATCATTCTATAAACAATGGAGTTCTCAGATTGTCTTCCCATAATAAGCAGAACACCGTCTCTGGGAAGGCCTGCCATCCTGAGAACAGATGTAGAAGTTTTGGGAACACTGGTTTCTGTTTTAGTTTCTGGTTTCTGTTTTGGTTTCTGTTTTTAATAAACAATTGTAGGTATTCTAAAACAAGAGGAGTGGTTAGAAGTTTCTCTGTTAGCCTATCATGACATTGGATTACAGAATATTCATGGCGTTCGTTAGCACTGTTATTTAAGGTGATTGATTGATCAATAAAGTTGGAGTTCGATGCATTACCAGGATGGTCGTTCTCCCCTTCACTTCAATACTGGATGAAGCACTTGAGGGCCACAGGCTGTTCAAGTCCCTCCCAGTGAAATATTAGTGCTGCTGAAATTGCTGGAGCTCTTCCTGCTGCCTCCTGAGGTCTCAGCCCTCCCTAAGGTTCTTGCCCAAGTTGCTGGCTGGTGGAGGAAGGACCCTGCAGAGCTGTGGTGACTTTTCAGCCCTGTTCATCCCCACTCTGTTCTGCCAGGGTCCCAGGAAGGTTTTAGGATATGGACTTGGCTTCTAAGCTTCATCTGTGTGCTGGAAGAGGAAGGTGGTGAGGGACATGCCCCAGGTGTCCTCTTGTCACCAGCAATTCCTGCTGTCCCAGGACACTGCTGCTCCCAGGAGATGCAGTCTGGTGACGTGCTCACCTTTAAGGATATATCTGATGGTGTTGGCTTTTCTTTTGGCACACAGATTGAGCTGAAGCCAAGGGGACTGTGCCTAACTGAGTAATGGAGAGATTAACAGCCCAGAAAGCCAGGCCTGCACGGTGCTCATTGATTGTTTCTCTCAAATATAAGCAGAGCAGCCCAGTGTCAGGCATCTGAGGAGAGAGGAGACTGCAGAACTGATGTACTCCTGCTAATGAATAATCGTTAAACTCCAAAGGAGTTTATTATTATTGCCATTAATTCTGGTTGTACTGTGCCTGGAGACAAGGAAGGTGGAGAAAGATGAGTTCATGACCTGCATATTACAGAGTAGATTTTATCCTGGTAATATGAGAAAATTGATCATTTCTTAAGTGAGAGGACTGATAAAATCACTGACTTCTCAGGAGCAACATCATTGCTTTGATGTGTTCAACAAGCTCACTGGGATGGTGCTGGAGAAGGGTCAAATCCCTCTTCTGGACATCCTAAGGTCAGGAGTTTGTTTGCCCTCAGTTTCCCAGAGGGAGGAGGGAAGCAGGAAACACCATCAGCGTTCACACCTTCAGTTCTATTAGGATTTCTCCTCCATGTTAACCATGAGGTTTTACTTACCCTGAACTCAGAATAAATTGCCAAAAGTCAAGGAAAGCCATAGGAAGATCCCTCCAGCCATAACAGGGATGGACCCAAGACAGGGGTTTCATGTTGTTCCTTAAGGTGTTTTGGATCAAGAGTAAAATACCGTCATGATCTGAGAACCCTGCTCTTCTTCACACTCCCCAAATGACTCCAGCACATTCCTGAGCAAGAGGACTCCTTCCTCTCCTGGAAACTAAAAAGTGAAAGACAAAAAACACCCACAAAAAAATATCTGTTGTCATTTGTGCAGGCCAAAAGGGAGGTGCAAACTGCTCTCTGCCTTTTGGTTCTGTGATCAGTGTATTTCCAAGTCTCTAGAGCTGAACCAGGAAGAAGTTGCGTTTGCTTTCTGCAGAAGTGCTGCCTTCCCATGTGGAGATGTTTCTGTATTTCTTGGCTCAGAATGGAAGGAGCAAATATGAATGTATTCATGACCCTTCCCCCTTGAGATCTTTAGGGTGAAAGATGGAATCAGTCACTTCAATGGGTTATCTTGGTAGAGGAATTTAACACCTAACTGTAGTCATTAATTAAATAATTCCTATGTATATAATACCCTGTGCTGGTTTAGCCAGTGCTCTGAGGAGTGGGCTAGGAATGCTTATTGTGGGATGGAAAGCCAGGAGCAGGCCTACTTTCTGGTGAATAATTTGAAAGCTGGAACTGTGATCCCCATATTTTTCCTAAAAATGCTGCAGACTCTGACCCACCTTTTTGTGCTTGCACAGCTTGGAGGGCTGTGTGTACCAGGTCGCTTGAGAGCCACCAATACAAGCCAGGGAAATGTTGGCATTTCCAAAGAACTGAGAGAGGGCTGGGACAGAGCAGCACTGATCTTTGGGAAAAATAACCCACTAACCCTGCCTGCCCTGGCGAAACTGTGTCAAAAATCTGGACTAATCTTTGGTGACAAATGGCCTGGAAAGTGGGAAAGGAGAGAGCTCATGCTCTTTTGTAAGAATAAAGATGAATTAATTCTTGATTAGGAAAGACAGCAAGTGGAGACACTTCCAGCTGCATGGACATTGTCTTGACATTGGCTGTTAAATGCCTAATGATGACAGCGTGAATAAGCTACTGAATATGTTTTATTGTGTTTTGTGGTCCTCAGGGCAGACATGCCAGAGACATTTAAAGAGAATGAAAACAGAGAAGAGGAGGCCTCCATACAGATAATTTTGAATCTGTAATGTCTGGTTATTAATGGTATTGAACAGTCAAAAAGCCACATGAGGGTCCCATATAGTACATGTTAAGCCTCAGCATGTTCTGTCTTCATAAATAAAAGCTTGGGAAAATGGATGGATCCCAAAATGACAGGCAGAAACACACCTGTACACAGGAATTGGGGTTTTTTTTTTCATTTTCCAGGCTGAAAAGTGGGGTAATGTTTTTGGGAAGCTATTGAGCTGGCAGCTCTTCCCATCCCTTTCCCAGGATGCCAATGCAGGGTCCAATTTTCATTGCTGAAGTCAGTGTGAGTTTTTCTCAATACGTTTGACCATCAGAAATTCAGATACAATGGAAAAAAAAAGTCATCAGAACTCAGCAGGATCCAATTTTCCATCCCTGCATTTCAATTTGACAACAACAGTCTATAAAAAAAATGCAAATATGACTTTTGCTGTGGACAGGAAGGAGAGAGGGTGCTGAGAGCTCTCGTGTTGTTTGATCACTTTAAAGTCTTTCCTGCAGAAACTGAAATGGTGAAATTCTGCTTGAAATGTGCTGGGTGCAGTAAATCTTCAGCTTGGAGTAGCCTCCCCCAGACCTTTATGTCTATCTACCTAAATTCAAATACAGGATTTTTTATTTTTTGTGTGGCTCATCTGTGGATTCACCCTGAGTGCTTCTGGTTTAACCATCCGGTTTAGGGAAAGAAGAACCAGAGAGATTCCAGCTCTTTCCCCCAGCCCAGCCTTTTCTGTCCTGTCATGTTAATGAGCGATAATGCTTCATGAGGGTTTTTCACAAGCTATTGCTGCTCAAAAAAAAAAAAAAGGCCCAAGGATGCCTTTTATTGTCTCCTCATTGTGAAGCTCAGAGCATCACAGTAAAATTGAATGATTTAACAAGCTGCTTTCTTACTGCCCTCTCTGCCCTTGTTCTCTTCACTGAAGTCTTCAGGTTGTGAACCATTCCAGAGAAACACCCAAGCATCCCAAATCTTCAAATCCCAAAGCAAAATGGGCTGGTTGGCACCTCCTGCCCAACACCTCCTCAGCCCTTCCACCACCAGTTTGTAAATTCCCATTGGAACCAGCAGGTGATGCTGAAGCAGAAAACATGGAGTTCATTCTGCCTTCTATTAGGCTTTTCTTTTCCTCCCATATAAAATTCACAAGTGAGGAAAAAAATCCTGTGATCCTGGTGGGGTATTTAGAAACATAAGATAGAAATGCTGGCATGCAGCACGTGGCTTTGTTCTCACTGTCTGCTCTGCTCTTCCATCCCCGAAAGTGGGTCCAGCTTTTATAGGCCAAAAGAGCAAGTCCAAGTGACTCAATGATATTTTTAGCCCAGGAAGCCCTGCAGTTGATGGCACACTTCACAATCAGCAGGGGACACAGCTAGGCCAAAGCCCAGACCTCTGCTGGGAGCCATATCTCCTCAAATACCCTTCAGACAAACCTCCATGCAAGTCAGTTGGGAAAGTTTCTTCAAATTCCCAGCAATTGGGAAAATCCGAGGTCGTCCACCCGCTCATAGATGAGGTCTCCAAATGTTCTTCAAATGATCCATTTCTGGCATATAACTACACAGGGCTATGTGAAAGATTCTAAAGCAGCTGCTCTGGAGTCAAAGAGCCAGCACTAAGAGCCTTTGTCATCTCTTTGTAGCTAAATCACAATTTCGGGACTTGAAGGAGTTTGGAACAAGCTAGAGAGCAGACCTCTGAGTGTTTTAGATTATGCGGTTTATGTTTCTTATTTTCTACACAGACAGGAAGGGTGAGTTGCGCTCAAATCTCCATCGCATGGCTCAGAAGGTAACAAGACTTCAAGTTACAGAATATTTAAATGATTTATTAGCCAATAAAACACTGCCAACAAAGATATGTATGTTTCTGACCCAATCCTTCAGTATTTCATGCCATGGACTCATGCTACAGTGTAAGGTTTCTCAGCCAATCATGTTCTGACACACAAACCTCCAGCCCTGCATCGTAAGCTTCTTGTTTACGGTTGCAACTACTTTTATTTTTTCTATACCTTAAACTCTAAAATGCTAAACTTTCCTCCACTTAGCTTAAGGTGTCTCTGTTTTATACTATGAATCCACATTCTCGCTTTTACCACCTAAGTTTGGAAGCCCTTTCCAAGGTCTCCGATCAAATCCTGTGTTTAATTCTAAGCTTTGCTGACAAAACCAAAGGTCTGAGATTTCCCTGCATTTGGGTTTCCAACAACACTGATGCTGTTAGTTCCAGAGTGCCCAGGATCCCTCTTGCAAGTCAACTCTGGCAGGAACAAGGCGGGAAGCTGCCAGGGGGCTGCTTGTGGCCTCTGACAGCCCATTGCTCAGGGCTTGCCAGCACCCCAGCCCCTCAGGGGCTGCCCCAGCCCGGCCAAGCTGCCCGGCAGCAGCGCCGCAGCCCCAAAGCAGCTCCAGAGCAGCCCCATCCAGAGGTACCTGGGAGCCCTCAGCAAGGCAGCCAGCAGCACACGGGCAGGAGGATACAGAGGGTGGTTCCTTCCAGGCACAGGGCTTGTGGCCATCTCCAGGCACCGCTCTGGCAGGGATCCCTGCAGCCCTGGCCCCTGCCCACCTGCTCTGTCACCAGCACAAAGGCTTCAGCAGAGCCACCACAGGACAAGGGGCTTCTGGCCATTTTCCCTTTCCCACTGCATGCCTGGGCAGCTTGCTGAGCCAGGGTACCCTTCTCCCCCTCTTCCCCAATGCCCAGAAGACCCTGGGTGGCAAAAGAAAGCTCCTGGGAGTCTGTGTATTATAACACACTCTATATTCATATACTAAAGAAAAAAAAAAAAAAACCAAAAAGAAGAAAAGAACAATCTTAAAGAAATGGAAAATTCCAGCTGGCTCAGGTGGCCCCAGCAGACAGAGCCTCTGGCATCAGGTCTCTGCAGAGCGGCAGCAGCGCAGCCAGCCAAGCCCCGACAGACGAGGCCAGGTCCTCCATGCCCTGCGGAGCTGATCTTGAAGCCTCTGGAAGAGCGAATATCGCTCACTCTGCAGTGCCTGGAGGACATACAGTGTTTCTAGTGCCACGTCCGACACGGCACTGCTGATGTCCTCTGTCAGCGGTTCAAGGGCTGCAAGAGAGAGGGACAGAGCCATGGTCAGATGCCAGATCTGCGGGGAGCCGAGGAGAGCCCTCTGCCAGGGCCATCCCAGCCGGCTCTAGCCATGGCCAGGAGGGAGCAGGGACCAAGGGCACCGGCCCGAAGCTGCTGGCCACGAATCCCCAAGGTGGCCCTGAAATCTCTGTGTGCTCTGCCCACCCCGCCCCGTGTCTGCACAAGGAGCAGAGCCCTCTGTAGCCGGGGCAGGGCTTGCAGCTCCCCCGGCAGCCCCCTGGAGCGGTCAGCCCGCTGCCCTCACTCACCAGTGCAGATCAGATGCAGCTCTTCCTTCTTGCCCCTCAGGTGCCGCCCGGCCATGCCTGTGAACACAGAGCCTGTCACGGCCCCAGCGGCACAGCTCCCTGCCAGCGGCGCTGCCGGCGCTGTGGCCACCCGGGCTGCTGGCCCGGCAGGGCTCAGCCCGGCCCTTGCTGCACGCTGCCGCCCCAGGGCACGGCTGCCAGAGGGCGGCAGCAGCAATGCCCAGGCCAGGCGGGGCTCCACGGCGCCCCAGGGCCCGGCTGGCGCTGCCGGGGCAGCAGGCGGGGCTGGGGCCGAGCTGCGGCGGGCCGGGGAGGGAGCTCGGGCTCGGGACTCACCCATGAACCTGATGGCCGCCTCTCGCAGGGACTCCTGTGGGCTCTGCAGGTAGGGCAGGGCCCGGGGCAGGTGCCTGGCCGCTCGGTTCCTGTCCTCTGCCAGCTGCAGAGAGCGGCAGGAGGGAAGGGTTGGCGCGGGCTCAGCCCCCGGGCCGAGCGCTGCCTGCGCCCAGCCCCGGCCTTCCCTGCCTGCACAGCCCTGAGGCGCGGCCAGCAGCCGCTGGCCAAGGGCTCCCGAGGGGAGGGGGCAGAGGGCCGGCTGCTGCCCGGGGAGCCGTGGTGCCGCCCCGCAGCCCCGCCGGGCCGGGGCTCCATGGGCACCCGACTCAGGCCCACGGGAGCCTGGAGAAGAGCCAGCGCGGCCTCTGGCTGCAGCACCGGGCAGGGGCACAGCTACCAGCCCTGCACACTGAGCACCGCGCTCAGGGGGCTTCTCCGGGCTGAGGCTGGGGCTCGCAGGCTGTCCTTACCAGACACTCGCTGAACTTCCACACATTCTGCCTCTTCAGCAGTCTTTCAAGATCCCTTCTCTTCAGGAACTCGGCCACACCAAGCAGCGTTTCCTGAGAAGCCTGGAGAGCAGCAGACACGTGGAGATGGCCCCACAGCGCAGGGCGCAGGACCCGCGTCCCTGTGCCAAGGCCTGGAGGAGGCTGCAGTCCAGCAGGCGCCAGGGCGGAAGACAGCCCAGCCCCCTGCCAGGGGGACAGCTGCAGCCCACGAGTCCTCACCTGTGCCACAAGCCGCTTCTCATCATGGCAGTGGAAGAAGAGGGGCAGCAGGCTCTGGTGCAGGGGTGTCTTCAGGGCCTTTTTTTCCTTTTCCTGTGGAAGAGTCAGCAATGTTCTGAAGAGCAGTATGGAGATCAGCTGAACCTGCCAATTGTTCTGTATGGAAGAAAGAACAAAAGACCTCAGCATTGGCTGCACAGGGCTCAGCTTGGCAACGGCCTGCAAATCAACAGGGCACAAAGTGTCTGGACAGCACCCAGTGGCCGTGGCTGGGAGCAGTGAGCCTTACGTGGTCAAAGAGTGGCAGGAGCGCCTCAAGCAGCTGCATTGTGATGGGGCCAGGCATCAGCATGTCATTGTCCAAAATGATAGAGCTGAGGAGCATGACTGTCATGAAAACTATCTCTCCATCTGCATCCCACAGGAATTCCACAAGGCTTTCAGTCAGGCTCCACATTTTTTTGGTCTGTGTGGAGCACAAGTTTGTGAAATGCCATCCTGCTGCCTCAAGGCCCAGAGGCCAAAGGCCTGTCCCGAAGCACTCGGGCAGCTGAACTGGGAGGCAGAAGAGCTGAGAGCAGCTGCCCCAGCACCCAAAGCCCTGCCAAGCCCAAGTGACGGCATTCCTCAGCTCAGCCTCAGCCGCTGCCCCCTTCTCACCATGGAGGGCTCCTCAATGAGCTCTAGAAGGGCCCTGAGTGCCAGGCGACGCCTCTCCCTGCACTCGCTCTGCAGCTGCCTTGACAAGATTTTCAGGACTCTTTTAGCACCGCCTTCGCTCAAGTCCAGGAACTGGAGGACCTGAAAGGCACAGGGCAGTGAAAGGGGACCCAGCCGGCAGGAGCCCGGGGCTGCACAGGGCTGGGCCCAGGCAGCAGCACACGGCGCGGGCACCGTGCCAGGCAGCTTCCGCTCCAAGAGGGCAGAGAGCTGGGAGGCAGCTCAGCCAGGCAACGCTGGCCATCAGGCTCACCTCCACAAGGAACGCCAGGGCGAGCAGCTCCCAGCGTGGCTCCTGTGTGCTGAGCAGCCGCAGCAGGTAGCGAGCGATCCGGGAACACAAGGGGATGGAGACACAGCACATCTCCCTGACAGGGGAAAAAGGAGCCAAGACTGTGGGCAAGGGGGACAAACCGCTGCCAGGAGTGACTCATGGAGTCTGGTCTTCCCCCAGCATCCTGCAAGGGGCCCTGGGCTATTTGGGAGGCAGCTCCTGGTGGGCACCCTCCTTTCCCAGCCTTTTCCAATCTGCTTGGCCATCCCTCAGTGACAAGGCCCTATGGCCCACAACCTCAGGGACTGCGTGGGGCACCTGGGCACGGAGCACACATATCAAAAGGCAGTGGGGAGAAGGGAGTCTCACCTGGCCAGCAGACCCACGGCATAGTGGTGGGTGTCAGCACACAGCAGCATGTCCCAGCCACAATTGCGTTCCATTGCCACCACCACCTCCTCGTGCTGCATTCGGCAGAGCAGGGACTTCAGGGTCCTCACTGCAAACCTGCTGGCACAGCAAAGCCCAGGTCACGCTGGGAGCACTGGCTCCCGCCCAGGGACATGGCAGGGACAGGAGGAGTGGGATGGAGCACCTGTTGGGGCTGGTGGCAAGGCTGTATCCCTCATGGCATCACTTCCAGAAGGTATCGACTTCCTCTGGCATATCCAGAGTGCTGAAGAACACTTGGGAGAGAAGATGCACAAAGAGGTGGGGGAAATACACCATCACCTTATGTGGGACACAGGGCAGGACGATCTTCCACATCACCACAGTTGCCTGCAAAGGACAAAGCCCCCCGAGACAGTGCTCAGTGCCCAGGTGTCCGTGTGGCGGGGCCCGAGCAGGGCAGGGAGAGGCCAGGAGAGACCATGGCAGGGGGAGCACGGGGCCTGGTGGGCCTGAAGCTGCCCCTGGGCCAGGTTTCAGGCCAGCGCCTGAGGCAGGGAGATGCAGTGGGGGAAGGAGGATGGAGAGCTGCTGGAGAGAAAGCCTTGGGGCCAGCAAAGGCCAGTTACAGAAACTCACAGCCAGGACAAAGACACCCGTTTTGTCCCCATCGGAGGTGCACGTGGGGTGCTTGGGCCAGCTCCCCAGCACATTCCGGAGTATCAGCAGCGCCGGCTCCACAGTCCTGGGTGAGCACATGATGCTCATCCACATGGTCAAAGCAGCTCTGTGGGGTTAGAGCTCTGTCTCAGGGGGGTCTCGGACACAGCACTGTGGCCTGGGCAGCAGTGGGGACCTGAGCTGGCTGCCAGCTCTTCCTCTGCACATTGCCACTCACCAGCAGCAGCCAGGCAGTCCAGCCCTTTGGGGACAGGCCCCTGAGGGGCAGGGAGGGAGCACGGCAGCAGGCTCAGGGGCTGACGTGCCAGGGCTGGGAAAGGCAGCAGCCAGAGGGCCCTGGAACTCTCTGTTGGTCAGACACCTGGGGCAGGCTGTGCAGGGTGATGGGCTGGTGAGCCCTGAGCCCTCTGGGCAGGTTGGCCCCATACCTGTCACAGGACGGGGCCACACGCAGGAGTGTCATGACCACGTCATTTGGCTGTGCTTCAGTGAGATCCAGCAGGGTCCTGTTCAGCCTGTGCTCAGAAAACTGATTGGCCTGGAGCCACTGGTGGATGTACCTGACCAGGGCGGGCACCTGGAGAAGGCACGGGGAGACTTGGAAAGCTGCCAGAGGGAGGAATGTCCCCAGCTTCCCCAGAGAAGTGCTTCCCTTCCCAGCACACTGCCATGGCCTCAAAGAGTTACAGTGACCAGCAAGAATGGCTTGGTAGACCAAGCAATTCCTGGGAGGATCAAACCCTGGCCACTGGCTGCTTACTTGCTTTGGATTGGAAAAGCCCTCCTCTACGAGCATATCCAGCAGGGCAGCACTGGTCTTGGTTTGGAAGATGTGCGAATATGCTCTGAGCCCCGTGCCCATGGTGCTGGTCTCTTCTTGCCGAATTTTCTTGATGAATTTGCAAACCAGCTGTAGGAGAAGGGCAAGAAGCCGAGGATGTTGCAGGGAATGCTCGAAGCGCGGTGCCAGCAGGCCCAGCCCAGGTGGGGGTGGCTGCAGGTACCTGCGCTGTTCTGTGGAAGAGGCCGCAGGTGCGTTCCTGCTCTTGTGTGCGCTGCAGGGCTGCACCTGGCAAAGAGCGAGCGAAGCCAGAGCTGAGGGGCTGCAGGAGAGGCTGGAGAACACAGCCCAGCCCTGCGCTCCCCAGGCAGGGACAGCCCCAGGATGGCCCAGGGGATGGAGCACGGCCCCTGCAGGGTTTCTACCCGGCCCCTCTTCTGTCCTGTCCATGGGAATGGGATGGGATAAAGTGGGATGGGATGGGATGGGATGGGATGGCGCCAAGCTGGCTGCGGGCACCGACCCTGTGGCCCAGCTCTGCCACTCACCCTCCTGCGGCAGCTCAAACGGCACCACCTATTTGTTTTGATGTGCTGGGGCAGCTCCAAGGCCTTCTTCCTCCTCTTCCCCCCAGGCCACCTTGGGCGCTTTCAGGGGTCTCTGCTCCATGTTAATGACGGGATTTGTGAGGGCACCTGCAGAAGAGAAGCCTCGGGAAGGCCACGGGTCAACAAGTCCTGTGGTCTGGCCTCGAGGTCAGCTGCAGGAAAAACGCTTCCGAAAGGCTCCGGGTCAGACGGGAACAAGTGTGCTGTGCGGGGGCTCCTCACGGCACGGCTCTGTCCCGTTCTGCCCCGTTGTGTGTTCCCAGCACCGGGCAAGCTTCTATTTCCCACGTGTCACAAAGGGCCCTTGGTCACCAGGTTCCGTTCCATGGCACGGAGACCGTGCTGCAGCATGCCACCCAGGGCCATTGCACACACTGCCTTCTGCCCTGGGGCCACCCCCAGCCCAGACAAAGTGGCCCAGGCTGGAAGGAATACCTGGCCCCAGGTGTCTAAGACAGCCCGACAGGATCTTTAGGAAGGGCTCAGACCATCAGCAAACGCTGCCCGGCTCTGCGGGCTCAGTCCTATCCCTATCTCTTTCCCAGAGAGCATTTGAATTTCTAAATGAGAGTCATTTGAAGGGAGGGGATTTACATTTTCCATTTCAGAGAAGCCTTCTGCCTTCATTAGCCAACACCTCTCTCTTCAAACCAAGACAATTGTTTATCATCTTGCAGATGCGATTGCAGATTGCTGGGGAGCCCCGTTTTACACCAGGGACCTGGAGAACCATTCCCAGCAATTGGGAAAATCCTAGGTGGTCCATCCACCCATAAATGAGGTCTCCAAATGTGCCCCGAAATTTGGTCCGGCTCTTAGAGGCCTAAAAGAGCAAGTCCAAGAGACTTGATGATATTTTTCGGCCCAGAAAGCCCTGCAGCTGATGGCACACTTCACAATCAGCAGGGGACACAGCTAGGCCAAAGCCCAGACCTCTGCTGGGAGCCTTTCTCCTCAAATACCCTTCAGACAAACCTCCATGCAAGTCAGTTGGGAAAGCTTCTTCAAATGATCTATTTCTGGCACATGACTACACAGGGTTATGGGAAAGATTCTAAAGCAGCTGCTGTGGAGTCAAAGAGCCAGCACTAAGAGCCTTTGTCATCTCTTTGTAGCTAAATCCCTCTTTGGGGGATTTGAGGGAGTTTGGAATAAGCTAGAGAGCAGACCTCTGAGTGTTTTAGATGATGCCATTGCTTTTTCTTCTCTGCTACATAGACAGGAAGGGTGAGTTTGGCTCACATCTCCACCGCATGGCTCACAAGGCCGCAACACTTGTACTTACAAGAGCTTTGAAGGATTTCTTGGCCAAGAAGACACTGCCAACAAGGATATTTATGTTTTGCAGCCAATCCTTCAATATTTCGACTTAGGGGCTCATGCTACAGTATAATCTTCCTCAGCAAATCATGTTACGACACATAAACCTACAGCACTGCATCCTAAGCTTCTTGTTTACCATTGTAACTACTTTTATTTTTTCTAGATCTTCAGCCCTAAAACTCTAAACTTTCCTCCACTTCAACCTTCCTCCCCGTCTCTCTGCTATAATAAACTAGAAATCCACATTCTCGCTTCTAGCACCTAAGTTTGGAAGCCCTTTCCAAGGTCTCCGATCAAATCCTGTGTTTAATTCTAAGCTTTGCTGACAAAACCAAAGGTCTGAGATTTCCCTGCATTTGGGTTTCCAACAACACTGATGCTGTTAGTTCCAGAGTGCCCAGGATCCCTCTTGCAAGTCAACGCTGGCAGGAACAAGGCGGGCAGCTGCCAGGGGGCTGCTTGTGGCCTCTGACAGCCCATTGCTCAGGGCTTGCCAGCACCCCAGCCCCTCAGGGGCTGCCCCAGCCCGGCCAAGCTGCCCGGCAGCAGCGCCGCAGCCCCAAAGCAGCTCCAGAGCAGCCCCATCCAGAGGTACCTGGGAGCCCTCAGCAAGGCAGCCAGCAGCACACGGGCAGGAGGATACGGATGGCGCTTCCTGCCTGGCACAGGGCTTGTGGCCATCTCCAGGCACCGCTCTGGCAGGGATCCCTGCAGCCCCGGTCCCTGCCCACCCGCTCTGTCACCAGCACAAAGGCTTCAGCAGAGCCACCACAGGACAAGGGGCTTCTGGCCATTTTCCCTTTCCCACTGCATGCCTGGGCAGCTTGCTGAGCCAGGGTACCCTTCTCCCCCTCTTCCCCAATGCCCAGAAGACCCTGGGTGGCAAAAGAAAGCTCCTGGGAGTCTGTGTATTATAACACACTCTATATTCATATACTAAAGAAAAAAAA